>NC_141704.1:61205136-61805136 GCF_971803275.1 Cyanistes caeruleus
AAGAGGAAAGGTTCACAGTTTGCTTTTTCAAGAAACTACAAGTTTTGTACTTTCTAGTATTAACTGATTTATGCAAATTTTACACTTATCCTGTCCATGAATTAATGAGTTGCCAATCTTGCTGTATTTTAAGTCAGATCAGCACCAGATGGAGAGGAGACTTGCTTAATAAGGGGTTTTATCAAAAGAGTAATTAAGCGAATATACATCTGAAATCCAGTGTCAATACTGAGAAGCCTAACAAACTTTCCTAAGAAACTGCCTGGTTCTGTGGTGGCTGGATTCAGTTTTAAAATCATGGCAGAGATCAGTATCATTTCTTGAACCATGTTGTGCAAAATGTCTAAAGTGAGCCCTGAGCTCAGTTCTGACCCCTGTGAAGTCAGTGGCACCACACCAAGCGTCTTCCACTGCATCAGGACTGTGACTTACTGTTTCTAAGTCAGACACTGGCAATTACCTGAAGTGCACCCTTTGGCTGCCATGGCAAGGCCTAGATTAACTCTTTCACCTCCAGTTTAATTAGACCAGCAGACCAGCCTTGGTATGTTCAGCAGTATTAGAGCAATCTGTCTGTGGCATTGCCTTTCCTGTGTTCCTGTTCCTACACAGGCTCTGTGAGCACAGATTTTTTTCTCCCTGAATTGGGAATGTAGACCAGGAGCAGCTTCCCATCAGAAAAACACAGGCTTTACTGAAACAATAGCAACTCCCCTCACAAAATGCAGTATCAGGTCAGGTTTGCCTGTGACAAAGGCAAATGCGGGCTGGCACAAGGCAGTGTTGAGTCTGACAGTGTGACTTCCACAGGTGTTGCTAGAGCTTGTGGGAGGTATTGCTGTGACTCATGGAGGCTGGCAGAGCTAACAGGGCAGCTTGGTGAGACAGTCCTGTTAATGACTCTGGTGGTTGTACGAAGAACAGGCCACTGACAAACTGAAAAGGAGTACAAGGTGTTTCAGAAGTGGGCTTGGGAGTAGCTCCTCTGGGCTACTGTGCCAGGGCCTCATCACCCTGACAGGGAAGAATTTCTTCCTGATATCAAATCTAAACCTACTCTGTGTCAGTGTGAAGCTATTGCCTCTTGTCCTGTCACCACATTTATAAAAAATTCCTCTCCATCTTTGTCTCTTCAGGTACTGGAATGGATTTGTTCCTGTGAAGGTTATACCTGCTTAAAGAAAGGCTGAATGTCCCCTCTCAGTGAGTGACACACCCGGTGTAATCATGGGAGAAGACCAGACAAGGCTCCCTGGTGCTTGTGTTCCACTGAATATTTAAATTTTCTTTGGAAAGATAGAAATGAGACAGAGTAGCCTGCAAATTCTCAATTAATTTACAGTAGCTGGGACAAAAGGAATGTTGAGATTCTTCAGAGAAAGAGGAAAAAGGTGGGTCAGCAGACAGCAAAATGCCAGAAAAAATTGCTGCATAATGTGTAAGAAAAAAATCCTCACGTGTATCACAGAGATCTAAACTTCTGTCTGTGTTCTGAAAAAACATGTTCTGGGTATTTATAGTGATGCTGGGTAAAAAGAAGCCAGCCCAAATTTAAATCTGAATCAGGCTAAAACTTAACCAACAGTGAATATTCAAGAGACCTGGCTGCCACCACTTAGAATTTAGAGTCAGTGCTCTAAATTCTACCTGTGAGAGACCACCCGTAAAAAGTTTCACAACCTGTTAAGTGAGGGCTTGAATTCATGACACAGGGTGTGGTCAAAGCTGTAAAGGTGACAGGGTGCATGAGAAAAAGAGAGTGAAAGTGAAAATATCACCTTTATAGTAATCTGTGGATCAGCCCATTTTAGGATCCAGCTTTAGGTGTTGGAGCTTAAAACTGACTAAAAAGCCTTACAGGAGATATGTGAATGATCCACAGCAGAAAATATAAAAGCAGGAAAAGGAATTACTTTTTAACAAAAGATGTAATTAGGCTATGGAACTCAGCAACATGGGTAATCAGAGAAGCCAAAACCTCACTGGATTCCAAAGGGCCAGGACACTAAAGGGAATATACAGATTAATAACTACAGAAAATAAAAACATGGAATAGATTGTTATTTCCACTATCTTTTCAAATAGTAAGCACTAATCTGGCATCCCATGATGCTACACAGGGTCTTTACACATCAGTTCAGCACTTGCAACCCCCTAGATAAGTTTTCTTAAGGAAAGTCCAAAAGTCCCATTTGCCTAGAATTGTTCCCACCTTCTCCAGCTCTATTTTTCCCATAATGCTTTCCCAGTTTAAGCATTATGGACTGACACTGATACCCAGCCTCATATAAGAGACCACAGAAACAGATGGATTCATAGTTTAGTCAGAAGCTGACAGTGAGGAATAATTGCTTCATCCTGATCCTTTTCCAAAGTGATTTTTGCCACCAGTTCGAAACAGGGCTCAGACTAACCCCTGTTCCATCCAACCAGCACTGGGAAGGTTTACCAAAACCAGCAGCAGTGCTATTTCTTCCTCTGTCTACTGAAGCCAGTTGCAAAACATCCGTTCAATTCTACAACAGAACAGGCCTCCAGAGTCCAAACACAATCTGAATCAGGTAAGGGTGGAGTGGGCATCTCTCTGGTCCAAATTCCAGCCATAGAATCACAGAATGGCTTGGGTTGGAAGGGACCTTAAAACTCATCTCATTCCCACCCCCTGCCACAGGCAGGGACACCTTCCACTAGCCCAGGTTGTTCAGAGTCCCATCCAGCCTGGCCTTGGACACTGTCAGGGATGGGGCAGCCACAGCTTCTCTGGGAAACCTGTGCCAGCACCTCACCACCTTCACACGGAAGAATTTCTTCCCAATATCCAATCTAACCCTGTTCTGTGTCACTGTGAAGCCATTGCTCCTTGTCCTGTCACTCCAGGCCCTTGTCAAGAGTCTCTCTCCATCTTTCCTGTGGGCTCCCTTCAGGCACTGCAAGGCCACAATGAGGTCACCCCAATCCTTCTTCTCTCCAGACTGAACAACCCTAATTCTCTCAGCCTTTTTGTATAGATACTTACCATCCCCTTCTCGGACTGATCCCAGGAGTTAGTGCTCTGAAGCTAAGAATGGTAAAGGATTTTTCATCCCTTACAGGATTAAGTTGCTCTTCATTTGATGCCTATGAAATTTGGTAACATCTATGACATAACTGGTATTGAGCAGCACAGGTCACCCTCAATGCCACCTGCACTTCATCATGGGTGATACTAATGGCCCTCAACACACACAGGTGATAAAAAGAATGTAGCACATTAAAAAAAAAAAAAGTTGCTTAGCACCTTGTTGAAATGTTCCCTTTGTGGCCAGCAAATTATGGAGATGGCATCTCTGTTTCCAATGACTTCAGTGTCTTCCCTGAATTCTGAGATGACATTTAAAAATGGGGACTGTCTATCTAGGAAAGAGCCATGTTTGTCCTGGTTAGTCCCTGCACAGCCATTCTCCTTTAAAACAATAACTAAGATTAAATTTATTTTAGTATTCCAAAGTGGACACAGTTACACATAAGCCAAGCCTACCCTTATTCCAGATATGCTTATCCACAAAGGAGTGTGCAACACTTTGAATCATGGTAATTAAGAACTATTTTTTTCTAATTCTCATTCAGATTACGCTTCCCAAGTACTCCTGTGTAGGCGAAGCCTTGCAGATTTAGAAAAAAACCTCTCCAATCTCTGGTCAGTACCTAGAGAAGAAAAATTGCTGTAAATTCTTGCCTGTAAAATCTGAAGAGCCACAGTAATGTCCCTTTTACATGCACTGCATTTTCCTCAAACAAATGTACCAAGAGCAAAATAGGTCAAAATTCTGTAACAGGAACTACAAGATGACTCTCAAAACATACATGTGTGGTGTCAAAGCCCCAGATACATTTCTGTTCCTAAATACCTTTTGATTTATCACCTAGGGTATAACAAAAGGTAAGACTCAGTTATTGCAGATTTTGCCTTTTCTTTTTTCTATTTTCTTTTTTTTTTTTTTTTTTCTGGAAAATATGCTTTTGTAAGATATCTCTTGCTTTTAACCTGTGTGCTTATACATTATTTTAAATAGCCACTGGGCAGATGGTCCCCTGAGTGTGAATTAATAACTTGTAGGTAGCTTTTGGGAAGCTTTTTGAAATCCCTTCATGCAAAATGATTTCACAAACTGCCTGCATGCCATTTTTTGGCTATTTTAACAGACTACTTCAAAATGGTCAAGATGAAAAATGGCAGATTGTATTCCATTTGTTTTGCAGCAGGCTACTACACTTATTTTACCATGGTAAAAGAACATAAAGGGAAAATAAAGCACCTACACAGCTTTCACTGAAGATTTTTCTAGACCTGGAAGCCATGACAGGCTTCAAGGTGAGGGTGTTTGGGCCTCTGCCTCTCTTCTGCAGCAGTTCTTACCTTTCAAAATCAGGTTGCTTTTTGAGTGAGGCTGAGTGTTCAACACAGGCTGAGTGTTCAACAATCATGAGTCAGACTTCACAGCATCATAAGATTAATGTAAAAATCAGATTTCAAACAGGAGGTTCTTCCTGTTCACCGCTGGTTTGGTAGAGATACCGTGTGCTTTGTATGGTATAAAGTCAAGTGTTGCAAGTGTCCCATGTGGTGAGCATTTCATCACTGGTTTTGAACAGATTTCACTAGAAATCCGTCACTGTTGTGGTTTTAAACAAGTAACTAAAAAAATTCTTCAGCCTTTCTTAACAATGTCAGCACATCAAATGCCTTCTGGTCCTCAGCCAGGTTTGCCTGTGTGTGAACCAATCAAGCATGACTGCCCTCTCTCCAGGGTGATTCATAACTTTGGAAAATAGAAGAAAAAATATAGTATCTTCAGTTGGAAAGGCCCAACTGTCTGAGCACTCCTCTCCCAGTGTATACTGTGCCCAGCATTCCTCTGTTCCAGGTGCAGAATCCAACATTTGTGGTTGCTACACTTCACTCAGTGGCTCACAGATCCAAATCTCCCACCTCTCAAGGCCTCTCAGCCCTGAAGAGAGTTGAGTTTGGTGTCACCAGCAAATGTCTCATGCTGTGTTTGACTCCTGCATCCAGGTCATTGATAAATAGTTGAACAGGACTGGCTCTAGACTTGAATCCTGAAGAAACAAGGCCCAAGCTATAAAAATCCATCAGCTCAGAGCCCCAAGCTGATAGTTAGAGCACTTGGTATTCTTCCCTCCAGCACAGTAAACCCTCCCACCATAAAGGACCAGGAAATGACACTTCCTTTGGGAGTCAAAGTTGTGAGGACAAAGGACAGCTCTGAGATGCACTTTCCTTTCAGAAATCACACATTGCTAATATATATGTACCTAAATTTTCTTTTTAAAAGACCCAGCTGCTTAACTGCTCACTGAGAGCCAATACATGAGGACTACAAGCCACCCTAAACATGGAATCACTGGAAGGGTCTCATCCAGAGAATCCGTGATGAACACAGCCTAAGAATGTACACAGAGATCCATTCTACTTGTAAATTACTCCCTGGCCAAGCCTTCCCTCTCTTCCTCCTGCACCTCCATGCTGACCACTGCAGTGCAGCAGAAAAGGATATGAGCTTTAAGCTGTTCTTACTTCAAGAGGGAGGGAGGGAGGACTCAAGATACAAGGCCCTGTTTGCCTTATTTTTAAGCACAACTGCTGCTTGCTGTTACCCTGTAAATCCCATCTAATTAGCATTTGCAGCACTTCAGAGAAGTCTGTGAATGTACCATGGTCTCTCCTGCGTGGATAGAGCTACAGTTTAGGACAGGTCATGCCACAGATTTTACCTATGAGAAGCAGTTTTAATTTTGGTCTTTCTTTCCCCCAGGCAGCCAGCTATGTTTCCAAAAGCTTTAAAAAGAAGTTATCTTCTTCAAGGCCAGTGTCCTTTTGCCAAAGTTGGTTGGAAATGACTAACAAGTTCAAAAGCTCCCGTTGAACAAAAGAGGTACTAAAAAAACACCAAACCATTCTCCAGACTGAACCCAGCTCAGTCCACTACTGTCTGCAGAGCTGATATGAGCCAGTGCTCCACAAATCCAACCATGTGTGAAAATAGCTGTACCTAAACTTCCTGCTAAGGCCACCACTAAGCCACAGTGTCCCTGAAGGGGGAATCATCCTCAACAGGAGCCAACCCTAGGAGCCCTGCCAGGGCCAGAACTTGTACTCCATGGCACACACTGGCATCACCAGCAACCCCGCTGAATGGGCATTCCACTCCTGCATCCAGGTGGTTATGCTGGAGACAACTAATATTGGAATTGTTATTGATAATAATTGTAGACAACTGTCCAATAAGGAGCACCAGGCACAGCCCCATCCCCTCAGCCTGGAGTATGGGAATCGGGAGGGAGATGATGATGAGGCAGAGCCTGTTGAGCTTGCAGAAGAGAGAGGGCTGGGAGAAGGATGGTGCTGGTGCGCACATAAGCACCCCGCCACTGTCCTGGGATGGCTGATGTGCCCACCAAAGCTGGAGAGCCGTGCTGGCTCTCTGGAGCGCCGTGCCAGGGGCAGCCCAGCACATCCTGATCCCCCCGGGCAGCAGGGCAGGCTCAGCACGGAGCTCTGCCCTGCTGCAGGACCCCGCCACCCCCTGGGCACCGCTTGGCCTCAGCGGAGAGCTCCAGGCTTCTGCCGCCACCCGGAGCCAGCGCTCGGAGGGGGCTGCTGGAGCCCTGGCTGGGGACAGAGCCGGGCTGTTCCCAGCGAGCTGATGCTGCACCCTCAGAGCCCGACCTGGGCTGCCTTCAGCCCTGTGCCAGCCCCTGCTCGCTCCGTGCGAGCCTACGAGCTGCTAACGAAGGCATTTGCTCTGGTGAGGCAGCAAAAGCGAGCCCCCCACAAAGCCTGTAAGAATCGCTGACATTGGCAGCGCCGTGAGTCAGCTGCGCTCATCCTCCGTGTTCCACCGGCTCGCCGGGAATTAGAAAACTGCAGGTTTGGTTTGCTGCAAACCAGCTCAGCTCTAAGCTGTCTTGTCCCCGTCATGTCAGCACCAAACTGGAAGGAACAGCCACAGATCAGGCAGATTTGTCTGCACCACTTCACACTTCAACCTTGGAAAATCCATTTATTGCCAGGAACTTCTCTTGCTGCTGTACCTCCCTTTGGGAAAGATGCTAATTGGCTGTTTGTCATCTGTTCAGAAAGGGGAATTAGATATTGCCTGACTGAGTCACAACCTGCTGAAATTCACTCCTGCCCTCTCTTTAAATTGAGAAGGCATGTCTGGCACACACCTGAACAAAACACTTTATGAGTAAAAATTCTTTTCAGTAAGATACCTGCCTCATGGTTCCCACCCAACAGAAACTAAAACTTCACAAAATCAACCACTGGCAGCACTCCTAGAATATTTTTCCATTCACACATATTTCTAAAAATGTCAACACCAATCTAACCATTCTCATCTGGGGAGTCTGCCATCAGATGTACATTAGCCTGGGAAAAAAAAAAAACACCCAAAATTCGAGCCCCTTCCAAAAAGGAAAGCAAATTCCAAGTATGTTAGACTGGCTCCTGTCTCTGGGCTCTGCAAACAAGAGGAGGAATTGTTACAGTGTGATTTTACACCCATGGTGATTCAATTAGAAAATCAGACAAGGGAATGGGGATGGGTTTTCCAGTGATAAGAAGTGAATACGTGATATTACTGTTCAGGCCTGACTTCCTGTTTCTTTGGGTTTGCTACCCAACAGCAGACAAAAAAAGTCCCAGGCAGGACCTTAAGAGCCACGTGCAGTCCTGGAATGAAATCCAGACAGCTAAACAACACTGCATCTGGCTGTGGGAGAGCTTCCCTGGGGAGAAAGCATTTTGGCTTGAGCATTTTGTTCCAGTCTTCAGTCTCTGGTTATTTTCTCTTCCAAATTCAGACCCTTCACACCCCTCCCCAGCATCACCTGCCTTGCCTGAGAGATGAATGCAGCCAGGACATGCCACGCTGCCATTTGGTCATGCTGAGACCAGGCAAGAAAATTATTGTTTCCACACTGTGCCCATAGCACATGCCATCAGCATTCCTTCACTCTTAAGAGAGATCTCAGTTTAATTTGGGCTGTCAGGACTCAAGGAAAACAAGGGATGTGACTGCAGAGCTCCAGTCTATCTGAGCAGGATTCCTGGAATGGAATCCTGTTGACTTCAGTAGGACTAATCTGCAGCTATAGAGTGAACAGAGTGCAGGGTGTGCTTCTGAGACATTTTAAATATATATTTCCATGAGGGCTGCAAAAATGACTTTACAATTGCTCTCCCTCTGGGAAATAACTAGAAAGCCCTCCTCCCCTTACTGGCTCTGACGATGATTGCATCTGCTCACCTCCAGGATGTGTTTGGCATCTGAATTTTGCTTTCTTGCAAATCTTCATGTTTTCTACATGTGCATTTTCACTATGTGTCCTGTCTCTAAATATTAAGGCACAATAAACAGAGTTTTCAGCCTTACTCATTGTTGAAACAGACCTCAAGGAGTGATACCATGACACAAAAAGTTCCATCATTTTTTCCCAGGCGATGCACCTCAGCATTCCAATCTCCACATTCTGGTGGTCTTTTCTGACACCCACACTAAACCATGTGCCCTCTCATCTGCCGAAGGAAAAATCCTATCAACTTGACCCTTCAGAGGGACTTCTCACCCCCTTCTTGAGATGGTTGACAGCATTAACACCTTAAACTATTGTAGTTAGAGCTGACAAGATCCATAGATTATAGAAAAGATTTTAAGTGGAAGTTTGATTCTAGGCATGCACCCTTTCTTCTCCCTCTGACTGAATTTAACTCATGTTCCATTACCTGGGGACCAATGGCATGTAGGCTTATCTTGAAACCACAGAAGAATTCTAGTGCTGGTCCACTTTCTGCCTGTGCTGGGTGGTCTGTGGTTTCTTCAGCACTAGAATTCAGTGTGTCCCCACCCCTTTCTTCCTTTATTTATTTTTTTTTAATTATTTTTTTTAATAGTACTTCCTGGTGCATCCTGCTGGATAGGAAGACCAGGGGATATGCTCAGCCACCAGGGCCCGAACTGGAATTCTAAGCAGAGTTAGAAGATGCAGCAACTGAAACACAAGGTACAGCCTACACTAGGGCCAGGCAAACAGGAAAATCAGCCCAAAACCAAAGCAACAGTATCCCCCTCCCACTGTCAGATCCACTTATGCTCCTCTTTGTGCAGCTGGAAGAGTGTAATGATTTTTAGTTAGAGTTGCATATAGATGAGTGCAGGTGGAAGCAGAATTAGATGAGAAAAGATTTTGGCAGGAATAACTGCTCTCAGTGAATAGAGACTGATGATTGTTTAAGAATGTGCCAAAAGGGGGAAATGCTTTTAAGATACCCCCAAAAACTGCCTGAGTGCAAGAGGCATCAAAGCAGGGCTGGATCTACACTTGCCACCTCAAGAGTTTGAGGGAATGTTCCCAAGCAATTAATCACAATCAACTACACTTAAAGGTTTCTGGTCATGCTGGTAAGTCTGGACCCAAGTACTGTCTCCCAGAATACTTCCTAGGCACGATGTGGGAATGAGCAGAGGCCAGGAAGGGAGCCCAGTAGGCTGAGTGCCGAACACCTTGTTTCAGAGCGAGCCTCTGGCAGCAGGAGCACAGCCTCTCCTGCCAGCTGGCCTCAGTGCCAGGGAATGGTCCTGGGCACATTTTGTTTTCTAATATAGATGCAGTCAGGATGTCTATGAGAATGTGTATCTCCCTCTCAGTGAATATCCAGCTTCCTTTTTAAGAACAGAGCCACCCCATTTTCCACTAGCAAGAAGAAGTCCAAATGCTATTTTGAAATGTCCAGTGTTTCCAAGCCTTCCAGAGAGATTTCTCTTTCCTGCTCCAGAATTCTGTGCTTCTCAGCCTCTGCTCCATTGTAAATATGTATCACTAAGATGGAGATACTCTGGGAAACAAGTGCAAAAGGGAAATCTGATAAAATCAAAATTTTGTTGGTTACTGGAATTTACTCCGCCAGGCCTGCAGGAGTTGCCAGTGACTGCCTTAGATCCACACATTCTCCTAAAGGCAGGTACCTGTATCCTTTCCAGGCACTGAGCAGACTGTTAAAACATGATCCTGAGACATACTGTGCAGGTATTTTGCCCAGTGGCTGAAATCCAGAGACAACTGTGGAAGCCACCATCCCTTTCTCAGCCAAATATTTTGATATCTCAGCTGTGGATTCCTCCTCTTCCCTTTGCTTCCTCTTTGGCTCAAGGAACACCGTCTTCTAGCACAGAGGCTAAGCTTAAGCTAGAGGGCATTCTTTCCCAGAACAAGCCTTGTCACCCTCCAGACTCCCTGCTTCTTTGCACCATTCTCTTGCATAATAAAACCCCATGTATTTTCACAATAACCTTTCTTTAAACAGCCCCCTTGTGCAGCACTACCTTGAAAATTGCTGTTTGCTGAACTGAAAAACTCATACAATTTGCTCTGCAAATTCATGTTAAATGATCACATTCAATCACACCCCATTAGATTTTCAAATCATTTTAAGCAAGACAGAAAAAAAAAATTATAAGGTTATGCTGCTTAAATAATTCAAATAATTTTTCACCTTTCAAACCACAGGCATTTCTACCTATAATTAAGCAGGGAGGAGGGAAAGGGAGATGTTTTAAATGTGTTGAACTTGCTTGAGAGAATTAAGTATGGTATAGTGTAACTAATCTCTACTAACTGAAGAGAGCGAAGCAAGCCCTGGTATGTATTTTGTGATATTTTCTGGGGGAATTACTACGTGCTAAGGCACCACTACTGGAGTGAAATCATACAAAGGAAGAAATTCTACCTACTCCTTGTACACACCAGACCCTTAGACCAATGTAGTCTATTTAAATCACATCTTTTCCTACAGCATCTTCATGGAAATCAATCAACCCTGACATGAGTATTTATTATGCAGCTGTATTGTCATGAGAAGAGCTGCAAGGTTTCATTGCACTGCTCACCCACAGGAGTGAGGAAACCACTGTTCCTGGCCAGGGCTGGGCATGAGATTTAAGAGAAGAGACCTTATACTTCAGCATGTATGCCCAAACTGGCTTTGTCAGAAAACTAGGGGAGGTCAGAGTAACCAGTGTCTTGAGAGGGAAATTATTAACTGTTTCCATCCAGTGTGGCTTCTCCAGCAACATTCTTTCCAATGTCAATTTTAACATAACCACAGCTGTTTTCCACAAAATTGCAAATGACAATCTCCATGGCACACCGCAGTTGAAGCAGAGAAATAAGATGTATCTTTCTATTTTCTCCTCTTCCTGTCAATCAGGTGTTAAAACCTACACTGATTTATTTGGAAACATCCCCCTGATGACTGTGAATTATTTATACAGAAGACAACTTGCAGATGACTTTTGGTAAATTCTAAAATTATTTAGAAATTCTGGAAAATTATTAATTCTGCAATAAGCATAAGGACTGTGTGCTAGGAAGCCCAAGCTGTAATGAAAACACTTTGTTGCCATCTAGGAAGGATATACATTTTACTATCAGGTCATTTCTGGGGCATCCACAGATTCTCTGGGCAACTTGTGCCAGGCCCTTACCACCCTCAAAGGGAAAAAAATCTGCCTAATATCCAATCTAAACCTATTTTCTGTCAGTTTGAAGCCTTCCTTTTCTTTAAACAAGTTGGTATTTCTCTTCAAAATTTCTAATTCAAATGAATTTTTAGTCATATCATTATCAGCTTTATTTTTTTCCAATTACCATAAAAGATTTTATTTCATATTATTTCAATGGTTACTATAACCATATTTTTCCCAATATTTCATCACACAAATGTTGTGTATCATTGTTGGTCAATGGGCCCACAGAGTTTCTGGAGAATTTCTGTGTTTACATCTCTTGTGAGCTGACACACTGATGTCAGGTGGCATGACCCAGCTCCACTGAAGAGTATCAGCACCCTGAGGTCCCAGATTTAGGCCAGAGAAACAGAACTTTAACAAGCTGACCAGGAGAACTGGGGACCAGTTAGCGCACACAGAAAAGAAAAGAAAATTTAAAAAACCCCAAAACCCCAACAAACAAACCAACTGAAAAACATACATTAGTAAACCTACAAAAAGACTAAATGGCACAATCTAAAAATACTAATTAATGGTGCTGTCTATAGCAAAAGTCATGGCAGAATGATTTTGGAACAATGATTTTAATTGGACATAGGCTATATTATTATAAAGACCTTTTCTATTTCATTTTTTGGACATTTGTAGCTGTGGAGTGAGGCTGGTGGTCGCACAGTGACATGTCTAAAGCTGAACCAAAGGCAGGCAGATGCTGTTAGAGCTTTATCTCCCAGTTTCCTTGCTGCTCCTCTGTCCTGCACTGGATCAGCCTCGTTATTCCTGAAGCTTTCTCCACACCCTGCCTGCCACACAACATTCCGATCACACCGCTGGCCAAGTGGCAAGGCCAAAGTCTTGATGAGGTGCTTAAAGCCCTCCTTCAGTTAGTCCCTAAATATGGCAGCAACCACCCTGAAGCCCCTACCAAATTCCACTCCTGTTCATGGCATCTTGCTAAATGTCTGGATCAGATGTCAGTGAGGAAGCTTGTCCCTCACTATGGCTCAGTGGCAATATCACATGCCACTAAATGCTCTCCTCATCTGACCTTAGCACCAGCTTCACTGACACTGATCAGGAAGAATTATTTCATTACACGAAAGGTTGTCAGGTATTGGAATGAGCTGCCCAGGGTGGTGGTGGAGTCACCATCCTCAAAGGTGTTCAGGAAGCACCTGGATGTGGCACTCAGGGCTCTGGTTCAGTTGACAAAGTGGTGATCCGTCACAGGTTGGACTTACTGACCTTTGAGTCTTTTTGCAACCTCAGTGATTCTGTGACAGGTTTCAGAAGAGACAGACTTTTTTTGTGCACACACGTATCTCTCATGGAGAGTGCTCTGACATGTGTTTTGTTCCCTAATGGGAGGTGAAGGGCAGTGCCTGGAGAATGGCTCAGTGCACTGCAGCCAGCATCAGCTCCACCAGACCAGCAATGTCTGCAGCTGGAGAGGCCAGGGAGCAGCCAGCAGGAGTGCCACGTGCTCCTTACAGAGACCAAATTAAAAGAGCACACAAAGAGGAATACGTTCATGCTGTTCAGAGCAGCATTAAGTCCCCTCTGTGTCCAGTGACCCCACACCAGATGGGTCACAGTGCACAGCTGCTGGCACCCAGTCCTTACCTGCAGAGCTGCCCAAGAGACCATAGAATCTCTCTCTTCCCTGAGATCCAAATTTCAGACCTCCCAGGCCAGCCAAGCCCACTCTTATTTGTACCCTCTCTGAGCCCTCTCATCTTTTGAAAGGCTTGGTTTTGACTCCACAGCCTTTTCTTTACCCTGCCTGTACACAGAGCATGGTGCAATTGTTCATAAAGCTCTGGGAGATGAATGGTGTTATATAACTGCTTGTTACTGTTTTATTATTTTTTAGGATGATGGAAAAGTGAAAGGGAAATGTGGACTACCCTTGGGCCAGGCTAAGCAAACTGAACTTACATTACCAGTGAGCCAAATGAACATTCACTTCAGCATCTCCAAGAATGCATTTTAGTGCACAGTGTCCCATGTGAGAGGACAAGCCATTAATAACTACAGCAAGTGTGGGGTGAAGGAGCTTCCCTGTTGCAGCTCCTAGCCAAAAGAGTTTACAAAAAAGTGTTGGTTGGTTGTTTGGCTGGGTTTGTTTGGAGTTTTTTATGTCTGCAGTGATTGCTATTCATTAAGCTCTGGTATCTTGATGCTTTTGATATGGGAAAGAGGTCTGATTCAGCCTGCAGTTCATTCCAGGTCAGCTAGCATAAAATCAATAGTGGTTAGGATGTATTTCCTTCTTGTGATGGGCTTGGAAGAGAAAACTCTCTTCCTGTCTCACATTTCCAGGAGCCTTCTTGGAGGGATTCAGTTCTCTCTTACTTTCACACTCTTTTGCAGCACAAATTTGCATTGGCACATTACGTGACTGTATCACAAACACACATATTTGCCCCAAAATCCAAGAAGAAACAATGGCTCCAAGCTTTCAGCTTAGTTTATAACTCATCTTTAAATAACCATCAGAGAATCAAAGAATACCCTGAGCTGGAAGAGACCCACAAGAAACATCCAAGTCCAACTCAGGATCTCAAACCTCAAAATCATAAAGATCGGTGCATCTAAAACACCTGCTGAAAATTGTGTTGGTTTAAAAATGTGTCCATGCTAAATGCTCTGCTGAACTGGGCTCTGACCATGTTCCTGGTCACATTACTCAGTATTTTTCAGCAGTACCTCTCATTAGAAAGCAATTTCTTTAGTGTTCTGTAAGCCAATAGAAATAATGTAATATGAAATATAAAATATTTTGTAAAGGTGTCAAAACCGAATTTGCCTGAACTGTGCTTAACAACTGTTTAGAAACACAAACCAAGCAAATATTTTTAACCATACTAAAATAATTATTTGTTTTCTTTCTAATGAAAAAATCTGGGTTTTTGTTATGGAAAAACACAGCATATTCAAACAGAAGGTTGAATTTAATTTCCTGTCAGATGAGTGAGCTCAGGCAGCTCCAGGACGAGAAGGCAGCACTTTAAATTGTGCTTCCATGAGAAGAGAACCAGTTCAGCAAAAGCAACAAATGGATACACTGGTGTAGAAGAAGAAAAGTAAAAAAGACGAAGTCCAGGCCTTCCCTTTGTATCACCAAGATCAGCTTGACCCACGCCCCATAACCCTGATCTGCTTTCACTGACATCAGCTTGCAGCAAATACTACAGAGATGTAATCCCAATTCCTAAAATCCTTACACAGGATTCCAAAAAAATGGCTGCATGGACACACTGCCTCTGCTCTGGGGAGCCAACAGCCCAATCCAACACAACGTACAGCTGGAAGACCAAACTCTGGTGGTCAGGAAAGTGGGGGTAGTAGTTCACAAAAAACCACCCGAAAACCTCACCCTGAAAGACTCACTGCAATTGTTTGGTGCTTACTCAGGCAAGTCAGATGGATGTGATCATTGAGGGCAAATCAAAGCACTTGTCTGAGCAAAAGCCTTACTCTAAGTCCATCAATGACACAGATCTCAGCACGTGCAGTGGAGTTACACCACTTCTTTGTTTCATCTGAGATTCAGCCTCACCAAAGAGCTGATTCTGCACTTCCCCCTAGTACAAAAACTGCCACCAAAGCAAAGTGGAGATCTCCCTGAGTCTGGAGTGCAACTGCACTGGGCACTTTGCCTGTCAGTCTTGTTTCAGACAGCTCCTCACCGCATTACAGTCTCATTCCCCATCTAAATAAACAAGCAAACCAACCAAGTAACCAACATCTAAAATTCTAAAATTAGTGTGAAAGATGCTGTTCTCTATTATGAGATTCAGAGTCCTTCCCCTCAGCCTTGGGTTTTGGGCTGAGCACAATGTTCATGAAAAGTATGACTGCTTAGCACTTATTTTACTGACTAGGAAGGAAAAAATCATCATGCATTATCATTAAATTAAATTTAAGTTAAATTAAATTAATCATGGGCATTATCATAAAAGAGCACAGTCAGGCACAGGAAAGCAGCATTTGTGTCTGGGGAAGAGAGTGTCAGAGTGCTGCTCTGGAAAGCTGATCTCAATTTATCTCAGGACATAGATGAGGTACTTGAATAAATTATAATCCCAACTGAGCACTTATTTATATTAGAAAATTTGTTAGAAACAAACCTTGAGCAATGTTGACAATCAAGCCTTCTCTTCCCTGCTACTCTTGCTGTGTCACAGGATGTGGGAAAGGCATGGAACATCCTTCAGCAATAAAACAGAAGTTGGAGGGGGAAACAGAGATGTCCTTTGCAAGAGAAATGGTAAGAAAGCTCTTTGAGCTAAAGGTGCAACTTTGTGTCAGTCTTCAGAATAAGCTGTGATCTTGATGAAGATAACGTGTCACTCATCTCTCAACAACACCTCAACTGTAAAATCCACAGCAGTGAGAAGGTTTTGTTTGGAAATAAAAGAAACCAGGGGTGTGTTTTGATGAAAAGATAGTGCTTTCCACCCATGTCCAAGAGCAAAGCCACGCGATGGTTATTTAGCAGCACAGCACACTGTGTTCAACTCCTGAAGTGCCATCGACTCCCGGTCTAAGATAACCAAATCCAGAGAACTGTGTACACAAATGGTGTGTGCATACATAAAGGTGACTGATACACGCGCTCAAGAAACCTGGAGCGTACAATGAAAGGAGTTTTGCAGATATTGCACTCAATATTCTACTTTCTCATTGTGCCTATCCACTCCCTCATGTTTTTGATCTGTTGTGCACTTGAAAATCTGTTCAGATCACTTTTGATCTGTTGTGCACTGGATTGAAACCAGTAACAGTATGTTTTTTTCCTTTCAGTCTCAAAAATATAACAAAGGTATAAAACTGTAAAACCACAAAAAAAAAAAAAAAAAAGCAAAAAAAAAAAAGCTGCACATACTTTTTTGAGTGGGGCTGGTAAGCACATGACTGAATTACTTAGAAATTCTGAAAGAGGAAGGTAACTAGTAAAATTATTTATAAAGAAGAATATCTACAATATTTAATAATTTAAGGCTCACAAGAAACTAACATATCAATGACAACAGAAGTTTTCTGCTCTAGGGCTCAAAGCACCAAATTCACTTCACATACAAGATAACCAGATCTGTACTGATCACTAGTGGAAAACTCAGTGCTGATCTGCTAATGTTCCTAGTGCTTTAATGATATCATATTTCACAGGAATAAGAAATCTCCTTTCAACCATAAATACAGTCATACAGATACAAAATATATCTGAATAATTTCAGTTTGAAACTACAGTACAAAACCCCTCAACCTCCCCCCTCCCATCCCCAATCCAGTCATTCTCCACACACACATCCCCCATTTCTTTATACTAAACTCGGGGCAACTGAATTGGTTACAAATTATTCATTTAAAACCAATGATCGTTTGCTAAAATAAGTTTCTACAAATTAGATTTTTCACTGTCATAATTTACCAGCTCCTGCATCATGGAGCGTAGCTTATTCTTAGTCTATTTTAAAAATAGGTGACCCTTTGTGTCATGGAAAAAGAACATAAAAACATGTATTCCTGGAGGACTGCTCAGGACAGTGATCAATTTATAAAATACAGCCTGACTTAAAAAACTAATTGGTACTAAAAGAATAATTATAGTAGCAAGCTTTTGACACCAGAAAATCCTTCTGTCCCTCTGAACTCTAATTGTCTCCTTTCCTCACAGGTCTGTTTCCCTATTGGTGTCCAGACAGAGAGCATAGAGGGATTTTCTGAGATCTACGTTACTTTTCGCTTTGATATTGGCTTTCTCTAAGGAGCTGGTGCCACTGTTGAACTCCTCACTGTTTTCCAAGTGCACAACAGATTTGTTCAGGGAGTTTTTACTGGGTCTTCTCTTCACTTCCCCCCCCCCTGTGCTGCCCTGAGCACTACTGTGTTCATCTTTGAGGATAGCCTGCTCTTCGTGGTCAGTCTCTCGGTGGTAGAAGTAGTTGAAGTTGGACACGATGACAGGTACAGGCAGGGCAATTGTCAGCACACCAGCAATGGCACACAAGGAGCCCACAATCTTGCCCCCCACAGTGACAGGTCTCATGTCCCCATAGCCCACGGTAGTCATGGTTACTACTGCCCACCAGAACGCATCAGGGATGCTGGAGAAATGAGACTCAGGGTCATCAGCCTCTGCAAAGTAGACAGCGCTGGAGAAGAGGATCACCCCAATGAAGAGGAAGAAGATGAGGAGACCCAGTTCCCTCATGCTGGCTTTCAAAGTCTGTCCCAAGATCTGCAGCCCCTTGGAGTGCCTGGAGAGCTTGAAGATCCTGAAGACTCTGACCAGGCGGATGACTCTGAGGATGGCCAGGGACATGGCTTGCTGCTGGCCCCCACCCCCATTGCTGCTGCCAGCCCCGGGCTGCTGCTGCTCATGGGCCAGCTCGGTGCCCAGGGTGATGAAGTAGGGGATGATGGCCACGATGTCGATGATGTTCATGATGTTGCGGGAGAACTCGGGCTTGCTGGGGCAGGCGAAGAAGCGCACAAGGAGCTCGAAGGTGAACCAGATCACACAGGTGGTCTCGATGATGAAGAAGGGATCAGCCAGACTACTCGGTGGCTGCATGGGTGGGGAGTCCCCGGGCGTGCCATTCAAACCTCCACCTTGTGGGGGCAGGGGTACGGGCATCTCCCTCTCGTCCCTGAACTCGGGCAGGGTCTCCAGGCAGAAGGTGATGATGGAGATGAGGATGACCAGCACGGAGACGATGGCGATGGCCCGGGCTGAGCTGGAGCTCTCGGGGTACTCAAAGATGAGCCAGACCTGGCGCTGGAACTCATTGCGAGGCAGGGGCTTCTCCTCCTCTTTGATGAAGCCCTCGTCCTCTCGGAAGCGCTCCATGGCCTCCTCGCCCAGCTGGTAGAAGCGGATCTCGTCGGCGAAGACGTCGATGGAGACGTTGACGGGCCGGCGGAGCTTGCCCCCGGACTGGTAGAAGTAGAGGATGCCGTCGAAGCTGGGCCGGTTGCGGTCGAAGAAGTACTCGTTGCGGAGCGGGTCGAAGTAGCGAATGCGCTTGTCGGGGTCGCCCAGCAGCGTGTCGGGGAACTGGTTGAGGGTGCCCAGCTGCGTCTCGAAGCGCAGCCCCGAGATGTTGATCAGCACCCGCTGGTGGTGCATGGGGCCCGAGTTGGCCGCCGCCGCCGCCTCCTCCTCCTCGTCGCCCGCCGCCGCCATGGCCATGCCCCGGCGGTGTCCCCCCTCCTCGGGCGGCCCCATGTCCGCGGCGGGGCGCGGGGCGCGGGGCGGCGGCCGCGGCGGGGGCGCGGGGGCTGCGCGGGGCTCCGCCGGCCGCTCCTCGGGGCCGCCCGCGCCGCCGCCTCCCGCGCGGGGTCCCGGCGGGGGCCGCTCCCACTCCTCGTCCCCCGCGGGCGGCGGGGCCGGCGGGGCGCTCTCCTTGCCGTCGCTCAGCTGCGGAGAGCCAGCGAGGTGCAGCGAGTCGCCCCGCCAGCGCGCCCGGTCGCCGGCGGCCGCGGCATCGTCGCCGCCCGCGATGGCCGTGGTGCCGCCGTTCTCCAGAGTCACCAGCGCGATCTCCATGGGCAGCAGCAGCGGCGGCGGCGGCGGCGGCGGAAGGCAAGCGCGTCTGAGGCGGCGGGCATGCTGCGCTCGCCGCGCCGCTGCCGCCGCCGGCCACCTCCGGGCGGCCGCGCTGCCCTGCCCTGCCCTGCCCTGCCCTGCCCTGCCCTGCCCTGCCCTGCCCTGCCCTGCCCTGCCCGCCTCCCCTCACTGCGCCGCCGAGCGCGGCCGAGCGCGGCCCGGGGAAGCCGCCCGGGGACCCGGATATGAACGAGCGATCATTATATTATGGTCGCTTGACGTCAAAGAGGATTCCTCCTGCTCTGCGCCCCCGCGCAGGCAGCGGCAGCATCCCCCGGGGAGCCGGGATGCCGCGTCCCCCCGCGCCCCGCCCCGCCCCGCCCCGCCGAGGGGCTCCGCGCCGAGAGGCGGACGCGCTCGGGCAGCGGGGCCCGGCCGTGGGGATGCCCACAGGTGCCCTGGCGAGGGATGCGCGGCGGGGGCACCGCTCCGGAGGTGCGGGAGTACCTGCGCCCGGGCAGGGGGCTGGGATGCCCTCCGGACCGGGGGACCGGGACACGGCTCTCTCCGCTCCGCAGCCCTCGCCCCCGCCAAGCCGGGGGATTACGGAGCGGCCCCCGCGCGTGGGTTTGCTCGCAGCGAGCGCTTCTGGCTGCAAACCCCCAGTCACCTCTAATGAAAATCAGAACTGAAATCCCCGGGGATTCCTGGCGCCTCTTGGCGTGTGTTCCCCCCTCCCCATTCCCCAGTGGAATAAGAACAAAGGAAGGGATTGGGTATTAATTTTTTCCGCTTTGCGTTTGCTCTCCCGGCTCCTGCTCCCTCGAGCTTCCCGCTAAATTAGTGCTGCTCCAAAAGGTGCTTCCCAAGCCAGGAAATAACATTTCTGCCATGCGGCTTTCATGTTAACATTTTCAAACACTTTCCATTGATGCATTCTTAAACCCACATCCAAGGCTAAAATATATCAGTAGATGTACCTTTTATTTAGAGAGAAGCGAGAAGCTTTACACAATGACTTCAATTACAGTTCAGTAATACAATTGATGCCAAGATCTTACTTTCTATATTCAAGCCATAAACTCATCCATTCTATTCAAGGTCTGCAGGGAAATACACTGTATATGTACAGAACGTGTAGGTATATATGCACCACTCCAGTCTTGTGGAGTTTCTGGTTTTCTAACAAAATTGAGTGTGACCATTTTGCCTTCCAGTTGGCATCACAGTGACATTTTTTCCTAAATCCTTTTGCTACTACACATAGCTCCATCAAACACTCCATTTAGATTCATTGTGACTAGTGGCTTTCCCTTAATTTAAAACATTACCTCTGTGTATGAAATCTGCCCAATGATATTAAAAGCAGTGCCAAAATAGAAAACCATAATTGTATTAAACGGTTTTGGTAAGTGGTGGCTTGCATTTTATCTCCAAGTACTGAGAACTGAGAAATGCCAACCTGTTTTGCCACCATGCCAGTGAAGTAAAGGATAGCTTTACTCACACAAGTAATTTCTAGAAGCAAAATAACATAGAAGATAAGTTCTTCTTTGAAAATAACAGTCCTTTGATTTACAGTTATTTAGTGAGATAACATATCAAACCGGCAAAACGTAGGATAACATCCTTTGGGACTCGCAAAACCCATAATAAATACAGACACACCACAGATAGACCTGTGCACCCCAGCAAGGAGCGGCTGATCTGCTACCAATGCACGTCGGGGATTACAACCAGAGAAGGGCTTGCACACTCGAAAACTATTTTGGTTTTCCAATTCTCTCAGCTCCTGTAACTGCAAGGCATTCTCCCTCCAAATATTGCCTCAGGAATAACTATGTATTTCAGGAGAAAACATTCTAGACATCTGTGATAGCGGGCACCACACAGAGCAAAATTAAGTGTTCAGAGGAGGAGTAACTTGCTGCCTCTCATATGGTTGTATCCATTCTGCCCTTCCTTCATCAATAGCAGGGAATGCCTGGGAGGGACCATGCAGAATTTAAGTTCCAGTTCAAGTTTCTAGCCTAAGTATCAAGTTGCAGTGTTCACATCCTCAATTTGAAGCCAGATGGGATTATGCTAGTGCAAAGAAAGACTTGCCCAAATTCACCTGGATGAAAGCCTTGCAGAAACCCCTATGGAGAAAATGTACATTAGTAATTGATAGATCAGAAAACTGCAGCTGCTTGTATAGCATTTGAATAACTTGTAGCTACTTTCTTTACACCTTTAAAAGGTCTGAGAATCTATCACAGTGTCTGTATGTGTGGACGCAAAAGAAGAGCAGAGAAAAGGGACAAGAGAAAGCGGGAGGATGATGTTAAAGGGGAAGGAAGACCTACTCCAAGCAGAGAATTTTAATGCATAATTTTTATTTAATAGCCTTCATTTTTTCAGCTCAGTGTAAAGACCCTGAACACTCCCTTGAAAAGCAGCAGAAAGCCAAGGTACTGGAGAGTAAGGATGACATGCAGACTAGGGAAGAACAGTGCTGAGATGTGCTACTAATGTTTTAACCAGGCACTCCCTGAAAAGAATGTGTTTGTCCACGTACTTGTGATTTAGCCAGAAGTCAGTCCTTTACACTCCAGCACATCCACAACAAAACCTAGCATTCATTGCAGCTCCCTCTACTCTTCCAGTTCCCATAGTGGCATTCCATAGCAGGTGTGGCTGCTGTGAGCTGTCCTTCAGTGTCCCACAGTGAGATAAAGGACCCATTCCATGGGGAGGTCCCACATGCTGAGAAATGAGCCATGGGGACAGTCTGCAGGGGCTGCATTAGCCTACCCGCACCCAAACACACTTATTCACTGTTTCTCTTGGCACATTTTGTGTGCCGGGGTGACACGGGTGACTCCTTTTTCCTTTCTCCATGTGTTGACTAAATAATAGCGAGATTGTGGCAGATGGTGAGGATATCATCTGAAGCTGAGAGGAAACCGAAAGGGTTAAAGGCAAATCCGTGCCTCCCCCACTTGGTTAATTCCTCAGCAGCCTGATCCCGTGTTGAGATGATTCAGGACAGAGAAAGGCACTGCCACAGTCCCCGGGGGAGACCCTGGAGAAAAGATTCGTATTTCCTGTCCAGGAGGATTAAGTACAAGGCCATTGACAAATCACAGTAAACATCTGGATGGAGCACTCCATCTATCAAGCCCTAATCCACAAAGCCATTCATTAATGAATTCAGCACATTCACACTGTTCTATGTATAGGTCTGGCTGATCTTTTTAAATGTTTGGCTTCTAGGTGGTTTACATCTGCATCAAGAGATTTTTTTTTTTTGGGGGGGGCGAAGCAATCTACAATATTCTGCTTTAGCTTAATTGTTTAGAGTAAATCTTTCACCTTTTTAAAAAAAAACAACAAACAGCCTTATTTTCTGATAGTGTATAAAAAACTCAGTAGCTAAAACCACGTCCCTGTATTTTATATTGCTTTGCAGTTTGAAGCCCAAGTTCCTCTGGAAACTTTCCATCACACAGGGATGGAAAAAACATTAAATAGTAATTGATTTTCTTTTCTGCATTTTGTTTTGATTAAAATGAGAATCCCTCTCATTTATCTTCAGAGAGAAAGTAAGCATTGAGTAAATGGTCTGGTTAATTCAAAAGCAATTTGATCAGAACATCCATAATTTACATTGACTGGAACAGCAGGAAAGATGCTGAGCACTACCAGATATCAAGATTATTCATTTTAGCAGCCTACTTACACTATGCTTTACATCTTGTTCATGTAAACTGCTCTACGAACGTCTCACAACCCACATTTTATAAGGGGGGGACTTACACACCACCATGCCCTCAAAAGTCATCTCTTAAGATTGAATAACACTCCAGCCTGCTCCCAGCAAACATAGTTTTGGAGCTGAGCATGTTGTTTTCCACACAGCTGTGCCAGTATCCTTCCAGAGGAATCTGCAGCCTTTGTCACTGATATTGGTAGAACCAGCATTTGGCCCAGAGGGTTTTCACAAATCCAGCTGCAACAGGATATTTTCAGTTCATCTCCATAGCTTGGGACTCCACCAGACAGCATGAGCCATCCAAGCTTGCAATTTATAATTTCCTGCCCCTTTTGACTTCCAGTGTTTTTTTGTGGTATAACCTTTAATTCCAGGGATTTGATCTTAGAGGGGAAATCCCATTTGGTGCCTTCATTTTCTGTTAAATTCCACGAGCACATAGCTGTGCTCTCAGCTTTTTTGTCACAACAGGGTGGCCCAGGTGGGTTTTCCTACGGGTATATTTTTATATATATAAATATAAATATATATAAAATATATATATTATATATTAAATGCATATATAATATGATATATATATTATTGTATACATTTATATTATATATATTCATATATATTTTAATATATATTTTAATACATAGATATAATTTTAATACAGGAGGATGTTTTCTCTCACAAACAAGTGGAATCTGAAGCAGCAACCTGCAGAGCCACAGAGCTATACCACTGCAGTTTTTTCTTCACTGCCAGTGCAAATGCCCTCACAAGTGAATTTTGCTTGCATCAGTGCTTCTGTAACAGCTGTGCTCCATGCCAGTGTCTGTTCCTGCATGGAAGGCGTGGTATTTCTGGGCAAACTCAAGCCCTCTTGTCAGCCAACTGAAAATACTTCATTTTCATCCTATGCCATCAAAGTCATACCAACAAAAAGCTCTTACTCATTCAAGATCAGGCCACTCCCTCCGGCTGTGAGGAAGAGGAACAGGAATAAATCAAAGGTTTCATGTCTAAAATAAACGGTGACAGTGGTGTCTGATTAAGGTGTCAGGCATCAGATTTGTACTTTAATGTTTTGTTACCACCTATGTAACAAAGTGGCCAGTGACACTCCAGAATCCATTGCTCTGTCACACACAGACACAAACTCCATAGACTGCCCTTTTATAGGAAATTCCTTTTATATACCTTTTATAGCTAAATGTGTGGTTACAAATTCATATATTTTAAGAGCGGAAAAGCATTGAGTAGTTTCATTCAGATTTTGTGCTGATTTCTAATTTTTAAGCAGTCATGAATCAAGGAAAATCAAAATACATGATGCTTATTCTGGTATAAAATTATGACTGAACTTAGTTACTATATTCTGAAAACATTAAAGTGAGGGGAAACTGAGGCTGAAACCTACTCATGTATAGGAAAAAGAGCATTAGTTTGCTTTGTGAGCGCAGATAATTTAGCCAACTGCAGGAAATGTGCTACCATGAGGGCTAAATGTGCTGATGGGTTTAAGCAGGAGAGGGCCATAAATGAATCATTAAGTGGACAGGAATAATGAAACAGTTTACTTGCATGGAGTCTTCAGCTCTGGAGAGCCCCCAGAGGAAACCCTCCACATGAATATGTTAGATACACAGCAGATCCCATTTTCCTGTCTTTCCAAAGGGAGGGATGAAGGATCCACCCAGGGATTTGCTAGTTCAAATTCTGACAAAAGTAGAATTCCAGTAAACTCCAGTATGCAAAAGTGTCACTATTTACTTATTAATTAGCATGGAAAAATATTTGGCAGGAAGAAGACCAAGTAGCACAGATGCTGTGATTTTCATGCTCACCAATGACAATCAGAAGAGAGACTGCTCAAATCGAAGGAAGGATATTTGTGATGGGTCCTGGTGACAGTGTGAACAAGTCCCTTGTGGCTGGCTGTGTGTGAAGGGGAGGAGGGTGAGGAATGGCAGAATGCTGTTTTATCTTCCATGTGTGTGGAGGGGCTGAAGGAAACATTTGGGGTATGAACACAGAGCAGTGAGGAGCAAGTTGAATTTATTTTTTGTAGCCACTTGACGCCAGATTGATGTAGGGCACACCGGTCTTTTGGGGTACATCCATTTGCTAGGTTCAGGCTAGCTCTAGTCCTCTGGACATTCCCAGTGGAGTTGGACTTCTTTATATTTCAGCTGGATTTGCCTTGGCAACAGCAATGCACCATTTCACTAATTCCCACCCTCACCTCCAACACCTCTGTATTTCACAAGATACCACTACTCTGTAATACCTGTTTTAATCAGCTGAGCAGGATTCAATCAATAATCACCACTTTGTAGTTTAATTAGGACTTTCAAAGCACTACCGAATCAAAACTCCAACAGTATTTAACAGTCTGCAGATGAATATAAGTGCCAGATTCTAGCTGTAATTGATTTAGGAGCAAAAAAATAGAAGCCAATTAGTGATACCTTAAAATCAATGGAGCTATGCAGCTTTGCACTACTCAGTGAATTTATTTTATACATTTTGTATTAATTCTTATACATTAATTCTTATACATTAACATTAATTCTTACACTATTAGGTAGTGGAGGTGGTTGCTTATGGTGTTGTTCAACTCCTTGTGTTTGACAAGAAGCAAAATTTAAAAATAACAGTATTAAAAAGAATAACAAATTGGAGGAAAAAAAGTTATGAATAGGGAACATCAATCTATTCTTTCTAGTTCAATTATGGTATCTATAAGGACCAATACCAATCTTCAGGCATTAAAATACTCTATTGGTATGAGAGCAACCAAAGAGAAATAAGCATTCCAGAAAATGAGACATGGTGACTCTTACTACACCAGTTTCTTATTAGGATTAAAGTGCTAATAATGCCTTCTTTAGCTTCAGGACGGTGAAGACACCTGTCCAGCCAGACAACCTAATGTCCTGTTTCCTTTCTGCTTATAATTATATGAAGTTAAACCACCAGGACCACCTCAGGCCTAGCAGGAGCTTCCTTAGCAGTACAGGGTGGGATGCAGTGTACAGCAGAGCGCATCCTGCAGTCCCTGTGGATTCCTGGCTGTTGCTACTACCTGGACATTGATTTCCAGGCTGGAGGCACATGACTCTGCCTGATCTACAACACCAAGCTGAGATAGTTTTGTGGATGCAAAGAAACCCTCTACAGCCTAGGAAATGAGGCAGGGAGTTGTAGCTGGCTGCTGGACCCGGGACACTGAGCTAAAGATGAAAGGGAAAAAGACCTTATCTGGCAAATGTCTCAAAGCCTGCTATGCTGGTGACTACTTGTTTTAGCTTGGCCTCATCTTAATTAAGTGTGCTCCTCAGCTCCTTAATCCCTGAGTTTACAGAATTCCTTTCTTCTCCCTAAACTGGATATTTGAAGGCAAGACATGAGCCTCACACACACTCACAAGATACATTTTCTCCCTGAGACCACATCACAAGCAGCAGAAAACATGCACGTTCATCAGTCTGTGCTGTTTGTCCTCTTTGATTTCCTTTAAGTCAGCTTTTCCCGCTTTTGCCTAATGTAGGTCCAATAGTAGAAGTGTAGGAAGAGAGCTAGGAGGCTGAGGATGTAGACGAAGACTGCGGTGTTGAAGCCATCAGGGAATGGGCACTCTGTGAAGAGGTTGTAGGAAGAATGAGCAGCAATGGCTACCAGCTGGCACTGGAAGAGGTGGAAAAAAGAAGCAGCCAGATTAAGGAACCTACATGAGATACACCTCAGCTGGACATTGAGACCATCACAGCTATCACAACATCCTAGCAGTGTCCTCAACCCAGAGGATCACCTGCTTGCCCCTCCTGACATCTCTGGAAACCTGCCTCTCAAGCCCAGCAATGTTTTCTTACCAGGAAAGATGTCCATCAAACCTGAAGGTTTAACCAATCCAGCCTCTCCTGCCCTTGGCCCATTTCTCTGCCACAGTGCAGTAACTTAGATGTTGGAATATGGAAACTGAAGGTGGGAGATTCCTCTTCCCCAGTGGTAATTAGGTTAGTATACTCATAGTTATTTTCATTTGTATTTTAGCTTGCAGAGAGGAACTCCAGATACTACCTTTATTCATTTAAACATTAATTTATTTTTTTTTGTATTTTACCAAGTCACCTGTCTCAATAGCCTGAAGCAATGAGTTCTACCTACCAAAAAGCTATTATTTTTTTTTTTTTTTATGTGCTATAATTTGCATTACAAATACATTTTTATTTCATGCAATGCTTTCTTGTTCTGTTTTGCCATGCAGGCTAAGTTAGAATTCCGGATCAGCCTCCACTACACCACTATTTTATACATATCCTCTTTCTCTTCCCTTCTAACTGCATACTTTTGGTTTGCAAAGCCTCTTTTTGAGTGAAAAAAACTCTCTTACAACTATTGTCCTTGTCTGAACCATTGCATCTATGCTGTATCTTTGAAAAACACAGGGTTTTCCAGATTTGTAACTTCATCAGAGATGAGAGAAAGAAAATCCAAGGGGATTTTCTAGAGAAAAATTCACATATTTCTTTTGAACCCACTTGTTTGCGTGCACTTAGAGACCCTCTTCCTTTCTGAAGGAACTGAATCAAGGCTCCCCAATCTGCTGCCCTATTGAGAATCCAAAGTTTCCCTGAACCGCAGCCCCCACCTCTTCATATCAAGCTCTGTTTTCAGTGCTCCTTATACAACATAAAAAGGAAGAATCCAATTCCTAATTTTTCTCTTCCCTTCCCATTGTGAATCTGTGGATAATTAGTTTGATGTGGTCACTGAAGACCTCCAACAGTCCTGTGAAAGCAGCATTTGGAGCAGGTCACCCACAGCTTCAGGTCTCAGAGTGGCAACTGGGGGCACCTGGGGACATGCTGCTCTCCATGGGCAGCAAACAGAGATTGAGGCAGTGAGATGACAGACAGCAGGGGCCATCACACCCGTGGGAGGGCAGGGAAGAACACCTGGAGCTAATTACCAGCTGCAGGATGGTCAGGTAACGCTTCCACCACAGGTGCCTGTGCATCCGCGGTCCCAGGCCGGCCAGGGCGTAGTAGCCATACATGAAGATGTGGACAAAGGAGTTCAGCATCCCAATAAAGAAGGCTGAGGAGGGAAGAAGTGAGGGTGAACGAGGCATATGACCCATTCCAGGCTAGCCCTATGAAGGGCTCACAGCCACTATGATGATGCTTCCAAAATAGATCACATCCACCCCGTGCATGAACATTCCACCCGGGCTCTGCTCTGGAAGCACACCAGCTTCTCCCTTCCTTCAGCATCCAGAATCATCAGATGGGTTGGCTTGGAAGGGACCTTAGAGGCCATTAGCTCCAGCCCCTGGAGCACATCTCCCACTAGAATTGCCCAAAGCCCCATCCAATCTGGCACTGAACACTGCCAGGGTTGTGGCATCCACAATATACCCATCATATACCAACTGTTCAGAGACAGAGAAGAGCTTCAAAGGCAGAGGAGGGACATGATTATCTGACCTAAGCCATTCTGGTGTCAAGGCTGTGTAGCCAAAATAAATTCCCAAAAAAGAATTTCCTAGCATTTTGTATAGGGCCTACTGAGAGTAGTGCCCAGATGCTTCTTTTTCTGTTGAGTAAAACGAGGCATCATTCTGGATACAGCCCAAAAATGGGCACAGCCAGAACAGAAAACAGAGCCAAAACCTGGGCTGCTGCCCCAGGGCCTCTGGTAGGGGAGTGAGGGAGCACTGCTCTGGGAGGAGATATACACAGACCTGTAGGATGTTATTTTTGTCTGTTTGGACCCACTCTGGTGGCACACTCTCATTCTGGGTGAGGCAGTGAACATGGCAGCCTAAACAGCCCCAAGAGCTGAGCAGATGGGATCATCTAAAATGCACATGCTTTTCTCACCTTTGGAAGCAGGTGAACTTCCTACCTGCCACTCAGCCCATCTGCACTGTTAATGTTACCTCCAGAGCCAAAAAAACCCCATGAGAAACACCAGGTTGTCTCTTACAAGCATACCTTGTCCTCCAGGCACGTATTTGACCCCTGACCACCAGTTGAAGAGCATAGAGCCATGATGGTACACGTGCAGAAAAGTCACCTGCTCTTGTTTCTTGCGCAGAATTAAGAAAACCTGAAAGAAGCCAGGCAAAGGAAAACTTTGAATTGATGTGTTTAGACAAAAATTTCACAAAAAGTAAACAAAAAGTATAACTTCAGTAAAAAGTTATACAAATAGCTAATGATGAGTCTGAATCTCCCACACCCATTTCCTCTGCTGTTGAAAAAAATTGGTGAAACACAATAGAACTTATAGGGGGAACTGGAAGATAGAATTTCTTCCACAAAGCCCCAAATAGTTTTATGTCTGGATTCAGGACCAAAAGTCCAAAGAGAATCTGAGACTCTGACTGAGCTTCCATACAATTCACAGCTGCTTGTGTTTGCTCCTTTTCAGGACACAGGTTGTATATTTACTGCTACCAGACAATAATCCACAAAAAAGCCACTGTGTTGAATGGCCAAACCTTCCTGGAATTTGCATTAGTAAAGAGAATGGTTTTGCCAGATGAATACATGTCAGGTCACTACATTTCACCATGTACATACATACACACACAACAAAAAGTGAATCTACTTTTCAGGCACTCAGGACTGGCAAAAACCTGGTTTTGTTGCTGATGCAAACAGAGAGGGAATTGGCCAAACCCCTGGCAATAGGCCTAGGAAGAATCCACATGTGTATTCACATTTCAGTGGGTTGCAAACTTACACCCCAAGGAGCTGTGAAGTTTCAGGCTAGGACACAGCTTTCTTCTGCCGGCCAAGCAGAGGCCACTTAGTTCATTTACATTGCAGAAGGAGACCTGAAGACAAGCCATAAAGAGGTGGACTTTCAATTCCTCCAGGACATAAACCTTTAGCGCACAGCTCTGGGATAATCCACGGCAGCAGAGACGCCAGAACTTGTCCACTTGCAGCTCCTTTTTTGCCCCACTGTTAATCAGCCAGCCAGGCAATAGCAGAACCTGTGTGGCACCAGCAGATAAAATTTTGGCAGCCCACCTGGCAGCAGCCAGGGTTAAAGCTTCTCCTGTAGCACTGTGCCCAGCCTCAGTTAGGATGCCGAGGAGGGAGTGTGTGCAGCCAAGGGATGGAGACAGGCAGCGAACCAACACAGGATCAACCCAGGACATCAGCTCTGGCACGCTGCTCCTTTCTGACAAGGAAGTATCTGTTTCCAGCCCCGGTCCCGCTGAGGAGCCGAGCCCTCCTTACCGTATCCAGCAGCTCGATGATTTTGGAGAAGAAGAACCACCAACACACTCTTGCCATCTGCTGGGCAGCACAAGACACAGCGGTGAGAGCTTTACCCAAAATCGACACATTTTCAACCATGCTGTATCCCTGCCCGCCCGGGGTCTGCAGCGAGGGGGAAAATTAAGAGGTTCTTTTCGGTTTTTTGTTTTGTTGTTTTTTGTGTTTTGTTTTGTTTTGTCTAGATGGCAAGACTCTGAAAAACTGAAAAGATAATATGAGGCTTACATCTGTTCAAAGCAAGGTACTGTAACTCCAAATTCAAAGAAAAAAAACTCATGCAGCATTTTTGGAAAGCTGATGCTAGTGGGACACAACCCCTTGTGATGACCAAAAAATAGTTTTAGCTAAGCCCCTCTACTAAAAGAAGTGTTGAGTAAGATTTTTGTCATGCAAGGCAGAGGATATAAAAATCAGTTTTCTTGTTGGAAGCAATCATCCAGAATCCTTACAATCCATGTGAAGAATCACATCTACTTCAAAGGTAATTTGCAATATTGATACTTCAGCTGGTAAGATCACCCTCTTTGCAGTGATCAAAGAGCAAACTTAGATGGCTGGGTTGACTGAGATGATTAATTTTAGAGAGCTAAAGCAAAGTGCAAGAGCTGTTGAAGCAGACAATTTAGTGGAATAGATTTACAGGCAACAACAAGCTGGGGTCAAAGCCTTCTTAGCCATGCAAATTGCTATTTATGAGCAAAAGAATCTGCATAGCTACGGGAGGAAAGGGCCTAAAGCAAGCTTTCTGCAGAACTGTACCCTCATTCCCAGCTCACTCCGGCTGTAATCCACTGGCTGGCACAGGTAGCTGTAGTTGGCCAAGACTGAAGTAACCAGAAACTGAAACAAATCAAAAGCAAATAAAAATCAGTCTGATCTAAAAAAGAAGGACAATTTAATGCTAAGGTAGTAGGGTTTCAGTCTTATAGCTACTGCCAGAAAATCCATGAACGAATAGTAAAAACCTTAAACAAAGTACTTCACATTCTGTTTGGAGTCTTAAAAAGTAAATTTGGCCTGGGAAGATTTGTAACTCTTTGTGTAATGGCTGGAGGGCTCACAACTATTTCAGCAGTAATAGTGAATTCTAGGCTTCTGAGGCTCTCTGAGAAGACACTGTTCACTTTTGCAAAGATCCCAGGCTGTTCTGTTCTGTTTTGGTTGAATTTGCCTGCTGATTGGAAAGCCAAAAATTGGACCAAGTAATTAGTATAACTGAATGACCAAGCACAGAAAAGCAATTTTCACACCTGTCCTCAGATGGAGCTGAATTTGTTAAAAAAAGGCAATTTGTATTAATGTAATGCTTGTGATACAAAGTAAAACGGCATATTTGTTGGCATCAGAGTGTTTTTGAAACCTATTTTGGCCTTGTTCCCATGAATATTCTCAGTGGTCTCCATAAACTAGGTGGGACAGGCTTGTGGAAAGAACAAGCAGAAAAAAATGTTCTTTACACTCTCAGCAGCAGGAATACATAGAGTGCTTGGCACTCCTGGAGAGAACTGCCAACTTTGGAAAATCACAGAATGTTAAGGGGTTGGAAAAGACCTAAAAGATCATCTAGTCCCAACCCCCTGCCTTGGGTAGGAACACCTTCCACTAGACCAGTGGTTCTCATCCTCAGAGATGGATCCATCACCAGCCAAACTCAAGGTGAAATGAGGCCATTCCACATCCTCCACACACTTTGTGCTTAATGGGGAGATCTCAACTTGCAAATCATTCATCCAGGATGAAGGGAGTCCCGTGTTGATTTCATGAATGGCCGGAGGATTGAGAAATTGAGGAAATCAAGTGCAGCAGGACAACACCGCTCCTCTTGCGGTAAAACATGGACATGTCCAAGCCAGCTCCCACTCCCTTCAGCAAAAGCTGTTCAAACCCTGGAATCTGGAGGCTCTGGAATTCAAAGCCTTCTCATGTGCTTACCTAGGAGCCAATCCTGCCTCCTCACCTCGTAGAACATGTAGCTGGACAATGCCACCATGGCCAGGTTGTAGGTGAGCAGCAGAGCCCGCAGCTCCAGCCGCTGCCGCTGCCGCATATAGGACGGCCCCAGTGCCACCATGAAGAGGTAGGAGGTGAAGATCAGGGTGACAGGAAGTGGGGAGTACACCAGTGGCCACGGGTCTGTCCTTGCATCTGGGAAGCAAAACATACAGCCACAGCTGGCACCATATATTTAATTGTATTTAATTACTCCCTTCAGTGTGCTTGCTGGAGAAAGAAAATGGTGTCTCTGTGTCTTTACAGAGATGCACCCCAGTCCTTCTATTGTGACTTTGCCAAAAGGCTTTATCACAAAGGTTTTAGCCCAATTTTTGGGGATGGACTGCATTAGTGGAAGGCAGATCTTTCCTGGAATGAGCTGGAGCCCTCTCTGGGCAAAAGGAGTGATCCCAGACACTGAGCAGGGTGGCACTGGAGCAGCCAAAGCAACAGTGGCTCCTCGGGAGCGTAAATCTTTACAGCTAAATAATAGAAGTGTTTCAATCACTGGTGTTACTTCCTTAAAATCCTTAGGACATCTGAAATTCTCCACTTCTTCATTTTTATACCCGCACATAGAGTGGACTCTCCTCAGAAGCATGAATTCACTGGGAAATGCCAAAACACTTACCCCTGCTGAAACAGCTCTTTGGTCCTACAGCAAAGGGAAGCTCAACAAATCTTCTGTCATGCCACCTCCTCCTCCTAATCCTGCTATCACCCAGGATATGTTATATCAGCAGAAATGTCCCCAGGTGCTATTCATGCTTTCCTTTCCTGTCCCCAGTGTGATCACTACTCTGCCAAACTCCCTCATTTTTTTATAAATACCATACCAGTCTGGACAACTCTGTTAATCCCCATCCCTTCTAAACCTCACAGTTCTTTATGATGGCTGTGTCAGGAGCTCTTTGATATTCCATTTCTGAATTTAGTTTGTCAGAAGTCCTGAATCTCAATTTACACTCTTGTAAAATTCAAGTCCTGAAACATCTACAATCTGACCATTACACCCCACATCCTCCTCCTGCCAAAGCCATCATGCAGGCCTGCTGGTCTACCTTCATGGCATTTTGTGGCTTTGCTTTACATCCAGAGATAAAACAGAGCCCTTTGGGACCAAACTGAACCTCTAACTACTGAAGATCTGTTGTCTCCTCATGGCAAGGTATCAAATTTCAAGCACTGAGGAGTGGATACTGTCAATATTTCATTTGATAACAGGTTTTACTGACATCACAAAGAATTTAAACCCCAAAGTATTAAGTCTTTGGTCAACTAAGCTTTCCTATGACACATCAATATGCATTTAAAAAAATAATTTCCATTAGTACTCCAGACTTAACAGGCAATCCCAAGCATTTGTTGCTTCTCTTGTCAGAACCCACTGGGAAATCCCCCATCCCTTCATTCCTTACTGTGATCCAACTGGAGGGTCAATGAGATATGTTTCAAGACTTAAGGGAAGCTTGTGATCATGGAGAAGGAAAAGTGGAAATCTACCTACTGAAGAAAATGTGGGCAAGTATAATGATTGCATCCCTCCTAGGTTTGGTTTTCATGATACCTCTATTTATGCAGAAATTCCCATTTTAGACAGCATCTCTACCTACCTCCACTTTCAAGAATCCAGTTGTAGAATTCCTGAGTTTTCTGCCAAGTTGAAGCCATCCCAAGTTCTGAGAAGAAATTAACTCAACTGAGTCTAGAGTAAGGAGGCTCCTTACACAAAGGCTCAGGACTACAGTTAATGAAAATGCAATAGTTAGCTTTCTAAAAATTTAACTTTTAGATCAGGATTAAAGTTCTCTTTAAAAAAGGATGAAAGAGAACATCCCACACCCCCCCCCCCCACCCCTTGCAATGATTAGCTATTTAACTTCCAGGTTTTATTTATTTATAAATTTAAATAACTTGTTCAATTTCCAGATTTTGATATTTGATGGAGGTTTCACTTCTAAAAAAAATTTTAAAAAAATGCTCTGAGCAGCTGCATGTGATCTGCCAGAGCCAGGAGGGAACTGCCAGTACCATTGGGAAATCAGTCATGTGGCATTTTTTCCTAAAGCAGTGTGTGCACAACATTCACGTGAGGACACACACCAGGTTTCATAACTGCATCCTTCTGCAGGTATTATTGGATATTCCCAGTGCTGGAAGGCAGCTAGGGATTCATTCAGCACAGCTCCAGAGGTGTTATTTGGCTTTCTGAGGCCCCAGTTTATACATTAACTTTATCTTGTATAGATTCTGGAACATAGTAGATAAAGTAGAATATAGTAGATAAAGTAGAATACTCATACATATTATGATGATCTTCCTCTTCACTTCTTTCCTTTAGCAAGGTGATGCTTTCAATGGCTCTTGGAAGTTCTCCTAGAAAACACTTTTCTGCAGTTACTTTCAACAGCTAGTGCTACCTGATCCATTAGCAGATATACAGGACCAGCTTCCTCCCAGTTTGGTCTCCTGCTGGCATTGAGAAAAGCACGTTTTCTCCTTTGACTCCTCCTCACAGACTGCGACATCCGCGCCCCACATCCTGTCAGTGACAGACACCCCCAAATTTCTCTCCTGCGGTTGATCTTTGCAGTCGACCCCTTTTTTGGGGTGACCCTCTGACACACAACCCGAGAGCCCTGGGAGGTGTCACACCCATCTTGACACGCAGCCACATGCGCTCGTAATCCGGGTGGACTCTGCCAGCGCCCAGATTAGTCGGTGATTATCAACTGGCTCAGAGTCAATCCAGCAGGGATTCCACACGCTTATATGCCCCCAAAAAATCCACACGCATTCCAGCTCACTCCGCTTCCCTTCCTTGTCCCCCCAAACCGCCGGGAAAAGCCAGGAAGGAGGAGCAGACTCACCGCAGCAGCGCAGCCGCCTCCGAGCATCCCTTTCTCCAGAGGTGTCCCCAGCCGGCCGCGGCGCAGGTAGAGCCGGCAAGACAAGGAGCTGCAGCCTGGGCTCAGCTTTCCTCTCCACAAGAGAGGTGAGTTACGGGCTAGGTCTCCCACAGCCCTGGTGGATCTTCATGCCTCCTCTTCAGTCTCCCAGCGGCGGCACCAAAACCCCACCGTGAGCCGCAGGCACCGCGGGGCTGTCGCGGAACTCCACCGGGGTCACAGGTTACATCACACACTCCTCCCCCGCCCTCTCTTGCCTCTCCCCACACGGTCTATCGGATTAGAGGACTGGAAAGAAGAGGGAAGCGAATGCAGAAGAGGGCTGGGGTTCCACAGGAGTGAAGCACTGACCTTTAGTGCCACGCTCGGGAGCCCGGCTAAGTGAGAACCGGGCCAGCATTTCTTCTGCAGGTTTCTTCAGGGCGCCACCACAGCTTTGCCGAGAGTAAAAGACGAGGGATGACGGCTGGAAAGCAGTCTGCTTGGAGAACTCCTTCAGAACAGCACAAGGGGCTCTCAGCAAGCCATTCGTGTGCTCAGAATAGGTCCAGACCACCAAATGAGGGGGAAGAGAACTGTGGGAACACTCACTCACTACTCACTCACTCCTCACTCACTCACTACTCACTCACTCACTCACTCACTCACTCACTCACTCACTCACTCACTCCTCACTCACTCACTACTCACTCACTCACTCACTCACTCACTACTCACTCACTCACTACTCACTCACTACTCACTCACTCCTCACTCACTCACTCACTCCTCACTCACTCCCTCCTCACTCACTCACTACTCACTCACTCACTCCTCACTCACTCACTCACTCACTCACTCACTCACTACTCACTCACTCCTCACTCACTCACTACTCACTCCTCACTCACTCACTCACTCCTCACTCACTCACTCACTACTCACTCACTCCTCACTACTCACTCACTCCTCACTACTCACTCACTCACTCCTCACTCACTCACTCCTCACTACTCACTCACTCACTCCTCACTCACTCACTCCTCACTCACTCACTCACTCACTCACTCACTCACTCCTCACTCACTCACTCCTCACTCACTCACTCCTCACTACTCACTCACTCACTCCTCACTCACTCACTCACTCCTCACTCACTCACTACTCACTCACTCCTCACTACTCACTCACTCACTCCTCACTCACTCACTCCTCACTACTCACTCACTCACTCCTCACTCACTCACTCCTCACTCACTCACTCCTCACTCACTCACTCCTCACTACTCACTCACTCACTCCTCACTCACTCACTCCTCACTCACTCACTCACTCACTCACTCACTCACTCACTCACTCACTCCTCACTCACTCACTCCTCACTACTCACTCACTCACTCCTCACTCACTCACTCACTCACTCACTCCTCCCTCACTCACTCACTCACTCACTCACTCACTCCTCACTCACTCACTCCTCACTCACTCCTCACTCACTCACTCACTACTCACTCACTCACTCCTCACTCACTCACTCACTACTCACTCACTCCTCACTACTCACTCACTCACTCCTCACTCACTCACTCCTCACTCACTCACTCACTCACTCACTCACTCCTCACTCACTCCTCACTCACTCACTCACTCCTCACTCACTCCTCACTCACTCACTCCTCACTCACTCACTCACTCACTCACTCCTCACTCACTCACTCACTCCTCACTCACTCACTCCTCACTCACTCACTACTCACTCACTCACTCCTCACTCACTCACTCACTCACTCACTACTCACTCACTCCTCACTCACTCACTCACTCCTCACTCACTCCCTCCTCACTCACTCACTACTCACTCACTCACTCCTCACTCACTCACTCACTCACTCACTCACTACTCACTCACTCCTCACTCACTCACTACTCACTCACTCCTCACTCACTCACTCACTCCTCACTCACTCACTCACTACTCACTCACTCCTCACTACTCACTCACTCCTCACTACTCACTCACTCACTCCTCACTCACTCACTCCTCACTACTCACTCACTCACTCCTCACTCACTCACTCCTCACTCACTCACTCACTCACTCACTCACTCACTCACTCCTCACTCACTCACTCCTCACTCACTCACTCCTCACTACTCACTCACTCACTCCTCACTCACTCACTCCTCACTCACTCACTACTCACTCACTCCTCACTACTCACTCACTCACTCCTCACTCACTCACTCCTCACTACTCACTCACTCACTCCTCACTCACTCACTCCTCACTCACTCACTCCTCACTCACTCACTCCTCACTACTCACTCACTCACTCCTCACTCACTCACTCCTCACTCACTCACTCACTCACTCACTCACTCACTCACTCACTCACTCACTCCTCACTCACTCACTCCTCACTACTCACTCACTCACTCCTCACTCACTCACTCACTCACTCACTCACTCACTCCTCCCTCACTCACTCACTCACTCACTCACTCCTCACTCACTCACTCCTCACTCACTCCTCACTCACTCACTCACTACTCACTCACTCACTCCTCACTCACTCACTCACTACTCACTCACTCCTCACTACTCACTCACTCACTCCTCACTCACTCACTCCTCACTCACTCACTCACTCACTCACTCACTCACTCACTCACTCCTCACTCACTCCTCACTCACTCCTCACTCACTCACTCACTCCTCACTCACTCCTCACTCACTCACTCCTCACTCACTCACTCACTCACTCACTCACTCCTCACTCACTCACTCACTCCTCACTCACTCACTCCTCACTCACTCACTCACTCCTCACTCACTCACTCACTCACTCACTCACTCACTCACTCACTCACTCCTCACTCACTCACTCACTCCTCACTCACTCACTCCTCACTCACTCACTCCTCACTCACTCACTCACTCACTCACTCACTCACTCCTCACTCACTCACTCACTCACTCACTCCTCACTCACTCACTCACTCCTCACTCACTCACTCACTCACTCACTCACTCCTCACTCACTCCTCACTCACTCACTCACTCACTCACTCACTCACTCACTCCTCACTCACTCACTCCTCACTCACTCCTCACTCACTCACTCACTCACTCACTCACTCACTCCTCACTCACTCACTCACTCACTCCTCACTCACTCCTCACTCACTCCTCACTCACTCACTCCTCACTCACTCACTCACTCACTCACTCCTCACTCCTCACTCACTCACTCCTCACTCACTCACTCACTCACTCACTCACTCACTCACTCACTCACTCACTCCTCACTCAGTCACACTCACCCACAGAAGGCAGTGAAAACTCAGCTGGAGTGAACCCCTCATATCCAGCCTGTGTCCCCAGGGGAGTCACATCTACCCTTTTCCATGAGACAGGAAAATATTTGGAGGGTGTGACAGTGTTACCAAGTGATCCCAGCAACTGCAACAAGGGAAACTGCAGAGAGCTGCAGTGATTCAGTCCCATGTGGGGGTACCAATGCAGAACCAGGACCCTGGACCCCCAGGACCAGGGACCTCCAAGAAACAGCCCAAAGCCAAGTGATGGGGTTCAGCTTGGTCACCCTGGGTCACCTGGGGTGTGGATGCAGTGGGCACAGATTATTAGCAGACTCCAAATAAAATAGAGGGTAGCACCATTTCTCATACCATTGCATTGTGTCTGTCACCAGATCCACGACAAACCTTTCTGAAGGGCAAAGCACCAAAGATTAGCTTCTCAAAGCAGCTTTAGGAATTAGGCATATCATGTGCTGGGAGCTTTTCACTGAAACACATCACGTGCTGATGCTGCTGGACAGCTACAGCGTTTTTATGATTTATGGAAAACATGAAAGAATTTAAATAAATATTTTTGGGTAAGGTGATTTAGGATGAAGGTTTTGAATTTTGGGGGTCAGGGGATTAGAAGGGCAATCCAGTTTAGAAGAGGCTTTAACTGACTTTTGGTCTCACATTGGGGTTTTTTGCTGACTCAGGGTCAGGGAGACAAATGTAGTGAACTTTACAATGATAGTGAACTTGGCAGTCATAGTCAGCTTTATACACATTTTTTGTGGGCTTTTTGGGTTTGATTTTGTTTTTGGTTTTGTTGTGGGTTTTTTTGGGGTTTTTTTTGCATAGCTTCCTATTAAGATCTTTTCTTGAAGTTTTCTAATTGCTCATGAACAAGCAGGTTTCATTTCTATATTTTTGGTGCCCCAGTCCTTAAAAAGGTTCAGTGATTTATCTGTGTGGATCAATGGAAGTGATAAATCAGACCAGTCCTTTCTACCTGTCACGTGTAGATGGGACTATATTTTATTATATCTATCTGGTAGTTTAAGTAATGTTTGTTGAGCTATTTATATTGATGCATAAAACTCAGAATTACAGACACAAAACTTTGCCATCCAGTATTTTTTACCCTGGTGAAAAATAATTCACCTTCAGTGAATTTCCACAAATTTCATTTGGGGCAAACTATTTCATTGTTCACATAAACTGGAATTTTTAATTTTTTTTTTTAAATACCATGAAACATATTTTATTTTTTTTAAACCTTCCCTGTTCCTGAAGTATTCCCAGTGGTGCTGTTGCAGATGCTCACCAGCATGGCTGGCAGATGGAGAGATGTCCTCAGTAGCATGGTGCTTTTACACTCCAAGAATGGGTGTCCTTTGATGAATGTCAGCACAACTGTGAAGGCAGCTCTGCAGGGACCACACATAAATGCCTCAGGGCTTTAACTTTCAGCAAGAAATCAGTGGAAAAATAACCCCCAATATTGCTCCTTCACTGAAATAGTATTAGGGGAACTCTGAATGCCAAAGTGAATTGGGTCTTTCATTCAGTGACTTGGCAAGAAAAAAGGGCATTGCAGAGACATGAATGACAGGCACAGTAATAAGGAACTCAGTTATGTAGAGTGTGTGAGAGCTCAGACAGCTCCATCAGAGATTAAAAAATATTTTAATTAATGAAAAATCTGGCTATCTCCAGCATAGTTTAGAGGTGGTTGCCACAAAATCATTATCAATAGTAAATACCAGCAGTAAAACAATCCTGGGGGCTTCTAGACCTTTTGCTCTTTGGTCCTACGATTTCTGTTGCTTCCAACCAGAGCTGTATGAGAAGCACAAATTACCAAGGTAGACCTGTTTTAATGCTTGAGATAGGCAAGGAGCAGGGGGCCACTCTCATCTGGGTACAAAGGCTACATCATGGTGCTGCTCTGAACCCCTCTGCAGAGACTTGGCAGAGTACAGAATCACAGAATGGTTTGGGTTGGAAGGGACCTTAAAGATCAGCCAGTTCCAACCCCTGCCATTGACAGGGGCACCTTCCACTAGGCCCAGGTTGCTCAGAGCCCCATCCAACCTGGCCTGGAACACTGACAGGGATGGGGCAGCCACAGCTGGGAAACCTATGCCAGGGCCTCAGCACCCTCACAGGGAACAATTTTTTCCTAATATTCAATCTAAACTTCTTCACTGTCAGTGTGAAGCCATTGCCCCTTTTCCTGTCACTCCAGGCCCCTGTCAAGAGTCTCTCCCCATCTTTCCTGCGGGCTCCCTTCAGGCACTGCAAGGCCACAAGGAGGTCACCCTAAAGCTTTCTCTTTGCCAGGGAGAAGAACAAGATTATCTTTAAGGTCCCTTCCAACCCAAACCATTCTGTGATTCCCTGATCCCTTCTGCAGCAGAATACACCTTCAATTGATATGACCAACCTGTTCAAATCAACAAAACACCAAATAATAGCAGCAGGAATTTCAAGCTGTGTCAAAGAATATCTAGCCATCACAACCTTAGCTACCAGCACACACTTAATGATTTGATGTGGCCACATACCTTCTCAAACTTACACACACCTGGCCCTTGGAAGTCCTGAATAGCATCAAATCCACTTCCTACGCAATTCAAGTGGATCAAACTGCTCAAGTGTTTGATGGATACAGATATTCAGATAGTAGTGTTTTACATGCAGATAATAAAAATTACTAGTAACTTATGTATGGAACTGGCTTCAATGAGAGGTAAATATCAGAGCTGAGGATGCCACAGAACAGGAAGGAAGATGACAAACCCACAAATCTCTTACTCAGCTCATCTCATAGATGCACTCTTGCTAGACAAGCTGCTTATGGGATAACATATTTATGAGTCAGGAAAAGTTCAAGGAGCGTATTGTCAACACTTCCAGCAGATGAAGCACTACCTTGCTCCGTGGCAAGAGTGTGCTCCAGAGCAAGCTCAAAACTCCTGAAATAGTATCTTTGTGAATATATTGCCAAGGGAAGTTCATGTCATCTCCCCTAATTTGCTTTTTAACAACCACCTCAGCTCTCAATTTCTTGCAACAGAAATAAATGACAGCTGGTTTTATGAGTACTCTCTCAACAATGGGGAATACAATAATAGATGGTTTTACAGCAATGGAATTTCCAGAATAATAACTGAATGGCTGAGTTAGTTTTGCTAATATGCAATTACTGGCTTATATTACTTACTGTATATTATTACTTATATATATTACTGTTTCTGCGGAAATACAGTAGTTTGTTAGTAGTTTGACAGGTGACAGTCAGCCATCACTAAAACACTCACCAAACTTTTCAGCACATTTGGGTCTAGTCCACAAAGCTCTTGTGCATGAAAAAATCCAAACTCACTTCTATTTAGAGCAAAAAGAAGCCCTTAAGAGGCACAGTGAAGGAGTTGAAGATGCTTCTGGCACAGGGATTCTGTTTCTTGATTGCCTCGCTTATGCACCATGCAACCAATTGTACAGATCTTGAAAGGTTTAGAAGAGATTACAGGAAGGGATTTTTGGCAGAGGGACTGAGCAGCCTGTCTCTGTACATAGGACTGGGAGATTGTGTCAGCTCTCATGTAAATTGCAGTCTTAAACCCCAATATTTCAATTTTACCAGCATAGATTTTTCAGTTTAATTAATCTGAGGGGGATCTCAGAAAAGCCATTCGGCCTCTCTGTGCCTCAGTTTCCAAAGCTGTAAAGGAGAAATTAACCTTGTCTCTCCTACAGGAGTGTGGTGATGGTGACCTGCAGTGAGTGGAGAGCCAAATCTGCCATGTTCCACCCATCTGGGTGCAAAGGAGGGTACTTCTGGCTCCGGGGCTGCTGTCTTTGTGACCATGGACCAGTAATTTCAAGAGTGAATCTAACAAAAGCCCTAAATTTAGGTGTCTACCCTAATGAACTTTTGGGAGGCATAAGGGAATTGTAAGGGCTGATCCAGCTATCCACACAGAAGGAACATGCTGACATTCAGGATGCCCCAAGATATCTCACCTGAGCTCCCACTGTTCTGGTAGGCAAAGGATTCCTGCAAAGTTCTGAGTCCTATCTGTGAGACTCTGACCTCCATGTGGATATTAGAGCTGTCTTAAGGCATCTCCAGTGGCACTGGACATATACCTATGTAAAGGCATCTTAGTTGAATCCTTTTTGCTTCTAGACCCACCTTTTGTCAGCCTTGCCTACTTACTTGACCAGTTCTTTGAGATAAGAACCTTGTCTTGTGATGTGCTTTTGTGATCTAGCATCAGTCTTGGTTGTGGGAGCCCGAAACAGCTCTATCTCCAAAAACGCAATCCCAAGTAATTCCCAGGCCTAGAGAACTCAGAAACCTTTGACTTTCATCCAAAAATCTGCTGTCTTTTTAGCCTGTGTTGAATCAGTGTTATTTCAAAGTAGCACTGTGACTGGCCAGGAGACGGAAATTAATGCTGATCCCAAGCATCATCCAAAGACCTCCCAGAAATGAGCTTAAAATTATGTATTGATCAATTGGGTAATAACAACCTCTTACAAAAAAAAAAATAAAAAAAATCAACAAACCAAAACAAAAACCAACAACAAACAAACCAAAACCCAAACCTTTGTGTGGTAGCAAAAAGGTTTTCATGCCAAGATCTTGTCATAAAAGGAGTGATAAGCCAAAAGAAAGAGAAGGTGATGAGCCTTCATTTAGACACGCAAGGAATGTTGCTCTAATCCTACAGCTCTACAAAAGAACATGGAACAAACTTGATTGTCCACAGGCTCCAATAGAAGCCTGTGGGTCTCCAAACCCAGACCTCATGGCATTTCCAATATGCTGGAGTCATGGGTAGAGCACAGATTTAATTCCTGCTATAATTAGTTCAGTACCCACATAATGAGAGTATGGTGCTGATGACTGCTGTCTCTTCCCATCTGAAATCAAGGGAATACAATATCTCCATATACCTGTCTCTTGGTAATACTTGAATGTTTCTGTGTTTCTGAGAACTTTCCTCTTCCATTTCACTCCCACACAAACCCCCCAACAGCACTGAGCTGCGAAATTAATTCTGACAAGCCATTCCTATTGAAGGGAGAGCACATAATAGAACTTGCCACTGAACATCCACTGCCATTAGAGAAGGGATTATTTTTCCTCTTTTTTCTTTACCCTCTAGTTTCTGATATTCCTCCTGATATGTGCACTCAGTTGATCAAACATGCCAATCATACCAGATGCTACTTCAGAAGCTGAAGAGAGATATTAAATGGTGCCCAAACATTGTGCAGGCCACCTGCAAATCTCTGGAGTCCACACTATAGGAAAGAGGGTGCTCTTGTAATTGAAATGTTGCTGCTAAAAGAAAATAATGTTCATTCTGTTTTTAAAATCAAATGCTTTGAATACCCACACCAATATCTGTCAGCCTCATGGGGATTCTGGAAGTCTAAGACTTTTTGTTTTGTTTTGTTTTGCTTTTGTTATTGTTGTTGGGTTTTTTTGTTTGTTTTTTTTTTTTGTTTGCCTGGAAGATACCCATATCATCCTCCCTCTGCAAAGATGTGTCCACCAAATTAAACTTACCTGGATCCCTCTGTGATGATACCATGCTTTCATCCCCTTCTGTTCCTGCCCTATGCCTGGAGAAACCTCCCCACTGAAATTAGTATTCCTCCTTTTCATCATCAAACCTTTCACCCTAATTATGCCTGCAAATTTCTGACATGTGGTGGTCAATCAGAAAGTGATGTAGCCTCGACTTTTCCACTTCACGTTTTATTCCCATTTTGCCTGTTCCTGCTGTTCTCTTGCTCATGCCTGCAAAGCACTGGATCAAGTCTAACATACAGATTGCAGGCTCTGCAGAGTCTGATTCCCTGTGCAGTGACTACAAAAGTATTTATGGCAGCAATAAAAATTGAGGATACAAAATCCTCTTTCCTCCTCTAATGATCTGGTACATCTGCTCCCAGTGATCTGGAAGCCAAATAGAGCAGATATTTATAGGAGCCAGAAAATGAGCAGTTCGACTTTCCAGCTTCCAATGGTGGATTCTGAAGCCAATAGGCAGCACAGAGTGTTCTGATCTCTGTCCTCTAAAGCAATTACTGTGTGGAGAACAGCAGACATCTTCCTGAAATTGCCTTATATTTACAATGGCAAAAAAGATTCTGTTTTGTCATGGTCCATTCTGAATCTCCATCTATGTGTGAAATAGAAGATTTTGCCTTGAGTTAAAGCAGCTCATGACAAAAGACAGTGACATGAAATCCTTACTTAGGCAACAAACTCCTCATCCAGAGATGGTAACATCTCTGCTGGGCAGGACTTTGGCTGGATTTTATGTATTGCTCTCAAAGAGATGAACACTGTTCAAGTCCTCAAGGCCAGGTTTTGCTCAGGCCTTGCAGAAACCTGGTCTATTGGAAGGTGTCCCTGCCCAAGGCAGGGGGTTGGAACTGGATGGTCTTTAAGGTCCCTTTCAATCCAAATAATTTTGAGATTCTCTGAAAACAGCATGGGTGAATCACTGGAGAAAAACTGTCATTCCCCCTCCACTTATTGCAGAAAAACAATGTGGCTGAGACTCCTCCAGTTCAGATTCCTTGGGCCTGTGGTGAATCAGTCAATAATAGAAGGGCCATACACAGTCAAAGAGCTGCAGAGCTGCATCATAAAAGTGATGTGACTCCTTTGCAACTCCCTGAGGCATTACAAGGTTTAGCTACTGTTTTATTCTTAGGGATCCTTACAGAAAGGCAATCTGTTCATGGCAAGAACTGTTAGTATCTTTGCTGCTACTGGCAAGCACAGTCCTGGTAAAAGTGGCAATAAATGAGCCAGAGTAACATGTAGGAATTCCCTCTCCTCCTGTTTTCTATTTCCCCACAACTGTATTAGGTACTAGGGAAAATTAACCTGGCCTACAGGCACAGGTCTTGTCATAATTCCACTCTACAAACCAAACCCTGAGGGATGATGTGGGCTAGCTCACTGTACTTCAATAGATTTCATCCTTCCTTTTTATCTTGATCACTGTGAGACGTTTGGAACTGATCCATTTGGGTTTGTACACTCTCCTTTGGTTTGTGGATTTGTCCTTGTTGCTCTGCAGTTCTTTGAGGCACAATCTTCTACACTCCAGTGTGGGAAAAACACAATGATAGAGTATTCTAGCTGGAAGCCAAGAAACCACCCCTCTGAGAGGAAAACACTGATCTCTGCCGCAGGAGACACGATGGAGTACAGGGCAGGCACTGACCTTGGAAAGAAAGCCTGGTTCTGAGTATGCAGGTCACACATCCCTGTCTCATCTGTTTGTTAAAAATTGGAGGGTGCACAGTTTGTTTGTCTTATAGAGGATGAAGGAAACCTTTTAATGACTTTCTGTCAGGAGGAGATTCAGACAATTAAAATATGATATAATTACTCTGTAGGTAGCAAGGCCCAAACTAATGATATAAAGAAAGGAGGCAGAAGAAAAAGGGGCCTCCTTTTGCAAAAAAAAAAAATGTCTACATGGCTCATGGACTTCCTTAAGACTACAGAGATTGTGCACTGAAATTAGGATAATTTACTGAGCCCCAGGCTGATAGCTCCATCTCTGTGCTAAGTAGGTAAGGAAGAAGATTTAACAAAAGAGATTTAGAGGCTTCCTGCTGCCCCTTGCAAAAGCATCTCCAAAGGCATGCATTTAGGACTCTGCTGAGTGCCAGCACAGGCAGTCACTGGGCTGGTTTGTGCAGTGCCAGAATTCCTCCACACAATTCACCAACAGGTCACCATCTGCTTACAAAAGTATTCACTTCAGGATTTCATGGCCTCACCTGCCCAGCCCCTTCCCCAGGAGCAATGTGTCAGCCAAAAACCAGCTGCCACCAGTAACAGGTTATGAGAGAAGGGCCTCATGTCCCATCTGAGAGCTCCCAGTGGTGTCCTGGGGAGCTGATGACTCTCCCTCAGCACTGTGGGAGCAGTGCAGCAAGGTTTCCACCCCATGAATGGCAGCGATTTTTCATAAAGAGGACAGACCAGCTTTAGCCCTAAATTAACAGAATAACCCACCCTTCAGTACTATCAGGAAATCACTTCTGTTGGGGCCCTTACACCTTAGTTAAACAGATTACCAGAGATATCCTGTAGATCCCAGGCAAATATTCATTCTCTCTGAGCTATCTGGAAATCAGCCATAGATGCCAGGGCTCAGCTGTGGACTAGGCACTTATGCCAGTTATTTTATTACCTGATTTTGGTTCTTTGCTATGTAGCTATGAGTCTTTAGCCATCTCTCAGGCATCACAGTGTCTTCTATACTTGGGAACATTTAACAGCTGCAAGAAATCTGTTTAAAAAGTTGATTTAGCAATGGAATCATAGACTCTCTTGGATTCTAGGATCATTGAATCCAGCTCCTGGCTCTGCACAAACACCCCAACACTCCCACCTGTGCCTGGGAGCGTTGTTCAAACACTCCTGGAGCTCTGGCAGCCTTGGGGCTGTGACCATTCCCTGGGGAGCCTGTTCAGTGCCCCAGCACCCTCTGGGGGAAGAATCTTTTTGTGATACCCACCCTAATACTCCCCTGACTCAGCTCCTGGTGTTCCCTCAGGTCCTGTCCCTGATCACACAGAGCAGAGATCAGGGCCTGTCCCTCCTCTTCCTCTCCTGAGGAAGCTGCAGAACTGCTGTGAAGTCTCACTCAGGATGCCCTGCAACTAGACTATTGTGCTGAATGAAAGATTTTTTTTTCACTGCAGATCATGAGAGGGAATGTTTAAGAAATGTTGGCATTATTTATACCAAAATGGTCCAACTCACACATCCCCTGGACAGGACAGGCAAATGTAAATATAGAATGGTTTGGGTTGGAAGGGACCTTAAAGATCACCCTGTTCCAACACCTCTGCCATGGGCAGGGACACTTTCCACTAGACCAGGTCCCTTCCATTAATCCAAGAGAAGACTTAATTATGCTTAAGCCCAAGATGATGCATCTTAAAGGAATGCATTCACTTCCAAATATGATGTTCTGATTTGAACACCACCCTCAACGGAATTTTACTCTCTTCTGCCATCACTTCTTCCATAGTCACACAGAGATTTTGAGGACCTTAGGCTTTCCTCCACAGCTCTTTAGTCCTCATATATACAGCATTTCATTTAACCTCTTCTGAAGCCTTTCAAATTTGCCTGCTCCTCTACCGAAATGCAGTGACCAAACTCTGTTTTCCAAGAAGAAACACTTAGGGGGGAAAAAAACCTTCAGTCACTTCTGACACTTCTCCCTTTTTTTTTTTTTCATACAGTACTCTTCTCCACAGTGTTAACTGCCTTAAAAATGTAGTAAAATGCTGAGATTTTTGAGAAGTATAAGTTGACATCATATTTATCTCAAAAATGAAGAGGTTTAGAGTATTATTAGTAATCTTAATTAAAAACCATAATTGAATTAATTAAAAAAACAAAACAAAACAAACCAGAAAACTGAAACCAAATCACCAAACAACCCTGTGGGAATTGCTTAGTCACTGCCTTGTACTTTGTGCAAAATAAATAAATTTGTGCTGAGTAAATCAAATGTTAAATGCTGAGAGATCAGCCCTGGCAGGAGGATATGCTCCTTTTGCAAGGGCTGAAAGAAGGATGCTCCTGAACAACTCTCAGTGGAATCTCCCAGGGAGGTGACAGCAACCTGGCTTTGAGATACACTGGCAGAGTCCTGTGCCCACACACCCCTGGCAGGAAAAGGGGTGGTAAGGCTGGAGCCTAAGCAGGTGTGGTATGGCATGGTCGTAACCTGGTAGACTCACAGCATTCTACCTCTTTTGGCTACTGCAATTAATTAATTAATTGAGCAAGACTAGGGCTATGCACCATGTGCTTTTTCTCTTTTTTTTTTTTTTTTTTTTTAAGATTAACAGAGAATTGTCAGTGACATCCCTGACCTCTGCTGAATATCCATTTCCCTCATGTGAACAAACTACAAGGCCAAATCTATAAACAGAAAACATTATGTAACTTATTAAGACTGGAGTTGAGTACCATCAGGACCTGTTACAGTTAGGATGGATCCTAAGCTGATTTTTTTTTTTTTATTTCTACCACTAGAGGCCTGTAATGTGCTGCACATTTGGAAAAATCCACATTATGTCAGTGGCACAAGAGTACCACAAGTACAGATCTGCACCACAATTGTAAAGAAGTTTTTACATATTTAATTTCAGCTTCTGAAGACAACTTTCTGCCAGTGGCAGCACAAGTTAAATTAAGCAACTTTTCAGTATTTTAATAAGAGACAACACTTAATAAGCAAATAATTTCATATTTATGAACATGAGCAACTTTCCTCAGCTCTCTTTAAAACTCGTGAACTGATCTCTTGTGTAACATTGCTTAGATTGGGATTTACTGAATTTAATGACACTCAGCCAGCTGGTTTCAAGTTAGGAATAAATAGAAATTTAGGAATAAATATTCACATCTAGCATGTTTGTGCATTTGTTTTGATATTATAGCACATCTGATATCTTTACTGGTGTTGGTGGTCTGGAAAAAGTACCTCACCTGCACATGAAGGCTTAATGCTATTAGAGAAATACTTTTTTATTCTAAAGTAGTCATAAGAGAGGGATATTTCCAAAACAATAGTGCTGTTTATATCATGTTGGGGGAGGGTGTTGTTTTGGTTGTCTTTCGTGTTGATTTGGTCACCTAATCACTCCGCTTTGCTCCGATCAGCAAATTTTCTGCACATATAGAGAAAACTGTTCTGTGGATTTCAGAGTAACCCCTGACTGATCTGCCTGCAAGAGAATTTCTGCAGGTAAAAGCAAGCTGAGCACTCAGACTGGTGGTTTTCTACTCCTGACATCCTCCCAGTCCAGGTCTAATAGTTACTTTCTTACAAGCTGGCCATAGGTCCATGGGCAGAACCACTGACATTTCACAGTATTCATTTCAGAGCTGCTGCTTCATCCTGAAGAGTGCATTTCTTCACCACACACCTTTCAATGGAGATGTTTGCAGAGGAAGGCAAGAGATGGCAGCAGAAACTGCTTCCTGGGATGAGATTCATCTCACCTAAGTTTACCGACCTGAAAGTTAGATGTCTCCAGCAAACCCACAGACCCTGGAGACAAACCAGTGTTATTGGGAGGTGAGTCACTGTGCCTGTCAGCTCTACCATGAATCACCAGTTAGCAGTGCCTTGGTTTTGTACTGACAAAATAAAGAGTCCAGAAGAGCCCTGGCAATTAACTGAGACTTTATGCCTGAGTGTCATCGTTCAATTAAGGGGAAAGATCCCTTTTGCTGCCCCCAGTGCTGGGTTTTGATGGCAGTGCTGGAAATAAACAGCTGTGAAGCTCTCGGCTGAGGACTCTGTGAGGTAACTTCTCTGTGTGGGACATCAAGCAAGCAAAGTCAAGTGTAAAGAACTGGAGATGCTTTGATTTGCTGGTGCTGCCTTTGCCAGTGCTGTGAGTGCTAAGTGACTGCATAAAACATGAGGGAGTCAGACTTACCCAGAGCCCCGTGGCCAGTCCTCTGACAGACAGTGATGGCACAGGGCTGTGACATCCCCACAGGAGGGGCTGTGCTTTCCTGCCCTGCCATTTCCACACTGGGGCACTGCCACCGTCCTTCTCTGAGCCCAGAACTGGGAGTCACTGCAGAGACTGAGTACTGCAAGGCAGCGAAAAAGCAAGAGGAGGAGGCATTTTGGAGGTGGAAGTGCTTCCCTTGCCACCCAAGCCAAAGCCTGAAGGTGACTCATCCTCCTCTGCACTCGCTCTTGCACAGCTCCTTCATGCGCCGTTCTTCCCTTCCTTCCCCTTCTTCTGCCTCCCCACAGAGGTGATCCAAAAAGTCCTTCTTTCCCCTGAAACAGATCCTTTTTTTGCTTGGTCACTGTTTTTATGCATTGCTGCAGGCACTGCACAAGTCTTTAGGCATTTACTGCAGAACAGGGCAGCAAATCTGACACACTTGGTGGAATAAGCGTTCCAAGTCAGGGGCTCAGCAGATATAAACTGGTGTGGCTCCAGAGAAAATATGACCCTCAGTTCTCACTTTGTCTCTTGGGACCGCATGTACAAAATGCCCCTGGTGAAGACTTTGAAAGCAGACTGGTTTAAACCGGGCACAGATTTGCTGATTTTGAAAACTGTGCTGCTTCTAATTCACACCAGCATGGGAATGTTCGATAACAGCCTTATTGTGCGCTTCAGCGCCCAGCAAAACCCATCTTCCCACACACAGAAAGGAGGTGTCTGCTAAAATTAAACGTCATTCTCGCTAGCATTGTAACACGCTGAATTTTTGTGGTGGCATGTGGAAAGAGCTGATAAACAAATCCTCCAGGCTGAGGCTTCAAGCAGGAGAAGGCAGTAAAGCAGAATTATGCTGCCTCTCCCCAGCTGTAGGATTGGGGCTGTAACTCTCTGAAACAGAGACCATCTGAACCTCAGTGTCCCTGGCACACTCATCTTAACAAAGCAGAAGAGGACTCGGTGACCCTGGGAAGATGATCAGCTTCTCCCTCCAGGAAACTCTCAACATGGGAAGCCAGCATTCCCTTTCTGGGGTTGTTAAAGGATACACACACCTCTGGAGACATCAGGGAAGGCTTCCCTCCTTTCTTTCTCAAGGCTACATCAGTAAGCTGATGCAAACATTAAAAAAAAAACAACATGGGAAGTACAGAAGCACACATCTCATCCTAAAACAAGTCCTCCAGGCTGGCTGAGACTGCCCTTCAGGCAAATAGCTTGGCTTTGCACCCAGGAGACAGGCTCCCTCAGGTGGCCTGAGCAGGTGTGGTTAGTCTGATGTCAGGGGACACCAGCTGAGGCTCAGGTCAGACCTTTCTCCTGGGCCCATTTGTTTCACAAGACACCAGGGCCATACTGTTGCACTTGAAGCAGTCACTCAACTCCTGTAATTAATAAAAAACAAAAATGAACTTTCTGGCAACCAGAACACCTCAGTGTGCCTACATTGCAAATTGTTCTCCTCCCTCAAAAAACATGGGGAACTGTCAGAAAAAAGGGAGATGATAATAACCCAGCAACCAGGGTCAGGGATGAGATCCACCCAAATTTCATTTTCAGCACCAACTCTCCAATAAGCAGCTTGCTTTAGCCCTTCTGGAAAGACTTTACCTTCTCATGCAAAATGGATATTCACACCAATATCCTTTAGACAAGCTCAAACCACCACAGAAATATAAACAATATCACTTTCTCTGATCCTGCTACACCTTCCTTGGGAGGTAGGGTGTTCCTCCTGTCTCACTGGAGACTGCAAGCTTAAGCATTTGTGCTCTGGAAACTTCCCCTTATTCCTTAGTCTCTGTACAACACATCAAGAATTTAACACTGAGTTTATGAGTGGCTTATAAATTAGGATTTTAACACAGATGATGAAAACATCTGCACTCATAGAATCACAGAATCCCAGAATGGGTCAGGTTGGAAGGGATCACAGTGGCTCATCTGGTCCCAGCTCCCTGCTCCAGCAGGGCCATCCCAGAGCACAGGACACAGGATTCTGTCCAGATGGTTCTGGAGTATCTCCAGTGAGGAGACTCCCCACCCTCTCTGGACAATCTGTTCAGGGCTCAGTCACTGCCCAGCACAGAAGTTCTGCCTCATGTCCAGGTGGAACTTCCTGGGATCAGTCCCTGCCCGTTCCTCTGGTGCCATTGCTGGGCCCCCCAGAGCAGAGCCTGGGCCCTGCTCTGAGCCCTCCCGGCCCACAGGGACAGCTGACGTGTGGATTGGAGGGGACCTTAAAGACCATCCAGTTCTAACCCTCTGCCATGGGCAGGGACACCTTCCACTATCCCAGGTTGCTCAGAGCCCCATACAACTTGGCCTGGAACACTTCCAGGGATGGGACAGCCACAGCTGCTCTGGGCAACCTGTGCCAGGGCCTCAGCACCCTCACAGGGAAGAATTTCTTCCTCATATCCAATCTAACCCTGCTCTCTGTCAGTGTGAAGCCATTCCCCATGTCCTGTCACTCCAGGCCCTTGTCAAGAGTCTCTCTCCATCTTTCCTGTGGGTTCCCTTCAGGCACTGCAAGGCCACAATGAGGTCACCCCAAAGCCTTCTCTTCCCCAGGCTGAACAATCCCAATTGTTCCCTCAGCCTTTCCTCCCAGCAGAGCTGCTCCATCCCTCTGATGCCCTTGGTGTCCCTGCTGTGGCCTGGCTGCAGCAGCTCCCTGTCCTTCCTGTGCTGGGCCCAGGGCTGGATGCAGCCCTGCAGGGGGGGCTCAGCAGAGCCGGGCAGAGGGGCAGAATCCCCCTCCCGATGATCTGCTGGAGTCCATGCAGTAAAATATATGGACACTGGAAAAAATGCCAAGCTTCATTTCCCCCTCTCATTTCAGTATCTTAGCTTATGACTATAACTAAGGGACAATGCTTTTCAAGCTGATGGAAGTTCTGCTACTACCAGCATTCTGCTCAGCACACACCCTCAGAGGGGGTACAGCTATTGAACACATAAAAAACACATCTTCTGTCTTTTCTGGAAGGTCAAGCCTGCACAGGAAGTGACAGCACTCCCACCACAGTGGCACCCTTCCTGTTCCCATCCAGGAGCAGGGTGGGAAGCAGAGACTGAGTATCCTGCTCCCAGCCCACTCAGCAAAGTCACTGAGGCAAAAGGCTTGGATGCAGGGGAAGGTGGGGAGAAAGGAAAGTTCCTTCTGGCTTTCAAAACTAAACACCAGATTTAGAACCCATGAGCAGGTTATGCATTTGGTTTGAACCAGGTTCAAGGCAGGAAGGTGCTGGGTCAGCAGCCTCTGCAATGCTGTCAATGCCTTTCACTCCTGATTTGCAGTTCCTTAACATCTTGGCATATGGGGACTGCTCTGGCATCCACCTCACTTGAAATCTGCTGCCCAAAACCTCAGGGAACAGCCATGTCCTTTAGGACTCTCATTCCCTCTTTTTTTCCTATTCACAAAGACAATGACTGCAAGAATAGAATGAAATAGAACAGAACAGAGTAGAATAGAACAAAATATTTCAATTGGAAGGGACCCACAGTAATCATCCAGTCCAACAGCCAGAGAACTTCAGGGCTGACCAAGGGTTAAGGGCATTGTTCAAATGCTTCTCCAGCAGTGATGGACTTGGGGCATTGATCACCCCTCCAGGAAGCCTGGTCCAGTGTCTCACTACTCTTTTGGTAAAGAAATAACTCCCAATGTCCAGACTAAAAGTCACACAGGGCAGGGGAATATGCTGCATTTTCTGCTGCTGCAAAGACAGAGAACTGGGAAAAGGAAGGATAAATGTCCCCAGAAACCTTTCTCTGAAAAACAGACTTGGATATTTAAGCTACAGCTGCTGCTGTTCCATCATTCATGTTGATACTTGTTGTTGTGATGAACTATTAAATTCAGGTAAGGAAACTCTCAAATAAAGGCTGAAGACAAATTTCTCATCTTTCTTTTTTTCCTATGTGTACACTTGAGGGGAAGATGGCATAGAAATAAATGCTTTCTTTCCTTTCAACCCTTTTACCAATCTGGGATTTCTGCCCCTCGGCTAAGTTGACTTAGTTTTTTTTCTATAATAAATTTGATTTAGCTGAAGCTGCTCTGGTGAGCTAGGCATGAGGATCTAGAAATGAATGACTGGTTGTTACTGTGAAAGCTGTTATTACTGCAGTATCTGACCCTGATTGTGCTGGCCCTCAATTTCTTATAAGAAATGACAGTAAATGACATCCACTCCTCATGGATTTCTGTCAGTGTCTGGGAAGAGACCTGGTGCACTTACAAACTAAAATTAAGTCTGTCCCTCCCCCAAAATAATAAACCCCCCAAAACACTGGACACCAAGACCTTCTGGGTCTTCCATAAATTTGTAGAGGATGTGTGTATGCTGAGAGGGAATCCTGTCTGTTGTTGACACCTCAAATGCACAGGAAACATTTCTTTTGTGGATATGAACCCTTCTCTTGCAATTCTCCATGCATAAGAGGTGGCAGGATTTCCTCGAAAAAGAAATTAAAGTCCTTGCATGCCCCCACACTGATCTATCCTTCAGGATTCCCATAAGGACTTGGAGCAGCTTACTTGTCATTTGTTAATCAAACTCAAGGGGATTTTTAATGTGAAAAAAGTCCTTTGAATGAGGCAGTCAAGTGCATCCAGTGAGGGTTGCTCTAAGATGCAGATTGGCAGTCAGTACAGTTGATATTTGGTTCCAGAACTTTGACCCAAAGACTGACAACTTTTATTTAGCACTTTTTGGAATTCTATGAAAAAGAGAGTGGAGAAAGTGGGGAGTGGAAAATTGCTCTTTTAAAATCTTGCACATGCTGCCACAGCGCTCAGAGCAAGAGACTCACCAGTATTTATGACTCCAGGGCCAGGACTGCTAATTGAATTCATTGAGGCTGTGCTAGTTTGCACCGTCAGAGAACATGTCTCCAAAACATTGAATTTTTGAAAAACATAAATTCATTTTCCCCATGCTTCCAGTGTTCTAGTGAGAGACAAACTGCCTCCCCCTCAGGAGTCATAGGGTAGTGGGGTATATAAAATAAGAGTTATTTGACTCTGTCTGTATAATTAAGGGCAGGGAATGAGGTGAGAATATAGATGGAGTGTGTTTGTCACCCTTGGTTCCTTCCAGCCCAAACCTGCTGACAGTATTTCCATGATCTCCAAATCTCCCCTGCTGCATCCCACTAATCCCACCCCTGCCAAGGCACCTTTTCCTCCAAATGGAGCACTTTGGGACCCTGCTGTGGTTTCTGCACCAGAGCAGAAGTCACGCACCTGTTCTGCTGTAGCAAGCAGGGATTCTCTTTGCTGTGCATCTCTCCCAACCCATCAACTCTGACAGTTTGTCCCTAGAGAGGGACCACCTCCTGCCCTGCTTCGGACATAGAACTTTCTGGTCATCCCACTTCCACAGGGGCTTGCTGGCTGCCCATCCCTCCAACTGCTCTGCATCAAACCCAGTAAATGCCATGCACGGAGCCCTGTAAGCCAGGTGAACTCTAGTTCACCCTGCTACTGCTATCTGCTTACACCTCAGCTGCCTCCTCCACATCATGGCTGCTGACCTGATAATTTAAACCTGGTCTCCCTTAACATGATTATATCATTCCTAGAAACTGCAGTTGGCTTTGTAATGGAGCAGGTCCTCTGTGTAGGTCCAAGGGCACTTTCTAGAATGCTGTGGTGATCCTCACGAATGCCCGTGTACTCCAGGTGTCATCTGAGGCATCACCAGATGTCACCTGCCTTGGATGCAAAGTGCTCTGCACTCCATGGGTTTTCTGAGTTCCCATACCAATAAACCAGCTGCTCATTCCTCTTGCTGGCTGTTGTTCATGAGAAGCATGACAACTGCAAGCCACAATTATAAGCAATTATAAGCTCTTGTCCTTATGTGATTCCTATTAAAAGAGCATGCGAGAACTTCTGGTGGGAGGTGTCCCTGCTCAGGACATGGCAGCAGGGTTGGGACAAAATTATATTTAAGGTCCCTTCCATTCCATGAGCTTTGTGATCTTTGGGGTAAAACCTTATGGGCACAGGAAAGAGCTGTCTCCTCCTATGCAGAAACTGAGGTGCAGGACACCTTCCCCTTTTCAAGGGGAGATGGAAGTTTCTGGAGCCAGAGATATGTAACTGACAAGGGATTTTCCACCCCTCAGTCCCTGGAATGAGCTCTGCTGAGAGAGGCCAACTCAAACTGCTGCCTGAAAGCTGCAGAAACAAACTGGCCAAGCTGGCAGTTGCTGAACCATCAGTAGTCACACTCCCAGAATGACCATCAGCTGCCACTTTGACAGGAATCCAGCATTGTTTGGTGGTGTTTACCTTAGGTGCCAGATATTTCTCTGCATCAGGGAGAGCAATTTAAGCTTTCAGAACTGTGTCTGTATGTTTATTGCTTTTTTTTTTTTTTTTTTTTTTTTTTTTTTTTTTCATTTAAGAATTATTCCTGTCACAGCTCACTCTTACTCAATTAGCATTGGAAAGGTCATCTCACAGACACTTTGGTAGATGAAGTACAGGAAGTCTTACACCATTTCCTTCCCTTCCTTGCTTCAGAAGGGAAAGTCTAAACATTTCTATGCTTACGCCTGCCTCTGATCCTGTGCAGGGCCAGGAGTTGGACTTGATGATCCTTGTGGGTCTCTTCTAACTAAGGATATTCTGACATTCTGTGAGATGACATTATATTAACTATGACTGTTCAATTCTACCTTTATCTGTAGCCAGCAGAGAAACCTTCCAAAACAGTGCTTCTGCTCGTTTTTGATGGCTATGAAATATGTTTGAAAAAGAGTGGAAACCATTGAATTAGCTAGGAATGCTGGCCCTCAGGAATTGTGCTCCTGGACATATCGAATTTAGTAATGTGTATTTAATAGTATGTTGTTAAGATGATGTCGAGTTGGTTTCACCCTCATAAATCACAGATCTCACTGCATGACCCAGCTGGATTGTTCCAATTTTGTTTCAATAATATTTCATGGACTAGCCCAAGTTAACAGGCTAATTTTTATGCAGTTCATGCCTACAAGTACAGCTTTGCCTGATATTTCTATGTCTCATTCAGCAGCTTCCAGATTCTTTTCAAGATGGCAAAAGTGAGGTAACTATAATCCATTTTTATCTGTTTCTGCTAACAATAAAAATCATCACAGATTTGCTGTCTATAGAGAAACTGACCATCCTTTCTAGAACAAAGATGCTGTAGAAGTGTTCTACCTCATTATTCAAGGATTTAGTCCAGCATTAAAAACTAACTTCTAGCTGGAAAAACTCACTCAATATCCAGCCTAAACTTGCTGTCACTGTGAAGCCATTCCCCTTGTCCTGTCACTCCAGGCTCTTGTCAATAGTCTCTCCATCTTTCCTACAGGCTCCCTTCAGGTGCTTGGAAGGCTGCAAGTTGTGTGGAGGTTGAGGGCTACAAAAGGACAGCGGGAGAGGACCAGACATGCAATTTTGCAGGCACAGCCTCAAGCCACTGGTTTCCACACCATGACATGATAGCTAATGAATGCAACAGTCCTCCAGGGTCCTGGCTCTGGAAAACTGGAGCTGACCCTCACTGTTTGGTCCAGCATGCCACGGCTCACACAGCCTCTCCATTTTTCACTCCCCCCTTCCCCTAGAAATCGGGGTTTCCTAATGGCCTGAGCAACACATTGCACAGTTTCTGGCCTTTGTTCCCCCTGTTAATCTGGTGGTTCTCATAGTCTCTGCTAGTGCCTGTCCTCTGCCCTATGGATAAACTCAATGCAGATTTCAAGAATTGCTCATGCAGTACAAGCTATTCCAGCAGATTCTAACGCAAAAGAGGAACCACTGAGAACCGCAGGAAGCCGGTGGGAGGTGGTGCTTGAAGAAAGCCGTGGACCAGAGCAGCAGACCCAGGAAGGAGAAAGCTGCAGACAGCCCAGAGAGCAGAGCCAGAGGCAATCTGTGTGTGGCAGTATCTGCATCTCCATAGGAGCCGTGTGATGGGGTCAGTGGCTGACATCTGAGACACAGCAGAGCAGTGCTTGGAAGTGCAGGCTCTCTCTCCTCTGTACTGGCTTTCCTTCACCACCTCATTTCATGATCATGGTTACATCCAGAAGCTACCAGCAACATCTTCTCCCAAAACCACCATTTTTGCACCTGTTTCCACAAGCACACCCCTGGATTTCAGCAAGACTGCTGAAAGGAGAGAGAAAACCACTGGAAATGGTTGTCCTTGGTGGTCTGGGGGTGCAGCTTATACTGTGTGTAAGTACAGCCAGCTTGTACTCCCAGAAATCCACAGTTGCCCGGGGGATAAACCTCCTCTCAGTGTCTGCTGAGCTGGTGCTCACCTGTTGGAGTCTGGAATACAGAGTGTGTGCCCTTGTTTCTGATACTTAGTTATAAGATCCAGAAAAACACTGAATTTCATATAATATGAAATTCATGAGCATGTTTTCATGGTGAAACATGAAAACAAATGTTAAAGTTAGATAGAAAAAGCTAAAAGTGCAAGTGTGTAGATTAGAAAGTATTTTAAATCACTGGGTGAAAAATTTAGTTTAGAGAACAGGAGACAAGATGGAGGATTTAGGGTGTTGTCTCTTGTCCCTTCTTCTTTCTTCTTCATGTTCCTCTCCTAGAGGTTATTGGGTAATAGTAAGTGATTGGGTAGAAAATGCCACAGTGCATCACAGAGGTGATGGGTCATTGGGTCTTTAAGAAAAATAATATATGTGTCTATTGTTGATTGGGTAAAAATAGGTATAAAGATAAAAGAACTGCGTAGTTCGGGGCCATTTTGTGCATCAGACACAAAGTGAGCCACAAGGCCTTGTTTGTACCATCAGAAGAAAGAAATGTACCAGATTGCAAAGATTAACCTTGTGTAGCCAGCCTGGAGAGACCTGTTAAGTTTTGTGATGACCTTTTAATAAACATGAGAAACAAGATTCTAACGAGCTCGGGAGTTTTCTTTGAATCATAAGAACTGAGATAAGCAGGGCTCCCCACAAGGGAGGATCCCAAAAGAATTCAGTCCAAAGGAGGCTGAAAAATACAAGAATAAAAGAAAAATACAGAAGAGATGCAGCAGAAACAGAGAAACAGAAAAAGGATTTTTTTAGAGAAAAGTTACACTCACCTATAGCTCAGGATCAGATGGAGGTGTGAGGGTGGTGACACATGCTTGGAGGCACTTCCAGTCACACACATCCAAAAGAAAATCCACAGAGGAGCCACCTGAAGCAGAGCAGTCACTGCAAATGCCACTTCCCTGCCCTCACGGAGCATGTTCAAAGCATGGGGGTTTCCACAGGTCAGGTATACAGCAGCAAAAACAAGGCAAAGATAATCTGCTGGGTATTAGTGGAAGGGCATGGGTAATAAAAGGTCAGATAGTTCAGGAGAAGTGCCTTTGATGTTTCAGATCTGCCTGACATCTGAGAAGTCCAGTGCCTTCCAGGGATGGCAGCAGGAGCTACTTTTTTTCTCAGGCTCTTTTCTCCGTGCCTGTGGCAAGTAAAGCAAGGACATATTCAGCACTGCCTGGCTTGGAAATGCTGGTTTTTTTGAGATGAGGGAACTCATCAACAGGATTAGTGCTATGGAGACATCTTTTAAACAGAAAAGGCCCAAAGTTCATTTCCATTTCTGTTCCCACGTTGCTCAACCACTATGTCTCCATCCTTAGGGGGACAGATGCTAGGGCTGGCATCTAAGAACACCAAAACAGGGCTTCTACTGCCCTGTCTCCCTAGTTCTTCTTCCATCCCACAGCAACTACCACATCCCCAGCCTTGCTAAAGAGGTGAAATGCCTGAGGGATTTTGCTGGAGGCTGCATGTGGCTTCAAACAAGAAGAGTGAAGGTTTAGATTGGATATCAGGAGGACATTGTTCCCTGTGAGGGTGGTGAGGCCCTGGCACAGGTTGCCCAGAGCAGCTGTGGCTGCCCCAACCCTGGAAGTGTTCAAGGCCAGCTTGGATGGGGCTCTGAGCAACCTGGGATAGTGGAAGGTGTCGCTGCCTATGGCAGAGGGCTGGAATGAGATGATCTTCAAGGTCCCATCCAACCCAGGCCATTCTAGTATTCCCTGATGATTCTCTGTGGATCAAAAATGAGAAACAAAGGATGCCAGCCAGCTCAGGAGATGTGTCCTTCAGATGGGAGGCCAGGAGCAAAACCTTTCCAGTCCTGCTTTTTAGACCTGTAGCACAGTTTTACTGTTGCTAAGCAAGTCAGAACTCTAGCATCAAGAAGTCAGGGCCACAGCTAAGCCAGCAGCCTGAAACCTGACCTGGATTTATTCTGTGAGCATGTTTTCCTATGCTCAGGGTATGACTGTGCTTGGATGTGGGGATGGCACAAGGAGCACAGATCTGATTGCACAGTTAATCCTTCATTACTAAGGTACTTGCTGGCTTCTCAGCTGGTAGGAGGGAGGGAGACACATAGATGAAGCCCTGACATTTTGTCTGCACAGAACTAGAGAACTGTACTTCCCCAGATAGAAAATGCTGCTGGACACTGCCAAAAAAGGGCTTTGCTGTGCTCAGGTTTCTCTGATTTAGATCTGTTCAGGGATAGATGGAGCTGCTGCTATAAAATACGTCCTACCCACTATGGATGCTAGCTTTGGAGCAGGCTGCAGGGAGCTGCAGAAACTGCAGGCCCATGGCCTCTCAGTCCTGCCTGAGAAGCTAGCCTGGGAATTTCAAAGGAGGATTTCAAAACAATCCTCAGAGACAGAAAACAACTGCCAGGTGCTGTTTGTCTGTCCTCTTGTTTTCCCTTGCAGGAGAGAGTCAGGGGGGTAGTGTGCCCCTGACCAATGATGGTGATGTAGCACTTTGCTAACCAATAAGAGTTTCTTTTCTGTACTTTCCACGTACCAGTCTATAAAACAGGCCTGAAGTAATAAACCAGAGAATTCTCCTGTTGTGACTCCCTTGAGAGTTTATGCCATTCTTTATAGCCGTTTCCAATCGGAACGACAACCCATAGAGCTCTTGGTAACATTTTCCTCATGGTTCCCAAGCTCCTCTGTCTACACAGAGACCAAAAGAATTGTCCCAGTGTCTTTGCAACACAAATGCATCCTCACCCCAGCCAGCTGCATCAATCTTTTTTTTTCTCTTTGCTGTTGTAAAGCAAATCCTTTTTGAGGACCTACACTTTGAGCTCCACTGCCTTCCTGCAGGCAGAGCTCTCCAGGGCTGGGACTGCATCGTGGCTCAGCTCAGCTCGGGTCATTCCATGCGCAGCACCAGCATCTGCAAAGTCATCCAGACTTGGCTGCAGTGTGCCGTGCTGAGCTGGAGCACAGCTCCGCAGGCACTGCGCACTTCTTCCAGCAGGAACAGGCACCAGGAGCACGGGCAGCCTCACTGTGACCTTACAAAATCTGGCAAAGAAGAGAGAAGGAGAGGAGCCCAGGCTCTCTCTGAGTCACAGCATCCATTTTAAATTCCTCACTCGCTCTGCCCCCTCTTCCTCCTTGTCTCTGGTGGAGGACAGGAGAGGTTACTGAATCACCTGGTCACATCCAGCTGTTGTCATGCCCCTGATGACTGCAGTTTAATTATAGGAAATGGACTTGGCTCAGCTCCAGAAGCCAAAGAGTCAGGTCTGGTATCAAGTCATTTCTTTTCAGCACAACTCAGGAACACTAAGACTCTGAAAATCCAAACAGCTCTAGGTTGCTCAGACTATTGGACCAGTTCTTTAGAGATGGCTGTTCTTGGTTTTTAAGAAACAACTTCAGTTCTAGGATATTTCAGGTAGGAACTTCTGAGCAGAGCCACTCACTATACAATAATGAGCACACAATCCTGAAAAATGAGCTGCAGTGATGTTTTATACAACCAAAAAGGAAGGGAGAAGAAGAAAACACCAATTGTGCCTGGATGCACCCACAGTGTCACTGGTAATTACACCAAGCCTGTATATTTCTTTTAAAAAGCAAAAGAAAATGGGTTCTTTAATCCTACACCTCTTCTAATTCAAATCATGCTGAAAGTAATGTCTGACTAGCAAAGCCATTTCACACACCTGTAACCCACACCTCTTGTGCCTATGATGCTCTCATGCTTACATAAGAGAGAGGGATGAAAATCTCTGAAGTGAAAGGTGCAAGAGATTACTTCCCCCCCCTTATTCCAACACAGAGAAATCTATTCCACTCAAGGAATGCTGCTCTTACAGGCACTGGTCAGGTCAGGGCTGGTTCCTTGCTCTGAGAAGGAGACAGAAGGCTCCACATGAGTGAGCTGCACACTCCCCACAGCTGGCAAAGGAACAAGGAGCTCAGGGGGTCCATGATAGCATTTGACAAAAAAGCTGGAGAAAGCCACCCCTGCTGTGAGCACAGACACCATTCCTGCTGCACGAAGTGGAACACCAGGGCAAGCTTTGTAGGGACACGAGAATTAGCTGGGACAGATAAAAATGGCAGTAACAGAAAATGAAATACAAGGCATTCCTTGCAAATTTAATTCTCCTTTTAGTGATTCATGTCCTTTTCATTTGCCAGGCTGGCACAATTACCAAGGTCAATGCAAATGTGCTGTCAGCTGCAGGAAATTGGTGGGAAACTGAGCATTTCTGAATGTCCTGAGGATTTCTGATGGCCTCTGCAAAATTGCACCGGGCTTCATTCTCTTGTCACAAGTCCCACTTGTACAGCTAAAACAATTTTTTTTTCAGTCAGGGAAGAGAAGACATCTCTATTAATCTTACCTGCCTCAACTCCCAACCAACAGAAGCTCTCCCATACCATGGTAAGACAGAGGGTTTTCTGGAATTTTAGAAGGGATAAGAACTGGTTCTTATCACTTCACTGGTTCTCCTCTCCTAAAAGCACTCCGTTTCTTCCCTACAGTCTAACTCTCACCCTAAATGGCAGAGCTGGTCCAGCCAGAGATGTACCCATTCTCCATCCACAATGTGCCAAAAGCTGTGCAGGCAGCTGTGGAACAAAAAAAAAAAAAAAGATTCCAGAAGAGAACACTGGTAAAATGTCACTTCTGAGACCAGTCAGTTCTGTGAAATGTAAGAACATTGCTATTGCATCGTCTGCCAGCACCATGGCACTGCAGAAATCCTCCTCTCTGTAGAGAATGGGTGGGCTCCACCATCTGTCTCCCAAGCACTGCAGAGAGCACAACAACTCCCTCTGCACATGCTCTGGCACGCAGCAGCAGCGAGTGGTGTCCCCAGCTCTGTCTTCGAGTGGGCAGATGTGAGCAAATAGGATTTATCAATTCATCATTGTGTTGCTTTTAGCTTTGCTTTGGTAAAACTGCACTGAATCCCACTGAGCTAAGATGGAATAATACCTCAGAGAACCTGCTGCTCCTTCCCCCACCCATCCATGCCCCACCTCAACCACAGCTTTCACCACACAGACAGGTGGGTTTGGGAAGCAAACTCTTTCAAAAATGAAGCACTAGCAGAGCAGACAGCTCTGAGGAAAGCTTCTTTCTCAGCAAAGCCATCTCTGAAATGAACTGGGGAGCCAGAGCATCAAAGACCAGTGATAACACTCAGCACCTAGAGAATGATTTTTATTCCCAGAACTCATTTCATCTTCTAGCAGAGGGCAGGAAGTGTCACTTATAGTTATTGAATGGGGTAAGGATAGCAAACAACAGTATCCATATTCCCCATCTCCCAGACTGGCTGTTCCATTGCCTTAGCTTCCAGCATTCAGCCAGGTCAAAGGAGATGAGACTTGGCCACCAGGTCATCTTCTCTCCATCGCACCCACCCCGATATAATGTGAGTGGAGGATGTCAAAGATGTCACATCCACCAAAGCTGCTGACTTTTCTCTTAGCAACCTTGTCAGTTGCCAGGAAACAACACCTTGCTGTTACTACGGTGACACAGGGGACCAAAGCCATACACCACCCACCTGCCAGGGAAGAGTAGAAATGCTCACTCTGGCTCTCCCATCAATTCACAGGTGAGGAAAGCCTCCACTCAAACCACAGAAATTCCAGCAGTGTAAATCAGGAGCAGGGCTCCTGCCACCTTTGGTCTAGAAAGGGCTTTGGCCACCTGTCCTGGTCACCAACAGGTTTGGTATTGCACTGCTTCCTGCCAGCACCCAGAGGGTGTAGCTGGGGAGTGACATGAATCCTTAAGGGGAGGTCCCAAAGGTGGCAGAGATGCATCAAGTGATCCAGAAGCACCATCCCCAAAAGCCACCACACAGAAAAGGGAAGAAAAGCCCCAGACTTTGTCACACTGGATAACACCACCGCCTTTTATACAAGGAGCAAGAATAGGGAGAGGACAAGGCTTTTCTTTTTCCTTTTTCGCTGTTTACTCAGCACACTGCAGATCTCACACAGTGCCACATAAAGCAGCAGGCCTGTGTAAGTACCAACTCCTTTGGAGGGATCCAGTCAGGCTATGGAAGATGGTGAGGGCTACAGTGAAGGGCCTGGGGGGGAAGACACAAAAGGAGTGGCTGATGTCACTTGGTCTGTTCAGCTGGAGAAGAGCAGATGGAGGCCAGAGTTCACAGCAGTTCTGCAGCTTCCTCACATGGAGAAGGGACAGGCCCTGATCTCTGCTGTGTGACCAGGGACAGGATCCAGAGAATGGCAGGAGCTGTGTCAGGGGAGGGTTAGGATGGAGTTTACAAAATTTTCTTCCCCCAGAGGGTGCTGGGGCACTGAACAGGCTCCCGAGGGAATGGTCACAGCCCCAAGGCTGCCAGAGCTCCGGGAGTGTTTGGACAACACTCTCAAGGATGCACAGGGTGGGATTGTTGGGGTGTCCTGGGCAGGGCCAGGAGCTGGACACAATGACCCTGGTGGGTCCCTTGAACTCAGTGGATTCTATCACTGCAAGAACCAAGACCCCACAGAAGCAGAGACAAACACACAGCCTGCTGCAGGATCACATGGGGGATTGTCTGCCCAGCCCAGGAACTGCAGTTTTCCACTGTGCCACCACCTCAGCACAGAAAATGGACAGGATTCCAGCCCCTTAAAAGAATGGGAAAGAGGTTTCCTGCACCTCCCCCAGTCTGTTCCTGACCACTGACACTGCAAACCTAGGGCCTTATACAGAACAGGTACAAGATTCCAGTTCTGACCTTGCCAGTGTGTTAATTCTGGCTTTTCCTGCCTCAGGAGACACCAAGGGTCAGCCCAGATGGAGGCTTATGGAAGAACAAACAACCTGTGTCAGCTAAATGGGAACCTTGACACCAACACAGACTTCTGTCCCCTCTTAATAGAAGCTGGGTTTCCTTTCCTTGCTACAGAGAAAAAAAAAAGGCCTTAGATTTTTATCTCCTGGCCTAAAATTGGTTGAGTGTACCTCACACTCCAAAGACAAAGTAGGTGGAATTGAAGATGGATGGGAAGACTGACATATTCCCTCTCCCCCATCCCCAGCCTGTGTGGAGGTAAGCCAAGAGGAGCAGGGTGTTCCAGCTGAAGGGATGGTGCAAAGTCCTTCCCTCCTGCAGAGGGAACAGTAGGGAATATTCTGCTCTCACTCCACACAAAACAGCACATCCCACCCAGCTGGTGAGGGCAGAAGATACCAATGTCTTTCAGAGCTGCCACTTTCTCACATGTCATAGCCAAGAGGATTAGTTCAGTAAGGGCAGATACTAAATTCTGATCATCCTGTTCCAAGGGTACAGATTACTGCAATATGAACCATGGGAATGAGGGAGAAAAAGAAAAAAGAAAAAAAAAATCTTGAAAGCCAGCTGACAACAAATCAAGCCAAAACATTTTACTCAAAATGGGTAATGATAGGAAAAAAAAAGAAATTATCACTCTTTTTTTACTAGTTCAGAAGCTGATTAGAAATGTTTTGCTCCAAACTCTTAACAGAAAATATAGGCAAGAGATTTTCTGGAGTATGTAGGCACAAAGGAGCCATTTGATCTCTTGGTGCCATTCCCTTGTGTTCCACACACTCTAATTTCATCCATTCACTTCTTCATTACAAGTTATAAGAGATATTGAGTTAAAGCTTCTACTTTCTGAAAGCCATCCAGTTTGAAAACACCAGGAGGTGGTGATGCTTCCCTTGGTCGTGTCCTCCAGGGAATAACCACTGGATTCACAACAGGCCCTCATTTTCTCTTCTCTTACACACCAGTGACAAACACTAGATCACCTGGAGGGCACAGACATGCACCCATGCCATCCAGCACATTCTACCAAAATTACTAGCACACTTCAGAGACAACCATCACTGCAGCCATTTATTATTTATCCAGCTCTGGAAGTTTATCTGCTCCCAGCTGGGAACACCAGACATTCTCCATCCTGTCTGGGCTTTCTGACTGTGGGAATCGTGCCAGTTTGACCTCCCTTGGTGCTTCCAACAACCTTGTTTATGTAACCACAGAGCCATCCCCTGCCCTGGGGCAGTTGGCCAGAAGGCTGATGCGTAGTCTGGAATTACAGTAAATTTAGATATGAGGTATGGTTTCTGTTTGGAACTGGGAGTACCTTCTTATGGCTGACATAAGCAGGCCGGCACATGAAGTTTACAAAGTACAATACTGCAAGTCATCAGGGAAGTCAGAGGCTGGGTGTTTCAGGAGAGACTAGGAAAAAAAATCCAGCTTAAAGTCAATGGGAAAAATTTTGCTGCTTCTCCTTGTTGGGTCCCAACCCAAACTGACAAACCCAACATTTAGCTGGAAGCTTTTATTCCCAACCAGGGAGCAGTGGAACTGGCATTTAGATGATGATTTGAGCTTGCTCTGATACTTAAGGCAGGCTCAGTAAGGAAAAAACCTCCTAGTGAGAAAAATTCTTGAACAGATTCCCTGTGATTCACTGTGTTCCTTGCTCCATCTGTTTCCCTTAATATCCAGCGTAGCTACACATTAACCTCACATTTTAAGAATGAATGATGAGCACTGTAGCCAGCATTATAGTCTGCAGTGAAAAGGCTCCATAAGGCTAAGCTAAAAGAAGTTAACACTTCTAAGTGGTATCTTTCAGTGTAAACCTGTCAAACTCTCCCAGCAGTACAACCCTGGAACACTAACCTGCTATAATACACAAGAAGCTGTGGCAACTGCTTCTGATGGGTTGCCATTTTTTTACTTTTTCCTTTATTTTCCCCAACTGTTATTTCCTATTTTTTGAGCTGAATCTCAAGCCTCTGGGAGGTTCTTTGAAAGTGATGGTCATCCTTTTCTGATTTGAGTTGGCTGGTGCAAGCCAGACTTGACACAAACTGTAGAGAAGGAGTTGCTGAGGTGCTTTGCAGCACAGCACAGCCCTTAGGAGAGGTTTTAGCAAGAGCAGAAACATGCAGGGGGCATTTTTAATGTCCCCTTCTGCTACATGAGAGGGAAATGTTTCCAGCACAGCCTGCCCACCCTGTCTCCTCCATCCTGCTTCTTTACCTCACACAAGTCCAGGGGCTTCCACCTAGGATGGGAGGGAATTCTGTGACATTCAAGAATTTTGTCCAAAAAAACCCAAAAAACCAAAACCCCCAACATTTTTAGGTGGTTAAATCAAGAATATGGCTCAGTCTTAATTTTCACAGGAAATGTCCTGTCCACTATACTGTGTGTTTCTCACCAAGCCAGAGCATTGGCACACAATGGAAAATCGTAAAAAGAAATCATATTGGGATCTTCAAGGATTGGCAGTGAAAGGTAACAGGTGTCCTACAAGAAGGATGGAGAGGGACTTTTAACACAGGCCTGGAGTGACAGGAGAAGGGACAATGGTTTCCCACAGGCACAGAGCAGGTTTAGATTGGATATTGGGAAGAAATTGTTCCCTGTGAGGGTGGTGAGGCCCTGGCACAGGTTGCTCAGAGACGCTGTGGCTGCCCCATCCCTGGAAGTGTTCCAGCTTGGATGGGACTCTGAGCAACCTGGGATAGTGGAAGGTGTCCCTGCCCATGCATGGGCTGGAATGAGATGATCTTAAATGTCCATTCTATGACCAAATTGTGCTCTCTCTTTTCTAGCTCCAAGTTATATTTGGAATAAGCTGAATTTTACAAAGCCAAGTTCCAGCATTGTATTACTGAGCAAAACATCATTGTGCCATTGGATCTGCCACACAAACAGGCTCCCTCCAAGCAAGTTCTTATTCTCATTGATACCTGTGATTAATCACAGGTTAATCACAGTGAGGTTCATCTCTCTGAACTTCAGGCATTTGTTGTGGCAGTCCTAGCTTCCAGAGGTAATGAACAGAACCAGAGATTTCCAGGGTGCACCACATCTCCATCAGATGTAGACAGTTATAGATAACTCCTGCTCCTTCTTTCTGGATATCATGGGAGTTGAGATATATTGCTCAGGATTAGGTCTAAGTTTTTGCTGTTGATGCCTACACACAAAAGAAGTAAATTCTGTTCCAGTTGCCTCTGAGATTGCAAAGGAGCGGTCCAATCAGCTTTGCATCCATGAAGTTATAATTAAATGGTTAATGTAACATAGGCTAATATCCATGGCTCTTTGGAGATTTAGGAATTTAAAGTTCTACTCCGGACATTTCATACCTTCCCTGTTTAATGCCCATGTCAAGAAAAATCTCAAATTGCCAGGATCAACCACTTCATAATGATTTGTGTAGGAGAAAGGATTTCTACATATTCAGTTTAAATTAATATCACTATTAGGCTGCTATTCCTTTATCCCAACTCCTGTCACACAATGCAGTTATTATTGTTTTGGCAGCACCTTCCCTGAAACTTGAACCAACAAAGTACCCAGAGCCTTGAGCAGGGCCTGACATCTGCCTGCCATCTCATCACAGCTGCTGGATATTGATTATCAGCTAATTACCCAATTGACATCCTCCCAGTTTAATTGTCTTGTTAAGGAGTTTATCATAAGGTCTGTCAGACAATTCAAAAAGACTTCATTAGCATAGCACTAATTGAAGACTTTGGATGAGTAATAAAATACAAAACATGAATTTCTTATCACTCCTTCTTCCTACTTCCCTCCTGGCATGACAAAACACAGTAGATGATGATGATGCCTCTCAAATCTGTTTCCCTTCTCCACCCAAGCCTCTATCTGATTGTATCTAATTTTGATAAGGAAAAAATTGCTCAAAATAAGGGTGGAAATCAGAAGAGACAGCCTTGTTTACTGGTACTCTGGAAGTCAATCCAAACCAGTCTTTCTGTAGTCTTGGAATGTACCAACCAGGAAGATTAACCTCTTTGCAGAACTAGTGTGCAAGTACTGCTGCTTTGTCTCCTCCTCGTCCCCAGGAAGGGATGGCATTACACAAATCCTATTCAGCAACTTCAAATTAAGTTCAAACCCTTCAGGTTTTGGGGATCACCACCTTCCAGAGCTCCGTAAGAGCATTTTACTTGTTGGAGTCAATATTCAATACAAGCAACACTGGTTCAGCTTTGTGGAACAACCTCAGCCAGGTGTGATTCAGTTCAATTTATAAAGGAAAAATGCTTGAATCTACCCACTCTGAGCAAAAGAGGGCACAAACTTTTGATGAGAGTCAACAAGAAATCTTTGCAAAGTTTTCCCTTTGATTTCTGTGAACAGAACACAATAAAATCAGCAATGCACTTGGATCAGCTGTGAGGTGGAAGGGAGGAAAGTATTTCCAGAGCTCTCAGGAAGCTCTAATTCTCGAAAGCAAGACAAAAATCCTATGCCAAGCTGCTCTACACAGTGAGACAAAGGCATAAAGCCTTATGACTGAAAAGGTGATGCCAGATATAATAAAAGTCAGACAATGTAGATTTGATTTTCTCCCTTGGAATAAAACTAATTTTTTTTTTTAATCACTACCCCCAGATGTGCTTCAAGACATAGCTATGCCCATGTCTATATATAAACATCTAATAATTTAAGACAGATTTAGCACATAAATACACCCTTCACTAACAAAAGGGGAAGGTTTCAAAAGCAGAGCAATTCTTTGTCCCACTACTCCTGAAAATAAAACAGATTTTTCCCGGATGAACTATTGCTTCTTCAAAAAACATCTGATTGGACAATAATACACCAAGAAAAAAATATAGTAGCTGAACTGGTAAAACATTAATTTTCTTAATCAGTTATAGTAAAACAAACAAGAAAAAAACTGTCTTTGAAGGTATCCTTACTTTTATTAAGACATGTGACAACTTGCTTTGTTATTTTCTGTTTGAATTCCATCTAGTGAAGACCAAAATGGCTTTACATGCAAATGTCAGTTAAGAATATAGAGTTTTAAATAAGATCAAGGTACTTTCAGATTCTCAAAAGCACCTAACTCTCGACCAATTAGCTTAAAGCAATCTTTAAGCAATCTGAGAGACTTTGGAGTCTTCTTATAGCACTTGGGCAGTTTGAAGTTTAGAACATTTTGTCTTTCCCTGGATTTTATGCTCTTGGATGCTTGAAACACTTTTGAAGACCCATCCTACTGATGGAATCGATACCTATAAAGACTCAAAAGGCAACAGAGACACTGGACTTTCAGAAATGCATCTTTACTCTCTACAAGAGTTGCCTACCTGGAGACTGAGGGCAGCAACAGCAAAGTCCTATTCCACAGACTGGGAAAAGGACTTGATTATTAGACACAGATTATACATGGAGCAGTGGATTTGACTAAGACAAACCCTGGTCCTTCCTGCTGCTTTTAGTCCAAGGTAAAGAGCTCTGATCTAACCCTGAAAGGGAATGGGCTAAAGAACCTAATCGTGGCCTTTCAGTGTCTGAAGGGAGGCTTCAGGAGAAATGGAGACTATTTACAAAAAATTACACTCCCAGCCCAGCTCCTGCAAGGCAGAGAAGTTCTGGTGCAGGAGAAGTACAGAGTCACAGCCTTCCAAACCAACAAGAGAAGCCACAGGCAGAGTATATCTTGTTTTCTTTCCCAGCCTCCAGAAGCCTTCCCTGGAAGGGAAAGAAGACTGACCCCTTCTGACCTCCTTCTGCAATGTGGCATTGAAAGCTGGATGTTAAATTCTCCCCCTTCCTGCCAAAAAGAGACATTTTCAGAAGTCAAATTCAATTTCCTGACTCTTGTGTTTCTCCTTCTCACAGGATGATATTTAGCTCCCCATATTTCTTTCCCTCTAGCTGGCCTGTCATCCAAGGGTGTGATTAGTTCATCAAAAGAACAAAGGGCAGTTCAACTTGCCTGAAGAGAGGTGATGGAAAATACAGTCCTTGCTAACAAGAGCAGCAGGACAAGGGTCACGTATTGGTAGAGGTGATGAAAGCTCCTGCAGGTTTATTCAGTGTGGCTGTTGCTATGAGAGTGAAGAGATTTGCTGGCCCTGAAGCAGGGAGAGGACACAGATGCTGTTTTGTTCTGTATCAGTTACAGATTCTGGTCACTTGTGTAAGTTAATACTCTCCCAACTTCTTTTAGGCTCATTACAGCTGTTCTTCTGTTACGGCTTGGCAACATAGTTCTGTCTCTCTTTCCACAGGGAGGACATGCTGCTTTCTGCCCCTAACAGGCACATGGTGGCCAAGGGAAGATTTTAATCTCTGGATCTGCACTGGTGGTTCTAACTGAGGTTTATTACCTGTGGGGAAGAGAAAAACAACCTCAGGAGTGCTCTCCCATTCAGAGCCAGTCTAAGGCTCTGTTTGTACTGATGAGAAAGTATCTTTGCACCCCTGTTCTCAACAGGATCATGCTGGGCCATCTCCAGTCATTTTTTGCTGAAAACAATAATGTGTAAATAGGGAAGGAAATAAGGACTTGATTCTCTCTCTCCAGGTGAAGTAAAAAGATTGTAACTATATAAAACAGGAAAGTTCCTGGTGCTGTTGAACTCTCTTTTGAAAGTTTGTTCCTACCACAATTAGGTTTTGGCTGTTGTTTTTCAGGGCGACAGCACCAGAATCATTGCCCAGAGCATTGATTCAGAAATTAATTCTATTTCAGGGAGGATGACAGGTTTTGAGATAGCCAAGCAAACAACAAGCTGAAGTACTGCCCATAATGTGGAGTGCTGTGAGTGCCATATTAAACACAATTTTAATCAGTTGTAATGAAGGGGAAATGGTAGAAACACATGTTCTTCATCCCTGTTCAGCTCTTATAACATTCAAGAGCTACATCCAGAGCTGAAGCCCCAGTACAAGACAGAAGCCACCACTCTAAGAGCATATGGAAGGTGAGGGCCTCTGCTTCATTATCCACTCAATAACTCTTCCACTTCCAAGGGAATATTAAATGAAGGAGGCATTTGTAAACAAGAACACGCAGAGCCCCAAGCCAGGCGCACAAGAGAGAGAGAGGCACTGGGAAAGAACATAAGTCTTTAGCCACTTATTGATGGGACCACCAAGGACCATCAGGCACAGCTTTGGAGAGGAATCTGTAACTGATAAGGAGGAAGCAAGAGGAACAGGACAACTGAGGGTATTTGAGGTGGGCCTGAGGGACTGAACTTAAGGAATGTTTAGTGTGTCAGGGCAAAACAAGAGAGAAGGAAAAATTAGGACATTAAAAGGGTGTAAAAGAAGGGTCAGTCAAATGTAACACCTCACTGATCAGTGTATTTGGCTGAGCAATCCTGCACCCAGTCACTACAGTCCATCCTATATTTTTATTAAAGCCCCTTAAAAAGGTCTTTTTAAGTATTTTAAAGCCTTCTGCTGTCTTTTTGCACAATTCCACAGTCTGTCCCATGTGTGGGAATGCCGTAAGGACAAGGTGCCAGCTACTGGGGACGGGAACTGACACAAACCAAATACAAAGCATTTTGGAAAGGTTAAGTAGGGTGAAATGTCTTTTTTTTCTAAACTCAGTCAGAAAAATGGACTTTTTTGCAATCGAATTTCACCTCATAAATTTTATTTTTCAAATGCTCTCATGTGACAACAGCTGAAGCAACTCTCAACAAATTTATGTGCTTGAATACAAAATGTTTCAAGTTGTAAAGACTGTATTTAAGGAGAAAATAGATGATCTTTTGGGTCAACCCTAGGCAGCAGGTCTTGCTTCCTATAAGATGGTTTCAATATATTCTATAGATATAGGTACAGACACACTAATGTAGCATTTTAAAAAAACAAACAAAAAACCCAGAAAATGATAATAAAGGTAACATTTTAAATTTTTTCAGAGTCCTTATTATTATTTCCTGAGCACCAGTGGGAGAGGCAACAAGTTTCTCCTATGAACACATTACAACAGGAATGGTTTAGCAGCAGACTCTCTATTCCTGGGTCTCTGTTGAGACACTCCTGATTTGAGCACCTTTCAGTCAAGAAATATAGAAATATATCTCCCCTGAGATATGGCTTTATCAAGGCATAATCCCTAATAAAGTAAAGCCTTGATTTCACAAGGAAAGCAGATAAGGAAGCAATGCCCAGAATGGGTTTAAACAGAGAGGCTTTAATAGATTCCCCAATTCCCTTTTATATTGTGCATTTCTGGCCAGAGAAACAGGTGCAGGAGGTCCTGAAAACTGGAGTCCATAAGCTTTTCTCATCACCATATAACTCCACCCCAGCCTTATTTTGTACTTTTTTCACGAAGCCAACCCTTTAGTTTCTCTAAAATTTGTTGCCATAATTTTTTTCTTCTGAGATCTTGCAGAACAGGAAACCTTCAGAAGCAATCATACACTAATGCCAGCATCAATCAGCAACCACATTAAACAACAACAAAACCTCTTCCAATATGTCAATACAATAAACAGTGATCAAATTCCACTCAGTGCAGGCAATGAAGCCTTGCCTGTACTTCCTCATGGTTTTTACACGACAACTGCTTAAATTTACGGGAACTGTCCTTCCCCATTTCTAAAGAAAGGAGTCAAAGAACTGTGGGTATTCAGCAGGAAAGACAATTCTGTCTCTTCCCAGAGACAAATGCACAGCCATATCATCTATAAAATGGATAAATGAAATTTCTGGGTTTTTTTTCTGAAATTGCTTGAATTTTAACCCAAAGCCAGCAGCAGGCAGACTCAGATGTGGTGGAACAATGCCTATGCTTTCCTGTGACCAAGATATCTCAGATTCATTTCAGACATTGCAGAAATTGACTTTTTGGAGAGAAAAAAAAATGCTTAGAAGTGAAAAAGCACATTCTAGGAGCTGCACAGCCAGTGCTCCCTGCAAGTACCACAGTGCATGGCACGAGCCAGGCCACCACAACTGCTGGAGCTACACATTCCCTTCAGGAGCCTCTCTTGCTCTGTCCTTCAGAAATCCAGCATCCCCTGAATCCTGGGGAGGGAGAAGGTTGAACTTCATGATGAAACAGTATGTCATTTTGGCTGCTTAAATACAAAGCTCATTTATTATGAAGGCAGGTTTTCCACAGAGTTAACAGCTGTGCTGAAACTAAGATCATAATATCTGCAATTCATTCCCTTCTGGAATCTTTACCAATGGCCCAGGCATCCTATTGGAATCTTGCCTATATAGATGCCATTGGCTCTTTGGTAAGCCACTAACCTTTTCTCAGCCTGTTTTTTGGTGGTTTTTTTTTTTTTTTTTTTATCTGTTTACCAGCATATCCCACAATTACAGTTTCCTGCAGTGACATGAGGAAGTTTCTCTAGGATGCCGTCAGCATTCCCTAGTCTACAAAGCCCAGGAACTACACTAGTAGCATATTTCTTGCATTGAAGAAAAATGAGGGCTCAGAAAGCTAAATTCTCTAAAGCTATCTCCACAGATTCAGCACAGCATTTTTTATTTCAGAAGTAAATACTCTAAAATCCAATTTCATCTCCTATGAAATTTCTATGCAATATTAATATGCATAACAGATTTTCCTAGTATTGCTTCCACTTCTTATCTTTCCTACCACTGCACTTTTTCTTTATAGAGTTATTGCTTATAGTGGAGAAACTTCTGCCACATAAGGCCTAAAAAAATAATGTTTTGATTCTCAAAGGTCTTTTGGAAATACAGTAATACAAACCATAAAGCCAAAATTTCCTGGCGGAGCTTTTCAATACAGTATTACCCACCCACCCCTCCCAAGAACTTACACCATAACTCTCTTTTACCTAATACTGGTATTCAGAAGAAAACACAGAAATGACAGAATTTAAAGCAAAAAGACAGATGATGCAGACATTTGTCATGCAGCCCTTCTATATGCTTGTTACACTTTCTCATCCTACTTTTTCTCTCCCCAGATTAACTGATTTGAAACTCTGATATGCTTTGAAACTCTTCCTTCTGCTGGAATCTGTAGCACGAATCTTGATTGTTTTTAGAACAAACCGTGCCCAGTACATTTTAAAAATAAGGGTTTCTGTCCTACAAGAACTTAGAACCCATCTCCACTGTCTGTAATGTGCAGGAAAATTTACTTTCTTCACTTCACGATCTCTTCCAACATTCCCATTCTGTGTTACTGCAGCATTTTTTTGTGGGATCTCTCAGAAATTCCTGCCCCACCACCATGCACGTAGCTCTGCAGTGCTTGCACATTCCTTGTACTTCATGGCATCTCCCAGCCACTCCCCAGCATTCCCTCAGCCCACCTCCTCTGGAGACAATAAAATACTCACTGCCAGGCACTGAGCTCCTTCATCTTGCCAGACATTGTAGGAAAGAGGACAGCGTCCATGTAGGAACTAAAATGGAACTAAGCACTGAAAAAGCCAAAGTCACATTTTGAAGACTGATTCTCTCCAAACATAATTTTTGCTGTGTATGGAAAAGTTATTAAATAGATCAAAGAGCCTCATTTTAGCTCCCATCAAGGGGCAGGAGACCCAATCCAACAAAGCTGTGAACTCTGAGGTTTCTACACTAAAGGTTGTCTCAGTTCCTTCCCCAGGAGATGATATCAGTGTTGGACAGGTGGATTACATGCAAAAGCTGCAGGCCAGGGTTTGCTCATCCTCTGATTTCATCTCAGCATTCTGCATTGAAATAATGTCAGCTGGCTCAGGGCTTGCAAGTGCCATGGGGGGCAGGCAGGTGAGCCCAACTCACCTTAACTCACCCACCCTCCTCCCAAAATCCTGAGCTTTATGCTGAATTGGAAATAAAACCAGCTCACAGAGTCACAGGATTGGTTAGGTTAGAAGGGACCACCGTGGCTGGTTGATTTGTTTTTTAAACAGCTAACTCAGGAGATCTCTAAAGTTTATGACAAGGATATCCTGACATTCACAGGATAAATTTTGTTTATAGCAATATTATTGACTGGACTAGAATTCAACTCCTGTGTAATTCTACCTCTACTTTTAGCAATGTTTTTGGATTTTCTTAAGAAGGACTCCACTGTTTTGGATGAGCAATGTAGGAGTTTATAACCTTTATGGAAGAAGGACACATGAAGTATAGCAGGACTCACAAAAAGTTCAGTGTACAAATGCTGAGGGACTCAAAAATGGGGAGGAAGGAGGTTCAGGTGGAGCACTGACACACTTTTAAAGGCTAAGAGAAAACACATTGCATTTTTCCTGTTAATGGTATCCACTTATCCATGGTATTTAGAGCATAAATAGGACCTAAAGAGCAGCCAATAGCTGTTTTCTAAGCACTGTTAAAATCAGTTCTATTCAGTGGAACAACATTAATCACTCTATAAGCAAATTTAGCATATGAGGAGCCCTATCCTAAACCGTGGGACAGTACCTGGATGCCATGCCTGGCCTTCCAGAGATCTGGAATTTGATGCTGCCCTTTAAGTTTGACAGGACTCCTGTGATTTTCAGCTTCAGGATACCAGAGTGATGCCACCAGGGTGCTTTTAGTTCAGGATACTGAGAATGGTATGGAATCCTGCTCCCTCTTGCAATTTTCCAGTCCTTCCCACTCCAGAGGGAAGCTTTGATCCAACAAGGATCACAGGCAAAAGACTGATGAAATCCCAGATGGAACAAGGCCAGTGCAATTAGACACAATCCCACTTTGAAACTCACGATGTTTTTCCTAAGTAAATTATTGCTAATTTGATATACCAGGAAACACAGCTGATGTTTTTGAAAAGGAAAGAAAAAACCCTCCGTTCATGAAGACACAGCACTACAGGCCATAGAAAGAGTAAGCCATGCCTAAGGAACAGCAATAATTATGGATTATTGGAGCAGCTGAATTTACCTCAGGACCACTTGGCACAAGCCAAGTAGGCATCACAAATTATGTGAATGGATAGACAGAAAAAGTAGTAGAGAAGGAAATTTCTGTTTAAAGACTATGATAAATGAGTGACATGACCGTTAGCAGCATATTTTCTTAAGGTTACACATCAGAAAACTACGATTAAATGTAAGTCACATCACCAACACAGACAAATATCACAGAATAGGTAAATTTGGAAGGGACCACAGTGAGTCATCTGGTCCCACCTCTGTGCTCAAGCAGGGTCAAAATACACAGCCAAGATGGAAAGAACAAGAGAAGCTTGAACAAAGACCACGTCTCAAACAGTGCTTCAAACCTTTTTAACTTTGCTTTTAAGACTCTATGCTTTTGGGTATGAACCTCGCAGCTTTAAAATAAAAAAAAAAAATGCCCACACACACTTACAGCCTTGGGATAACTTCACAAAACCCAGCATTCCACTTAATTGGAGTTTGAGGAAGATCATTTCTGAAGAGGCAGCTTGCTTCTCCTCACTACAGACCAAATGTTCCACTCTTTCCTCATCCAAATTTGAGATAGAGATGAATTCATCTTCCTTACTCCCTGTTGTGTAGAACAGTTTGTTCACTAAGTGGAAAAGCCTTCTGGAGGCTTTATTAGGGAAAAATAAGGGACAGAAGCTGACAATTAATAACAGTAAACTCCTGGAGTGACAATGACTGTGGCTTGTCCTCCAAGTTATTACATTCCCACCCCCCATACAGATCTAAAATTCACGCTTTTCTGTTTGTGTGCTTTCCATCTGTTGCAAAGACAGCAAGAAGGAATATTCTACATGCATTTCTCCCACCATGGAAGAGACATGAGAGGAGCTGATATCCCTATATTGCTGTGCAGCAGCATTCAAATTCTTCCCTTTGGATCAATATTTGCTGGGCTGGGCTCTCAGCGCAGAGGACTTCAAGACCATGCTGTTTACATCTTAAGGCAAAAGCAAGTGTAAATGTCTGTTAAAAAGTCTCTTGGACTTTAAATATAAGTATTAAGATTCTTAAGATTTCAGAGTGATGCAAAAGTGGGGACAACTGAACAGAAACAGAGTCTTGGGCTCTGTCTCAGATAAAACATTCTAACCAACCATCAGTACCTCACCTTCCACACTTGTTTCCTACCTCTGTGCATCAGTGGGGGAAAGCAGCATTCTTTACTTAGTAAAAAAAACCCTTTTATTTATTCCATAACACAGCGCCCTCCTTTTCCTTAAGGCAAAGAGAACAAAAACCAAAAAAACCCCAAAACAAACCAAACCACCCAAGCAGCTTCACAGCAGTTATTGATACGCCTTGAGCAGCGTGAACTTAGAGGATAAATGATAAGTTTATTTTCACTGATTATATAAGAGGGAAAACCCTGAATATATAGTGGAAACCCAGTGATACAAGTATGTGGGAAGTACATGAGCCACAGAGCCTGGGAATCTGCTGAGCCCCCCCTGCAGGGCTGCATCCAGCCCTGGGCCCAGCACAGGAAGGACAGGGAGCTGCTGCAGCCAGGCCACAGCAGGGACACCAAGGGCATCAGAGGGATGGAGCAGCTCTGCTGGGAGGAAAGGCTGAGGGAACAATTGGGATTGTTCAGCCTGGGGAAGAGAAGGCTTTGGGGTGACCTCACTGTGGCCTTGCAGTGCCTGAAGGGAACCCACAGGAAAGATGGAGAGAGACTCTTGACAAGGGCCTGGAGTGACAGGACATGGGGGAATGGCTTCACACTGACAGAGAGCAGGGTTAGATTGGATATGAGGAAGAAATTCTTCCTTGTGTGGGTGGTGATGCCCTGGCACAGGTTTCCCAGAGCAGCTGTGGCTGCCCCATCCCATGGCAGGGATTTTGGAACTGGATGGTCTTTAAGGTCCCTTCTAACCCAGACCATTTTGTGATTTTCTATGAATGTTAAAGAAATACTGATTTTCTGTAGGGGTACTGAAAAAATTGGGGAAGTGGGTGCCTGCATCCATGTGCTGTGTATGCTTTAGGAGATAGGGACTGACTGCACATAATTCTACTTGCTGTGCACTCATTTTACAGCACCAGAAAACCCAGCAGATTTTGTTTGTCACATACCAGGGTGTCCCTCTGGCTCCCCAGTCACGTCCATCTTACACAACAAGAACTTCAGATTAACTTTTAGTGCTGTGATGGTGCATATGGACTACACTTCTGTCACTAATGGACACAAGGTAGAAGCGTGGATTCAATTATAGCAGGCAGAGGTATCATCAGAAGAAGGCTTTATTTCAGGGTTTTCATCCCCTTTTATAAGGTGTTCTGATACAGGTTTAACATGACTGGTAAAAGGAACAACACCTCTCTTGTCCCATTGGTGGGACAAGAGAAACACTCAAGACATCTGTATAATACTGTTCTGGGAACCAAAAACCTATTTACAAAAAACAGTCCTTGAAAGAGAAATGTTCCCAAAAGACTTTCCCCCAGGAACAGATCAGCCACTGACAGGTTGAAAACTCTTTCAGACTCAGAAAATCATGTCCACACACTTTGCCAAACACATTTTCTTAATGCCCTCCCAATCCTTTGTTACGAGATTAGTGCAAGCAATTACCCTAATGCCTTCATCTGTGTGAGGCCACCTCACACACGGAAGCCACCAGCAGAACATGGTTATTACCAGGCTCAGTGCTCCGAAGGGCAAGAGAAAAAATAATCCTGCAGAGGGCTAGAAAGGCAAATTGCTCATTCATAGGCAGCAGAACAACCCCTTCCATCCAACTACTCAAAGATACAACCCCTCCATTCCATACACAAGCTAGCCCACATCTACACTCACATATTCATTTCTCCTCAGACACAGTGGCACACAGATATATTTTGCTCCTGTGGGTGCCTGTTACTACTAAGTTGCAAAGCATTAGTGGACTTTCATCCCACCTCCCTATCTTTGACAAAAATACTCTTTTGTTTTGAAAGAAGTGCTCTCTTCCACCTCAATCTGGTGTATTTTTGATAAAGCACATATCTCATACTTCTTATTTTTTAACTTGGTAGACTCATTTCCATGGAGATCTCTGGAAGGCCAAAGAACAGAACCATCACACTTCCCCCTTCTGCCATCCCCACTAGTCTGCAGTGCTTTTTTCTACATTTTCTTTTCATCCTCTCTATTATTGCACTTGTGCTTGACTAGAAATTCATGTTTACCACTACAGCACTCCTGACTCATGCAAAATGTGAGATCCAACATTAACACAATTCATGAGAAGGGAATTAGAGAACAGAGAAAACGATGTCACCCTCTACATCTCACCACCCACTCCATCCCAGGTCCTTCTGTGGCCCCAGCTGAAGCAGTAACTGAGCACTTCAGTGCCCATCGTTTGGTGGATCTATCCCTAAAAAAATTCATACAGCAATGCATTCATTTATCTATTTAAGTTAGCAATGACCCATCAAGCACAAGCCAAAGAGAACTCTGATATTTATACAGAGACCAAAAAAAATTAAAATATACTGGAAACCTGAAAGATTATTCTGAAATACCACTACATCAATTGAAGCACAGGCTCTTCTGCAGATGTTTCAAATATTGTGCTCTAGAGCTTCCCAGGTTCCCATGGGTCATCTGGGCCTGCTCAAAGGGACTGGCATTCATCTCAAGGCTGAAAATCTGCATCAGACCTGTACCTAATCTCTCACAGATTTTAGAAACTAGGGGTTGGATTTACCCTGGTTATCTCCAGTGATTTATGGACTCACTGAACAGCTCAGCCAGTGATCTGAACTCCCATTACAGTCACTGGGGTCAAACTGGTATTTCTGCAGCACGATTCACTTACTGTCTGGTCAACATTTAAGGCTGTCCATGAATCACACCCAGCAATCCCTTTTCCTCTCAACCGAGTGTATAAAAACAGAGAGCCAAATGCAGTGCTCATAGTCTAGGAAGGAGATCATCCCTTGCTCGGAGCAACTTGATCCGGTGGGAGGTGTCCCACTCATGGCAGGAGCACTGGAATGAGATGATCTTTAAAGGTCCCTTCCAAACCAGGCCATTCCATGATTCTATTTTTAGGTAGTGTTAATTGCTGTAGTAGTTGAGCACTAATTTGTAGCCTGGCCCCCATTACCATTCACAATAATGCACAGATGACATTCACAGGGCAAACAAGAATGGAACCCCCAAAACCCAAGCAGTACATGAAGGCATGCAAAAATTGCTTTAGAGAGTCTTTGAGAGAAATATAAACAAGATTAATGTTTTCTCTGTCATTTTTTCTCACAACAACAGAATCAATGTGAGTCTGCTGCCCTGGACAACTCAGATCCTCAGGTATTGTATATTAGTCAGATAAATACAAATATGTATACAAATAACTTCCTACCCACATTGCAGCTCTGACTGCTTCTGTAACTCTGAATTTTCTTTTTTTTTTTTATTGGCAGACTTCAAGAAACCAGTGAATGTCACCAAATGCTTTCAAATTGTTTTAACAAAGTGGATTCTCATCTGTTAAAGGCTTAAAAAGGTAGAAAGGCAGCAGGAAGGAGAAGTGGATCGTGGTGCTGTTGAAGAACAGTACTAAAAGCCAAAAAGGGAAATACACAGAACAATCAGTTTGATGGTACAAGTCACCAAATGAGTCTTCAGCCAGGTTGTGTAGGAGGGTGTAACAACCTTATCAGCTCTGAAAATTGGAAATACCAGAAAGATCCTAAACCATATCCACCACTATCTACATCGTGCAGCATTGCAGAGGCAGACTCCCAAGTGAAGAAGAATAATGACCATCTCCAGGCATTTGGGATTCTCTCAGGACAGACACAGGATGGAGAATTAAAAAGGGAATCTACAACTAAGACTGATGAATTTTAGTGCAAAAAATGGCACAAGTGTCAACAAAAATGTCCCAATAGTAAGATGTGGAAAACAGCCCCTTGAGAGGTAAAAAATAATATAAAAAGCATTCTACAAGGCAGTCTTTTCTTAAAAGGAATAAAAGGTTTAGAGAGATGTCTAATGCAGGGATATAGGTCATGTTGTTATTTATAAATTTGTGATTCCTGACACTTTTTCCAGTATATTCCTGAACTTTATCTTTCATCACAACAGCAGAGTGAGTGGTACAAGAGTCCCTTCAAGATTCTGTTCTGCAGAACTGTACAGAGAAATTAGGAAGAAATTCAAGAGTTAAATGAAGCCACCATCAGCAGAAGCTTTTCCCAAATCAGACCTTGTGTTAATACACTGAGAAGAAAATCAGGATTATTTTCACTATTGATCACAGAAAGGCTGAAGTTATCAGGGACCTCTGGAGGTCATCTGGTCCAACCCCCTGCTCAGGTAGGGCCAGCCACAGCTGCCTGTCCAGAACCATGACCAGTCAGCTTTGGAATATTTTTGGATGAAAACTCCAAAGCCTCCCTGGGCAGCCTTTGCCAGTGTTCAGTCACTTGAAAAAAAAAAAGCCCAAACAAACAAAACCCCAACCAAATAACAAAGAACCAGTTTGTGCCCACTCCCTTTGGTCCTGTGGCTGGGCACCATGGGAAAAAGTCTGGCTTCATCTTATGTACCTGCTCCCATCAGATAATTCTGCACCTTGGTAAGATCCCCTTGAGATCTCTGAAGAGTTACAGCACTCTCAGCTTTTCCTCACAGCAGACATGCTTCAGTCCATCCATCAGACTCTCTCCAGCACATCCATGACGTTCTTTTCCTGGGCTCCCAGCACTTAAGACAATACTCCAGGTGTGGCCTCACCAGTGCTAAACAGAGGGGAAGGATCACCTGCTTGACTCGCTGACAATGGTCCTCTCAACCCAGCTCAGGATACCTTTAACTTTCCTTGCTACCAGAATATGCTTGGCTCACATTCATCCTGGTGCCTGCCAGGTCCTTTCCTGCCAAGCTGCTTCCCAGTCACTCAGTCCCCAGCAAACACTGGTGCCTCTTCCTCCCCAGTCCACAGGACTTTGCACTCCTCCTTCCTGAGCTCCAGGAGGTTCCTGCCACCCATTTCTCCAGCTTGTCCAGGCTTCCCTGGGTGGCAGGACAGCCTCCAAGGACACCAGCCAATATTCCCAGCTCTCTGTCTGCCATGGGATACTCTGCCCCATTACCCAGATCGTTAATGAGGTTGTTGGACCCAGTCAATGAGATTGAACCCGGTCACTGCCAGTTACAGGCCTCCATTTAAACTTTGTGCCACTGACCATCCCCTTCAGCCTGTTCTCTGTCTTATTTATCCCACCCTCCATCTGCTCTGCTGTGAGGGACACAGTATCAAAAGCCTTACTGAAGTCCAGGTGAACAATGTCCACTGCTGTCCCCTCATCCACCAACCCAGCCATTTCATCACAGAAGATTGTCTGGCTTGGTCAAGCACGACATCTCTTTGGTAAATCCATGCAGCCTCCTCTTGGTCACCTTCCTGCACCTGGAAATACCTCCCAGGGCAAGTTGTTCCATCACTTTCTCCAGAGATCAAGGTGAGCATGACTAGCCTGTAGTTTCCTGGGTTCCTCCTTCTTGCCTGCTCATGAAAGGGAGTGGGAAGAGTATGAGGATATTCTTTTCAAGGAAAGAAAACTGACAAGTGTGTTGCATCTACTCTGTGTTCCAAAGGATCCAGCCATATCCTCAGCAACATTCCACTGGTAAATTGAGGACTTCAGTGACATCTATATAATCTGCTTCGGTTTGAACTTCCCCAAAAGTGACTGTTTTTCCCTCCACAAAGGAGAAAAAAGTCTGACATGGGCATCCAGCAGCCCTCAAGAAAACAAGGCACTTCACATGCTGGTAAGAACACATTACGATAAGGCCACAAACAAAAATGTACCTAGAAAGATAATGAATTAAGGAAAGGTATCTTCCATCTAAGAGCAATGCCTTTTTTGAAAGCAGATGGTCTAGAGTATGAAATAAAATCAGACTTCCCCCAACTGCCTCCATCCCCCATTACTTGATTAATTTTCCTTAAAGCATTTGGATGTAACTGAACTCCAACCATTGAATTAGCTACAAAATAAACACGGCTTGTTGTCCTTAGGCTGAGCTGCTGCATCTTGAAATAGTATTCCTGTCAAAGTTAAAGTCTATGCAGTGCAAGATTTAGTAATAACTCCTTTTATTAACATTCCTTTGGCTGAACTGTTTGGCGTAAAAATGTTTTCTTTGGTAAGAAGATATTCTGGAAGAAGCAGTGTTCTTTCAGTTGAGGAAGCAAACCCAGAAAAAACAAAGAAAAATAAATTATCATCAGTTCATATTTTAATTGCTGCTATTAACAAGCCAGAATTACAGCATGTGACAGGTTTGGGGTTTGGTTGTCTTTTTGGGAGGAGTTCTTTTTACTTATAAGTCCACACCAAAAATATGCTTTAAATACTTTTCTTAGGTACCTGAATTAGCAGAAGGTATCAGCTTAAATTATACATTTCTTCAAATTTATGTGGAAATGTGTACACAATCAGTTGCTGCTGGGCAAATATTCATTACCTGCAAGATGCAGATATAACCAATGGCACAGCTATTTCTGCAGCATTATTGATCACCAGCAGAGATGACAGCTTCATGCACCAGGGTATGGGGAGTGAAGTGGGCCCTGTTTTCTGTCTGCACCAGAACAACGCCACTCAGCATTATCTAACTGGGATTATCACCTGACTGGCAGCAAGAAAGGCTGATGAATCATTTTCATTCCAAAGCACATTAAAATGAGAAAGGGCGCTACATTTCCAGTGGAAAACTTTACTTCTTCATGGAAGAAATCTTCATCAATATCAAGTTTCACCTTTCACATAACTCACTGCAAATCAATCTTATGTACCTGAACAACTTTCACTTTTACTGGTAAGCACCTAAAGCTTCATTCCCCTCTTCAGGAGAGAAATTACTCTCAAAACCAGTAGTTGGGACTTGCACAAAAGCTCAGTTACCTCTGAGAGGCTAATACTACTCCTGGGATTCAGCAGGTTCCCACTAATGTGTGGAAAAGCTATGTGCCATCAACAGAACAGAGAGTAGCATCCTACTCACTTAAACACATCCCTGCAGCTGCACAGAAAGCAAGCAGCAAACCAAAAATTGCCTCTGAAACGCATTCACACTGACTGCAACCCAACATTTCCAAGAAAGCCTTGATTAAGTCCTGGAGACCAGCCAGATAGAAAATGAAGCACTTCTATGAAAATTATAGTCACTGATTCGTTTCTATTGCCTGCAAAGTTGTTTGTTTAAAAACGTTTCATTCCCACCACACATTTCAAGTAAACAGGTACATAGAAAGCTTTAGGATTTCAGCCTTTCCCCTTTCTCCCTATTTCCTCCCCACCTCCCCCAGTCCTTAAGCTTCTCTCAGCAGCTTGCAAATGGTACCTCCTTCTTCCACTGAGGTCACCCCAAAGCCTTCTCTTCTCCAGCCTGAACAATCCAAATTCCCTCAGCCTTTCCTCCCAGCAGAGCTGCTCCATCCCTCTGATGCCCTTGGTGTCCCTGCTCCGGTTCAGCATTGAAAGCAGAGGGAAGTGGTGACTTGAACTACCTGGCCTCAGCATTTCAGAAAGGGTTGATTTTCCTGCCTGGTGACTAAATACCACACCTGCTACATCAATTAGTTTATCATGGGGATTTTGTTTGCCTGCTTTTTGAGCAAAAGAATGAAAGCATTTTCTTGAGGAAGAAAAACCAGTCGATACAGTCCTCAAAAATGGGTAGTTTTAAGTCAATTCAACTTAGTTCATAATTCATCCTAACTGATGATACAAGGAGTTTGTCTAAGCAAGTACATGTTAGTGAAAGAGTAATATGACCACAATGAATCACTTAACACATCTTCATGTGGAGAGGGGAAAGCATTCCTAGGACAGTTGTTCCTCTTTTGTTAAAGCAAAGTTACTTCAAGCCCCATCCTAGTACATACACGCCCTGCCAAGGTCTCAGTCACCTTCATTACCACAGAATAGAACCACAGGATCATTATTGTTGGAAAAGATGCCCTAAATCAGTGAGTATAACCTTTGAACAATATCCACCTTGTCAACTAAAGCATTAAGTGCCACATCCAGCTGCTTCTTGGACACCTCCAGGGATAGACTCCATCAGTTCCTTGAGTAGCCCCTTCCAATGCCTGCCCACCCTTTCTGTGGAGAAATTCCTCCTGATGTCCATCCAACCTGAACCTCCCCTGGCACAGCTTGAGGCTGTTTCCTCTTGTCCTGTCCCTTGTTCCCTGGGAGCAGAGCCTGACCCTCCCCCAGCTGTCCCCTCCTGTCAGGGAGTTGTGCAGAGCCAGAAGGTTCCCCCTGAGCCTCCTTTTCTCCAGGCTGAGCCCCTTTCCCAGCTCCCTCAGCCCCTCCTGGTGCTCCAAAGCCTTCCCCAGCTCCATTCCCTTCTCTGGACACGCTCCAGCCCCTCAATGTCCATCTTGTCCTGAGGTTCCCAAGCTGCCCCAGGATCTGAGGTGTGGCCCCAGCAGTGCCCAGCACAGGGACAGTCACTGCCCTGGCCCTGCAGCCACACCACGGCTGGCACAGCCCAGGTGCCTTTGGCCTCTTGCCCCCCTGGGCACAGCTGGACTCAGGTCCAGCTGCTGTCCCCATGTCCAGCCGCTGTCACAGGAAAATATTGTGGGAGACCCATGTGAGACCCTGTTACCACTTAAAGGACTGGGCCTCACTTTCTGCCCAGCCCATAATTTGGCTATCCCGTTCTTCTCCCACTCCCCCATTTTCCTCCAGCACCACCAATCTTCCATTTCAGGAGGAATGAAAGCTGAGTTCTGAGCCAAGCTTGGGGAGCTGTTGTGAGTCACAGCACAGCATCCAGAACACCCAAGTAGATTTGGGCCTGTTGGGAGCATTAGCTGAGCACAGGCAGAGGAGCTGCTCCTTTTGGCACCACATCACACACAGCTCAGGGTGAGCTGGCTGTGAAGCCTCATTCCCAGTCAAACACTTTCTTTACCTCAGCTCCAACAGCTGCAGCCACAGAACAAAATTCACTGAGCCAACAGGTTGCCAATCTCCCTGGCCCAAGGACCGAGTTTTCATTTATCTTTGTACAGTCCCCAGAACCAAAAGGCATCCCAGCTCAAGTGAAAGTCTTGAGCTAGCTCAGCTTTCAAACTTTAAACTATCACAATCACTTCTCCTAGATTCACACTGATCATGCCACATCAGAGTCCAGCTCTTGCCTCCCTGCAGAAAACAGACATATGTTTTATGAGCTTTTTTCATTCCTAAGCTACCCTGTCCCAAATAACCAAGACCTTGGTTCTTTTCCCTCTGAACCCTATCAGGGCTTTCTGCCATCTGCCATGTCTGTGACAGATGCTTGTATAACTGAGGGATCAAGCTAAATATAAGATATCAACACCCCCATATGCTCCAAACATTCCAAGTTTAGTACTCTGATTGTAAGTGAGGCCTAAATATAGCAAGGTAAACCAAAAACATCTTTTATGTTGAAGTATTCTTAAGACTGATGACACCTCAGCACAAGGCCTCCAAAGCTCAGCAGGGAAGGGAGGGAACAACATCTCCTGAGGGTGTTATTTGGAGATTTAAAGCATCATTGCCAAGGCTGTAGCAAACCCTTCCCCCACGTGAGGATACTCTGCTCTGAAGCAGCACTACTTATCCGTGTTTGCCACCATGGCTACAAATCCACAGTGCCATGGAAGCTCCCTGATGGACAGCAGCACTCTGCAGGCAACAGCAGCCCAGCCCAGGAGGGGACTGACACGTTTTCTACTCCTCATCTTTCTCAGCAGAGGAAAACTACCCTCTTTTCCAGGGCTCCAGGGAGCAACACAGGTAGAAAAGCTGTCCTCTTTTCCCCCACCAAAGCCACAAGGCTCCCATGTCTTAAGGGATGCGTAAATCAAGGAGTAGGGACCCTTTGCAGGCTGAAGAACACCCAACAGCACAGGAACTGCTGTCTCTGGAGAGCTTTTCACCTTGAAGTAATACACAGCACTTCATGTACTCCAAGTAGCCACCATTTCACCCATCCCAGAAACCCAGGTACTCACAGGGTAAGCTGACAGCTGCTGAGACAGGCTGTTGGGGGAAAAACATTTTAAATGTGAAAGTAGAACACACCACTGAGCAAAAAGCATCAGAGAGGAGGGAGAGGCACATTTAAATAAGGAAAAACAGATGCCCACACTGAACTTTGGCCAGCTACTCTGTCTTGAGAGACCTGTTGACCACAAGGAGCCAAAATCTTCTGATTTTTTGTCTCAAATACACATTGATAACACAAATATTACACTGTTGCACCACTGCAGTGCCCAGATGCAGTCACAGGGCATCTGATGAACCAGAGCTACAAATACTACAACTTCCTTCCAAGTTTTGCTTAGGAGTCTCCTGTTTGGGCACTGTTTACATGACAATACAAATTATTTTGTGAATTAAGTGCAGCCTAAACTTCTCACACTGTTTGTGAAGTCCTGCTTACTGCAAACAAACCTGTCTCTTCTGATTTTGCATTTCATCTCCCCTGAAGATAGCAACTGAGCTTTGGGTGACTTCAGTGAGCTGTAGAGCAGAGCCCAAAGGGTTGAACACCTCTCTCCAACAACAGAGAGCTGGCTGAAAACCTAAATGCTCTTCACCATCAACGAGAAAATCCTCTCTCACCTACCAGTTCCTTAAACATAAAGAACAAGTTGGCTGAACGAAGCAGGGAGGACATTGTACCTCTAAACAAAAGAGGTCTATCGCTTATTTTATGATGGGTCCCCCTCCTGCATTTTGATGTAAGTTAACAAGCACAAAGATACCCATACCCCATTTCTAGAAGTACTTGTGTGCTCAAAACAGCCAAAGCTACTGACAGCACACATCCAAAATCCACCCAGTACAGCAAAAGACAAGATTAGACACAAGCATACCTGCGATACAAGTCAGACTGAGCCTAGTGCCTCCAGCCAGAGCTGACAGGGAGCTATCAGTCTGTATCAGGTGTGCTGCGGTAATCAGGTGAGCAAGTTAATTAAGTCCTATTAGTGCCCTCAGGATCATGACACCAAGAGCAGGAGGGCAGCTGCAAATTGTAAATGAAGACACGAGAATTGCCACATATGGTGGGCAAAATTCCTGCTTCATTCTCACACGTCCCAACCTTTATGGCTGAGAGCCATGGAATACAAACCCTGGGCTTGAAGCAGTTGGCACAAGCCAAGGCACAGCCTCTCTCCCCAGCATGACTGGATGATGCACAGCCCTGAAGTCCTCAGCATCCCCCTGTCCCTGACAGATGCCACAGCATGACCTTTCTCCTGCTTTGTTCCTGGTGCAAGAAGGACAGCAAAGGTGATTTCTGAGCTCCATCCTGCAACTCTCATAACAACCTGTGATGTCTCGCTCTTTCCTCTGTCACTTTTTACTCAGGTAGCACCTATTCTCAATGCAGATGTGCTGGCTGGAATTGAGGAAGTTTGGGCTGGGATCATTTCTTCACAGGAGTTAGTACAGGGCTATGGCCTGAATTTTTGCTGGAAACAGTGCGGATTACACTGGGATATTTTAGTTTTTGCTGAGCAGGGCTTGCACAGAGCAAAGGTCTTCTCTGCTCAGGGGGCTGGGGGTGCAGAAGACACAGACACAGACAGCTAGTTCCCCACTGACCAAAGGGACTTCTCCTACCACAGCACACATGAAGAGGAGGAGGAAGTGGGGATGTTAACAGTGATGGTGTTTGTTTTCCCAAGTCAGTGTTACAAGTGATGGAGCCCTGCTTTCCTGCAGAGAGCTGAACCATGGGCAATGGTGAATGAATTCCATGTTTTGCTTTGCTTGCAGCCCACAGGTTTCCTCTCTTTCACCTTCCAATTCTCTCCCCCATCACACTGCAGGGCAGTGAGTGGCTGTGTGGGGCTCAGCTACCAGATGATGCTAAACCATGACAAAAGGTGACCTAGACCAACCTCCTGCTCAGAGCAGCACCACCATCAATGCTAGACCAGGTCACCTGCAGCTTCATCCAGCCAAACGCTAGACATTTCAAAGGCCAGAGTTGCCCAACAGCTCTCCAAATGACTCATTCCACTGCAGGAAAGGTCACGTGGTGACTTTTACTTTTTTCCTCATGTCCATTCTGAACCTCAGTAATCTCACTGGAGACCTCACAAAGGGATTTCTCTTCAATCCAATGTCTTTCCCCTTTCAGCTAACTCCCAGCCTTATCCACTGAACTCCCACACTAACACACACTGCTTTGCCCTTACATTTTCAAAGGTTTATATAGGACATACAGCTGTAAAGCTCCTGTTAAATATGACCTAATTTAGTTCCACGTTTAGCATTACCAGGACATTTTCAGGGATGGGAATTTCACGGACTCGTGGCTGTGCAGCCATGTGATTTTATGAAATAGCGTTCAAGTGCAACATTTTCAGTAAGGCACTCCAAAAGAAGATATTTACAGGGGATCACTGTTTTCCAGGGTTTATAGGGTCCTGAAAGTTGCTGAGCACCATTTGGCTGTCTCACACCAACACAAATTTGTGATTCTATTTCAGGCCTGCCTGCATCACAGAATCCCCATGGAGCTCTCAGATACCTCGAGCATTATTTCAAAAGCATCACAGAGAAACCACGAAAAAGGTCAAGAGATCTGAGACCCAGGAGCCCCAAGCGCAATGCCAGCCCTTCCAAATATGAAAGAAACAAGCTGGGAGAATCCTGCCTCTACATTCTCAATGGAAGACAAAAAATCAAAGGCAGCCTGCAAACTGAGAGGCTCTAACTGCTCTTGGTCACACTGTGCAGCTCCCTTCAAAGCCAGCAGAACCACAAGAGAAAACACTTCTGATATGTTGCAGTGGTCCTTGAAGCCCTGCTTTGCTTTAGAGGGGAAAAAAACCCAAACCATAAAATCCATGTTGGATTGTGCATTCTAACAGAAGAACAAAATGAATGGGCATAAGGAGGCAGGAGATGCAGTGTAGGCAATGCTCAGCACAGCACTTAACAGCGCTTTGAAAATTACTCTTGAAATATAATTTGGACTTAATAAACAGAATTGTATCAGAGAGCACCAACACCTTGGAGCTGATGAGCTCATTAATTACATCTGTTTAAACACCTGGATTTCAAAGGAGGGAAGCAAGAGAAACCAGAATGGAAAGGAGCAGCCCAGAAAACCCAGAGAGTAATGACAAAATTGGATTCTTCACTGACCAGGACATCAATGCCGAAGGAGAGCCATGCTTTTCAGAACAATCTAGCATAATCACACAATGAAAAACTGGATGAACCCTGTTATCTGATATGGCCACACTGACTAAATCCTCTTCAGGGTTTCTCTATATGGGGAAATGACAGAGTGGGCAGAGAGCCCCATTTAGCCAGGGAGTTACAGAAACAGCTTTACAGACACATCACAAATGAAATGCCCAGAAATCAATGAACTAATTTAAGCTACAGCTCCTCTGCAGACATAAGGTCCATGTCTACACAGTGCCTTAAATAGCACACAGTATGGATTCTCCAGCTGGCCCCATGCAGAGAAACTGCACAGAGAGAGAGACCATGCCTCAAATGATTGCACTGATTTCTGGGATCATCTCTATTGCAAGCATAGAAGGAACCTGGAACAACTCCATTCAAGTGTGACAAAAAAGACTTCAAGGGCTCTGTTTATGAAGAAATTATTTCTGCCCTAATTTTACTCCCCCTTTTGCTTTCAGAGATCTGCCCAGCCTCTCCCAGACAAAATGTTACATCGAGTTGAGATAAAGCCAAGGGGAGTGACAGACATCTGCCATGCACTTGGGAAGAAGCAAGTAAAAGAGTGGGGAATTAACTGCCACTACAGGGAAAAGTCACAGGAAAAAGAAAATGTAGGATGTCACATTTTCCAGTGATTAAACCCTTGCTGAAGATGTTTGAATGACAAGGGTTGCTGAAGATGTCTGCTTCTCATATAAAACTTGGAATTCAAAGGTTCCATGCTCAAAGGACTGAGTTTGTATCTTTCAGATGTATTAATCAAGAGTTACTCTGAGATAAGATTGAAATGCTCTCTAGAATGGACTAGCAGGAGTTCAGTAAGCAGGGAATTTCTTTAGGCCTAATCACTATGCTGATGGGATTCCCATTACTACAAACTTACGGTTGCAATCCATGTAAACCCTGAAAAGGACCAAATATTAACAATTTTGTCTGGCTGAAAATTATCCATCAAAGCCTTGTCCAGAAAAAAAAAAAAAAAAAAAAAAAAGGTTAAATTTGAGTTATCTTGTCTATAAAATATTGATGTTCAGAGAGTCTCTAAAGACTCTAGGATTTCTTTTGCCCCCCCCCCCCCCCGTGAGTTCTGTTCTCTCTACTCTCTAGAGGAGACAAGTTCTCCTCTCTCCCCCACAGCAAGCAGAGAAGGATGTAGCTGAACTGGAGCTGTGGGAGGTGGTACCTGCTGGAAAAACTGAGTCTGTGCTGCAGCAGCCCTACACAACCCGCTTTTTGGCAGGAAAACAGTCAGTGTCACAGGTAATGATGTAATAAATTAGGGAGCTCACTAAAATGAAGTCTGCTAAATGTGTGAACAGTTTTTTCAGTTCCCTTTTGACCTCCAAAAACAAAAAGATATTTGTCCACAGACTGGAAGACAAAATAGTTTTATTTTTGAGGATTTTTTTTCTTCTCTTTGGACAGCCAAATGTTTTCTTCTGCCAACAAAAGAACTCTTGGATGTGTTGCTGAAAAATAATGGAGAAAAGAGAAAGCTACTTCAAATCATGTTTTTGCATGTTTGAAAAATCTTCTCAGCTTTTTTTCTAGCTGCGAGATTTTTATATTGTTGAAAGTAATTAAACTGAGGAAAGAAAAACTTCCTCTCTCTTCTGCTTCAGCTGGTGGTTTGTGAAAATATCACTCTTTACAGAATATTGATGTATATCCTTTAGGCCAAAGTTTCACGTCTCTTCCATCTGACAAGCAGCGAAGTGAGCTCTCTTCTGTGACACACCTGCTTTGACTCCAGACCTCTTTATTTTCCCTCTTACTCACCCCAAAACTTCTGCAACTGGACAAAACCCAACACTCTCCTTCCACTCCCCAGGAAATCAGATTTCAGGTCAGAAGGTTCCCTAAACCAGAAAAATCTAAGCATCCTTTTTTCTCCCTGATTCTGCAGAAACTGCTAGTTCCAGATGAGGACCCCCCGCCTGTAACTTTGTCCATGTTATTTTTCAAAGACAATGATTGCCTAGAATGGGGATATGAATGATTTATAACAGTGCATTCCAGAGCAGCATTTGTCCTTTGTGCCTGGTTTGTTACAGTGGCAGCATCTGCTTCACACTGCCATCAAATCCCAGTGATGTTTCCACTCTCTCCTCAGGCTATGATGAATGTAATTTTCCAGTGTTTGCCCGAATCCCACACAGCACTAATCAGCAATTATCAAAAGCAGCAAACACAAATAATTAAGATATTTCCACGGCATGCAGGCACAGTCTTCTCTGGGATGTGTGCCTTACACTGCCATGGCTAGAAATGTCTGTACCACCCAGGAGAAATCCTGAGGGGAAGGGCAGCTTCATCTCCATGTGATGAAGCTCTTGACCCCAACTCAAGCAAAACAGCACAGATGAGGCATCCAAGTGATTTTCTGTTTTCAGAGGAAACAAGGGGCTTAAAAGTGATACCCTCTGTTTCATAATCATCCTTGTAAACATGGGGGAGCCCAGCCAGGGGATGTAATCACATCAAGTAGCTTTAGTATCTGACAAGATTATAGGTGCTATGGCAGATCAACCAGTGATCTTCATCCCCTCACTCCCAATTTCTCCCAAATACAGCCCAAACCCAAGAGATTTCAATCTCCCTTATATTGACACATTGTTTCTCAGTCACAGCTCCCCGTTTGCTCCAGTCTGGGCTCCTCAGCCAGCCTCCAGTTCTGTAATGCTCTGCAGCCAGGGGCTCCTATCAAACTTTGACGTGGAGGATTTATTTTTGCTGATATGTAATATTTCCTCCTGCTACAATTAGAGGGATACTAAATAAGCACACTTACATATTCAAGTGTACTTATCACAAATTCCCAGGAATAATCAGTGAAGCTGTGTGAGCATGCTGAATGGGTGGGAATGCTTGCTGAAAAGCCTACACACCCAGCTCCCCTCTCCTCTCTCCAGCTTATTTTTGCTGCTGAAATCACCATTCCAATTTGGAGCTGCTATAAAGTGGCAGATCTTTGAGGAAATCAGTGGACCTAACAGCAGTTCCCATGATGCAAGATCTTTTAATTAAAAACAGAGCAGGTTTGACTTGACCACTGGTCTGCCGAAAGTCCAGACCTGAGAACCTCTCTTCCCAGAATGTGCATCTTATATAAATCTCTGCTTTAATCTTTATGCGTGTAAATCTGCACAGAATCGACTCCATTCAAGAGAACTGATCAGCATCAGGGGTCCTCCATGTGCATAATTCCTTAAGGGACAAGAAACATGAAAAGTTTTGCCTCCAAGTTCTGCATTTTTGAGGAAGGAAGGAAGGAAGGAAGGAAGGAAGGAAGGAAGGAAGGAAGGAAGGAAGGAAGGAAGGAAGGAAGGAAGGAAGGAAGGAAGGAAGGAAGGAAGGAAGGAAGGAAGGAAGGAAGGAAGGAAGGAAGGAAGGAAGGAAGGAAGGAAGGAAGGAAGGAAGGAAGGAAGGAAGGAAGGAAGGAAGGAAGGAAGGAAGGAAGGAAGGAAGGAAGGAAGGAGGGAAGGAGGGAAGGAGGGAAGGAGGGAAGGAGGGAAGGAGGGAAGGAGGGAAGGAGGGAAGGAAGGAAGGAAGGAAGGAAGGAAGGAAGGAAGGAAGGAAGGAAGGAAGGAAGGAAGGAAGGAAGGAAGGAAGGAAGGAAGGAAGGAAGGAAGGAAGGAAGGAAGGAAGGAAGGAAGGAAGGAAGGAAGGAAGGAAGGAAGGAAGGAAGGAAGGAAGGAAGGAAGGAAGGAATCTTGACATATAGGTATCAAGGGTATTTCTCATTTCTATTACTACCTGTTTAACTTTTGAAAGAGATGCCGGCCATCACCTTTTAGGTTTCAAAACAAACTCTGTGTACCAGAAACCAGGCTGCACATGAGAATCTGTAAGGTGATTTAGATGACCATACATATAAATTTTCCAGGGTTTCTGTGCCTTCTGCAGCATCCAGTGCTAGAGGACAGATAACAGGGCTGCCAGTCACACCAGCCTGGGACAAACTTCAGGCTCCTCATCTGGCAGGAATGTGCAGGGATGGGACTCCAATTGCCTCTGTCTGGATTCACAGTTACTCGTGATCACACTGCCCCACTTGTGATCACACATCCCACAGAGATGATCAAAGGACTGGGAACATCTACCATATGCTCCAGGAGAGCCTGGGAGAGCTGGGACTGTTCCTGGAGAAGGGAAGACTCAGGAGAGCCCTACCAATGTAGACAAATCCCTGATGGGGCAGGGTGTAAAGAAGAAAGAGCCAGACCCTTGTCAGTAGTACCCAGTGACAGGCCAAGAGTCGACAGGCACAAGCTGAACAACAAGGAATTCCAGAGAAACATAAGAAAAAAACTGATTTTGAGTGTGAATGTGATTGAACAGTGGAACACATTTCTCAGAGAGGTTATGAAATCTCCATCCTTGGAGCTATTCAAAACATGACTGCATGTGATCCTTTGCAGCTGGCTCCAGGAGACCCTACTTGGGGTACAGAGGTTGGACTAGAGAATCCCCAGAGATTTCATCCATGCTCAGCATTTCTGTGATTCTGTGCTACTGCTGAGCAAGAAAATAACAAATTTCAGTATCTGGCCTAACACAAATGAAAACATCACCTGACAACTGTAATTATTTGTTAAAGAGTGCAAAGATGAAGTATTTACCATCCATCCTGAAATTGGGAACACAAGGAATGACAAGGGAAAGGGAGGGAGGCAAGGGGACAGGAGGGCAAAGACCGGGATGCCCTGCACTTTAATTGCTCTTTAAACTGTAATATTTCTTCACCCTCCTAAGAGGACAAAAGTGACTCCATGAGCCACAGACCAATGTGTCCATGTGTCCCAGGGCTGCAGAACAAGTACCGTATTCCTTGGAGAACTGAGGAAAAGGGGAATGCTGGGAGAAGTCTCCAACTTACCCCTCATGGTGATTCTGCTCCAAAGGCCAATGTTCAGGCTACCACACAGACCCCAAAGACCTCCTGTGTGCCCTGGAGTCCAGAACACCAGGAATTCTCTCTACCTCTATGCCCAGGGACTTTGCAGAGTCAGGTAGTGATGGAGGCAGTGTTGGTACTCATATTTTCTCAGAGCAAATGACCATGTGTGTCGGATAGTGAATTTGTAGATGTGGCTGATATTTTTATGTAGCTATTTATCCTGAAGACCAGGAAGGGTCAAATGATTACTTGAAAGACTGGAACTTGCTCACAGCATCATTGGATTATAATGTCCCATCACCATATTTATGAGCAGAGAGACATTCACCAAACCCATCTCCTAGCAGACCCATCAGCTTGCTGCTTCTACTGAGCTTCACATAAAGTGACTCAACAGAAACCCTAAAAGAAAGAGTGCAGCAAAGGGTGAATCAGTCTGCTATTCATACAATAGAAAATATTGCCTGGAACAAGTGGAAATAGCAAGACTGTTTTATGTCTCAGTTTCCCCATCAGTCACAATTTCATCTTCCACAGAGATGCTGCTCACACAGGTTGTAAATAAAATGAGTCAGAGAGCTTTTCTCCCATTTATCCACAAAACACCTGCCTCACTCCAGATGTTACTGAATAGAAATAATCAGAGAGGGCTTTGTTTTAAACACTAATCACCAAGATTATATATTTTTTTTTTAATAAAAATGCTTGGTTTTACTCATGTTTTTAGTGTAGTCACACTCTGGGATCAAAGGCTCCATTTTACTTGGTGCTTTACACCAGCAGTTCCCATCTTGATTGGGTGACAAAGCATGGGAATTTCATCTGAACTAACCACAGAACATCATTCAAGCAACAGCATCTAATGCCTTCCCACATGTAATTGTTAATATAATTCCTGCTCAGTAACATATGAAGAGGTGCTGAACTCCACAGGAATTTAGGACACTTGGAAAGATCAGCTCAGAAATGCACGGGTACTCACAGACAAATGCCCTCAATCACTCCCTGCTGCCATAAGCGGCTTTTGTACTACAATTTCATGGCTGTTTCGTGCTCATTCACTTCACACTGGTAATCTCACAGGGCCACTGGCTTCCCCAGAACCCAGTCCATTTAAATCAGCTAAGCATCTAAGTGGTCCTTAGTCTCCTTTCTTGCTAAAGAGACATTCTTATAGGGCCTTCATTCCCTCTCATGGCACCATCCTTTAAGGAGAGTCAGGACAAGGGGGAATGGCTTCACACTGACAGAGAGCAGGTTTACATTGGATATCAGGAAGAAATCAACCCTGTGTGGGTGGTGAGGCTGCCCAGAGCAGCTGTGGCTGACCCATCCCTGGAAGTGTCCCAGGCCAGGTTGGATGGGGCTGTGAGCAACTTGGGCCAGTGGAAGGTGTTCCTGCCCATGGCCAGGAGATGATCTTTAAGGTCCCTTCCAACCCAAACCATCCTACCATTCTGTGATCCTCCCCCACCCTGAAACAAACCAAAAAAATCTGCTGGATGTTTCTATTAACTCTCTGTGTGACGTTGAGGAGTCGGTCACATCCTACCAGCCATGATGGTCTGAAAAGATCCAGCTGTTTTAATTGCTTTGTCATCATCACTGCTCATCAGTGTTTCACCATGGAGATTAACAAGTCCTGAAGCTGGGTGTAGGTTTTGGTGCAATTCATGCTTAAATTGAAGATACTCACCTCCAAAGTTGCATGTAGATTATGTTTGTAGAAAAAAAAATTCTGGTGTGCGTTTTTAACCATGTTCTGCACGAAGTGAGATACACAAACAGATTTAAAATATCACAGCAGAGACTTACTGTGAGAGAAATAAAGACTTCATTCCCCTACACTTCCAGATAATCTTTATCTGCAGGAGATTTTAGGTTCTATTGTAAAAGCAAATAAAGCCTGGAGCATATTAATTTCCATTACAGTAAATAATATTTTCTGATACTGCTACAGTAGCATTATCACAGGAGTCTTGAAAAATTCTGGAGAAGAGTAGGAATTACAAGTTTGCTTGCTTTGTAGAAATCTCCATGAAAGCTGACCTTTTCCAGGCATCTTTAATAGTATAAAATTAATTCTCCATCTTTCACTCATGCTTTTAATAAACTGTTCCACATTAAGTTCAAATCTATGCACACTAAAAGAGAACAATTTAAACCTTCACTAGAACAGCAAAATGGGAAAAATAAAGGATGCTTATGTCTTTATTTCATTGCCTTAATTTTTCTTATCTTAAAGCACAGACTGTGTGATCACAGAGCACTGTCCAGAGTCATAGAACACCAACAGATGAAAATCTATTTGAGTCACTTTAACACATCTCTCCTTTAAAAGAGGTGGGATTTTTTCCTATTCATTGTCCTACAGTGGAACCTGATAGGCAAGATTCTTTCCTTCTGGCCAAACTGAAGCTCTTATTTATGTAAAACTTTATCAGATGTGAATAGGAAAGGAAGACCCTAAGCTGGTTATTTCAGAAGAAATGAGTTATGTTGACTTGCACCAGGGCAGTTTTCAATTTATATAGGAGCAGTGAGCTGCACAAATGCAGCCAGTGAAATTTTTGTTCTCATGTTCTTCGCATTCATTTTGGTATCCAAGTCACAGGAGTAAGCAGTGAGTAAGAATTACCAAAAAGAGACACAGAAATCAAAAGACCAACACCCCCCTACTCCGCTCCTGTCAGCCAGCCCCAAATGTTCCAGCCAGGATGTGGGGTTGTGTGGACACACTGATCTGTTCCAAGCTGCCCGCTGTGTCGGGGGGTTTCAGCAGCCTTTTGAAGGTGTCACAAACAGGTGAGATCACAGACACCTGCAGGCCAGGAGAAGCACATCCTGGTCCTGTCAGACAGAACACAGACTTTGAATATTCATCAGCAATAGTGTCTTTATACCCTGCTGTCATACCCAGCTTCCATTTGCTACCTTTAATTAATAATTGAAGGTATTGACTCCCATAGTTTCCGACTGCTGTTCAGGATCCTTGACAAATAGACTGATACCCTGGATTAACACAGCACAGCCTGAGCATCCCCAGACCCTTGACTGGTCTAAGGCACTGACACAAAAGCTCCCTTCCCATTTCTGAAACTCCTGAGACAGGACATGGTTTCTCTCCAACACTGAAATGCTACCAAAGGATGAGAGCAGCACATGAAATATTCACAGGGCAAACAGACACAGAGCCAAAGCAGACCAGAACAGAACTCCAGGCTTGCCCAGACACCAGGAAGGCTTCACAGTTAGCAATGCCACCAAGATCTTATTGCATGCCTCATCCCAAGTGCTGACGAGGTGCCAAGCTGGAGATAATTCAACATTACCCTTGGAGGACCAGAGCAGGTGGGTTCAAAATCTCAACATCAAACCTACAGACTTGCTGGAGACTCAGCAAAAACTTCACACAAACTGTATATTTTTGACAGACTGGCCACAAGACAAAAAAAGGCAGTGGTCTGGTTCACTGGCCACTTTTATGTTTCAAACACAAGAGCATAAATATAAGCCTAAAGGAAAAACATGCAAAATGTTAAGAGCCAAAATGCCGGAAGTCAATGTGGCATAAAGTCCACAGGAAGACATTAACCCACCATGACTTATTCCACAAGTTCAAGACAAGACAAGACAAGAAAGTTTGTGTCAGAGCAATGTTTTCCTCATAGGCAAAAAGATTTCCCCTTTGGTGTTTGGAGCCTTAAAGTTAAGCCATCCTTCTGTTGAACTAAAGCAACCACTCAGGGTGACTCTGGGGTCTCAGCTCAGCGGGCAACACCCAGTTCCAGCTGCATCCCTACACTCCAGTTACCAGTTGTGGATGTTACCCCAGAAGTGCACAGCCCTCTGAACACCACCCTGTCACTGTACAAATCCGGCAGGACTTACATCTTACCCTCTTCAGGATTTAAATATTAAATACCACAAGAGTTTAAAGCCTCATTAGCAGTAAATATTCTTCTCTTGGAATGCCAGCTGTTTTTTTTATCATCTAAATAATCATTACAAGGGCATGTACCCCAGGTAGCAAGATCTTTTTTTGTTTCTCCTTCTAACTTTCCAAATTTCCTAAAATAATAAAATACTTTGTAACTGAAACAACCAAACTTGATGATACTAATTGAAGCTGCAGATGTCTGGGCAGAGGGAAATAAGCATATCCATGAGTATTTCAGGAACATTTGTAAGTGATTTATTTTGCATTAAAAGCCACAGCAACAGCCAAAGTCCAGCAAATCATGTTTGTCCGGCTAATAGTAAATCACCAAAGGAAAGCTACATCCCTGAAAGACGGAATTGGCTATTTTTGAGCTCAAGATGAATACTGGAACACACTGAAAACAAAACAGAAGACTCAAAGAAGAAGGCAAAGATACATCTAAACACCTACCATTGCCTGAATGATTCCACTTGAAGGCAGGACACTGTTGACAGTCTCAGTTCCCACCACCAGTCCATAATGTGTCATGACCCACCGACCAGAGAAAACTAGAAAATCCTTCATTCAGAGTTTGGTGTAGAATTCTGCATGCAGATTTGTGTTCAGAATGGCCAAACAGCAATGAGCTAAACATTCAGTAAATTAAAAAACTTACTTTTGGTCCCCAACCTGAAAAAAAGAAATAGTTAAAATCTATTGTGTGTTCTCAGTATTCATGACAAAGGAGCTGCAGGATCCATCTGGGTATCAGCCTAGGAGATGTGGGACTCTAAATGCCACTTCCACTGCACCCGAGTTTCACTCAGCAGAATTCTTATGTGAACTGAAAACAGGTGAGGGAGGATGAAAAGGGTGACCCATGAAATGGACCTGTCCTCCTCCAATGCTTTTTCTGCAGCTCTCCCTGCCACAGTGACAACTGTAGGCTCCTCTGCTCCAAAGCCAAATGTGCTACTGCTCCTACCTAGTGAGAGGAGGTCACCAAATATACCATCTACAATTACAGTTTCTGCTGCTAGCTGTAGAAGGTTTCTATTCAAGAGTCGCAATTGTCTTCTCGTTGGAATAAAATGTGAGGTATTTTAGGAAGCTCTTAGGGAAGCTGAGTGGATTGAAGCATTGTTGTGCTAATTAAAGCTTCTTTGATTTTCCAACGCTTAATCTAACACTGTGAAGAGAGAATTTGTATAGCAAGGCCAACCATGGGAGATAATGCAACCCCAAAAGTACCTGGTAGAAGCCTTGAGCACAGAATGTTTCTCATCATCTTTTCTCCCCAGACTGAAAAAGAGCACGAAATTGTGGTGTTTCTACAGCCTTCCAAGGGAAAAATGATGCAGGCCTGTTTACTCCTGTGGGCTCTGGGTTACTTCAAGAGCCTGTATTTGGCTGTGGCAGGCCAGAGCAGCTGCTCTCGGGGCAGCCCTGAAGGCACCTGCTCCAGATGCTGCAGAGGGTGGGCAGCACTTCAACACTGGGGAAAGGTGCACCCATCAGAAAAGTTTGGTTTTGCTTTCAGAGCTACAAGTTGTTTTATGGCTTGGAGAAGTTTTAGGATTCTTATTCATTGAAGAATAAAGACCTGGTTTCTGCGTGGCAAGACAGTATATATTCACACCTGAGATCCATTGGATTCCATAAAGCAACTGTTTTGTGGCCTTTAATCAAACAGTACATGAAAACTGACAAACTTCCAAGATTAACTACCAGATAAATCAAATCTATGTTTAAATCTTCAATATTCTACAAAAAAGGTAATAGGAAAATTGCACCTTGTTACTGAATGGACTCGGTCCCTCTCTGTATTGAAAGTCTGCTGAATTATTGCTCCTCTTAGAACACACTTGCCAGAGTGGCTGAAGAAGAAAGGAGCTTATTCCATGGATCTTCATGTCTGTTACCTAAGCTATACCTGCAGAGACACACATTTTTTCCCTCACTGTAGGATGTTTTAGAGAGAACCTATACAGGAGGTGTCTTGGTGTAACCAAAGGAAGAACTCAACATACAACCTTTTTGTAAATTATGAAGTGTAAAATATAACCTAGGAGGATTTTCATTTTGAGGTAAAAACCACACATATTTACTTTTGAGATTAAGAAAGGAATTAAGACAGAGATTCAACTAACCCAGTACACAGTGTTGGTTGGTTGGGTTTTTGTTGGTTTGTTTCTGTTTTTTTGGGGTTTTTTAATGGAGTGATTATAGAGGGCAAAATCATGTCCTAGGACCTAGTCCTGAATGCACAAATTTTCAACAGGAAATAACAGGAGCTTTGCTAAGAGCAAATGGGAGAACTACTGCTACTGCAGAGATGAAAAACAAGCCTTTTTTTGGTTTGGGTTGGGTTTTTATAAAGACAGGAAAGAGAAAATAAAGAAGCAATGAGACTTTAGACACACCTAGAGCCAGAAAAACTCAATGACAGTGATCACCCCCTTGACCACCACAAAGCCGCCAACAACAGACAAACAGCTTGCACCAGACCCATTTAAGATCACTGCAAATCCTTACTGACAACTCAACAAAACAATTTCAGACACTTTGTAAGTGATATTCAATCAACTGACTAAACACTCAAAGCTATCGATGAATGAGGGTTTCATTGACAAAAGTTCTTCTCGACCAAGAAGGCAAAACAAGTCAGGGAATGAAATCACATGACAGGCCACACAAAATGTTCTGCCTCGTGTAACGTCAGGATATTTTCACTTCATTTCACCAAGTGTGATCAGCGCTCTGTGTGCATCCCACTGTTGGAAACTGCCCCCATCTCCAGAAAAACATATCTCTGGGTCGACTCCCAACACACAACAGCTTTGGCACAAAATAACGAGCATTTATGTCATTGCCTCCTTTGTGTACAACACAACACTGGGACATGGCACACGTGGCTCTATCGGAGCACTCTGCATGAAACACGCCTCCATAAAGCAATTTTCCACAAAAAACAATACCAAGTCACTTGGATTTCATGATATCCAGCCCAACCCAAAGTCCATGGTCATTCACACAGTGCTTTGAAACCTTGTTACAAGTCTGCACTTATATGATAATGTTAATACTCACAAACCGTTGGAGGGTGAAATCAGTTTTTATGGCCAGTAGACTTGACCTGATTTTGAGTTTTGGTGGGACTGAATGATGTCTCAAAATTGAGGGCAAAACAGTTTGGCCCCATAACATTATTCAGGGCTAGGTCCAAAGCCTGAAGAAGCCAAACCTTTGGATTAATTGCACTGTAAAGCTTGAATTGACATTTCTAAGCCTCTCAATGCCCACAGCCACACTCACTACATTTCCCACTCACTACATTGCCACTTCTTATATCACTCAGTAGGAAAATTTTCAATAAAGCAACCATTCATTTCAGACAGAACTGGCCAATAGTGACAGCAGAGAAACCAGACTCCAGAAAATAACCAGACAGAATAAACCTGGGTAAGATCCTTAAAAATTATCTTTAATTGATGCCAAGTATGAACAGATGAACTAGTACAGAAGCAGGTAAAACTGCATAGATGAAAACTATGCATTTCAAATAGTTCAAGAACTCATAACATCAGATGTTCTAAAAATGGTAAGTCAAACAATTTCACTACTTGGAAGTAAAATGAGCTGTAATGTGACAATGAAGTACATACTTGACCCAAAGTATAAGCGATTGATAAATGGTGGAAATAAGTACAGCTGTGTCAGCTTAAATGGTTTGTTGCCCTGATGGTGCACTTTCATATTGAGACTATTCAGTTTATATATTTCAGATCGGCAATATTTAATATTTAAAATCAGAGGTATGTCTGAGAGGCCATTTACAGTTCTACTGACAGCTGTTATTTATTCATTTCAAACCGACATACTGCAAAAAAACCAATGTTTTACATGTAAAGGAAAGGAAAAAAAAAATTCATTTTAGCAGGTTATAGGTAAGGGTTTGCTGAATTTAGTCATAAAAATATCATTTTTACTTTTGTACAAAAGTAAAATATACATTTGATCCCAATTACATTATAGAAATGTCACTGAAACAATAACATGGATCAAAGACTGATGCACCTAAAGGAACTGAATGCAGCGTCTTCATTTTATTATAGAAACTAGAAATGGAAGATGATTTTTTTTTAATATATATAACTTGTAGTGACATTTGCTAGAGCCTGTGAACAGGTGAAATATACAGAATTACATAAATATTAACAGAAACCTTGAGACAAATTTCAGTTAAGACCTCAGTTTCATTTTATTTCCTTTGAAAATATCAAAGCATGCTATGCCTTGACAGCATAAATTGTTGACCTCACTGTTGGCAAGTTGACCTGTACTGAGTGAAACTGTAGAACACCCTGAAGTTTCTTTTTTTTATTTTTTTTTTTTTTATTTTTTTTTGCAGATACAAATACTGACACCTTTAAGAATACTTGATAAGCATTTCAGGAAAAAGAAATTCCCTACACCTGATTAAATAAAACCAGAACAACAGAAAACAGAAAGAGAAACTCAGCCTGAATTAAGTCCAACCAAAATTGAAGTGTAGGTCCCTGGTTGAAGCATATCAGAAAAAGAGCCTGTTCCAGACTTGCAGGAGGCAGGTTTGAGACAAACTTGCCCTGCTGTGCAATTGCAAGGACAGCATTCCAGTTCCATCCAGCTCTGCGGCTACAAAGACTAAATCACACCTTGGAGCTGACTCTGCATCCCTGTGAGTCTGAAATTACTCTGAGGATCACTGGCATCAGGCTGCTGGAAGCCTACAGGATCAGACCATTCCTGGAAAAGCTGCAGTACCTCCCTCTTCTTCAGGTTAGGGGAAAAATTAATCCAGAATGGCACCCCTCAAGCAACAGTTATCAAGGTAGTATTTGGAAAGGAATGCATTCTGTCCGTGAATTGCATATGTATGTAGAAGATTTTGCTCTAAAATACAACTTTACACTTTTTTCTAATAAATTTCAGATGTTCCTGACCTAGTGTTGGTTGTATTTTGTTTAATAAATGCACATATAAGAAACTACACTGTTCAAGTGTGGACTATGGAAAAGCGAAACTCGCCTCCAGTTCCTTAAAATCAGCAGGTTTTGAGGTTATGTTTGGGCTTCAGCTCTCTCACAGTAGAAACTAAATTCCTGTACTTCTGCCTACTGAAAACGATTGTCCCCTAGTAAGGAAAAAACCCTGTCAATATAAGTTGCTACTGCTCCTGTTGCCAATTTGGGCCGCTGCAGCCTATGATAAATGATACACACCTGGTTTGCTAAGAGCAGTCTGATCTCTGGAATCTCTGTGTGGGCAAAAACCACTGCTGCAAACAAGAGGACCTTGGCTGAATTTTGTCCTGTCTCCAGTGCTTCATTCTGTTTCACAAGTGCTTGTCCACTTGATTAACAATACAACAGGCTAGCACATGTGCAGTTTTACAAAGTGGAAATTAATTTCCTTGGGCCGCAATAGTTTTCAGCTTCCCAGAAGGCAGCAGAATGGATTATCCTCACAAAGGTGTAAACCAGGAACAAAGGGAGGGACTCACCAGAACTGGCACCAGGATCAAGTATTAGTTTTCCCCTCAGTAAGCCAGGCTGTGAATCTGCAGCACCCGTGTACCGAGAGTTTTGGTGCACGTGGGCACCCCCTGCACAATGGGGTTACTTCCAGTACATCTCACGATTACTACAGGCTTATCTGTCTGAATGGACTTGTGAGGCAGATGAGGTAAACTGCATTAAGCCCCATTGTGTTCGGAATTAAAGCAGCCTTAATTCAATTCAGGTTACTTCCCTTTCAAAAGAATGACTCCAAATCAGATTAAGGTTGCTTTAATACTGCAACAGAATGTCCATGCTGGGCTTTAAAGCAGTTTAACAAATCTACTTTAACTGCACACCTTTCATTAATTCAGATTGGCTTTCCTGAAGTCCCTGGTGGAGATAAGGCTTAGGAGACCCCATGCAGACAATCTGCACAGGTTTGCTAGGATGCTGTGAACTCACAGCCTGGCTTTCTGCACCCTAGCTTACTCATGAAGGTGACTAAATCCAGTTGATGGCCCATGCTGGAGCTGCCATTCTGAGGGTTTGAGCTCTCAGCAGTCTTGCAGCAACTTCTCGGTTCTGTGAAGGAACAGGGTACAAGAGTCCTTCATTTTCACTCTCACCCTTGTTCCTCTGCCTCTCCCTAGTGCTCTAGAGCTAAGTATGGTATAAACAAATGGGTAAGTCTTTCAGGGATACCAGCCCATGGGATTCCTGCCCACTGACTCTCTGCTTCATTCCTGCCTCTGCACTGCAGTGCACTGCTGCCTCACCCTTTCCAGGTGAATTCCCTCACCCCTTTCCCTGAGTGGGTGAAGGAAAAGCTGCACAGGATCAGCTAAGAAGCAGAGAGAGGCGCAGAGCAGTGGGTGGTTCAGGGGGCTTGGGGAATTTTTCTTCTGGAAAAGCTGTCTTCCCCTCATCAAACTAAAGACTGTCATGTCCACTAGGTTCCCTGTCCAGCATAACATGGGCATTACTTCTAGGAGGTCCCTACCAAAGGAATTATCTTGACTCTTTCAAAGAAGCACTACACTGGGAATCAGCTCATTTCCAGTCCTCTTCTAGTTACATAAAAAAAAAACCTTAGAGTCCACATATGGCAAAAAGCAACATAAGGGCCAAAAGAAGAAACAAAAAAAAAAAAAAAAGAGATATTAAAAGAAAAGAAAGAAATAAAAAAGGGATGCTTGCTGATAAGAACAGGCAGTTTGTTAAGTGCACCTTCAGGCCCACAAAGACATTTCAGCACTCCTGTATAGAGGGAGTTAGAACCTTGTTTTTGTTGTTTATTGTTTTTTTTGTGTCAAACTTGTTGAAAATGCATGCCTATGCTACATGAGGTTAATTCCTGTACTCTGTATGGATTGAGATCCTTTGCAGTGAGCTATAAATGGACAAAGTAACATTCAGGCTCCCCAAACCACGAGTTCCTATGATCCGTCCTGGTCTCCTGATAAAGAATCGTTGCATGCAGCACTTTTCCCTGTGCATAGGCAGAATGATCATCACTCTGCACATTAAATTAAGGTGTGCACAGCCAGCTGGGACAGAAGGTACTCAAGTGAGGCCCCATCTCCTAAACGCATCCTTCTGATCATCAGTCCCATAGCACTGAACTGATTATTGCTGTCAGATGGTGGTTTTATAAGCTGAGTGCAGCATTCAGGTCCATTTTAACATCAGAAGTCATATCCTACAATTCAAGAGTTTGGGAAGATAAGGAATTTAATAGGGAGAGAAATGTACAGTGGGCAAGGGCGTGAGCAGCAGGGGACAGGAAAGAAGCTTTACAACATCTACCTAGAGGATGTAATGCCCTGTTTTATCTGATGCTTTGCACTTTTTGCAGGAGTTAGAGCTCCCTCAGTTCTTGATCTTTCTCATCACTAAGATTCACAAAAGTCACACAGTGAGAAGTAAAGTCAAGTCTTTCTGGAAACCTGTCAGGTCAAGCTTGTGCGTAACTGCAGTTAGGGTTGGTTTTTAACTCTAAGTGCCTCGATTTTATTTTATATATACATGTGTCTGCATACGTATGTGACACACACAGAAGCAGACATATATATATATATTTATACACATATATACATATATCAGAAAGGGGAGGAAAGTATCTATACAGCATGGAAGGAGATGTGTTCAACAGCAGTTGGCCACATGCTAAGTGCAGAATGAAGATCCTCAGCTTTGTCCATTTGAAGAATTGGGATTAGTGCCTACATTCGTTCAGATCAAAGGTTGTTATCTTCTAGGGCCTAGCAGTCAAGGCTGGCATGTTGCAGAAGATACCTTCTCCTAGCATTGCTTCCCTCACCAGGAAATGATGGAAGTACAGTAAGATCAGGACCAGGAAGAAGAACATGGCTCAAAGGCTATGATGGGATCTAAGATCTGAAAGGGGATAGAGGAGACAGGGATGGGAGGGCAAAGCCTTTCCCATCTACCTGCTGGGGAATCTAGGGGAAAGAACACAGTTCTCCAGCCTGGTTGCCTGACTGGGTGATGCCAGGGCTCCTGCTCCTCCTGTGCCCTGCTCTGCAGGGACAGGCTGCCAAAAAGCCACCTCAGGGAAAGAAAGGGCAGATGCAGTGATGGCAGTGACGCCTCTATGAACTACCTGGGGAAACCTGAAGCTTTGCATGTACACAAGTATGAGTTATTTGGCAGAAGCCAATGCAGAGCCCTGCAGTGTCAGACTGGCTGGGGAAGGAAAGTATTCCATGGCCACTGATGGTCTCTGCCGACCTCTTCTGCATCCCTCTCACTCACACTTGATCTTTTCTATCCCTAAACCCTTCCGTGCTGGGCCAGTAGACAGCACAGGACACTCCTGACAGTGGACTGACTCCTTGTCCTTTCCCTCAGTGTCTCTGATCCGCTCAGTTCCTGGAGGCACTTTCAGCAGTTTTGGGGGGTGTAAGATTAAAGGCACTGCACAACTCTCTCAATCAATCTGCTGAGTCTCTTCAGTGAGCTTTGCGGGGGGATACAAAAAAGTCTCAACTGATGACTGCAAAAAAAACCAGCTGCTGCAATTTGGATGCATATAATAGATAAGTTTCATTTACATTCTGAGAATGCACCAAAAAGCATGCATCTGCACCTTTCATCTATAGAGGATACTAGGTTTTTAGGTGTTTCTATATATAACTTGACTTCTTAATTTTCCATATAGCTTTCCCTTGAAGGGATGGGATATATTCCTTTCCAACAACGCCTGGACAAAAGTCAACACATTTCCCTGAGCAATGCAGGAAAACAATCAGGTTTCTCTAATCAGTTAATTCAGGCCCTCAGTCTATCAAGCACTTTTTTTTTTTATTTTTATTGTTATCATTATTGTTGTTATTATTATCATCATTATCATTATTATTATTATTAGCATTGAATTCATGCACTAATTAATTCAAGTTACACTTTAATCAAATAGGCCATAATGCTGAATATTTGAACATGCTTCGATCTCCAAAAATTATTGTTCCCATTTGACTAACATATGCACTTAAATACAGTACTTTAAATTACTAGTCAACGATTTAATAAATTAAGGAGTGCACTTCTGGTGAATGCAAATCAAAAAGAAAAAGAAAAAGAAAAGGATTGAAAAAATAGAGGAGAAAGGACCTAGTTTTAGAAGATTCAGTTCAAACGAAAGCTTATCTGCTATTGTCTGAGGTAACGTTTCAAGCATGCTATCATAAAATAAATAGTATCAAATTCAAACATGCTTATATTAAACTCCATTGTGCTATCTTGCAACAGAGGGGCTTAGAGTTTTGTATCCAGTTGCAAATGGGGGGGGGGGGGGGAAGTGTGTTTCTATCATCTGCATGTGAAAGAATTTAGCAGCATTGCAGATGTTTTGTCTTCAGTTTTGTTGGCTATTCTCATATTTCTTCTACAGACAGCAAAAGAGACCAGGCTTAAGTAGGTTTTTTAATAAGGTGCTGTGTGGATCTGTAGGTTGGATAGATGGAATCTTTCACAGAGGGGGCGGAAGGAAAATTTGAACTCCTTCATAAACGCCACGGCAAATGCTTGCCGCAGGTTTTGGCTGATCTTTTTTACTATTATTATCTGATGCACCTTCTTGCAACTGTGCAGTTTTTCAGAATATTTTTACTGGAATCCATGCATATGCTTAATAGCTCTAAAAACTGTCTTGCTTAGTTTAAGATAAATTTTTCAAAAAAAAAGAAAAAAGAAAAAAAGAAAAACCCAACAAAGGAGATAGGAGAGGAAAAGTTTAGGTCTAGTGTCATAACACCTTAAAACTAAACTAGTTCAAATGGTTATCATTTACCAGGTGGAAAACATTTTTTTTTAAATAATCAAAATTTTATCTTTCGTGGATCCTGGAAGCTTCTTTATCGCAGAGCAAAGATTTGCAATGCAACAATGCATTTACGAGGTAAATAAAGCATTCAAAAACTATCAGTAAAGCATCTACAAAGTGTGACTGTGTCACTAAAGTCTTCAAGCTGTGAGTGGGGATTTTGTTTTGTTTTGCTTTTTTCTGTTCTTTTTTTTTTGTTTGTTTTTTTGTTTACACATCAGTCAGCAGCTTGCTTTTATTAACGCAGTTTTGGTTGGCTACAGTGCAGTTGCCAGTTCTGAGATTAGCCTCTCTAAAATTGTCTATGCTATTATTCATATCCTCTTCGATTTCCATGTACTCAGATTTGCTGATTGTGGAGGAGCTGCGGCGACTGAGATCACTGTCAGATGCTAAATTAGGGGAGCTAACGTGAAGTAACTGAGCCTGTTCTTCCCCTTCTGTTTCTCGGTGGTAGAAGTAGTTGAAGTTGGACACGATGACAGGTACAGGCAGGGCAATTGTCAGCACACCAGCGATGGCACACAAGGAGCCTACGATTTTGCCTCCAATTGTCACAGGGTACATGTCACCATAGCCCACAGTGGTCATGGATACCACCGCCCACCAGAAAGCATCAGGGATACTTGTGAAATGAGACTCAGGTTCTTCAGCCTCAGCAAAATATACCGCACTAGAGAACAAAATCACCCCAATGAAGAGGAAGAAGATTAGTAAACCTAGCTCTCTCATACTTGCTTTCAGGGTCTGTCCCAAAATCTGGAGGCCCTTAGAGTGCCGGGAGAGTTTGAAGATTCGAAAGACTCTTACCAGTCTGATGACTCTCAGGATGGCCAAGGAGGTGGCCTGCTCTCCTTTCTGAGTCCCCTCCCGTTCGGCCATCTCGGTGCCCAGGGTGATGAAGTAGGGGATGATGGCCACAATGTCAATGAAGTTCATTATGTTCTTGAAGAAATCAGTCTTGCTAGGGCAAGCAAAGAAGCGCACCACCAGCTCAAAGGAGAACCAGATGATGCACAGGGTCTCCACAACAAAGAAGGGATCTGTGAAGATGTTGGATTTGTAGACCTGGGTGGTATTGTCAGTGCGGTGCACTGTGTACTCCTTGTCTTCCTTCAGCTCAGGTAATGTCTCTAGGCAGAAGATCACGATGGAGATGAGGATCACCATGACAGAGACTATGGCAATAACCCTTGCCGGCCCAGAGCTCTCTGGGTACTCAAAGAGGAGCCACACTTGGCGCTGGTACTCCCCCTCCGGCAAGGGTCTCTCCTCATCTTTAATGAATCCTTCATCTTCTCGGAACTTCTCCATGGCCTCCTCGCCCAGCTCATAAAATTTGATCTCCTCAGAGAACATGTCCAGGGGGACATTGACCGGCCGGCGCAGCCGCCCCCCGGACTGGTAGTAGTAGAGGATGGCATCGAAGCTGGGCCGGTTGCGGTCGAAGAAGTACTCGTTGCGCAAGGGGTCAAAGTAGCGCATGCGCTTCTTGGGGTTGCCCAGCAGCGTGTTGGGGAACTGGGCTAAAGTCTTCAGCTGCGTCTCGAAGCGCAGTCCCGCAATGTTTATCACCACGCGCTCACAGCACTCGTGGTCATCGTGGGCGGCGGGCTGGTAGCTATCCTGGGGGTGGCCAGGTAGCGCAGAAGTCTCGTCCATGTTCTCTCCAGCCATCACAGTCATGGTGGCACACAGGAAAAGGGACCAAGGGGCAGGGGAGAAGTGAGGGAAAGGGAGGAGGAGGAGGATGGAGGAGCACAGAAAGACCCAGGGCGGTTCAAGGGTGGGGGGGGGTTGAGGTGGGGTGGGGAGCTTGAGGAAGGGGTGGATGTGGAGCCTAAAGGATGGAAATACTCAAAAGGGGAAAAGACAGGCGGGATGAAGGGAGAGGCATCAGGGATGATGGGAGGGTGAAGAAAGAGGGAAGAAGTACCTTTAGGGGGGGCAGAGGGCAGGTAAGGTGAGGGGTCCTGTCCCCCAAACCGGGAGGCTGAAGGTCTGTGGAGTGCACCCCCAGGCTGGGATTCCCCTCCCCAGCTGTCGCCTTTAGCCTTTAACTCGATCCGTCCACTTTTCTCGCCGGCTCGACCATCACCGCAGCTGCTGTCACGAAGCTACCACACACACACACACACACACACACACGCACACACACATAAAATAAATAAATAAATATAGAAATAAATATATAAATCACGGACTGGCTGGGAGGTGAGTCCTTGCAATGCCAACTCAGCAAATTTCCATCACCTGCCTCTTCCTTCCCCCCCCACCCACCATCACCACTGCCCTGGTCCTCTCCTCTTTTGCACTGGGGAGGGAGAGAGGGATGGAAATACTCTGCTTTGAAGGCATAAAGCTCACTTTCAGGATGGGGGCTGCCAGGGAGGAGAGAACCAGAATAAACCAGCCCCCAAGCCCCTCCACACACACGCACATACACACACACAGACAGGCGCAATGGATTGGCTTTCACACCAGCAGGAACATCCCGTTCTGCCCACTTCGGCAGCACATGCGGAGTTCTACGCGTTCCTACACATCCCCGGACATGCACCAAGGCCTCCGAGGCAGGAAGGTGCCCCGAACTCATCGGGAAGGCTTCCCGGGCAACTTCAGCTGGGTCAGCTCCTGCAAGGAGTCTCCCGAACACCGCGCTCCCCGCTGTGGAGACTTAGCTGAGCACTGACAACTTCATCACACCAGCTGAGGGGTGGGGGGGGATTGGGAGAGGGGGAGCAAAGCATCTCCTCTCCTGCTTTGCAGCAGCTAAAGGTAACTGAGAGAGAGACAAGGGGAGACCCAAACAGTCCAAAATTGAGTGTAACAGCGGCAGGGAGAAGGGGCTTTTCCTTACCTGCTCCGGGTGAGACGCGCCGTTTAGGAGTAGGAGCCAGTGCCGGAATGCGTCAAGTCGCCTTGCAGCAGCATCCGAAAAAACCAAACCAAAACAAAAACCGCAGCGGCAAACTTAACCCTCCTCCTCCTCCTCTTGCGCCCCTCTTTATAACACAGATCGCTTTACAGGGCTGCCTGCGAGACACTGAAATATTCATACACTGTCTTAGGCTGCACCAAGGGCGACTGGGTTCAATTAGTTTCTGCTGAGAACCGCAGTGGGGGGTGGGGGGTGCGCGTGGCAGAGAGTGCAAAGTACCTTTTCCAAAAGGCTTGAGTTAGTCAATAAAATCAAGGAGTCCTAGATAGCCGCTGGCTCTCTTCCCTTAGGACAGCTGGAAAAGGAGCCGGGCGCTGGGCAGCGGCGGCGGGGGAGACGTCAGAGCGCCGCAGCCCTGCAGCCGCATCCCCAGAGTCGGTCTTGGCTCGTCCCGGCAGCAGCAGCGTTGGAGGCAGGAGGAGACAAGAGCTGGACGCGTGCGGCAGGAGTGAGAGGGCTGCTGAATGCATAAGAGCGAGGAGCAAACTCGAGCCATTTCTTGACGCTGCAGTATCAGCAGAAACCTGAGAGCTATTTGGTGCAGCTCGGGGATCGGGAGGGCGGGGGAACCGGGGGCCGGGGCCGGCGGAGGAGGGAGGGATGCGCGCTGCCCCCGGGCCGGCCGCCCCCGCACGCTGCGCGCCGCGCCCCCGACGCAATGCGGGCGGCCCCGGGATGGGACTGCGGGATGGGGCTGCGGGATGGGGCTGCGGGAACCAGCGGGGCCCCGGGTGGCCGGCAGGGGAGGCACGGGCAGCCCGGACAGGTGCGCCGAGCAGCCGCTTCCCGACGCGCCGAGGGACGGCGGGACTGCGCTTCGTCCGCCGCAGGTCCCCCCGCGGCACCTGAGGCGAAGCGGGGCCGCACATCCCGCACGGAGCGGGGCCGCACATCCCGCACGGAGCGGGGCCGCACATCCCGCACGGAGCGGGGCCGCACATCCCGCACCCGGCTCCGGCTGCTACGCCCGCAGTGCCCGGAGCACCCCGGGCCCCGGTCCCCGGTCCGCCTCGGTACTGAACGGGGCTGCGCACCCGGAGCCTCCTGGACACAGCGGTGGAGGCTAAATCCCGAGCGGAGTGGCTGGAATTGGGAGGGTTAATCGTCAGGCAGGGACAGTGCCCTTTCACGCTGCTTTATCCCACCGAATTTGTTTAATTGATGAATCACATAACTTCGAGATGGAAAAGACCCATTATGTCATCAGCTGGCCTCCCCTGCCAGCACAGGATTGTTCCCCACAGTATATGATCCCTTACATTATATAAAAGCCTGCTGCTCACTTTGTCAGAGAGGGAGAGGTGATCAAATACAACCCATCCCTGTGTAATATGAAGCACTCCAGAGCTAAGTAACACCAAGTCCGTGTTTAACAGACCTAGTCTCATTAGCTTTCCACTGCATAATACATTATCTTCACTTAAGATCACCACCTTGGCAGTCCAAAAATGCTTAACCACCTGACCTCCCTGGTGATTTCTGTCTCTTCTTCCCTTCCTCTTACTTATGTCCATGTTCTGTTGTTCGGAGTGAGGTTTTTTGATGATGTTGTGGTTTAGTTTTAATTTTTTTACTAGAGTAAAAACCATCCTGAAATCATCTACCCCTGGCAGTGCTGCAATCACAGCTAGTTAGCATGCTGCATTCACCAGCCCTGTGGAAACACAACTGCAAAGAAACAAACAGATTTCCTGTCTAGCCTGGTAAAAGGGTGGGTTTTGCTGTTTGGTTTGGGTTTTTTTTTCAGTATCATGTATGCTGAAAATTTCGTGAGAAACTTCTGGTGAAGTTCTGAGCAAAAGAAAAATCTCTTTCTTCTACACCCCAGGGACACAATCAAAACACAAAATAAAAAGAGAGGGTTTTCTTCCAGTGAAAAATAAAGCACAGCTTTCTGTCTGAAGTTCAGCAGCTCAGCACCAGCACACAGCCCTGGACCCTGTAAAAACTAAAGCCCTCCCAAAAAAAGAGAGGCTGTCCCATCACCTAAACTAACAAGGCTGTTTTTCAACCCCTCAAGAGACAATCTTTCACTCAATATCCTCTTATGGCAGTGAATTCCATGTCTGGGTAACACAGCTGGCTGCAGAGCATTCTGTATTCTGCTCTGCATTCGGCACGCTCGGAGCTGCTGTGCAGACGGAGCTCTGTGACTGAGAGTTCCCCCTGCCTCTGGTGCAGAGCTGTGTCCCCCTGTCCCAGCCCAAAGGATGCTCAGGAGTGGGCTGAAAATGCAGGTCTGACAAGCAGAGGCTCGAGTTCGTGGTGCTGCTCTGTCCTTGGCTTCCTGCAGGATTGCAAGCAAGCCTATACATTCTGCTTTTGCATCTGGAAAACAGGACTTAAAAGTGCTTCCTTTGCCTGTCACAGCTCCTTAGGCTGCTGGTTTTTGAGAGCTGCCTTAGCACAGCAGAACCCAAATCCTCACTGGGAGCTGTGTGCACACCAGGCACAGAAATTAGAGGAGTGATAGCAACCTTCGTTTTTCCATTACAGCAATAGGACAAACTGAGATACTGCTCTCCCACCCTCCTCATTTTGGATAGCTTTGAACTGTGGGATTTCTCTTTGCAATCCAACTACCATTACTGACAAGCAGTCATGCTGGAAGGGAGGGATCTTTCTAAGTGGCCTATTAGCCATAGGGTCAATAAAATCTTGTTAAAGCACACAGACTAATGAGCAGTGTAACTAGGGCTTGCAAGAAGGTCGTATGTTACACATTATAGTGCTAAGTAGCTTTGATTAAATCTTGAGGAATGGAAGGAGAATCCAGCTTGCTGCCAAATCCAAAGCCAGGCTGCTGCTATTTCCTACCTTCTGTATTACAGAAAATGGTCAGCAGCAGTTGAACTGGTAATCCCCCAAAGAGCCACACTGAGAAGTTCTCTTCAGGAACAAAATTTTTTCATAGGTAAACTAAAAATTGCAAAAAACTTTGCAGAATTTTTGTGGTGGGAAGTCTGGTGGTATTGTTGTGATAAGAAAGAACAGCATTTTTTGCTTGTTTTGTTTTTTGATTTAGAAAGAAAGAATCAAGCCGTTTATTAAAAGTCCTTGTGTGTTGTGAGGATTACAAAAATAAATTGTACTGAATGAATGTGAATCTGAAACAGGATTAAAAAAATAAGCATTGGCTTTACATAGTGAACCAGGCTTTAAACACTGTCACCAGGGAACATAGAAAATCCTGATTTAAATCAATGGATGCAGAAGCACAGGGGATTTCTGAGCATGATGTCATTCCTGTGAGTGTCTTGAGTGACGCCCAAAATTTCCTCACCTGAAAGAGACATTTTGTGTGACAAAAATCATTGTGAAATCCAATGGCAAAGGGTGTCCTGGTTGTTTGAACACTATAGATCCTCATGGGCACTGTAATCCAAATCCATCTAAGCCTGGAAACCAACCTGGAAACATTATAGCCCCATTTTGAGCTGCCTAAAGCCTGCAGCTGTCACCACACACCTCATTTAATGGCCTTGGGAGGCAGAGGATAAAGTGAGGTGTTCTGGCCCAAATTTGCCATTCAGAGACTCTGTCAAATTGTTCTGGTTCATGACATGGAAAGAGTCAAGAGACAGAACCAAAGGCGAGCTTGTGGTGTTGACAGTTGGGATTTCTTCCTTGAGGGGAACAAAGAATCCTTTAAAAGTTTTTAATCTTTTAACACTGATTTATGTGCCTTGCTAATATGCTTCAGTATTATTAGGCATTTTTTGTTACTGAGATAATCAAATCTCATGCTTCAAAGAATACTGATAGCTGATGGGAGATGACAATGCCTTTGGTTCCCTCTTGTTATATAATTTTATTTTTTGTCCTGTTCTCTTTCAAAGCCTTAAATATGGGCCCTCTGTGATCATAAAAGCCAAAGAACAGACCCAGTCTGTTGCTCCACAGAGGGAAGAGGAGAGCTTGGGAGTTATTCCTGTGAAGAAGGAAGCAGAAACTGCCCTCACTCAAATGATAGTTGTGCCATTAGGACAAGCCTGGAGAGAAAAGATGCCCCTACCTTGCCTCGATATCACACATCAGTGGGTTGGAGAGGCACAAAATGTGGCAATAGGAGAATGGCTGGGCAGAGAAGAACAGAAAATGTTCTGTATTGGGTTGGGTTGAGCTTTCTTCTGTCCTCCTCAGAAGCAGCTCTAAAATCAGAAATGGAAACAAAGCGCCAATCCACCCCAAGCATACTCAGGTTTGTAACACACAGGACTTTTTTCCTGACAGGACCCACTTTTGGCTTCCCATAATTGGATTACTTAGTACAAGATTTTATAAAATCACCACAGCAAGAATATATTTATCAAGAGTGCTGGTGGCCACCAATTGCAGAGTGACCTTTCCCCATGTCATGAGGGGTGAGCACCACACGAAGCACCACTGGGGAACACCTGAGCAGGACAGAGCACTACCAGAACAAGTACGTTCCTGTAAAATCCCTAAAACAGTCCTTCCAGGGGGTCCTTGCAATACACAACAAAGAAATCAGCTTTGGGAAGTCTGAGTTTGCTCCTGTGTGAGTTCATCAGCAGGATGATTCCACCCTATAAAAAATTATTCTGACACATATCTAAACAAAGCCCCACCTCATATGGCATTGGGCTGCTCAGGAGTGAATCAGAAAGTGGTGGTGTTTTTGAAACAACAAGTCTTGTTATGAAGCTGAGTGGTGATAAGTGATAGAAACACATAATCATAGAATGGTTCAGGTTGGAAGGGACCTTAAAGATCATCTCATTGCATGCCCTTGCCATGGGCAAGGACATCTTCCTTTACCCCAGGTTGCTCAGAGCCCCATCCAACCTGGCCTGGAACACTTACAGGGTTGGAGCAGCCACAGCTGCTCTGGGCAACCTGTGCCAGGGCCTCAGCACCCTCATAGGGAACAATTTCTTCCTCATATCCAATCTGAACATCCTCTGTGTCAGTGTGAAGCCATTGCCCCTTCTCCTGTCACTCTAGCCCTTGTCAAGAGTCTCTCTCCATCTTTGTTGGAGGCACTGGAATGCTGCAATGAGGTCACCCCAAAGCCTTCTCTTCTTCAGGCTGAACAAACACTTACTGGAATTCTCTAAGAAAACAAAATGTGCCCTAGGAACTCATGGCATAACAGGATACTCCTGGTGCTCAAATAATCTACCAGTCTTGCCATAGCCATAATCACAGCTACCCTACAAAATCAGAGCCAGGTTTAGCCCTAGCTGGGCTGCAAGGTCACCTGCAACAGAACTCCGGAAGCACTCATTAACAGCAACGTTAGACTGCAGCAATGGGACTTAGAGTTTATAGCAGAGGATATTTTAAGACCCATGGACAGTTGCAAGCTCTTGATGAGTTGCCATGAAATGTGGCACATTATCACTTGGTCTTATGATAAAGGATACTCAGAAAGACCACCCATCACTGAGCAAGCCATGTGGAAGGAGAAGTCCTTATGGGCTTCATTTAGTCTTCCCAAAAAATGTTGCCTTATTGTTTAAGCAGGCTGGTACCTGCCTCAAAAGCTGACTGCAGACCTGAAATTCAGCCTACCAAAACTTGGTGTCTTGGTTCTAGAAGACAGGTGTCTGCTAGGGAGGGCAGGAGCCTCCCTTGGAATGAAAGAATGTAGACCCCCTCCCTCCGAATTATTATAATTCTGAAATCAAGGGGTTTTCAGGCAGAGATCTGGGGATAGGAATAACAGTTCTTTACTAGTATAACCAGGCAAACAAACAACAATAACTACAGCATTAACAAGAAAACAGAACCAGCGGCCCTGTGACAGCTTTCTCGGCTGAGATGGGATGGAGGAGAGGCTTTGTTTCACAAACCCCTCGGGCAGTCAGTCCCGGTGCTCCTGCAGGGCTCTGAGGAACACTCAGCTGGAACAGCAGGGATGAGCAGAGATCCTGGGCCGGTGGCTGAGGTGGATCAGCAGCTCCGCGGCGGTGCCTGGCACTGCCACACGTCCCGGCAGGACAGGGGGTGCGAGGCCATCCAACAAAGAGGGGAGAAGGAGAAGAAGCAGCAGCTCCGTCCGGGTGATGGCGAAATTCCCTTCTCCCCACCGCAGCAGCTCTGCCCCCAACGTGTCCTTCTCCAAAGCTGAAGAAAACCCACCAAACTGTCCCCACCCTCCTTTTTTCCTGCCCCCTTCCCCCCCCGGGCCCGGCCACTCTTTGTCTTTTGTCAAGCACTCACCAAGTACCCACAGTTAGGTTGTCCCCTCAACTAATGGGTAAAAATTCCACGGGCAAGCCAGAACTAAAAAAAAAAGGACACCTAACCCCCAACATTTGGCAATCTGTTGGCACTCTCCATGTTACTGAGGGAAAATTCCTGAAAAGGAGAGATGTAAAGGAGAGATGGGAAGAGACCTACAGAGAAAGGAGCAGAGTATATATCAGTGGCAGTGAAAAAGAGGTATCTGCATAAAATGAGAATCTACACTGAAGACAAACCAGTATCTACAAGATTGAAGTCACCAGACTTCAGCAGTAATAGAAGTCAAGCTCAACTAGATCTATCGAATTCAAAAGTATTCAGTATTTCTTATGAGTCAGGGCAGCATCTTACACTGGATTCATGTCACCTGACAGAATGTGAATGCTGGGATCATGATCATGTGTGCTCCCAGCAGAAACTAAGACAGTGGAGAGATTCCCAGGCACCAAGGCAGTGGCTGAGGGCAGTTTCCACCGGAAATGGAAGTGTTGAAGAAGAATAAGCCGCAGTCATGATTCCAGACCCTCAGAACATATTAGACTGAATACAGACAAGCTGCAGCTTTCAGAGAACAGTGACATCTATGAATTTGTCAGGAAAATTAATCCACGAACACCAGAGGTTTATGTCCAAAAAGGAGACAGAGGAGTCCTTTTTCTTTATTCGAATACAGGGAGAGGCCATGGGGCATTCCCCTGGGGTCTCTCAAATTTTTGGAGGGCGAAGCCTCCTTTTTATCCTAATTCCCGGCCGCTTGTCCCTTCTCTCTTTCCCCATAGGCTGAGGTACTTGAGAGGTACAGGCTTCCCAGAACGCCTGATACCTGGGGTACCTTTCCCCCCCCACGCATAATCCCTTCTTAATTCTTAACTTTTGTGGAATTCATGATACTCTTTCAGTGCCTCTTTGATCTTTCAGTGGAATCTATCCCATTGTTTCTGTTGTCTCTCGCTGATAGCTGCATCTTATCAGCAGACCCACAGCTTGTTTGTAAAGACAAACTCGTCATTCCTCTCAAATTCTTCAGTGTTTCTAGTTATACCTCAAAAACCTTAGAGCCATGAAGGAAATGTCCAGAACAAAAGTAGTGAAGGATTTCTTGTGGTTCATATAGAAAAACTACTAGATTCTTCTTTTTGTCCTCCTGCTTCTCAGGACACAAGAATTATTGAAGAAGTTATCAAACAGAGACAAGATTTGGCAGCACTCAGGGCCCCATGTGATAGGATAAAGGCAATCCAGTGCAGGGAACCATTCCCAAGTTGCTATAAACCCCTGGAACAGACAGAGCCCCAGAAAGCTTGGACCTTGCTGCAAAGTCCGCACCTGGAGCACTTCCTGGTGCAGCCCTGACACTACTGGGTTGGAGCCAGAAAAACAAGATGCTGCTGCTCCTGCACAGGGGTTGGGACAATGCCAGCGTGTCACTTTGGGGCACAGCATGAAGATGCAGTGTGAGCTCCAGCACAAGGAGAGCATGCTAAGGAAATGCTGAGTGCTCCTGGAAGCTCTCTGGATGTGTCAATAAAGGCATGGAACTGCTTTGTGTCCAGAGTGTGCAGCTCTGCTGGGAGGAAGAAGGAGCACTGGCACTGCCTGTCTTGTTACCAGGCAAAGGTTTGAGTGTTTGTGTCTCTGTGTGCGTGCACACGTGCAAGATGGGATTTTATTTAAAGCAGGACAAGCAGTAATTTCTGAGGATAAAAGAGCTGCCATGAGGAAATTAATAACTTCATACCTAGGGATAGAGGGTGCTTTATTGGAGCCAGACTATTCTACTGGCCAAGCACCACTGTGCACTTCAGAGCATATCAGGGTAAGCACTGATCAGTTGGAATCTTCCTGCCATTCCAAGACACCTTTGCAAATGGCCATTTTTAAAGACAGGATGGTCAGCCTTCTGGGAGCTGGCTCTGGAGAAAGCACAGTCAAGAGCTGATCAGGAGTGGAGTGTTGCCTTCTCACAGTCTGAGAGGCCTTGCATGCCCTGCTTTGACACGGCTCGTAGCACTCTGCAGCAGAATTTGTGCCATTCAGCACTTCACAGGCCAGATTTGAGCACCAGATGTCTTGCCATGGGTGTCAAAAATGAAGAAGAGCAAGAGCAAACAAAGTTAGCAGCATAAACAGTGCTGGGACTGACAGTGAAAACAAGCAGTCAGGAAAGCGATCCTTACCTGGCTAAGCTGGGACCCAGCAAAGCTTTTTCCCTAGGACTGAACAGGGAATGCATCCACTGAAGGAAATGTGTGGAGGAGGGTGGGCTGCAGTCCAGCAGTCAAGCTTTAGAATCAGTTACAGTAAACAAGACACTCACAATAAAGAAATGGAGAAAACAGAAGGTCATTCACATCTGCCTCTCAAAGTGGAGCAGATACAAAGATAGACAGAGAGCAGCAGCACAGGTAAGGCCAACGGGAAGCAGCTGCAGCCTGGCAGGGATCATAGATGGCAGCTACAGTGACAGGACAGTGCTAAAGGAAGGCTAGAGGTAGCTGCAGAGCTGGGAGAAATGTCATGACACAGGCTGAGCAGAGACCAAACCAGAAAACATCAGTACCAGAGTGTTTGTGCAGCAGAACCGCACCAGTGGGAAATGGGGTAATGTAAAAGTTATGAGGGCAATCAAAAGCCTGGCAATAAGGGGGTCCTTATCTCTTGGAGGGACTCAGGATCTTCTGCCCCAGCTCTAAGCCTGTAGAATTGTGGGCAGTATTTTCTGCCCACAAGAGCAGAAAATACTGAGCAGGTAGTTGAAGTGTCTGTGGCAGAGGGCTGGAAATGCTGCCTGCTACTGCGGTCCTTCCTTGATGAAAATTCCAAGTGCAGGTTGCTTTGCAGAGGTGCTTTGATGGCAGGGCTTCCTCTTGCATTATTTTCAGCATGCAGGAGAGGCAAAAATGCTTTACAAGGTGTGTTTCAAACATACACTTGTCTTAGAGCCCAAATTTAGAGTTACAGTTGCATGTCCTCTTTCAGGAGCAGGGTTCTTGCTGACCTGCCTGCCCAGAATGTTTCTTGTCTGCTGGAGAGACAGCTCAACTGAAGCAGAAGCAATTATTTACTGAAAAAGAAAGAACCTGAGTAAACAAAAACACCAGCGGCTACTGCATATTAAAGTGAAAGACCCAGATGCTTTGAAGCCTTGTCCTCAGGTGATTTTAAGTGCTTCAGAATAATTCTAAGTCTTACCCAAAATGAAGGCAGTGAGGCACCCATCAGACACTACCAGGCCATCAATGTCCCATCTTTTCTGTGCCTTGGGCACTGCTGTTGTTCCAGCTTCTCAGTCGTGCTTTTTTGTGTCTTGTCCTATTTTATATCTGGGCCAGGGTCTGCTCTGGACTCGAGAAGTTTGTGACCTATTCCCTTTCTGGAGCCTCCTCTGTGCTGGCTGTGATAGGAACTAGTGGTCTGCTTCCTGTTGGTTGTATTCCTTAAGTGCTTGTTAGATTGTAGCTCTTGAGTTTTGAGCATCTCTTTTTATGATTTATTTTCACTGGAAGCCTCAAAATCAAGTCTCATGGTGTCTAAAAAGCCACTGAGTGCTTAGTGAGCACATTGCAGTAGGGCCATTACACTTCAGACAAATCTCTCCCTATGTGGCAAGTTGCTGATTTATTTACAAATTGCTTGCCTTTAGAATTTCTAAAGCTTTTGTCCCATTATGTCCCACTTTTCAAATCTTTGTGCATTATGGAGGAGAAGAGAAAGGACATTCAGCTGCCTTACCTCCTGTGTCCAATTGCCTTAAGGCAACAGTCAGAGAGTTAATATTCAACACTTACAGCAGTATTTTCTGACTTCAGCAGTGTCTAAGGACTGATCACAGGATAATGACTCCATTATACTGTGTAGCAGAGAAATACTATATTGATAGTGTGAGGCATGCCAGGAAGAACCTTTCAACAAGGGACAGGCAGTGAGTGTGGAAAGATGGATGTTGTAGGGCAAACGTTACAGCACAGGGCAAAACACCTTGCCAGCAGCTACTTCCAAATATTCTGCTAACAACAGTGTGTCTAAGAGGTGAAGACACACACTGGGATGCTCCAAATCTGAGTCAGAGTATCAGACCACTGTTCTTGCCCAGTCTTACCAAATATCTGCTTCCTACACTCTGATATGTGCTCTGGAGCAAGTAATCAGTGTCAAAGCCACATTCTCAAAGCAACAGAACCCTTGGCAGATATCTCAGCCGCTGGGATGTGTGGCAGGAGTGAGCAAAACCTGCTTGTGGAAGGAAATTTGCTGTCTGCCTGAAACCTCAAAGTGATCCATGTTTAATCATTTTGATTCAGAGCCTGTCCTAATCATGGTCTTTGATTTCCCTCACGCTTACTGATACAGTTTAAAAACATAAACTGGTGGTTGTTTGTTATAGTCCGCAACCTCAGGATCTCATCCAGGGAAGCTGCAGGGTTCTGGGGACCAGCATGGAACACCAACCGAGATGGGCTCCCGTTCATGAAACCATTTATTCAGCATGGGAACAAACTCAGGTCCAGAACTGAGAGCCCCAAACAGAGGCACAGCAGGGGCTTTTGAGAGACAGAACTCCGGAGGGTCTCCACCTTTGAGGGTGGAGTTCAGGGTCAGAGACCACTAGAAACACAACAAGGGAGAAACCCCCAGGGACTCAAACCCAGTCAGAACTCCTGGGCCGCCCTTCACAAGGGGTTTGGGGTGGGACAATGTTATGTAAAAAGTAACCCTTTGCCTCCCCAGGCATGTCACAACATCTGCTAATTTTTTTCAAATTTTAATTAGGAGCTTAAAATGTTTTTCAAACTTACACCATAAAATCTCACCTCCTCCACAGAGAACCCGCTTTGCTTTGTGGGACGCTAAAACTCAATAACAAAACACATTAAGCAAACAAACAAACAAAAAAAAATTAAAAACAAACACTTAAATCTCGGACCACAGCCGGACAAATTAAACAGTGATGGTACTTAATACAAATATAATGTTTTTTTAGTTCAGTCTCTTCCAGTTTAGGATTCTCTTTTAGGAAGGGTACAGCTCTTAGATCTCCTCTCACACGGGGCAGAGTTCTTCGATCTCCAGTTTCGGCTCTGGTTCCCATGTGGGCGTCGCCCCTTTAGATGTTCTCGGTGAAACCCTGGCTTTCGACCTCAGGTTACAGTTTCGATCTCCCAGGAGGAAGTGTTGCCCACGATGGAAAAGGCACAGCCCCCAGGGGTGGAGCAGCCGAACAAATGGCTGGGAGTGAAGCAGGAGTTACTGGGGGAAGGGAAGGGTCGGGACCGGAAAAGACGGAGCAAGGCGGGAAACAAGGGTTCCCAGACCGTGTGGCCGGCGCCATCTTGGAAAGGGGGGGGTGGTCCGGGACGGACTTTTCCAGACCGGGAACGGGGAATGTGGCAAGACAGGGGGTGAAGGAGGACACGGAACAGCGGGCAGACGGCAGCAGACCCGCACCACTCTGGATGTTCTCCGTCCCTTGCCTGCCTTCAGGAAAACAGGGGATGGGATGGCAAAAGACACCGGGGTGACGGGGAGACGGCAGCAGCCCCGAGCAATCTTGGCTTTTCTCACCCTTTGTCCTGCCCTTAGGAGCATAGGAGAGGGGAAGGTACAGGTAGGTAGACATAAAAAAAATATTAGGAACTTCACAGAAGACAAAAAACAGTTCACAGGAAGGGCCATACTGTCCATAATCATCCATAATTATCCATAATGTTAATATCGTCCATAAAGGTCCTTCCCCCCCAAAAAAACCAAAACCATCCGTAATACATCTCGTTGGGTGATGTTAAGATGTTTGTCCCAGTGTCTGGTCTCTCGGCCCCCCCACCTCTGTAAGCCCTTTTTCCCCATGCCTCTGAGGCACTCTCAACGTGGCCTTCCTGCCAGGTCTCTCGAGTCCTCCTTTCTAAGGCAGGGGTCTCGCCGGCTCTCAAGCCATCAGCCGGGGACTTACAGGGTGTCCATGGAGCTGGTCCTGCTGTTCTGGTGCTTCACTGGATGCCACGCATTCTCCACCATTTCTTGCAATCCACAACTTCAGGATCTTGTCCAGGGAAGCTGCAGGGTTCTGGGGACCAGCATGGAACACCAACAAGACGGGTTCCTGGTTCATGAAACCATTTATTCAGCATTGGAACAAACTCAGATCCAGAACAGAGAACCCTGAACAAAGGCAGAGCAAGGGTTATTGACAGACAGAACGCCCGAGGGTCTCCACCTTTGAGGGTGGAGTTCAGGGTCAGGGACCACTAGAAACACAACAAGGGAGAAACCCCCAGGGACTCAAACCCAGTCAGAACTGCTGGGCCATCCTTCACAAGGGGTTTGGGGTGGGACAATGCTTATCTAAAAAATAACTCTTTGCTTCCCAAGGCACTTCACAGCAGTTGTTCTTAAAAACATTAACTGTTTCGCAGTTTAAAAACAAGAGCTGGTGCTTGCCTCACGAGCCAACATTTTACCTATGGAAATCGCCATGGCCTGGGTGAAGTGAAAGGAATCTCACCTACCTGCAAGGACAAGGTAATACCCAAGCACCCAGGCCTCCAGTGTCGTGGCATATTTTACACATGGCAAGTCCATCCCTTTTCTCCTGTGAATGAATATGGATTTATTTAGAATTCCCAAACTATAGGTGGATTTCAGGTTCCCTTATGAAAATTTTACCTAGAGCTGCCTGAGGTCACTGTATGTGGTTCAATGAAGCCAATTTCCCACAACAACAGAGCAGTAGAAAAGCAATTATGATGTTTTGTTTGATTGATAAAAAGAGCTAGAAATATAATCATTAAGAAGCAGTATCAGATGATATCTTCATCTGGAACACTATTTCTATGTTTAGGCATCTTGTGTGTTGTGGGGAAAAGGCAGAGATTGAAAATGCATTAACTATAGCAGCTAAAGATGGTGAATGGCATAGGGAAAAAAAAATGAAAATGTGTAAAAATAATGTATTTCAACATAAACCAAAGCCTTCTTTAATTGGTTTATGGAATTTATTATATTTATCAGAAATCATGAGTAGTTTCAGGTTATCCCCAGCTGTGGACTTTTAGAGTTAACCTTATTAAAAGAATGATCACCCTTCTAGCACACGGGTATCTGTGACTGTGCATATCTCATTGGATTGCTACCAGCTGGAAAATCAGAGCGTGTAGGAGAACTCTGACCTCTGTACTGCAAAATTGGAGAAAACAATCAACTGAAGGAGATAAAGGAGAATCCTCCTCATTACAGAGGAAGTGGTACAGAAATCAAATTCACTTGTGCAAAGATTCACTTTGCCAGCTAGCCCACCAAGGCAAAGAACTCCAGCTACTCAGCCAGCCACAGGGAGGATCTGGGAATTTTAACTCGGAGCATTAAATTAATCAGAGCTCTGTTAGGAGTTGGCACAGCAGGGGTTGGAGAGCCCATTTGCTGTGGAATTCTGTTTGTGGACGAGCTGTAGGAGCAGACCAGGCTGCTCTTTCATTCTAGCCGGTGAAACAAAGGCATCCAGTAACATTAGCGCCGAGTAAACACAGAACAATCAGAGGAGCTATTTTCTCGAACTGTATGAAAGTCACCACTGTATTCAGGACAAGCACAAGTCATATGTTCCTCTTAAGTCCTACTTAATCCCTGCTTTGAGGATTTAAAGGACATTCAAGTGATTCATAAACCTTGTGCGTGTTTTCTGCACAAGAATAATTTTTACCCATCACAGACAGCTGAGCCATGGGAAATTCTGCAGTGGGTCTCATCAGTGGAATAATGCTCCTGTGTTCAGGAAGGTCTGGCTGGGGCTCTGTCTCACTTGCAGCTGTAGCTTTAACATCTGACATCCTGATAATCCAAACTTCTGGTTTATGATGTGCCTTGATTGCCCACGGGGTTCTGCAAGTAATGTATGTGTCTTACTGGCATCATTACATATCTGGCAGGGAAAGTAAGTCAAGGAGGAGCTTTGCATCAAGCACAAGCCAGGAATAAAGGAAGGAGGTCTCTTCTGACAGTTTATTGATCTGAGCCAGCTTGACCAACTTCCTGTTTTCTAAAACAAGAAAAGGATAGAAAAATATTTTCTTGTTTTCAGATAATATGTTCAGCTGGAAAATGGGCTGAAATCAGCAAGATGATGCCTAAATATTGCTGCTTTTGAAAGTAACAACCAAACTGTGACAGATGGCTTCAGATACCTTTTGGACAGTGCATGTGAATTTATTTTTTGCCTGGGTTTTTGGTTTATGCCTTCTTGTGGTGATCTGTTCTTGTTCCGCTTGCATTTTTTTTTTTTTTTTTTCAGGTTCCTTGGCAGTGACTCCTGCATCTATCACAGCTCCATTCTGCAGCACAAAGGAGATTATTCAGATCTATAGTTCTGTCAAATGACACTCCTTAAGATATTGTGTAAGCTTAAAAGGTGAATTTATGCTCTGGCTTATATACCTCTTTATGCCTGAGGCACTTTGATGTATAAAAATATTTCAATAAAAGCAAATAAACACATACACCCACCACTTGCTGGGGCCATGAGCTCTGAGAGTTATTTTGTGTTTTGTTATTAACCTCCTTTCTTAAATGGAAAAAGAAAATTAAGAGAGACTATTTACAAGGGCCTGGAGTGACAGGGTGAAAGGGAATGGCTTCACACTGACAGGAGTACGGTTAGACTGAATATGAGGAAAAAAATTCTGTGATGGTGGTGAGGCCCTGGCACAGGTTGCCCAGAGCAGCTGTGGCTGCCCCATCCCTAGAAGTGTTCCAGGGATGGGCCAGGCTGGATGGGGCTCTGAGCAACCTGGTCTAGTGGAAGGTGTCCCTGCCCATGGATCTTTAAGGTCCCTCTCAACCCCAGTCATTCTATGAGTCCATAAAATTCAAACACATTGCAAGAAGCAGAGAAAAACTGGTATTGAAAAAGTATGAGTGACAAACTCTGGCTAAGGTAATCTTCTTTCTCATCCACATAATAAATCCTAAAACCTGGATAAAGTTCTAGAGGCTGGATTCTAGTCCCAGAAACCTGTTTCTCACTTGTGACCCTTAGCAGCAGCAGTGTTAGCTTGGTCCACACACTTTTCTTCCCTTCCCATTTTTATCTTGCCTTTCCCATGTAGACAGTAGTCTCTGTGGAGCAAGAGTTTGCATGTCCATGTGTTATGTAATTCAGGTGGCTCTGATCCTGAGCCAGTAGAAAAATATAAAAATCTCCAGTTTGACACTCCAGCAACACAGCTGGAAGGTTGAGAGGGAGCAACAGTACCATTTGTTTCCAATGGAGCATGAACTCTGGCTCTGTCCAGCTTTGATAGCTAAAGGAAAGCAAGCTTTCCCAGGTCCTTTCATAATGCTTCCCCTGCTGTGCTGTTCTTTTTTGCTCCTAGATAGTTCCCAGCTGTGGCAGGAACTCCCAGCTCTCTGTCCCTGCTGGGGAAAAATGGTGCTCCCTGCTAGCAGAGGTGTCCTGGATGCAATTATAAACCAGAGGGATCTCCTGTGGCATGAGGAATTTTGCATTTACTCTGGATATTTAGCAAGAATGAGTGATCCAAAGCTTGCTGGCCCCACCACTGCCCTCCTTTCCTTCAAAGCCACTCTTGAGTATAACTCCAGCCCCCTCCTATAACTCCATCTTCCACGCTGGAACACCTTTGGCTTTGCAGCAGATGGCAATGCAGCACTGCCCACTGCCAAGATGAACCAGTACATTTTCCCATTGTCTGCATCTTACAAAGAAGCAGCAGAAAAACAGGGAAAAAAAGCCCACTTGGAAGCTGATCTGTGGCAGGTTATCTCCTGTTGTGGGGCTCTCAGCAATATGAGCACACCGATTCAAATAACTCAGGAATAAGCAAACAGAGAAGTCCAGAAGACAGCTGGCGCTTACTGACGAGGTGGACATAGTCCTGAAGGCAATCTATGGAGTCAGCTAAAACATGGCCAACCTCAGGTTCCTAAACAGCTCAGGATTTTCCTGTGGTTTTCCCACAGGAGGGGCAGAGAATGTCCCCTCGGTGCAGCATTGAAATGGAACATTTTCTTGGCATTGTACCGTTCCTATCTGTTCCCTCCACCCACTTTCATCACATTACGTCTCAGCATTAGCCTGGCTTTTGGGCACGTGTTGCTCTGGAATTAAGAGCTTGAGTTTTCAGCAGATTAGTCCAATGGACTTTATGTTGTGACAAAAACAGAAGCAACCTTCAAATGGGGAACCAGGTATCACAACAAGGAATACACAAGATATCCATGAGTAGATTTAGTTCAATTAAAAATACCAGTTTTATTTCTCATTCCATCTATGTGCTTTTAATAATTTCAATAAAGGCAAATCAAGAGCTTTCAACTTGATCAGGCCCACACTGAGTTTAAACCCAAATTTTATGAAGGAAGAATTTTGCAATTTCCTATTTTTTGGAGCTAAGTGGCATTTTCCATGGTCCACTGAATATCTTCAAAATAACAGCCGAAGCTTCATAAATACAAGCACAGCCTTCCTTTCCCTCTGAAGCTCTGAATCTCTCTTAGACAATAAACAGGGATGGACACTTCAAGATGATGATTCCCGTTCCAAGACCTGAAGAATTTTACAGAAATCCCTCTTCCTGCTCTTCTGCCTTGGGACTGTGGCAGAAGGGATCGGTGGAGCCAGATTCAAGCTCTTAGTGCAGTGCAAAGCTGAGGTTCTGATAGACTTGTTCCTCACTGAGGATGCCAGAAGAGTGAAAAAATGGGTCAGGAAGTTCAGATACACCCTCAAGGAGCCTCCAGCAGCAGGTAAGTGAGCACTACTAAAAGACAGAGAGCATCATTATTTTCCAGAGAGCTTGACAAAGTTTTCAAAGAAAGCAGCATTTCTGATACTATGTAGAGTAAATGCAATGCTCTGTTGTAAATCAAACTAGGCAAGAGATGCCAACATTTCAACATCCCCTCCCAAAAAAAGTTCATGCATTGAAAACAAACAGGAAAAAGAAAGGGATATGAAAGTATCATAGCTAAAATGTGCCTTTCATCTTCTTGTGTCAGAATCTTAGTTATTACAGATCAGCATTGTGCTATCCTGCTGCATACCTGTGAAACATCCATAAGGAACTTTTTGGTTCAACTTGAAAACAAAACTCAACAAAAAAACCCCATGCAAACTATTTCCACTAAGTCCAAGGAATCATTTTGTATTTCCAAATGCACAGAAAACTCAAGTCACTTGAAGTCAAAATTACCTTTCCCAACCCAATGCCATTCATTTAGGCTCTGCAGTGTTTTTGCTGAGCTGTGCTGGAGTTTTGACTTGTGTAAATGAGGATTTTCGTGCCTATGCTTGTCCATGCAACAGAAACAGCAGGCAGCAGTGTGTACCTAGAAAAAACTGACCTAGCTGAGAAGTCGAAGCTGATGATCTTGGAGTACAAACCTGAGAAGTTAAGGAAAGAGAGTGTTTTCCTGTGCTGCTTTTACTATGGGAAAAACAAGAGCAGAAATTCAAGGTAGACAGCTGGAAGTGCATATCAAAACAGCAGTTAAACTCTCCAAAGGTTCCACAGTACAACAGCATTTTATTTTCCTGAGCTGCAAGAACCTGCTGGACACAGAAGAACCTGTGTGGGTGAACACAAGCATTCACCATCTTTATGTAGATAAAAAGACAGTGCAAATTCCAGGAGAACAGGCTTCAGTAATGGTGTCTTAGACAAGACTCAGTGAAACAGAAAAGTGAGGACAGAAATCTGATGATGAAATTCTAAAGATTTATCTTTATCTCAGTGCATCAAAGATTGACACAGTTCAGATACCTCAGATCCTTGGAGACAGGTATTTTACTAAATATTTATTGGAACTTCTGTCTCCAGCTACCACTGTGCAATTGTGGGGTTTTTCCCCTTCTCAAATCTGTTATCCCAGAGGTGCTGATGCTATCCCTGATGGGCTCAGCCTTGGCCAGTGGCAGATCCATCCTGGAGCCACCTGGAATAGGCTGTGTTGGATATGGGGGAACCTTCCAGCAGCTTGTTACCCCTGCTACCAAAGCTGTGCCCTGTGAACCCAATGCACCCCAAAATGAGAATAACCACAGTGAGATGTTGTATATTTTTCTCAAACCTCCTCTGTGTATTTTTAAGGCTTAAATTAAGGTGATTTTAGAATATTACCTGTTCAAGGTAAAGCTGGGAATGGCTTCCCTGCCAGAAGCAATTTGTGTTAAGCACATTCTTTAAATGCAGGGCTGGCCTTTAGGGATCTGCTTGTATGATGCAGATGTGCAAAGGGGGATGTGGAAATTGGAAAAATCCTTTCACACAGGCTCTTCATTTGAGCTTTCTTGTCCATAGAGAGCAGGGGTGCAAGGTTCAGTGGCCTAAACTTAAATTGTACTTTGGAGTATTTTGCCGTGTTACATTTTTTTTCTGTGACTTTCCCAAGTAGATGTTATATGTCAAAATATGATCTCAAACAGGCTTATTTGCCTCAAAGTGTTACCTTCTGCTAGCCAGGATTGCTTCATAATTTTCAATCTAAACCTGCTCTTGGTCAGTGTGAAGCCATTGGAAGTCATATCAGGGCATCCTACCATAGAGAGAATTACAAAATATGGCATGTAATGTTTATCCAGTCACAGCCAAAATAACACACTTTAATTCACAGGGAAACTCACTGAATCACTGTGGGATGACACAAAAAAAAAAGAGTAGTGAAGATGGCAACTGCAGAAAATGTCTACTGGTTTACCAGGAGAGGAAAAATGAAGAGGAACTATTTACAAGGGCCTGGAGTGACAGAAAAAAAGAGAATGGCTTAAAACTGACAGAGAGGAGTTTTAGACTGGATATCAGGAAGAAATTCCTCCCTATGAGGGTGGTGAGACCCTGGCTCAGGTTGCCCAGAGAAGCTGTGGCTGCCCCATCCCTGGAAGTGTCCCAGGCCAGGCTGCGTGGGACTTTGAGCAGGGGGTTGGAACTGGATAATATTTAAAGTTCATCCCAACCATTCTGGGAAAGTGGTTCCAGGTGGTAAAACCACATCTGCCCACCACCCCCTCAAGCCGTAATTTGAATGAAACAACACAGGCCAAACATTGCTTTAGCCTTTTGCTCTTTGGATAATATTGCCAGATCTCCCAGGCTTGAGTGTAAAGAGCTTAGCTCTGCAGCATTATTGTGACTAATCTCATCAGAGACTGCTGTGGCAGCCAGGCTCCCCTTAGACAGATGATGGGGAGGATCTCAGGGAATAAGGGAAAGGCAGATGGGGAAGCCCTGTATAAATCATAAAGAATATGAAATAAACATTCAATAGCTCAATGAAAATCCCAGATTAAAAACCAAAAATAAAATAAAAAAAACATGTCTAATTTCAGGCTGATTTGCACCTAAAAATATCCTAAAAATATCAATAAAAATAAAAATAAAATATAAAATATAAAATATAAAATATATAAATAGATAAATATAAAATATAATTATAAAATATTTTAAAATATAAAATATAAAAATAAAAAAATAAAAATAAAAAAATATACCTAAAAATATCAAAATCCCATTTTCATTCTCTCACAGACTGAGGGAATGCAGATCTGTATCAGAAGAATCAAATGTTTGCATGAACCTATATGGGACATTTCCATGGTTGGAAAGTCCAGTTCCATTGCTGGACTTTCCATGAGTTTAAAATCCATTTTACACTTCAGAAGTACTATATTAGAAGTGGCAAGTTCACCAAATAATGTGACTCCATCCTGAAAATTAATTTGTCCTCAACCTCAAGGCAGCAAAGTTACCTTAGGAAAAGATTAATTAAAATAAGACTTTATTTTTATTTTCCTTCTCTCAGGAAAAAAGGAAAAAATCTCCTGGCTGGAAATAATAGGATAAGAGAGGATGCCTGGCTTAGACTGTGATGAAGACCCAAAAAGCTAGGACATTTCAGGTTTTCCTATGGTTTCCAACAGAGACCAAGAAAGAAATTTGTACCGTAGGAAGGGCCAAAAGGATAGATCCAGCCCAGAGGGATAGATGGGAAGAGACCCCAGGCAAGATTATGAACTTCCAAGAGAGAAAAGTGTAGTGCTGGAAATCTGCTGTAACTGTTCTGTGACTACAAGCTTCCATTGTCATGCAAAATGTGCTTTCTCCAGTGATTTTAATTTGTATGCAAGGAGCTCAACTGTTAAGGCATCATTTTCTTAGCAAAAAAAAACAAAACCAACAAACAAACAAACAACAACAACAACAACAAAACAATCTTATGGAAAACTTGGGTTTCTGGAAGTATGTAGGCACTGAAAAAGGATAGTCACGAAGACTGGACAAAATCACATCATGATCTCAATCCACAGATAGGCCTAATCTTTGTCAGGTCTGTTGCAAGACGTCAGAAGAACAGGGAGAGCCGGCTGGGAAAACATAAAACTGCCTGAAAAAATACATTTATCCACTCATATCTGCCCATCCATCCATTCATTGATCTTGACAAGACATGCTTTCAGCTTCCTTTCTTTCCCCCCTCACATATCAATCCAGGCAGTTACTGGACACGATAATTACAGTAAGCTCTTCAATTCCAATAAATACTACCAAGCCGGCTACTCAAAAGGCTTCCATGCTATCAACTTTTTAACACAGTAATGATGATTAGACTGTATTGCATCTGAATACTTTTAGAGGTTTACCCCTTGATTAGACTTAGGGAGAGGGAGGAAATACTATTAGAAATTGGAAGGAGATATTTCAGCCTGGAAAAATGTTATGTTTTCAAATTTTGACTTTCAGAGCAGTGGCAGAATAATAAACATGTAAAGGTTCCTAGTTTTAGGCTCTGGTTTTCTTGCAGTGACAGAGAAATGATGCCTCTACTGCTGTGAGGGCTCTGGAATAGCCAGTGCTGTGGAAACTTAGTTTATCACTGGCTAACCCATGTCCTGCATTATGAGCTCGATTTCTTAGGCTGTACTTGCAAAACGGCCAAAAGCTTGGCTTGCTACTCATGGTTGTGCCTGAATTTCATCACCCAGCATCACCAGTGGAAATGCCCAAGGTTTTCACTACGAAGAGCAAAATCAGAGCCAGGGTGGGGGACAGTAGAAACAAAATCAGGGATGTAGCACCTCCCACCCTCCACCTGCATGTTGCCCAGGCATTGCCTCAGAGTTACATCAGTCCTACCTGCCTTCTCTCTCCATCCCACCTGGGCCAGGAAAAATCATGCACCTCCCTGCACAGGTCACCATAAAGTTTAGGAAACACAGATTAGTTCCTCTTCTGGCCTAAACTCACAGAGCTCAAATGCTTCCTCTGAGGGAAATGCCTTCTGAATCTCAAATTTCTCATGATTCAGAACTTACTCAGAGCCCTTCTTTCCAGCACATCTCACAAAAGGCACCATTTCATTTTGCTGCCTCAAGATCTTTCTACTCTGAAGCAGCAGAGTAGGACTGGGATGAGGAGGGAAACACACAAGATAAGTGAACATTTGGCAGTCCAAATGACTGAAAGGGGAGGAAGGGATCCTGGCACGTGGCGAGTCAAGAAAAAAGAAAGTCAAGAGTCAAGAAAAAATCTAGGAAGTGTTGATAGAACTTCACTTGGGAGGAGTATGCTCTGGGTAGAGAAGGCTTTCAGGGGACCAGCAGCATTGAAGGGGCTATGAAATCTTTAGAGCACTTTGGGTGAGTAGAGTGAAGCAAGATTCATCAGATCCTCCTCCCAAATCCAGTAAGATCCTCCACAGACTCTTACAGAATCTGAATACCAACAAATACATCAGAACCAGGTGATTCACTCCATTTTGTTTGCTGTAAGTGCTGTGAAATTTGTGTACAGCAAACAGTGATTCACAAAGGATGAGTAAGGCCCAGCAGTCTGTGCCAAGAGCATAGAAAGTGGAAACCTGCCAAGGCCATGGCAGTCCATATGTTCCCTGTGTTACAGTACTGGAGTGACATGCCAATCCCTTTTCCTTCTTGTTTTCCATTGAATCTTGCCCAGACTCCTGGCGATAATCAAGGCCCATTGGATGCCCAGGTCATTTTGTACCAAGACACAGCCTCTGGTTCTGGGCAGAATTGCTTCTGAAGGGTAAAAAAAACAAAATATCGTCAGTACTGTAGCTCATGGTAGAAATTAAGGCTCTAGTTCTACACAACACTGAGGAGGACAAAAGACTTTAGACAACAAGCCCTGTTACTATCTAGGAACAGCAATATCAGATGACTGCAAATGTGTATGAGAGGCACCAAATGAAGGAGACCAAAGATATGTCAGCAGAAGAGGAAATCAGTTGAAAGGGCCAGTCTCAATTTCTTCAGCAAACTGCAATTCAAAGTCTTGATCAGTGAAGTTATAAAAAGGTAGATTTTGATATAGAGTTTATTTTATATACCTGATGACTGGTCTACAAAAAGAATGTTTATGTTTCTACAGCTTTGAAATGTTTTATACCTTCCAGCCCATGTTTATTTGTTGCTTGTATCCCTACTCACTTCCACTGACACTGAATATACACAGAAAAACAGCTGTCTTTATAAATTCCAGCATCTCATCTGTGGAAAGCTCCCAGGGCAGGACATGGCAGCCATTTAGCAGCACACAACACCCCTGTGCACCACGTCAGGGTATGAAGGAGTACAGATCCCCATATTTCATTGCCATTGCAAGATGAAAGTGTAGATACCTAGGCTACAATTAACCACACTGAATTTGAGCAGTAAGCTAAGGTTAATGGTCCTACTCACTTGAGAAAAGTGTAATTGATCTCTTAGAGAGCATGAGTGATTAGGAGATGGGTTTGTGTCACTGGGAAGGTATTGCTGTCAATACTACAGTGTCCACTAACAGTGTTCCCAGGACACCCCTTCACCCAGCCTGATGAAATGGATGTGCTTCATCTCCCACATTTGCCAGCACCTTATACAAATTGACTTAGCCTGATTCCATTGCCTTTTGTGTTAGTCACAACCAGAGGAACTGCTCGAATAGGGATTCATACATGTCAAAATAATCCGTTTCCTGATTCTCCCAAAGTCAGGTAATGCTGCTGTCCCCATTTCATTACCCGTGAGTCAGAGCTGCAGTAAATGGCCTCAAACACCAGGAACTGCCATGCTGCTGCATCCAAGGTGATGAAGCCTGAGCCACTGAGGATATGGCAAGATCAAAGAATTACAGAATGGTTTGGGTTGGAAAAGGCCTTAAAAATCAGCCATTTCCAGCCCCCTGCCATGGGCAAAGACACCTTCCACTATCCCAAGTTGCTCAGAGCCCCATCCAGCCTGGCCTGGAACACTTCCAGGGATGGGGCAGCCACAGCTTCTCTGGGAAACCTGTGCCAGGGCCTAACCACTCTCACAGGGAAGAATTTCTTCCTGACATCCAGTCTAACCCTGCTCTCTGTCAGTGTGAAGCCATTCCCCATGTCCTGTCACTCCAGGCCCTTGTCAAGAGTCTCTCTCCATCTTTCCTGTGGGTTCCCTTCAGGCACTGCAAGGCCACAATGAGGTCACCCCAAAGCCTTCTCTTCCCCAGGCTGAACAATCCCAATTGTTCCCTCAGCCTTTCCTCCCAGCAGAGCTGCTCCATCCCTCTGATGCCCTTGGTGTCCCTGCTGTGGCCTGGCTGCAGCAGCTCCCTGTCCTTCCTGTGCTGGGCCCAGGGCTGGATGCAGCCCTGCAGGGGGGTCTCTGTTAATGTGGGCTTACAGACTTGTTCTAGTCCCACAGTGGGACTCCAGCATGGGAAAATCTACCCATGGAAATGAAAGGGAAAGAACAATAAAATTTTTTGTCTGATCAGAATCACCAGAGTTATCTTCCAGAAAAATTTCTGGGGAAGAACTGTTCAGCTGCAAACTTCTTCTTCCCAGCAAAACAAAACTTAGCAAAATAAAGTCAAACAAAACAAACCAAAGAATTTATCATAGAATGTAAATCTTTCCCTCTTCTATTTCCATTCACAGATTGATTTTAATTCATTACCTTGTCTACCCCATCATACAAACTGACTAAAATAACAAATGATCTTTCTAATTGCATGCACTTTCTTAATGCAGATGTGAGCCTAAATTCCCTTCTCAACAATTGGTTGCATTTCTACTTGAGCTTTTCACTGTAGAACAGAAATAGATCTTATCTGCCTCCAAAGGGATTGTTAGCAATGAGCAGATTAGAAAGAAAACAGATGCTGGGGCAGAAGAGATGTGGTTCTGCTTGTATCTTTAATCAGATACACATATTGTTCACAAACTAAGAAACACTGCAGCCAGGGTGCACCTACCCAGGACTGAGTATGTGTTTAAACTGCTTCTGCAGAGGTGTCATTTCCAACAGGCACAAACTTTGAGCCATACAAGTGCACAGAAGATACAATCCCCTTAAGGACAGTCTTTCCTCAACATCTTTCATCCTGCTGCCCTTGGATTTTGAGAATCTTTTGGAAAGGGTGTGTCCTTCAGCAGGTGAGCTGCTTCTCTGGTGTCACATGCACATTTGAATACCTTTATTAGAAAGATGAGTAAGTGACATTCTTAAATGTTCTAAGAACAGAAATTTAATTTTGTGGCCAAATGAAGGCAGCTGGATCACAGCCACTGTCTGCCCATGCTGCTAGAAATTCCTCCGAAGTCCCCAGTGTGATGCAGAGTGGTTCACAATGTGAAGAATGCACACAAAAGCTCTCACTAAGAGCTGAGTGAGCTGGGAAGGATTTTGGCCCCCTCATATCCTTCTTCCCTCTGCTGAACTAAAGCACCAGGCACTAAGATGCTGAGTCAAAATGTAGCATTTCCTGCAGACCTCTGGTTTAGAGGCATTTGTAATATGACAGTGCAGACTAAAACTCATGTTTTCTTGATGGCAAAGAGAGGAGGACAAAAAAAGTTATTTTCAAGGACATAGTCCTTGCTTGGGTCTTCCAGTCATGAGCAGAAACTTGTTAACAGGACAATGTTAACAATGAACACTGAATATACCAGTATTTGGGTATCCCTGAATATTTGTGAGTGATGTTTTCACTTTTAAACTCATAAGAAAGCTCATGACCTTGCAGTTGCACATCCCTACGACAGAGAATCCTGTCCACTAATTCTTCCATTAAACCTGCACCTTGCCTTGAGAACAGCTCACATTAAATGGGAGGCCAGGGACTAGAAAGGTGCAGGTTATATTTTGCCAGTTTAGCAATAGCTGGACAGAAATTTAATCCTGGGTATGCCAGCCTATCACATTCTGGGCTGGGAAGTGTTCTGTTTAATACATTTTCTCACTGTTTTCCCACCAGCACTTGAAATCTTGCTAAGGCAGTATTTGCTTTTTTTTACAGTTCATTCCTCTGCTACAAACATCTTTAAAAGCAGTGTAATACCACAGATGGACACCACTAATCTTCATAAAAACTAGTAGTACCCTTTGTTTTCCATCCGTGCTGCATCCATATCAAATGTGTGTCTGAACAGGCCAGCACAAGGGAGGGTACACACTGCCCATGTTTCCAGCATTAGTGCTCACCTTTCCTTCAGCAACCCATTGGCAAGAGGAAAGGGGAATTTGCTAACCTCTCTGGATGACAACTGCAATTCTTAACTTTCACACCTACAGCTGAGAGCTTGATTTTGAGGAGAGCCACAACAATGAGCGAGGAAAACACTGAGATGGTGAAAAGAGAAGTTGTGGCCAGCACAAAACACTTTGTCCAATCTGGTGTGACACATGAGGCATCTTTTGTCCTTATGGCACTTTAATTGTTGACTCTGAATTGTTGACTGATTTAATTTCAGTTTGAAAAAGCTTTTTGAGATGACACCTCAGGGTGGGGTGTTTTCAGGACAGTTAACTTTGCTATTATGCCAGTTAATATTAAGACAGGCAAAAAATAACTTTTAAAATGAAAATATAAGTCTTATCCAGCAAAGTAATCAACTGTTCAAGCTTGGCATCTTTCTTGATATATATTTAGTCAAATGCACTGAGCCTGCAAAGGAGCAAACATAAAATACCTGTAGTATGTCTTTCTGCACCCCCACATCCCCAAAATCCCAGCAGCTGACAGATGTACAAAACCAGCCTCAAATCTGAGCAGCAGGGTCTTCACTAGAATATACTTGCCTAGCTCAGCAGCTGGACTTTTATTTAACACAAACCAATAGCCAAAACCTGCAGAAAGCTGCTACAATACACTCTGTGCTCTGCTATCCCCAAGTGCATGGAAGAAGCCTGGAAGTCCAAGTGTTCTCAGATGGCCACAGTTTCTTGTATTTAATCATGCCAAAACTCACTTAGCCCTTGATATCAGACAAGATCAAGTTTATGAAGTGTGGGAAGCTCCTCCAGCATTCACTCAGTGGCAATTTACTGTAATTCCAGTAATGAGTTCCTCCCATGAGGCACTTGCATATCTGAAGCACTATTTCCCGAGGTTGTCATGTCATTAATTTCCAGTGTTTAGAGGCCAGTGGTGCTCCTGGATTTGCTGTGTGTAAAAGCTGGGAGATTGTAATGCATCTGCTGCAGTGCAGAGCATGAGTATCAAGGCTTCAACACAACCTCTTCAGAAGCAGGAGCTCAAAACAGAGGACACCCGTAGAATTGGGAATACAAGTATGGTGAACACATTTGCTTTCAAATGATCCTTTAAGCCAAAATCTAAACACTTGCTCATCAAAATTATGTTTGCCCTCATCAAAATTAGGTTTTTAACTTAGATTTTCAAACCCTCTCTAAGACAAATCAGATGGAGGAAATTTTCCTATATTCCCCCAGCCTGAGTTCAAAATTTTCATTGTGAACCATTTAAAGCTGAGTAACTCAAATAAATGCTGCTATTTGTTGCTGCTGTAATGAAAAACCTGTTCCAGATTGGAGCAATCTCTCTTTTTCTTTTTTCCCTTTTTTGTCTTTTTTTTTTTTTTTAAGATAAATTATTAAGCCTGAGTAGATTTTTCCTTTTACCTACAAAGTTTTTTTAATCAACCAAGTAAACAAAGAACATAGTACTCCATCACTTCTATGAGGAACTACAAAGGGATTTTAAGGATTTTAAGGCATCAGCACTGTGCCTGTAAAACTATGGATTCTGACCAGAGGAGGGAAGATGCTGAAGGCAAGGCAGAAGGTTAAACAGTAGAGTAAGCAGCATGTCAGGAAATGCAGAGCAAAGTGTCATTTATTTTCATCCAGAAGCCTTTTGGCTTGAAAGAACTGAAGAACCCCATTTTATAGGAGGCATGCAGACTTAAAGTAATTCCATCTAAATTTTAAGCTAGAAAAAAACCCAGTATTTCCATTTAGGTGTGTGTGTGTCTGGTGGAGGGATGGCACCCATGGGGGTGGGCCTGCCTTGGCAGGAGGTTTGGTCTGAATGATCTCCACAAGCCCTTTCCAACCAGAACAGTTCTGTGATTCTGTGACCATGAATCATGCTATAGGATTTGGATCACAACAGGAATTTATCACCTGAAAATTCCTCAAGAAGTCTAAGAAGTCCTCAGGGAATATGTGATGATGTAACTGCTGTTTGATAGCTTTCTTGTTGTTCTTCTCTGTATTCCCCGCTTTGTGAATCACATTTTTAGTTCTTGAAGGTCACATTTTTTATTTTAGAGTCCTCTTTGAAATAATTACCTTTTTTACCCTCTCACAAAAATTTGTGATTTATACCTACATCTCCTCTAAGGTAGTTTTGACTTTTAAAGCTTTGAATATTTGTGCTTTTCCATAAAGTTAAGGAAGCAGATAATTTATCTGTTGATTCCTAACATTGCTGTAAGGTAGTGAACTTTTAATATATTGGTTTGTGGTAGTAACCAGACAGTCCAGATGAGTCCCTGCCTAAACATCCTACAATCCAAGAAGGCAGAGAGGATTTTTTGGGAAAATGAGGTATGGATTGATCACACACAACATGGGATATATACCTGAAAGCTGGACACATCAGCCTGTCTCTGCCCTGGCTATTAGCACACAACAGCTGTAGTAAAAGTGAGATTTGATCCTGACTTCCTTACACACATGGAAAAAGAAGTTCTAATGCTAGGATCCATGCAGCTCTTTTAAAATATCTGTCCAAATTAAAAAATATAAAATATAAAGTAGGCAGTGTTGTCTGGAAACAAACTAGATAGACACAGAATGTTTGTGGAATAGAAACATTCCCCATTAAACACTGCCTGTGTATTTGCTGCCTTGCCTTTGCCCAAGAAAGCTCAGCACTGCAAGCCCTGATAAGTGAATTTAACCTTCAGCATGAATATCAAATCTCACATGACTCAGGCACACAATTAAGCTTTCCCAGATAAGGGGCTAATTAATTTAATTGTCAAACAGAAAGAAGGAACTCCTACTTGGGTTTGCCTGAAATCATGTTATTAATTAATAATTTATTTATTTGCTATTTTACTTTGAAACCAGAAGGTAATGGAAATGTGAACAATAGCTCCCTGTTCCTCCCTTTAAATTTCCAGGTCAAATAGAAGCCTCTCTTTTAGTGCATCTGGGAGGAAAAAAAAAATACTTTCTGATGTTTCAAATAGAATTTTAAAGGCTCTACTTTTACTTTAATCAAGAAGTAGAGGGATTAAATGTCAATTAATACATTATCCTCTATCATGAGACCTTTGCACTAAACGTGACAGTGTTAACAAATTGTTCTGTGGAAAAATGTTCTGAAATCAAGTGGATTTGGCTAACCCCACTGGAGACATGTTTATTAGTGACTGACTCAGGATTCTGATAACCAGGAGGATTTAAAACGTACCTGATTTTAAGTGGAGCAGTTCAATGAATATATGTAATATCTGCTGAAATGGTGAGGGTTAAAAAACTGTATAATGAACATATGACTAAACCACAAATCTAAATCTGGTTCTTAGAATAACTGTTTCTTCTTTTTTTCCCCAGTTTTCCCTAGGAATTTATTCAGGCTTTTTTGCAAAATTTGTGTGTTGGAATAAATGTTACTATTTTTTCCTGTAAAATTGCCTGAGTTGGTCAGAAGTGCTCCAGAAGTAAGTGGAAGAAAAAATTTCATTATTTCTTCAGACTATATCTTTCCCAACTTTACTTTAAGTCCATTCTCTTGACACTGAAGAAAAATTTTAATGTACAAATATCCTTTTTATCATGAAATTGTGTGGAAATGGTCCAGTACTCATTCACTACTTCTGTCCTAGAGTAGTGAAGAACCATACTTAATAACATATTTGCTATCTATCTAGTAACAGTTTCTGCAGCATCTTCTGGCATGCTAAGAGCAGAAGGAAAACAATCAACTGAGCAAATCACTCCAACTCTGTAGATTCATTGCAGTCTCATCAGTTGTTTTCTTACCCAATGTAAGATGCATGAGCAAATGTGCCTGTCCTTGAGACTCATCTGAAGGATTTTAAAGCTTTCCAACAATGATCACAGAATTACAGAATGGTATGGGTTGGAAAGGACCTTAAAGATCAGCCAGTTCCATGGGCAGGGACACCTTCCACTATCTCAGGTTGCTCAGAACATCATCCATCTTGGACACTTCCAGGGATGGGCCAGCCACAATTTCTCTAGGAAACCTGTGCCAGGGCATCACCACCCTCACAGGGAGGAATTTCTTCCCAATATCCAATCTAACCCTGCTCTCTGTCAGTGTGAAACCATTTTCCCTTGTCCTGTCACTCCAGGCCCTTGCCAAGAGTCACTCTCCATCTTTCCTGTGGGTTCCCTTCAGGCACTGCAAGGCCACAGTGAGGTCACCCCAAAGCCTTCTCTTCCCCAGGCTGAGCAATCCCAATTGTTCCCTCAGCCTTTCCTCCCAGCAGAGCTGCTCCATCCCTCTGATGCCCTTGGTGTCCCTGCTGTGGCCTGGCTGCAGCAGCTCCCTGTCCTTTCTGTGCTGGGCCCAGGGCTGGATGCAGCCCTGCAGGGGGGGCTCAGCAGAGCCGGGCAGAGGGGCAGAATCCCCTCCCTGACAGGGTAGAGAATGGTGGAGAAGAGCAGGCCAGCAGGCAGTGCTCCTCCCGAGCTGGATTTCCCCAGTAGGGGAATCTGTGGTCTCTCTCTCTCTGGAAAATGCCCAAAGGCTGTCCCAGGATGAGAAAAGAGAGACTGTGCACACTCCTGGGCACTTTGTTTCTGTGGGAGATGGAGCATCAATCAAAGTTCTGAGTGGCAATTTGGAACAATACTCTGCAGCGGGATACAGGACAGGGATAAGTTAGTCATGAGCACAGATGAAGAGTAATCCTGCATTAGTCACACCACAGATAATAAGAGCTGGAAAATTATGACATGTGAGCCTCATGTTAAACCCACTTATGCTTAATTCTCTGTGCTGAATATAAATTGCTCTAAAGAACAACGCATTCCTCTACAGAACAATTCTTCACATCATGCCACTAACATCTCTGTCATCTTGATTTAGGCCATTTAAATGTCAGTAAGACAAGTTAACACTGCCTAAGGGCAGCTCTGTCCCATGCACCAGAAATCTTGTTCTATCATAGTCTGTTTTCCTGCAGTGCCTCATGAAAAGATGAGTTAATCTTTCCTGAGCAAATTTCACACGCAGGGGTAGATTTGCAGTGGGGTTACAGGGGAGAGGGATGGTGAATCCTCCTTCTTCCCCCACATTCCTCTCCACTGCAGTATGAAATATAAAAAATTAAGATCTAATGTGACTTAGTGTATCTCTGCCACCACCTTGGCCTTGCTGTAGCCAGCCTGCCATGTGGAAATGCTTCCCTTCCACTCATTCCAGCCCTGAATGTCTTGATTCTCCCAAGGTGTTTCTGTGTCCCAAAAAACTCCCAAATGAAAAGCCATGGATGATGAGGGAGCACAAGTCAAGTTTTCCATATGAATACAAGGACTCCATCTGCCTTGCAACTGCTTTGATGCCAAAATATCTACAATTTATACTATCAGACAGGATTATTAGATATTAAAAACACAGAAAATATCATAAGCCACAGAATAACAGAATCAATTATGTTGGAAAAGACTTCCATGGTCATGGAGTCCAACCTTTGATCATTGCAACTTTTGATCATGCTGGTCACAGAGAAATTGGGTTTTGAAGGGCAGAATGTTCCTGAGGGAAAGGATGCAAGTTCAACATAAAAAGCTATAATGACTTCTTGTGGCAAAAGTGGGTGTAGAGCCTGACAGCATTAAAACCTCCAAGGTGAAATTTGAAAATGTTAGCAGATTATTAGCAGTGTATTAAAAAAATGTGCAGAAAGCTGCAGTGCTGAATTAATGAAATGCTGCCCTCTCAACCCCTTGCAGCCTGTTTGAAGAGAGGTTCTGAACCTCCTGCCACAAGGTGCCCTCACCTGAAATCATGGGGTTGTATGGTGCAGACAAACTCAACCAGGTGCTTCCTATCTGCTGAGGTTACAGCTTTGCCCCACCTGCAGGAAAATTTCAGAGCCTTTGAGCAAAGGCACCTTTGAAGGAGAGTTAAAACAAATTTTATAAACAAACAACCTTTGGGTCCTGGGAGAGCTGTACCTACTCCTGCAGCTTTCTCTAAAAGTAATGTGTAGCCTGAAACTCACAGGAAAGATTTTTTACCCACCCTTCTGGAGACTGAACTTCTGAAGCACTGTCACAGCATTTTTTCCCAATGACTTTTTGTATTTGTCCTTGAAGAGCAACAACTTGGGGGGGGTGGGAGGGCAGGGGAGGGAGGAGACAATAAAACAAATGTTCTCTCAAGATGCTGTTTCTGGAGGTTACTTTTAGTAAGCCTGGAGTCTGCTGCCACTAAAATCAACAAGAAAATTATCACATGTACCGGTGGGAACAAGACCACGTGCAGCAGTTTTACATTCAGGCTGGGATAGGAAGTCTTTTGTTCTTGCCTCTGGATTTCATGTCATGTTTACACAGGGCAGTTAATGCCAATAAAAGGACTAACCACCGCTAACAAGCAGCTGTAACAGATAACCCAGTGAGTATGGAATGGATTGTGTTACAGCAGGGAAGGGGGGATTTGTAGCTGTTTTATTCTAGGATGCCACTCTCCTATACGGGGAGCACATTCTCCACTGGTCAAATGGAAGCAGGGATCTAATTTATTTGTACTGAATCACTCCTTCTGTCCCCACCCTGGAGCACCCTCTCCCCTGGGAACAAGGCAGCCTGAAGGCATTCATCTCCTAGCACCAATGCCTGGGTGGTGAATATGCCAAACACCTTAGCGGGAGGTTTCATAGGTATTTTCCTACAGCAGAGAACTGACTGAACTCCTGTCTCTTGAGATTTTTACATTCTCATGGAAATAAACGTGTTATGACTGACACAATAGCATCAACCCCTTCTCTGCAACCTCCCTGCCCCATATGCTTCAACTTTGCCATCTTTCCTTTGCACAGCCTGGATTTCTCTTTGTGGTGTTTCTCTGAGTCCCAGGCTCTTCATTTAGCCATACAAATGTCAGCTCTGCATACTCCCTCTCGTCTGCTCCTTTCTCTTTCAATCTGTTCCTAACCTCAGCCCTTTCCTTCCACTTCACAGTGTTTTTCTTTACCCAAATTCACTTTCCTCCATATCCCATCCTACTGCAGACCCTCCTTTACTGTCTCCTGGCTTGACCTTTCTGTTTCCTTCTCAGCATCCCTTCCTTCCTCCTTCTCAGAGTTACCCTCAGTATGCTCTAAATCCCCCTTTGCCATGACCTTTAAGCTTTCCCACACCAATATCTGGTATGCAACAGGTGCCCCCCCCCTCCACCATCTCCAGGTATGTCAAACATCAGGCTGTGCAAAGCATCCCCTGTGAAGGTTTTGAATCTCCAAGCAGGAAACCCAAGACAGTGCTGTATGAGCTGAGTTCTCTCCAAGAGCGTGTCTGGTACCTTGAGGTCTGGGCTCTGTTTTGCACCTATAAAGACCTGAGACTCTAGCCTGGAGTACAGGGCATTTCTGCCCTCAGACAAGCATCTCAAGCTTTGCAATCAACCCACAAGGGTAATACTGCATTTTTCTTGCAGTGTCTTCTTGGTACCAACAGAGTCTCCTCGATTTGCTGGGAGGAGTCCAGGTGTGGATCCATCTGAGACATGGCCAAAATATTGAAACATGCCCTGTGCTGCTGCATAACATGGGTTGAATTTTCAGTGTCTCCCGAGGGAAAAGCTATAAAAGAGTTTAACTCTCTTTGCTAAAGGGTTTCTCTTCTTTCCTGTCATCCCTCTGTGTTACTAGAGTGTCTTTCACTAATATCTTCTCTCACTAAGATCTCCTTTTCATTTCCTCCCTTTCCCTTTCTTCCTCCCAGCCAATTTACAAACTCTTTGGCAATGGCACAGCTGTGTGGGAATGGCTTCACAATGACAGAGAACAAGGTTAGATTGGATATCAGGAAGAAATTCTTCCCTGTGAGGGTGGTGAGGCCCTGGCACAGGTTGCCCAGAGAAGCTTTGACTGCCCCATCCCTGGAAGTCTAAGGCCAGGTTGGATGGGACTGGAAGCAACCTGGGATAGTGGAAGGTGTCTCTGCCCATGGCAGGGGGGTGGAATGAGATGATTTTTAAGGTCCTTTCCAACCCAAACCACTCCATGACTCTATGAAAGGGTCAGGGAGGCAGCATCCAGCTTTGCAAATGAGGTCGTTACAGGCAAAGCTGAAAATTTAACCCAATCCCTGATAGGATTGGACTGACTCCCACTGGGTTTGTTTCTCAGGAGACATCCAGTCTGAGTTTGGTCACTCTGTCTGCAAACATAGCTTTAGCTCTTAAGCCCTGCTTTTCTTCCCAGCACGGATATGAAATCCAGCAGATAAAAACTGGGATCCTCTCCCTGTGCCTTCCCCAATAAAAGAGGAATTTATATTCCCTGCAGAAGGCTTATGCAGAAGATGGTTGTCTGTGTGTGCTGCTTGCTGTTCATTTAACCACCATGCCAGACTGCAGTAAGCCCTAGTTTTTGTTGTTTGTTAAAGAGTTTCCAACAAAATGTCTGCTAAAAAATATCATCATGGCAAAAAGAAACATCTCATGGCAATGTTTTCATTCAGTGAAAACTCTGGGGATGTAGAATCCTGGGTCTGGGAGGAAAACCCTGACAAAAAGTGGTGTCAACGAGTCTATTTTCTTTGTGGAAATAACAAGTATCTTTTATTTAAAAAATGCTTAATGTATCAATATTAACTGCAAATATTGTGGAATAAGGGGTTTATCTCTCAACACCTGGATTAGGGAGGGAACTTCATCCTGAGTCTCCTGTTCCTCCTTTACTTAAGAAAAGCCACATCCAAAGGGATCTCTCTAGCCCAGGGCAAGTGTTTCACAGTTTTCCCTGCTAGAGCATATCTAACCTGCATAAATACTTAAACACTTGCTGAGAGAGGAGAGCATTTTGCAAGAGATTGATCTGATAGTGCTGTTGTTCAGGCATTCACACAGGATGTGGGAAACTGAGGTTCAGGTCCCTGCCTCAATGAATATTTAACGATTTATGGAAAGCAGCAGGCGCAGTAGAGAGGAATGAGACACAGTAATACCTCTGGAGTTGGGGCACTTATAGGGCATGCTGGAGGGGGCAGAGCAAGATCTCATTCCCAACTCTCCCACACTCCTGGTGACTGTCCCAGCCGTGGCTGGCTGACTTGCACTGTTTACCTCAGAGGAAACCTTCAGAGCTTGCCCCTGTTCCACTGCAAAAGTTTTTAAACCTCTGTGTAGTACAGATTACTCCAGTTATGACATTTTCCAGCTTTTCAGGCCTCTGTTTTTCAGTTAATGCTATTTTACACTGTACAAATACTTAAAATGCAAGTTTAAAGGTTTTTGTCTTCCCTGTGACCTCTCAAGGAAGCAGTCTGAATAGTTTGCTGTATTCTCAGCCTGGATTCCAGGGCCTACTGGTCTGGGCTCCTGAGTATTTCTGTGGCTGAGAAAAAATAATTAAAAACCAAAAAAATAATGGGGTTTATGTTTGGTTGGGACAGTCATAAGGCTTGAGGTCAGGATTGCAGGAGCAATTTCCACAGACTAACACTACCAAGCTGTGTCTTATAAAGTCCTTAAGGATTGGGAAATTCGGAGGTAAAAATAAAACACCCACTCTGAAGCAACATTAATATTATGTTATCAGGCCTCACCACAGAAGTGTTGGCTTATCACCTACATGCACTCCTCCTGGAGTCCAGGAGCCTGGGCTCACTGTTCCACAAAAAGTCCACATGCAGAGGAAAGGGCAGACATTATGTGGCAGGTGGGGTGAACATTTGAATTTCATGGTATCTCTGGGCCTTCTTCCCAATCCTTTACTCTCCTTCAGTTTGTCACCCCCTTTTTATGCTTGCTGTTCGCACCAGGTTAGAGAATTTATGATGTGAAATCCCAAAACTTCATCCTTATGTTCATACAGTCACCCCAGGTCTCTTTTGCTTGGCCATTGTAGTCCTCAGTGTGGACTTTAAACCTGTCAGATCTAACTTTGCTGCTCATCCCCTCAAATACAGGCGTCCCTGGCTGCTGACTTCAGCAAACACTGGTTCTCTTTGAAGCTTTCACCAGCTAAATACCTTCAAAACCACAAAATTCTCCTTAGAGCAAATGGGTTGTGAATATTCATATCCCTGCTCCCTCATCTTCCAGCTTGCTGAAATCCTCTTTAACTTATCAAGGAATGTAAAACTGAAAGTGTTCCCATCCATCAGGTACTCTTGGCAGACAGGGATAGCTCTGCTTTGAGGCAGGGAAAGGACATGATTGAGGAATGGCACCCAAACTTCCCATCTGGTCAGTGGCTGGGGCAGCTCTGTCCTCAAAGGAGGTAAAGAAGAGCCCAGATCTGATAGACTACTCCTAAATAGGAGATGACTGCCTGCAGACTGGAGTTAGGACTAGTTAGGAAAGGTCAGTTCTATGCCAGTTCTTTCCTAGCACAGGCAGTGACCTTCCATCTCCAAGAGATGTTCCCAGACACACACAGGTTTAATGCAACAGACACTGTCTTGTTGTCAAATCCAATAGGATGAAGGACCTCACTTTTATCTTACTCAATTCAAAAAACATCCAGCTTGTGGGGAAGGGTAAGATATGTCCTGTTTTGCTGCTTTGTGAAAGGCCATTTAGCAATAAACATGTAGCAGAGGAGGTAAAATTTGTTGCACAATCCATCACCCTGACCTTTGCAGGAAATGAAGCTCTGCTTTGGAGCTCATCAACAACAACCCACAGCATGATTTACTGCTGGGGCTCCCTAATTTTGTGCTAATGTAACTCTATTGATTTCTGCAGATTTGCAGTGGTATTACATGAGAGGAACATGAAAATAAACAGAGCACTCAGTTTGATGAGGAGACTGTGTGACAGAGAGCTTGCCTGTGTTTTCCAGTTTTGTCATCTGGCCTAATGAAAGCCACTACTTCTCCATGTACTCCTCAGTGCCATCAGTCCAAGCATGGTGTTAGTTTAAAAAAGTGATAAATTACCTTCTCTTACTGCTGTCTGGATCTAAAGCTATTTGTGAATTAGTACCAGTAGGTATTTAAAGAGAAAAGAAGAAATTAAAATCAATTCTGAAAATGCCCCTAAGTAGTACAAATAATGGAAGATTTGTAAATTAGTTGTGCTCAACATATCTGTCACCAACAGGGATGACAAATGGCTGTATTTTTCCAATTGGTTTGTAACCACCCTGGAGAACAGTGAAAGTTGGATGAAATTCTTGTGCTGCCACTTATTTTTCTATTTGCTTGTTGAAGTTTTATTTGTCTCTGTGCTGAGCACAAATGGGCTGCTTTGGGCTGCTTCTCTGGCTTTTGGTTCATGCTGCAGAAGGACAAACATGAAGCCCTTGACAGCTGCTATTCTGGCTTATCAAAGACTTGCTTAAAACACACTAGAGTCAAAGAAAGGCTGCTGTGCAGCAGACATGGGACAATGGGGTGAAAAGATGATGTAAAAACAACTCCTTTGCAAAGCAAAGTTTAGAAAGCAGAGTTTAGTGTGAAGCAGAAAAAGATATACACATTAATTTAACCATATGACTAGGAATGAGGAGCACAAAGACTCTTCTTGCTAGGGAAAAATAAATCCATGGGATCTCCTCAGGTGGAAGAGCATATTCATTACATTTCTGGCAGTGGATTCTCAGTAGGGTGAGAAAGAGAAAGGGTGTCTCATTTTTTGGGGGAACAAGCTTTGTACCTCACCCTGTTCAGAAGCCTGCTTTGGTCTCAGTGTCTGGTTTCTGGCACCTGCATGGATTCATTTCCACCACAAGCTCCTGTGTACACCTTCTTTCAGGGTGATGCCTGTCAAAACAAAGCCATGAATTCAACCATTGGCACTTCCCTCTCTCTGTGGTCTTACTCCTAATGCAAACTAGAAATGAAAGCTGCATTTTTTTAAAGGAAGTTTCTGTATTTTGGCAGAATATGGAATAGGGACTATGGCTAGGGCAGAATGATTCTCCACAGAGCAGAAGAGAAGATAATTTAATGCGACGGGGATAGAATAATAGTACTACTAAATTTCTAGAGAATAATAGGCAAACAGTAACACCATTTCCATGCAAAATCAGAAGACCAAATAGGAAAATTATCTAGAGTTACTGAATTTCACTGACCAAGGCCAAAATCTGAGATTCCAACAGGACAATCTTCATTCAGGTTGGTAAGGGATGGATCTGCAGTACCAGAAAGTATTTGGATTCAGCTGACAGAAGCTCTGAGTTACAAGTTAATTTGTGATCATAAAATGGATCAAGAATTGACATTCATTCATTCATTCATTCATTCATTCATTCATTCCTGGGGACACAAAGAAATATTTTCCTTACCCTGCATCCATCAGCTCAGTCTCGAATGGCTGGCAAGACTGGTGAGGTACAGGCATGGCTACCCAGAAGCAGGGAAGAATTCAGACAAGAAGGGAGAAGAGCTTTACTTAGGTTCCCCATCCTAGCTCCCAATTAGCCTTAGAACTGGCTGCAAAGGACCTTGTCTCTTACCTTTCACCCAAGGTACTGCCTGTGGAATATTTAGTTCCACAGCTGGGTTGGTCCTCTAATACACACACACTCTCTTGGTGCACTTCCGAAGGTTTTCTGGTCTGCTAATGCATGAAGGGGAAGTAAATAGCATACAGAAGCTGCCTTCCCACTATAAGCAGAGACCATCAGACTCTCAGACCAAAAAAGCAGAGTATGGCCAGTCCCCTGCAGCTAAACATGCCCTCAGCTAAGCTGGGCCCATTGCTTGCTGCTCTCCAGCCTTATCCAGGGAATATTATCGCTCGCATCAGCCCCCAAATCCTTCAAATTCCACTGCAAGGTGTGGCAGACAGTAAGATGGCACCTACCAAAGTAAAATGAACCCCAAATCTCTGCCTCTGGGGGCTGTGACAGGAGTAAGGATATGGGACTGCCCTTTTTCTTAGGCTGGGAGGGAAGGAATGATGAGCACAGGGGAGCAGGTGCAGGAATCCCAACGTGTGCTTCCCATTTCTTATTCTGCCTGGAAAACTGGGAGACAGTCAGAAGTGAGTCTGAGGGGTGGGGGAGCAGGAGGATTAGGAACAGGAGGCCTTTTGTGTTGGTGTGGGAAGCACAGTCGCCGTGCAGCCATGAATCCAGGGCTGACAGCAGGCATGGCAGGACTGTCACGTTCCCCACTCTGCCTGGAATTACCTCACTACCAGCATCTCTTCCACAAAAGCTCCTTCACACCTTCTACAAATGTGTAAAAGTAAACAAACTCCCACTATGGGTAAAAAAAAACTCTGCCAGTGTAAGAAACCTCAAGCAGGGGTTTTTTTAAGCTGAGGGAAATGCACAAAGATTGTGCTGGCTTGTTAAGCTGTACATGCATGAGGATTTTGTGACCTGCTCCCACTTCTAACAGGACTTATCCTGGCTTTCCATAGGTTTGCACACGTATATTGCAAACCATCCATTTTACTCCCTTCAAAGGGAAATATTTTTTCTTTGGCAGTGGGTTGAGCTCATCCTTGTCCCTAAAAAACTGAATGGAGACTTATTCAGGATCACGTTTGATGAGATTTGATGGGTACAGAGGCATGTCCATAGGATGAAACAAGTTCCATTGTTCCTTTGATTCATTTCCAACCACTGAGAGTAAGGCAGTTAAACATGTGAACTCATCTGGGCTTTAAATCCAGGTTTTCCACTGAAAAATTCCATGGCTTAAAACTGAGTATTTCTTATAACAGTAACATTCAATAAAGTACAATACATGCCCTCTGCCACTAAGGAAAAACCAAAATCTTCAAAAACCTGTGTGTGTTCAACAACTCAAATGCTGGGAGCCCTTGGATACAATGCAAGCATGATGCACTTTGGTTTGCCTCCAGTTCTTCAGGCCATTTCCGTCTGAGTGTAAGTGCTCAGTGGGAATTAGAATATGAAATGACCTGAGAGAAAGCTCAGTGCATATATTCTACATATATTCCAAAAAGGTCTACATATATTCCAAAAAGTGGTAGAGAAACTATTGCCATAAGTAATTTTATCTATCTTGCAGCTGGAGAAGGAAACAAGGGATAAAGGTTTTCTCATAACTCCAAGAAAGTCCTTTGCTACATAAAGACCTCAGGCTGATGCTGAGCTGAGGAGGACTAAAGGGTTTGGTGAAGGCATGCACAGGAGTACCAACTGCACCCCATGACTGTATCACTTTATTGTATCACTGCTACTCTGCACTGCAGAAATTCCTAAAATCACAGAAAAGTCTGGGCTGGAAGGGATCTTATAGATCATCCAGTTCCACCCCTGGCCATGGGCAGGGACACCTTCAACTAGCCCAGGTTGCTCAGAGCCCCATCCAACCTGACCTGAAACACTTCCAGGGATGGAGCAGCCACAGCTGCTCTGGGCAACCTGTGCCAGGGCCTAACCACTCTCACAGGGAAGAATTTCTTCCCAATATCCAATCTAACCCTGCTCTCTGTCAGTGTGAAGCCATTCCCCCATGTCCTGTCACTCCAGACCCTTGTCAAGAGTCTCTCTCCATCTTTCCTGTGGGTTCCCTTCAGGCACTGCAAGGCCACAATGAGGTCACCCCAAAGCCTTCTCTTCCCCAGGCTGAACAATCCCAATTGTTCCCTCAGCCTTTCCTCCCAGCAGAGCTGCTCCATCCCTCTGATGCCCTCGGTGTCCCTGCTGTGGCCTGGCTGCAGCAGCTCCCTGTCCTTCCTGTGCTGGGCCCAGGGCTGGATGCAGCCCTGCAGGGGGGGCTCAGCAGAGCCGGGCAGAGGGGCAGAATCCCCCTCACTCAGATTATCTGCACATTACTCCTACTGATGGTCTTTGCATGTTAAATGCAGGCTTGGGAGTCATCTACATGAGCTCTCAGACCTGTGTGGCATCAGAAGTCTCACAAGAAAGAATCAGCCATTTCTTTGGGATGGGCTTGTTGCAAATACAGGGCTGGCAAGATGGGTGCTGACAGAGGCACTCCATGGAGCCAGGGCCTTGCTTTCTCTGACAAACTGTCAAGCTAAGCACAAGATACATAAAATCACTTCTAAAAGGAGATGTAAGTCTCCAGAAACAGAAAGTGAGGCCACTTTCGCAAAGACTTTACCAGTCTTCTCTGGGAGCAATCTGTTATAAACCCACTCTCCACTACAAAGAGTAAGAACCACTTCTTTTTCAGGAGAAAAGACACCTTTATTTGTCAGAGAGGAGCAGAAAGGGTAGAAACTGTTTAAGAAAACATCTTTCTTGCATTTCAGGACACTGGGGAACACTGGAGCTATGGCAGTGTTTCAGGTCTTGAAATGTGGCTGTAAGGGAAAAAAAGGAAAGTTTGTTTCATCTAGATGTAGAGTGTAGAATAACTTGTGTCTCCTGCCTTCCTATGTCACACAGATGAAGGCAGTGGAAAGAGTTTTGGTGAGGGAACTCTCAGGTGCCACCATATTTGCCTCAGAGTAGATGTGTGCTGGTGTTTTAGAACTGGCCCTGTCTGAGGGGGATAAACAACTGAGCTGTTTCAACTGGTTTAAGAGCAAGTAGGCAAATTTCATAACTCCCAGCCTGCAAACAAAGATATGAGACCAAAATGAAGAAGTTTGAGTTCAGCTAACAGAGGAGGCACCATGCATTCACATTTTACAGTCCCCTCTGTCACTACTGATTTGGAAAAAACAGTAGCTAGGCAAAGTGTGGCTTCACCTGGAGACACTGCTCCACAAACCTTTCATCCTGTGGATTAAATTTCCTTGTGAAGCCATCAGAGGATTGCATAGAAATCCTTTGCTAGGAAAGGATTTACTAGGAAAACTGCACCATTAGCATGTGACCTGAGGAAGATACCATCACTGAAACAATTATAATGGTCACTTTTGTAACCTCAGGGTTACAAGGTATGTTTAATCTGGCACCTGCTGTGCCCTGGAAGCCAGGAGGGACATCTCTGTCTTGGGGGCATGAGGTCCAGCATGGCCAGCCAGGCCAGGGACCAGATTCTCCCGCTCTGCTCTGGCCTGGAGCAGCCTCACCTCAAGTTCTGGGGCAGCTTTGGGTACCACAACAGTAGGAAGACCTAAAGCTGCATACAGAGCTGCATGAGGGGAGGGTTAGGTTTGATTTCAGGAAGAGGTTCTTCCCCCAGAGGGTGGCTGAACACTGAACAAGCTCCCCCAGGCAGTGGTCACAGCACAAAGCCAGATTGAGCTCAAGAAGTGTTTGGACAATGCTCTTAGATACACGGTAATTCTTGGGCTGTCCTGTGCAGGGCCAGGAGTTGGACTGGATGATTCTTGTGGTTCCTTTCCAGTTCAGGACATTCTATGATTCTATGAAACTTCTCCCAGTGAATCTTCAGCAGATTACAACATAGGATGAGTCCTCCATTTCCATGCAAAGCCTAATCCCATGATCTTTCAAGCACTAAGGGGTTACCACTCTATCATGCAGGCCCAGATTACAGCAGTTCTTCCAGGCAAGAGAAAGGTGATGTCAGAACAGTGAAAAGACTTTGGTTTCTCCAAAGTCTTAACTCATTTAACAATGAGTTAAACTGGTGCAGCATTCCCATTGCCACACACATATGGGAAGGTGGAGCCAATTCCATGCAGATGGTGAGCTGTGTGAACAAGAAATTCCAGTCCTGCATCAGCCTGCTGATGTGCCTCCTGCCAGAGGGCATCTGCAGGCTGAGCACTGCCAGTTTCCAGCCTGGGTGCTTTCCCCATTCCACCAGCACTGCTTGGAAAAACAGGGAGAAGGCGCCACATCACACCATCCCTCCTCTGCTCCTTCAGGCCCAGGGAAGCAGGAAATCAACACATTTATCACTCAGAAAGGCAGTTTGGTGACAGTGGAAAATATTACACACAGCCATAAAAATAGTCATGTCTCCTACCCAACGACAGCATTATTTCAATGTGATGGATGCCTTAAACCAAATAAAGTTACTTTCAGAGGCAAACCTCGACCTTCAGGGCTATTTATTAGATATGTAAAGCTTCATCCACCAGGGCTCTCAAGCAGCTATTTAAACATGCAGAGTCTTAATGAAGTCAGCAATGCTCCTGATGTGTTTCAAGTACTCTTTGCTGGATCCATGCCCATAAAACAACTCTGCTGCCCTTAAGCAAGGAGGGTTTAATGGCCCAGGTGCCACACAGTGGAAGTGGTTACCATTCCTGTCACCTGTAAGGAAGATGAGGGCATGTTTTGAGACAGGTTCAAAAAGTACTGGTTTTTCGTCAGTTTCAGTGGGGCTACTTCCACTGCAAATATTAAGACCAGCGTCACAGAGTCATGTCTCCTCCTAAAAGCTTAGTTATTGTTAATGTATAATTTCCATATTCAGCCAAGAGAAATTCACAGTGCAGTCTATTTTCGCCCTAGTCTTGGAAGGGATCTGCCATAGCTTTATTACAGATGTGAAATTATGATATATGTGAAGTTCCAGGTACACATCTGACTAAAGTACCAATAAGTATTTTCAATCTCCATGGAATGCCTACTAGTGAGGTTCCAAAACATCCTCCTCCAACTGCCTGCATGGCTCATTATTCTTTCTATTCATTCTTCCATCTCTGACCAGTGAACACATGGATTCAATTATATTTACCCAACCTCATTTGCCATCTCAGCTGCAGAGAGGCTGAGCTCAAGATGCCAGCCAAGCCTGTGGCAGTGCCTATATTGCAGGCTGGTTGTTTGGGTTGGGTCTGCAGATACAGGAAATCCAGGCAGTGACACAGCTGATCACCAGCCAACTCTGCTTCAGACAAGCAGGAGCTCTCTCTTGGCTCCATTGGCCATCGCTGGGATCTCCATAGCTCAGAGCAGTTGCTTAATCATGGACATCTGATACCATCTTGGGCTGACAATGATGTCCCTTAACTGACTTTCATCTCCTGAAGCAGGAGAGTGATACATTCCATGCTGTAATTCCCCAAGCATCTCTGGCATACCCTAGGAAGCTCACTGCTTAATTACTTCAGACCTTGTTGCTCTAGAAGAGTTGGTTGTATCAAGGACTACAGGATTTTGCTCTGTCCTCTCAAGAGAGAGGGGCCTAGTGGGACACATTTACCACTGACATTGACACAAGTAAGAGTGGTGTTTGCTTGGAAAGCAAAAATCCTGTACCAAGAGCCCCCTTGTTTATGAGAGTTGTTACAATTTTAAACCTTGTGAATTAACTAATCTCTTATAAGAAAGAAAGTCTAGTGGTCATATTGTTGAAAGAAGCAGAATATTCAAAGTCATTTATTCAGAATATTCAAAGGAAATCTGTTTTAGAGGTATTGATGAGACTATTTCTCCCAGACCACCAAGCATCTGAGACATTCAGATATCCAGAAACAGAATAGACTGAAATTTGTTTACTTGATCTGTGCAGGCTAACATAACTGGGGCTTTAAATAATAATTTATTGATAGCTACCTCTTTGTGAACACTATATAATCCCCTGAGATCGTGGCATATTTCTTCAGACACAAGGGATCAGACAGTTAAGACAATCTGAGAACAATGAGAATGCAAACACAAAGATTTTTTTCATGCGATTTTTCACAAAGCAATATAGAAAGCACCAAAATAACAGGATCATCATTTTTGTACAACAGTGCAGTCACTGTTCCTGGGTGTAGGACTGACCTCTGCAAAGAATTTTTGATTTGCTGTAGTTCAGTTTCTCCAGTGGAAAATGGCCACTCTGCTGCCACAAACCGGAAGTGCTGTGTGAATTAAGCTGCTGATATATTGTCTCTGATCCTCTTTACAGCTGATGAGGGTTGTTGGCACAGCAGACTTGTGTGGGTCAGGAAAGTATTCTGTTTTCCACACAGTGCTGGAGTGCTGGTGTGCAGAGGAGGCTGCGTGGGTTGGCAATTATGGTGCTGTTGACTCTGATCCATCCATGATGGCATCATTTGTACACAGCTCTGAAGAGAGCCCTTGTCAGGCTCGTTACCATTTGGGCAGAGAGTCATTCCCAGAGCAGAGACAGACTGGGGGAACGGACAGACTGGGGGAAGAGATGTTGGGGAGCAGTGCCATGGAAAGGCACCTGGAAGTCCTGGTCAATGGCCAGTTGGACATGAGACAGCAGTGGCCTGGACCCAGGAGGGACATTCCTGTCCTGAGGGCATCGGGGCCAACATGGCACTACTTTGAGCTGGGGTGGCCTCATCTCAAGTGACAGGGCAGTTTTGAGTGCCACAACATAAGAAAGATCTAAAGCTGATAGAGTGTCCAAAGGAGGGCCATCAGGATGGTGAAGGCACTGGAGGGGAAACCACATGAGAGGCAGCTGAGGGCACTTGGTGTGTTCAGCTGGAGAAGAGCAGACTGAGGTCAGAGCTCACTGCAGTTCTGCAGCTTCCTCACGAGGGGAAGAGGAGGGACGGGCCCTGATCTCTGCTCTGTGTGACCACGGACAGGACCCGAGGGAATGGCTGAAGCTGTGTCAGGGGAGGGTTAGGGTGGATATCAGGAAAAGGTTATTCAACCAGAGGGTACTGGGGCACTGAATAGGAACCACAGGGAATGGTCACAGCCCCAGAGCTCCAGGAGATTTTGGACAACACTCCCGGGTCAGGGTGGGGTGTCTGTGCAGAGCCAGGAGCTGGGTTGGATGATCCTTGTGGTTCTCTTCCAACTCAGGGTATTCTGTGATTCTGTGGCTATGTCAATTGCAGGGACCGCTAACCCAGATTAAGCTGATTTTATGACAGTGAAGCACAAATGGGTGGGTTACAAATTGCAGGACAAGGAGGCTAATCATATATCATGAAAAGCTAATGATGATATGCAAAGAGATAGCCAAACATCCCATTGCCTGGTCAAGGTGTAGATGGGTAGGAAGGTGGTCACCTTTCTTATTTGAAACTAAAACCTAGGCAAAACTGATCTCTGCTTAGGTTTGATTACAAGCACAAATCTCAGGTTGGGGTCATCAAAATTCCAGGACACGAGCTGAGTATTGAGTGAAGTGAGAGCTCAGATTTCCAGCAGGTCCATGTCATGTTTAGACTCAAGCTCAGCTCTCAGGCTGGGGATCTACAGTTGCAGAAAAGAAGGTGATGAGCCTAAGTGGTTTTAACTGGAAACCACTCCAAACTAAGGTCTGGAAAAGTGATGCTTTCTATTATCTGTTATATGAAGAATAAAATGGTGTCAAAGCAAAAAAAAAAAAAAAGTTTTCTAATAGAGCTGCTTAAAAGTGGCATCTTGCATAATTTTCCTCTGCCTCTCCTTAGATTTTGGATCATTATTCAAGCTTGAAACTGGAGGGGAATTCTGATTTGGCTTGTTTTGCAGGCACTGTTATGTTGGCATTTTTTTGGCTTGTGTTTGCTTTCCAAAGTGGGAAACTACATCAACATTTGCATTTTTTATTCTTATTTTAACCCCTTCTCAGGCTCACCTTCAAGACAAGACTTGAGACCCCATATGTATTTCAAACTTTTTTTTTTTTTCCCCCTTCACTGGAGTGATTTCACTTTTTATTTTCTCTGATTGAAAGAGGAAAAACACAACAGGTGTTATTTTATCAAACTCTCCAGAACCTCACGTGCTTAGGCAGATAAGGGCCCAGAAAGGACCATGTAGGTCTGATTCTATTAGGATTGAAGCCTTCAGGAGGGCAAACATAGGAGGCAGCATGCCAGGGGTATTCATGCAGTGTCTTACGCTGTTTATAGGTGTATGTCAGATCTGATGTTGATATCTGTGTCTCTAGGAATGGAAATAATAAATTGAGTCAAGAGTGCCCCCCTAGAGAGATCAGGATGACTCCCACCTCTTCACTGTGTCCTGCTGCATGACATGGTATTATCAGCATAAGAGGATGTTTATCTGTGTCCAGGTACTGCTGCTCCCTTTTCCTCTTTCACCTGGGGTCAATCTCTACAGCCAGCCTCACCAGGACTTTAAGGGCTTTAAAACATCCCTGCAAACTCTGCAAGTCTTCACTTGGTGTGAACAATACTGAATGTTTCTGTTCTGGACCTCATCTGGACGTCCACCAACAAGCCAGTGCGCAGGCTACTCTTGCTCTGCTTCTCATCTTGTGTAGTTGAAAAACACTTTCCTGTTCTCCCAGAGCTCCCAGGTGCCTTCCTGCTCCCTTCCTGTCTGCTTGGTGGGCCTGCTGCTCTGTCAGCACTGTGTTCTCCGTGCCTGCAAGCCTATTTCTGTGCACACCAGACCAAGAAGGTTCTCCAGTGCCACACCTGAGTGGACAGAGCCTCCCATCTGCCCCACTCCCACCCACTCTGCAGATTTGGGCTGGTGCTTCCCAACAGCAGAAGGCAAACTGTGGCACAGGAGAACACCTGAATCACAGAATCGTGGAATCATTCAGGTTGGAAAAGACCTCTGAGATCATCAAGTCCAACCTGTGACCAAACACCAAACCATGTCGATAAACACTTCTGGAGATGGGGAATTCATCACACCCTGGACAGCCTCTTCTGTTATTTAGTCACTCTTTCAGTAAAGAAATTCTTCCTAATGTTCAATCTGAACCTCCTGTAGTGCAGCTTGAGGCTGTTTCTTCTTATCCTGTCCCTTGTTCTGTGGGAGCACCTGGCTGCACCCTCCTGTCAGGGAGTTGTGCAGAGCCAGAAGATCTACCTGATCCTCCTTGTCTCCACACTGTGCCCCTTTCCCAGCTCCCTCAGCTGCTCCTCATAGGACTTGTGCTCCAGACCCTTCCCCAGCTCTGTTCTCTTCTGTGGACATGCTCCAGCCCCTTACTATCCATCTTGCAGTGACAGGTGCAGAACTGGACACAGGATTTGAGGTGTGGCCTCACCAATGTCCAATACAGGGGGACAATCATTGCTCTGATCCTGCTAGCCACACTATTGCTGATCCCAGCTGGATGCCACTGGCATTCTTGCCCACACGTTGGGTCACATTCAGGCACTGTCACCAGCACCCCCAGGCCCTTTCCCTTTCCAGACATTTTGCCCCAGACTGGAGCACTTCAAAAAGCTGTTGGGGCCAAAGTGTAGGACCCAGCACTTGGCCTGGTTGAACCTCAAGTCCCCCCTAATGACCACAGCAGTCTAATTGTCTCCTATCTTTGGGGCCTTTGCTTCCTGAAAACAGTTGATAAGAAAGATCCCTTGCTCAGGCAACACCTCTGGCCATAGAGGGAGGTGTGTCTGGGTGTCCATAATCTGTAAGGACAGCCAGCACTGCTCTGGAAGGCAGCCTGCAAAGGCCTGTGTCCTCTGAGAACACAGTCCACCCACTGAGACCAGCCCCAGCCAGTCAGTTGTGTGTTATACTCAGCTGGCATCCCTTTACCATGCAAGCTAGGGCCTTTTCTTCCCTGTCCTCAAATTCAGGACTGTCCTAGATTACAATGTAAGATGTAACCAAAAGCATGTATTTTACCACCAACTTCATAAGCTGTTAAAACCAGGTGGGGCAGTGTTCCTTATCTCCTTCATGACTCTTCCCTGATAACTCCAGGGGATATCTTCTGTTAATGGGCCATCAAACCTCACTGCATGACTCAAAAATTACATCATCCCATTGGAAGATGCTCTGCCCAGGGGGAGGAACCAAGCATTCCTCCCTGGATATAATCTGAGACTTGGAACACCGCGGGCAGCTTTATCCACTGCATTCCCAGAGGACTGGAGCTACAAAACCACCATGGGACCTTCAGAGGAAGACCCGACCCTTCTACAGGACCACTGCTTCAACAGAACCACATCTATCACTTCAAGAGGACTGCAGTCACCATTTAATCGGGCTGCTACCACCACCCTGACCAACAGGGTAACAGCTCTGACATGGGATCTCCCATTGGTTTGTGTTCAGACTAGAACAAGGGCTTGCTATAATTCATGCAATGCTGCTCCAATTTCTTTCCCTAATTCCTATTTTTCCCAGGGGTTGCTCCCTGTAAATAGGCTTCCTTCAGCACGAGGTGTACATTTCCCACCTTCTTTACAAGTCCCTCCAGTCTTTCCATTTGTTTTTTGTTTTATGTTGTTCTGGTCTTTCTCTACTTACCTGTTCAGAACCCATCCCCCTTCAACTCTAAATTGCTTTCCCCTTTCCTTTGCACTTAATTTTTTGTCTTTTCTAATTAATCTCCCTGCAATGCTGAGATGCTAATAAAATCAGAGGGAGAAAGGATTTTTTTTGGGACCCAGAGTTTGCTTGAAAGCTGATAACCTTGCTAAAGCAGATTTAAGAGATGCTAGGTGCAGCCTTGCTCTGTGTGCAAACCTTGACTCAGCACATATGCAAACAGCTCTAAAAATAGCTTGCACTTTCCCAATTCACGTGATGCATGTGCCATAATTCTGCACTGTGCTTTCCAAAAATAGCACTCACACACCATTGGCTGGTCTAAATCTGTGGACATTTAGCTTTTTCAACCCAGGCATCGCAGCACGTGGCTGTACAGCTTTTTCACAGAGGGATTTTTCTCCTGGGTGCCTCCCCCTCTATTCACAAAAATTAAGAGATTTATCCCTTCCCCTGTGCAATTGCTTAAGATCCCCGTGGCAACTGCAGAAGCTTCTCATGAGGAGAAATTATATTAGGTGTTGGCTCAAAGGTATTTTTAGCTTCTTACCATGCTCTCTAGCAGCTGGAAGCAAAGAGGTAACCCATCACCTTGAAGCCAGCCAATTCCCCTGGAACAGCAGCGAGGGCTCTGCAGAGCAGCAACCCAGAAACAGCAGCCTGACAAGCAGGGCTTGTTTGCACACAGATCTGAGCAAGAAGCTTAGTTAGAAACTGAATGAAAGGCTCCTCTCCTGTATTTCAGGGATGGAGACTGAATGAAGGGCTTCTCTCGTATTTCAGCGATGGAGACTGAATGAAAGGCTTCTCTCCTGTATTTCAGGGATAGAGACTGAATGAAAGGCTTCTCTCCTGTATTTCAGGGGAGTAGGTGAGCTTCTAGGATAGGACTGAAAATGCAGGGCACTGATCTGATCATTGGGATCAAGGCCAGGGTGGATGGGGCTCTGAGCAACCTGGGCTAGTAGGAGGTGTCCCTGTCCATGGAGGGGAGTGGAACGAGATGAACTTCAATGCCTTTCCAGCACAGACCGTTCTATGATTCTGTGATGACCATTTATTTGGAATAAAGCAGCTAGGGAGTTGGGGAGCCATGTTTGCATGGTCCAGCACAACTCCAGGGCATTATGGGTCAAGGGATGCCTCACAGATTTCTACCCACACTTCAGATCTTGGTTACACACCCACTGTGGTACAGGCACATGAATAGGAAAGCAAGAGTATACACCCCATGAAGGGACACTGCAAATTCCTTTGAGGACTTCTGTTGCAAAAGCAGATGTGGCACAGACACAGAGAAAAAGCACACACAGTGTCCATTCAAATGCAGCCCAAAATGTACAAGAATAAGTCTGTCCCATCAGGCCTTAAAGTCAGAGTAGGCACTGTTCTTCCTGCAGCTGTGGTGAGCAGCTCCTATCTAGTGCAGCAGAAACATGAGGAGCATCCATACCTTGTTTCCAGTGGTCCTGCTGGGTGATCCAACACTGCTTTAATCCCATATCAGTGGTCATTAGTTGTGCAACAGCCTGAGAGGAGAAGACAGATGTGATATATGAGTCTGTCATTTAGCAGATAAGGTCTCCAAGTGCCTGTAGGGGTAAGAACAGATCTGAAGCAAAGGACAGCGTACCTTCTTGGAGCTGTGCAGCACTAAGGGCTGGCCTCGGTGATCCTTGTAGGTTCCTTCCAGCTCAGGAGGTTTCACAATTGTATATTCTATGATCTATCAGGCTGACAACACTGATATATCCTCCAAGCCTGAGGAAAGGAATTTAACCTGCAGAAAATCCAGGGACTGAGAGATAGCCTGGGCCAAACTCATTTGGGATCAATATAGCAAGGTCCCAGCACATCACACCTCCTTTCCCTTATCTGAATTGCCTGCTACTACCATTACCTTGCTTATCAAGTCCTGCTTTATACTTATTGAACTCCACCAGCTTTGCTCCTAAAATATACCAGCACACAAATATGCTGGCATGACTCAGAGGTGGTAACATCAGTGGGGATTTTTTTGCATAGCAAGAATGTTTAAAGATAAAAATTAATGCAGCTACTATAGGGGCAGAGAGAGAAGTCAAGGAACAGGCAGTTCAAATCCCGTTACCTGTGGGTATCTTTGCAAGCAATCATAGCCCCTGACCAAGGGCCTTTCATATCTGCTTCAGCTCATGGTGGAGATGCCTAACCCTTAAAAACAGGCACTGAAGGGGAAACTTCTTGAGGGTTTGCAGCTTTCCTTCTCTTCAGCCATCTTCACTGCAACACCAGTGTCTATCACTCCATTATTCCCTAGGAAAATAGAGGGAATTTCTGCCAGGTAAGACCTGGGGGTGCTGCTGGGTGAGAGCTGACCCTGCCCCAACTGTGTGTGCTGGGACTCAGAACCCCCCTGTTCTGGGCTGAGCCCTCAGTGTGGGCAGCAAGGGAGAGGAGGGGGAGATTCTTCCCCTCTGCCCTGCACAGGTGAGATGACCCCCCACCCCACCCCCCACCCTACAGAACTGTTTCCATCCCTGGGATCCCAGGAAGAACAGGGAGCTGCTGCAGCCAGGCCAGAGCAGGGACACCAAGGGCATCAGAGGGATGGAGCAGCTCTGCTGGGAGGAAAGGCTGAGGGAACAATTGGGATTGCTCAGCCTGGGGAAGAGAAGGCTTTGGGGTGACCTCATTGTGGCCTTGCAGTGCCTGAAGGGAACCCACAGGAAAGATGGAGACTCTTGACAAGGGTCTGGAGTGACAGGATAAGGAAGAATGGCTTCACACTGACAGAGAGTGGGTTTAGACTGGGTATCAGGAAGAAATTCTTCCCTGAGAGGATGATGAGGCGTAGGTTTCCCAGAGAAGCTGTGGCTGCCCCATCCCTGGAAGTGACCAAGGCCAGGCTGAATGGGGCCCTGGTCTGGTAGAAGGTGTCCCTGCTCAAGGCAGGGGATTTGAAAATGGATGATCTTTTAGGTCCCTTCCAACCCAGTCATTCTATGATTTTATGATTCTTATCACTCCTGTCCCAACCTTTCAACTCCCATCAGATTTTCAGGTTCCTACAAGCCACTCCTTTGGGATAGCAGTGCTCCAAAGTGCTGATACCCAGTTTGCAGTGGAAGTACAGCAGCGACCTGGGGCTGCTGACTGGGCATGGGTCATGAAGGGTGTTTGAAAGGATGTCTCTGAGATTAGGCTCTGCTCCATTCCCCCATGAACAGAGTGGGTTTGGCTCTTGCTGGAACACCTCCGCTGCTCAGCGGTGCAGACGGAGCCCACAGCCCCGCTGAGCTGGCACAAACTGTGGGCTAGAGCTAGCGCAGAGGAGTTGGTGTGTGACAGACAGGCTGGTTCCTCCCTCCTGGGTCACCACAGAGCTCCTGGATGTCACCGTGCAGATGTGGGTGGGGATGTGAGCGTGCTCTAGGCTGCCATTCCCTCTGAGGAAAGGCAGCCTCATTTGTGAGGAGCTCTGAAAAAATTCCCTGCTAACCTCCCAGCCATCTGCTGTGGCAGTTGTACCTTCAGAGACAGCCAACCAGCTCAGCTGCCAGCAGCATGAAGCAGAACTGGTGTCTTCTCAGAGTATGGGGGCTGCTGCCAACAGAACTTGAAGACAGGCAGTTTTCCTGGGGGCTTCCAAATGGTTGTTCTTTGTCCAGTGGCATGAAATATAAGAAGAGTATGAGGCACCTGCGATGAAATGCAAACCTAGGCAAAACCCACCTGGTTTGATTACAAATGTGATTCTCAGGTTAGGTTCACAAAAGTTCAAAGGTCTCCTGGTGAACATGAGATGGGCCTTTTGAGAACCAGAACTAGATGCTGTGAAATTTAGAGCCCTGAGCAACCCTTTGAGATCAAGATATGAGTGAGGAGGCAACAAATAAAGGGACAGGCTTGTGTAAGAGGCCGTGACTCTGTTTTGGAGGGCTGAGTGCCCAGTCAGCAGCCCCAGGTCACTGCTGTACTTCCACTGCAAACTGGGTATCAGCACTTTGGAGCACTGCTATCCCAAAGGAGTGGCTTGTAGGAACCTGAAAATCTGATGGGAGTTGAAAGGTTGGGACAGGAGGGATAGGAATCATAAATCACAGATTGATTGGGTTGGAAGGGACCTAAAAGATCATCCATTTCCAAATTTCCTGCCATGAGCAGGGATACCTTCCAGGTGGACATATTCCAGGTTACTCAGTGCCCTGTCCCACTTGGCCTTGGACTCCTTGCTGCATGATGCTGTGGATGGTAGCTGTTTACAAGGATTCATCTGGTCAAACACATGGAAGAGAAATCCCTTGAAGATTTATATTTGAAACAAATTCCACCAACTTGTGAAGCTTCTGGATGTTTACTGGGTTCAGGGAGTGGACTCAGAGCAAGAACAGCACAAAGAGTCATTCCTGTGTACTGCAATATTTTCTTGACCAGCACTCAGGGTCCAAAGGTGCACAGGTACTTACAATCTCAAGTTTTACTAAAACAAGGGAGTTTAAGTTTCTATGCCTTTGTGATTCCGCTGAAGGTGGCTCACCACCTCCCACAGAGACTTTTTCTCAGTCTTCCCATGACATTCACACAAGTGGCAGATGGAGTAGGTGCTCCACACATGTGGTCTGTAAAATCAATGTTAATAGGCACAGCTGAGCTAGTACAGCCCAAGGAGCAAATCCATGTGGTTGAAGGGCAGGAATTGTTCTCTTGGACAGTGTTGTCTACAGCATGGCTTAAAGCATCCATGAAAGGTTAAATTCAGACATCATCCCTCACATTTGTGAGGGGGTCAGAGCATGACTTGGGCAAATACTACATTGAAGTGATGTGTGATTATCCTCTGTGAAGAGGCCTTGGCACAGGTTGCCCAGAGCAGCTGTGGCTGCCCCATCCCTGGAAGTGTCCCAGGCCACGCTGGATGGGGCTCTGAGCAACCTGGGATAGTAGATGGGCCCATGGCAGCGGGGTGGATCCACATGATCCTCAATGTCCCTTCCAAGCCAGACCATTATGTGATTTCTATGGAGCCACCAGAGCTCAGTGATAAATCTTGCTTCCCTTGCAGACAAATGTTCCCCCACATCAACTACTTTGACTGACATGAGTGGAGCACTGCCAGCTTACACCAGCAGTACATCTGCTCCCACATCTTTACATAACCGTTCCTGAATTTTTTTCCTTTTTCTTTTTTTTTTTCCTCCACACAGGTAAAAAGAAGCTGTGATTATGCTGGATTCATTCTAGAAACTCCACCAAAATTGATGATACCATGGTGATTATAACGAATATTTGCTCCTGTTCATATTTTAAGCCCTTTAAACTCTTCCCCATGTTTCTTTCAGAGATGGGCTGTTAAATTCGTTCCCAATATAAAAGGCAAGGAAAAAAAAAAAGCTTTTAAAAAACATTAAACATGATGCAAGACTTGGGACAAACCTGATTTACAGTCACTCTAGATGATCTAATAATGTACAGATCAGGTTCATGCAGCAGTGAGCAATTTGATGGTCAGACCAACAGTGTTTCAGAAAAGGGGAAAGCCATGAGGCAAGCAAAAAGGATGCACTGTGGAAATGAAACACTTCACAGTGGGGCTCTGCTTGCAAAAGCATTTTTGCCCTCAACATTAATGTTTATCTGTTCTAAAGCATCACCTATGGTAAATGCCAGGCACGTTTACTATAGGCACTGTGTTGACATCACCCTAGAGAAAATAACAATGGTTTGGCAGCCTGCAAAGTCTTTTTAAAAATAGGCTGTGAAGCCCCTGAGAAAACGACAGGCTCTAAAAATAGGACTAAAGCTGAGGAAAGAAAAAAAAAGTGCAGCTTTCCTCATGCTAAAGCTCAGGGTCAGCTGCAAAATGTGGGGTTCCTTCAAGGACACACAATGAATGCATTGCAGTGTTCTGCAATGAATGAAAGCTCCCCCTCTGAGTTTTTTCCTGTACTGCAGGACTCACAATGAGGGGGGAAAAGGGAAAAGGCAGAATTTTAGCAAGTTCAAGTAAGTACAATCTAGAGTTTCCCCTCCTTCCTACCCCTGAGCAGCCCTTGACAAAAACATCTCCCAGAAGTTTGCTTCTTCCTCCACACACACCCCTGTTTCTGTTCTCCAGTGCCAGTGTTCTTTCTCACAAAACCAGATTTTGTGAGCACATCTTTGCTGCACTGGCACAGAGACAGATCTCAGGAGGCTGAGAAAATAATTGTAATAACCCAAATAATTGCAAGCAAGCGTCCCAGATTCTTGGTCATTCGTGATACAGCAAGTTGGACATCCCATTTTCAATTTTCATGCCCAAATATCGAGATAAGACATGAGGCTTCTGCAGGAGTTTAGACCCTCCTTTTGGCCCACCATTGGTAATTTTTAGTATTATTCTCTCATAGTTATGAAATAAAACCAGAGCCCTCCAGTGGCCAAAAGCACACCAGTAACCTTGCTGGAAGCTAACCAGAGATGGACTCCAAGATAGCTGCCCTACTTTAACTTGGTGCCAGCCAACAACCAATTTGGGAAGGGCTAGACAGCTGCAGTCAGTGGGATGTACTGGGACAGACACACGTGAGGACTGTGGCATCCCTTGGTTTAAAATCCTGGCATCACTAGCGGAGAAGACACTAATGAAAATGGGGAGCCACTTAAAATGGGCATGGTCATGTGTTGGGAACAACCTGATTTCCCTTAGAGAGTGGCAGGGGAGGAAGGGGCTAACCTGAGTTTTTGACAGGAGTGCAATGGAAAGGCAAGCTACTGGCACAGCCACAGGTCAGGCACTCCAGAAATGCCACTCTGTCACCTTAGAGGATAGCTGTGAACCTCCAAGGAATTCTCTTCCTCTAAGGTAGGCAACAAATTCAGCCAAACAAAGTTGTGCCTGTGCTATAGGCAGCTGCTTGACAAGCAGCTGCTCAGTGTAGATATTTTGTTTGCTTCACCAGTTGCCTCAATGCACTTCTTCTTTCTCCAGCTCTGGGTTATTTACCAAGGAGTGGATTCAGCTAAGCCCTGTGTGTGTGTGTGTCATTCCCAGAGTCTCAGGGTCTCCTAATGGTGGATCCTGAAGGTGTGACATAACTTCCCTTTTCAGATTATCCTGTTCCTGTGACCCTTCTTGCCAGGTGCTCTCTGTTGCAAAAGAAAGTAGGTTTTCTTATCTAGGGTTTCCTTCCCTTAATTTTGACCACCCCAGTTTTGATTTATTTTTTTTTTTTTCCCCTGCAAAACCACACGGAAATGGAGTTACCTCTGGAGTCATGGAAGTGCCATGCAGTCTCTTGATTGTCAGGGTACACTCTAAGCAGCAGATCCAGGCTGCTCTGGGTTTCTCCAGCTGAGGACTGTCATGGCAGAGTCCTCCCTCCCAGGCTGCATAAACCCTGTGCCAGCTCTCTTTGGTCCTGGGAGAACCCTCCAAAGGAACAGGAAACTTCACCAAGCATGAAGCAGTTTTTCCCCACAAGGCTCCAGCCCCATTTCCCTGCCTACTCATAGATGCTGACAGTGAAGGAGTGCTCCATTCCACAGAGCTTCCAGACACCAGGATGATATTCCCAGCTGGCACAGTGGGCTGGCACTTTTTGATGCCAGGGAGATTAACCTTTCATACCATGTTAGATATTCTCTCATGGACCTTCAAAATCAAGCTGAATGTAGAGATACCACAAAATAAACCAAAACAAACAAACAAACAAACAAAAAAAAACCAAAAAAACCCCAACAATCCAGGACATAAGAAGTATGAGCTGAATTTTCCCCCAGAAATCTCAGTATACTTAAAATGGGGAAAACAAAGGAATATAATGGGAAAACCTCTAGAAATGAAGTTTTGCTGATTTATGAGCCTGGTATGGCTTTCTACAGAATGAAAACTCAAGAGCCAGAAGAAGGTTAGTAAGAAAATTCACTTGTCCATTCTTCTTTCCCACCACAGGTATCTCAATCCTCAGACATCAGTGAGATAAAGTAAGGATTTTTTTTCTCCCAACATCCCTATCCACAAATGGCATTAAAATCATCACTTCTATCCTGGGAGGGCTACCACAAAAGGGGAAAAAAAAAATCTTTCACTCTGCCACAATCCATCAGCAGAATGAAAGGAGTGTCTGCATTTGGAAGAACTGAAGGAAGCATTTGGCATAGTACATAAGACAAAAGGAGATCAAACAGGTGAGAAAGAAGAAGGAACCGTGGAAGAAATTTTGAAAGATTACAAAGGTCCAGCTGGAGAAACTTCCTATGGGGGAAAAAACACCCCGATGACCTAGAAAAAAAATGTTCAAGTATGTTATATACTGTGTTGAGATCAAGATGACAGGGAGGAGAAATAACCACAATTTAACCAAGAGAGCAATTAAAGTGTCTTTAGATACCTTAAAACAAACTGTCTCCATGCAAACTGGAGATACTCTGGTTTTATGCAGCAGAATTCATTGCAATCTGAGACAATAAACCAGAGTTTTAAAAAGAACAGTTTGTTCGCCATGCATGGAGCCAGTCAATCCAGCTTAATGACTTGCAGGACACGAGCTCTAGAGACTTCTGGCTGCATTATTCAACACTGATATATAGCCCTCAGAAGAGCAGAAACAGATCCTCATGCCAGCAGCATACAGATGATATCCAGGTGAGCAGGTACGACAACACTGAAAAACAGATAGTCAGAAAATTCTTGTCACCAGGACCAAGGGAAAAAAGAGTGTCTGTCTGACCTCAGTTAGCAAGGAAGGTCACTTTGATTTATAATCACAGTATCATGGAATGGTCTGTGTTGGAAGGGATCTTAAAGATCATCCAGTTCCATCCCCCTGCTATGGTCAGGGACACCTTCCACTAGCCCAGGTTACTCAGAGCCCCATCCAACCAGGCCCGGAACACTTCCAGGGATGGGGCAGCCACAGCTGCTCTGGGCAACTTGTGCCAGGGCCTCACCACCCTCACAGGGAACAATTTCTTCCCAATATCCAATCTAACCCTGCTCTGTCAGTGTGAAGCCATTCCCCCTTGTCCTGTCACTCCAGGCCCCTGTCAAGAGTCTCTCTTCCTCTTTCCTGTGGGTTCCTTTCAGGCACTGCAAGGCCACAGTGAGGTCACCCCAAAGCCTTCTCTTCCCCAGGCTGAACAATCCCAGTTGTTCCCTCAGCCTTTCCTCCCAGTAGAGCTGCTCCATCCCTCTGATGCCCTTGGTGTCCCTGCTCTGTCCTGGCTGCAGTGGGTCCATTCAAGAGCACAGCCATTTGGCCTGGGATCCTTTTGCTGCATTCCTGACCACCCCATGTGAAAAAGGTTATCTCCAGTCCTTGGAGGAAATTGTTTGGAGACATTTTTCCTGGCATGTATCCCATTCTCACTACTGCAGTCTTTAAAGGGAAGACACAGACTGGAAAGACAGGTCCAGAATGAATCCTGGATATTAGTCCTGCATGTGTTGGATGGGAATGCTGGAGAGTGACTTTACCAAGACAGAGCTCTGCCATGGGTCTTAAGAGGAGTACAAATTCTTTGATTAGCAGCAAAGAACTCTGTGTTGCTCTAATTGCCAGATTAAGCATCTTCATCAGCTTAACCATTCCCAGAAGATACAAATCAGACTGTAACAGGATAACCATCCCCATCACAGTCCTCTAGAACTGAGACCCCACTGTACAGGGAATGTTACTAGAGATCAGAGAGGAGTTTTTTCCCTGCATCCACCCCAATAGGAGGATTTGTGGTGACACTGTCAGACTCTGCAGCAGCACTGCTGGTGTGCTTGATGCAGCCAAGCTCAGCCAAGGTAAGAAAATGTTTTAAGCCCTGCTTGGCCTAACTTTTGGAGTCAGATAATAGTGGTTTCTTGTTAGCTCCTTGAGAAGCTCATCACAACATTGGACTCTGCCCTGTCTGAAATGGTTTGATTTTTCTGGAGGAGTTAAACAACACCTGGATCCTCACGTAAGGCCCCCATTGCAATTCACCTCAGAAGTGAGTCCTGCAGTGAATGTTGTACATTTGCTCTGCTCCCTCTGACTCTATAATGTTAACTGGAACCAAGACCACATCTCTGGCTTGCACCAGATCCCAGCTATCCAACCAGAACAAAATCTAGACATGTCCCACAGCACCTTCTCTAAGCCTCTCTATATGTCCTTCTCTCTCCCAGACCAGCTTTCCCAGCCTCTATCACAACAGGATGTGGCTGCTCCATCAGTTCCACCTCCCAGGAACCAGACACTTGCTGATGCAGTGAAAGCTTCAGCTTTTACACACAGGCAGCTCATCAGCTCCATTTGCTGTCACTCACTGCTTCAATTTTTGTGCACATGATTCTATTCACTGAACTCCCACTGAAACTTAAAAGAAAGATTTTAGATGTGCCTAAACATCTACTCCCTTTATTCCTCTCAAAGACATTTCCTTTTCCTATCAATTGATTTCCAGAGAAGCAGAGACTAAGGAGCTGTGTCTTACAAGCTGGCAACAGTTTGAGTATCCTCTAGTGGCACGAAATGGGATTTCAGTCACTAAAACCTGGATGTCTGTAAGATCTCCCACCTCTCCCATGCCAGCAAATATCTTCCCTCCCCTGAATCTGCTTTGCTGTGCTCCTTAGTGCCCTCCATAATCCCAAATTCGGGGTAACTTCAGCTGTGGTAGCCACAAGAAAAGAAAAAAAGACCCTTTTGACACCAGGTATGTTAAGACACTAAGGCTCTGTGCTCTCTTGCTGTTTGAGACTTTTCACAGGAATGTTTATGTTCAAACAGCTGTGTGAGCACGGGACCAAAGACTTGTCACACACCATAACAAAAGCATCTGCTGCTGCTGCTGCCACTGCCCCAGGGAAAAGAGGCAGCTCCACCTTGGCACCAATGTCAGAGCAGGGCTTTGGTCACAGATTTAGAGAATCACAGAATCAGCTACATTGGGAAAGACCTTGGAGATCATCGACTCCAACCTATGAACTAACACCACCTTGCCAACTAAAGCGTGGCCCAAGTGCCACATCCATCTTTTTCTTAAATACCTGGTCCATGGAGTTATCCCATCCTTCACTGATAAGAGGAGTAAAGGCTTTGGTGTAAAAGAAACAGAAGAGCACCTGCTGCCAGATCTCTAAGCTACAGGCCTGTCTATAAGATGGCATCATATCTAATAACGAAAAAGAGTTGACAGTATAACAGTACTGTCATTATTTTATTTTACTTTAATACATACCACCAAGGGTAAGAGTAGTTTAAAAATTCTATGATGCCATGGGATACAATACTTCCAATTTTTTTTTAAAAAAAGGGTTTTTTAGTTTTCTTTCAGAGAAACTTAAAGTGGCACTGCTCTGCCACAAGAAGCTTGGTGACAAATCATGTTGGCACAGCTCTTGGCCCTCTGCAGTTCTGTGCACTTAACACATGGGGAACATTCTTGCATTTCCTTGTCCACAGACAGTTTTCAGTCATCCAAAATCATCTACTTTAGTGCTGGCAAAGTCAGCTCTATAATAACCCAAGTTCCAGAGGCTGAGTGAAAAAGGATAATCTTTCTTTAGCTCTCTTTTTGCATCATCCTGTAACCTTTAAATTGGAACAGCACCTCTGCTATTGAATTCAACAGGAGATTTCACAGAGGTTTTTTTATGAGACTCATTATCTGGGGAGTACATCTGCCATCAGTTTTAGCGCCAGGAAAAATTGCTATGATCATGTATTGTACTTAGAAAAAGGAACAGTGGAATCTCAACCTACTGGCAGAGCAGCTCTGTAATGCAGCTTGCATTTCTCCCACTGTCAGTCTTGTACCTTCCCTGTCCTCTAAATGTGCAAGTTAAAATCCACAAGTTAAAATCCACTCTTCACTGTTTAAACTGGCTGGATGGCCAGGCCCAGGGAATGGTGGTGAATGGAGTTGCATCCATGTGGTAGCCAGTACATCCAGAGGTCTTTCCCAGGGCTCAGTGTTGGGGCCAGTTCTCTTTAAATGACAACCTGGACAAGGGGATTGAGTGCTCCCTCAGTCATTTCTCAGATGACACCCAGCTAGGTGTGAGTGTGGATCTGCTGGGGCAGGAAGGCTCTGCAGAGGGATCTGGACAGGCTGGATCCATGGGCCCAGGCCAGTGGTCTGAGGGTCAACAAGGCCAGGTCCTGGGTGCTGCCCTTGGCTCACACCAACCCCTGCAGCTCCAGGCTGGGGCAGAGGGGCTGGAAAGCTGGGAAAGGCCCTGGGGGTGCTGGGGACAGCAGCTGGACAGGAGCCATGGGGGGCAAGAGGCCAAAGGCACCTGGGCTGTGCCAGCCGTGGTGTGGCTGCAGGGCCAGGGCAGTGACTGTCCCTGTGCTGGGCACTGCTGGGGCCACACCTCAGATCCTGGGGCAGCTTGGGAACCTCAGGACAAGATGGACATTGAGGAGCTGGAGCGTGTCCAGAGAAGGGAATGGAGCTGGGGAAGGCTTTGGAGCACCAGGAGGGGCTGAGGGAGCTGGGAAAGGGGCTCAGCCTGGAGAAAAGGAGGCTCAGGTGGAACCTTCTGGCTCTGCACAACTCCCTGACAGGAGGGGACAGCTGGGGGTGGGTCGGGCTGTGCTCCTAGAGAAAAAGGGAAACAGCCTCAAGCTGTGCCAGGGGAGGTCGAGGTTGGACATCAGGAGGAATTTCTTCATGGAAAGGGCTGTCAGGCACTGGAAGGGGCTGCCCAGGGAGGTTTGGAGTCTCCATACCTGGAGGTGTTCAAGAAATGACTGGATGTGGCACTCACAGCTCCGGGCTAGACAACACGGTGGTGTTTGGTTACAGGTTGGACTCGATGATCCTAAAAGGTCTTTTCCAACCTGAATCATTCTGTTATTCAATGATTCTATGATTCCAAGGTCCCATAATGAAATAACCTTGACAGGCAAACACCCCACACTTCCATCAGCAAAGAAAGAGAGAAATATCTAGAAATTGTCCTAGAGGCAGAGTTTGTAGGGGCAAGTATTCACACACCTGAAACAGCACTGCAGAGGAAAAGAAAAAAATAGATAATCAGGCACTGGAACAACTTCTTCCTGAATGGATCCCGCGCCCTCTGCTGGAGCGCTGTGCTCATTCCAGCCCAACCAGGATGGAGAGAACAGAATACAGGTGTGCCATGGGAGGGTCAGAGCTGGGAACAGGCAGGGACCGGTTGGGAGGGAGAAAGCTCAAGGGATATAAAGCAGAGTGAAAGCTACTCATGAGGGGAAAAGGAAGCACTACACAATAGGTGATGAGAATGCCCAGAGGGGGATGGATGGACAAAGGGATTTGGGGCTCTCTCAGGTCATTTCACAGCAAAGACCAGACTCCAAAATTTGGACACTACAGCAGAGGGGAATTTGGAATGACAGGTTTACTAAAAACTTCATCAGAAATCTCTGGTGTGCCTGAGAATGGTGTCAAATCTTTTCTCCAAGCACAGGTCAAATCAGTGCTATGGATAAAGGGCACTGCCTGCACAGCCTTTGGGGAGGGTTCCACCTCCTGTGCTGCTCAACTCACTGCAACTACTTTCCCACGAAGTCCCATGGTCTCCTCTGATGTCCCAACAACAACACTGTGCAGCAGACGTAAGGCAAGCTGTCCTTGCAAACTTCTCCAGGCATCTGGCTTCAGGAATACTTGGAAGAGGAGCAGATCAGCAGATGCTAGAATGGCCATCTCCACTGCTGGGGATGCACAGGGCAAAGGTATCAGAGACTCAGCCCTTTCCAGCACAGTGTATTTGTACCTCTGATACCTGGTGCTGCCTCCAGTCTGGAACTGCAGCTTGGTCAGGGGTGCATGGTATGGATGTAAAGCCCTGGGAGCTTTCTTCCTTCCTTCTGTGATGCCCAGGTTTGATTCCTACATGGAAATATAAAGGAATGGCAGGGCTGTATTGGGTGTGCAGAGCAATCAGAAGACACAAAGTGAGCAGATGCAGGAGGCAAACAGCATTTGGTTGATTTGGAAGAAACTACAGCTACACACATTCCTATATAACAATTTTAGGATAGGAAGTAACTTCCTGAAACACAGTATCAAAACATACTGGAAAGGGTGAATTTTTCTAATAATAATCAAGGAAATTATTCCCTTATGACTATGAAGATTGCTACTTAGGAAATGGCCTGGGCTATGGGCAGCTGTTAATGTGCACAAAATCAATACCCAGGCAGTTTGTCTGCTCCACTCAAAGGCAAACACAGCAGTCACACTGGCTTGAATTGGTCTGGGGTATGGAATATAATTTCCCCCTTTGGAAAAAGAGTATGCAGTGCGGACCTGATGGTGTCACCAAGAATCTCAACACTTCACACAAATTTGGCCAGGTCACAAAGAGAAATAGACACAGGGTTGTCACGTTTCTCTGGTGAGAACTTTGCCTCTTCCTTATTCATGAGCTTCAGATTCTCACTCTTGTGACTACTTGCTCCTTTTCCAGTAGTAGATATCTCCTGCCTGCAATAAATTTGAAAATTAGGGGTGAACTCTACACAGTGCAGCCAATGTCCATCAAGCTATGTTTAAAGACTCTTTAAGGGTCTGTGGACAAGTTTTAATGAAAAAGGTTACTAAGAAAAAATAATTGGCTGTCAGCAAGTGGCATTTACTGTACTGCTATTCTCACCCCCAGCAACAATATTTAGAGTATCTGCAAATAAAAGATTGGGAAACAGTTATTTTACTCCATCAGAGCTTGGGAAAGGTCAGATTGAGATCTCTCCAAAGGGTCAAAGCTATATAATACCAGTTAATACCATTTACTGTAGAAGCTGAACTGATTTGGGTCTAGACATAAGTTTCCTGTTTCTGCCACTCTTCTGCATGAATATTAAAGTCTGAAGAATGACCACAAGAAGACCACCTAAACCTAGAAGCTCACTGTTCTCCATTTTTAACCATGCCAGGATATTCTCTTTTGATCCCATGACTGGACATTTCCCTCTAAAACCTTCTGACCTAACCAAAGAGACTCACCATTACCACTGTCCTTGTTTATTTCTCCAAAGAAATCAGTGTCCTTAAGCAAAATCTTCCATAACAAATATTATGGTTACTTTTATGAAGGCCATTTTTTGTATTTATCAGGCATTCATTGATTCAATTCCTTGTTATGCAATTAATTGTCCTCCTACAGAAGTTTAATTTACCAGACTGCAGAGCCATAGATACACTTGTAGAAACTGTTTTAAAGAAAGTCATCACCTTTGTTACTCTGCAGACTTCAGTCAACAACAGAGGATTAGTGAATGAAGTGCCATAAGTAATTCCGCTAATTCCCTTGAAAGTCATGAGTGAATATCACTCAGTTTTGATGATCTGTCAGCATTCAATCTGTCTGCAACACAGTTTCTGCCACAGCTATTTAATAGAAGATATGCTACTCTTTGATTTGATTTGATTTATTCTAATTCAATGACTCTCCAAATTGTATTCTCTGCTGGGATCACTAACTCACTTCTGGGAAAATCATTTTAACAGACCAATTATGACAGAAAATACAAATGCTGTACTCAAAATTAATACATTTATACTCCTCCCTGCTGCTACTTCTTCCTGACATTTTATACCTGTATTGCCACAAATGCAGTTCAATACTCAGTGGGCCCTTATGGCAGATGCAGCTCAATTGGTCAGCATTGCAGAGTTTATGCCTTCAAAATTCACCCTCTAAAAACCTTCTCCCAAACCTTCCCTAAGCCTGATTGGTTAAAAAAAACCTCTTTATCTTATCTGCAGTAAGTCAGACTGGAGAGGGTCACAGAATTTAACACACACAAGGGATTGATAAAGTGTAGGACAGATTCCTGGGGCTCACAGACACAGCCCTGGAATGGCCTCACCTTTTGCTGGGGCTCCCTAAATGCCAGATTTCAGAAGAAAGCCATGAAATGTGTATTTACAAGAGTGGAGGTCAGGGCTGTGCTTGCAGCCTGACCAGAAATGCGTTTATCTCCATCACCCATTTACAGTTCTGATCAGTTTTGAGATGACCACTCCTCCCTTCAGATTGTTGCTACCTGCTAGATAAAAAAAAAAGGCATTTACATTAGATTTTATTTTTTTTTTAATTTTGAGAGTTTTGTTTTTAATTTTGAGTTTTACTTAATAAATACAAAAGGGAGAGAGGTGGTGGTGATAGGGAGATAAAGGGGTTTTCATCATTGTAACTAAAATCTGATTAATTTTTTGGGGGTGAAAAGATGATTTAGGTGATATTGCCAGGACATTATGCATCCACCTGTCAAATGTTTTGGCAGACGTGAGCATTCACAATTCTACACATGTTACTGCAGGTTTGGAGCACTGCTGATGCAGATTTGCAGTGATAGGGTCTGTAACGATGGGATCCAAAACACAGCTCCTCTGTGGCACTTGTGCCACTCACTTTAATGATGTGTGGTTTGGGACAGCAACTGCCCTCCAGAGGGGGAGTGAAGAACCATCTGGGCTGGATGAAGAAGGGGAAAGAGACAAAGTGAATTAAGAAAACGTGGTTTGAAAAGTGGAAACTGGGGAAACAAAAGACTTGTAAAACGAACAAAATATGTGGATTAACACAAATGTGCAAATGTGTCCTGGGCTCAAGGACTGAGGCAGTGAGGGTTTTGGGTGAGTGACAGGGAGCAGACGAGCACCAGTGGCAACGCTGCCACAGTGGCAGGGAAGAAAAGAAAACAAATCTGTGTGGGAACCATTGTCCTTCAGCAAGGTACAGACTCCTGCATCCAGTGGGGAAATTAGGCTTTTTCCTTGACTGTTGTCTCCTTGTCTTCTTTCAGCATGACTGTGAGGCAGATACATGGATAAATGCCATGTACATGGGCTTACCTTTGTGGCTTCTGAGTCCAGAAACTAGCAAAAGCTGAGTGAGGAGTAATTTGGAGACTGCCACTGAGTGTTGCCTCATGCAGTGCCCACAATGGAGCAGGACAGGTCTTGTGGAAGGTGCTAGCACTCTGGGGAGCACCCAAGCTGGCTTTGTTTCGTCTTGGTATCCAACCAGACACATAATCTGGGAGATGGAAAAGCACCTTCCAAAACACTTTTCCTTGAGCAGGGGCTGGAATGGAGTCAGACACATCCCTCACCAGCAGTACACTGATCTCCAGCCAGGAGATCATTTCAACCTGATAGCGGGCAGAGCTGTCACAGCACAGAGGGACCACCCCCTGCAGGACCAGCAGGGGGACATGTCAAATTATCTTCACATCTTTCCCTGTGGCAGGAGTTCAGTGCAGCACTGCAGCATCCACCTCTGAGGAAGGTGAAATTCTGCAAGGGGATGTGGACTGTCCTAAAAAAGCTGCAGAGCCATATCAACTCCACATCAAACTTTCCATATGAACACAGTAAAGTCCAAGAGGACAACCAGCCTTTTTGACATAAAAAACCCACACACAACACTTTAAAAAATACTGATTTTATTCATGTCTAGCCTATTCAACAGTGGATCACACTGGCAGGAACAACCACAAAAATCAAGTTACAAGGTTTCATCAGGTTCTCGCCTGTGCAGCGCTGGATTGGAGTCAAGCACATACTATGGCACTGCCACTAATGATAATGATTGCTGTTCCAAGCTCACTCAAGTCCCATCTCCCTGGTGCACTTCCAAGCCCAATAACCTTGTCTCCCACTGTGCGTGGGATTGTCCGCAGAGAATTTGTGTTCTCAAAGCCTGAATGCAGCAAGCATCCTGAAGCACATACTCCAGCTAAAAATTCCCTATACCTCACATTCTTTATTTGAAAGGCTTCAAGTTTTCAATGAAACAAACAAACAAACAAACAAAAAAAAGCCCCCACCATCTACAATTTCTCAGAAACGTTGGACCTGACCTGTATAACTCAGATCCAATAAGAGAACTGGAATTACTTATCTCACCACATGACCTGGCCTGCAAACTCCAGCTGTTTTCCTTGGAATGATGCATCAGAGCAAGGTTTCCCACCAAAAGCAAAGCACCCCTGTCAATATCATCCCTACTGATAGTGTGAGCACACAGTATGGCCCAAGGTTTCTGCCCCATGGATTTCCCCAGGATAATCACACTTTTGCAAAGGTAGCCTGCACCTATGCTGACTCAAGACAATTGCCCCTGCAGGAAGGGTCCATGGTAGCTCTGGTCACTCATGGTCAGCCACATGGCCTTGACACACAGATCAGCATAAAGGAACTTGGAGGATTCCCACAGCTGGCCTGCATTGAGGGACAAAGCAGGTCCCTTGGGATTGTGGAGTGCATTTTGCCTCCCAAGGACTGCAGGTTCACATCCATGGCTGTGACTACTCAGAAGAACTGCACCAGAAGCAGCCTCCATCTGGCAGCTCAGGGTTTCTCTAAGCCCAGTCCTACAAGCCTATGGGAGCTACAGGTAGTTAGGAAGTTTCTCAGAGATCCAGATCCTTAGCCAGCAGTCACAAGGAGGTAATGCACTCCCAGAGTTGCCAAATCAGAGGGATCAGCTGCCTCCTACCTCTTTTCCCTCACACAATGATGCTGAAAACTGCCAGACTGGCTAAAAGTCACTCAGGAATATATAGAGGGTGTTACTGATAAAGAGTTCCAGGGAAGTTGTATGCCCAGCATCCATCAAACTACCTCTTGACTATTCAGCTATCACATTTAACTCCACTCTCCCTCTCAGGCTGTCCCCTCCCAGAATCAATTCTTCCTACCCATCCTCCCACTCTCCTGTGCAGAGAGCTGGCAACACACACAAGCTGGATCCATATGTAGTCATGGAAATTTGGCTGCATGGCTGACCTTTGCTGCTGCCAAAGGGAGGGAATTCCAGGCCAGAGCACCCCTCTTTGCCCTTCACTTTTCAGAGCTAATTGGGTTTTCTCTCACTTTCAGTATGGCACAGCATAGACTCGTGGAGCTTGAAAAGCAGCAGAGGTTTTTATCACAACGGTGCAATGGGATAAGACTTCAGAGAATTTTCTGGGAACACCGTGTACAATTATATTACAATTGCAGAACTGTCTGGCAATTGTGCCTCCTAAGTCACACAATAGACTACAAATGGTGCTATTTCAGTGAAATTCTCTACGACCACTGAAAATAAGTCGCTAACTTCGTTTGAGCAGGCAACGGACTCACGTGTTCACAAAAACTGACCGTACAGATGCTAAAGCCAGATACTTAGTAAGTAGTTGAGAAACACCTCTGGTTTAGGCCCATCCCTTAGGTAGCAGATATTTTGCATGAACAGGATGATTATTACTTGTAGAGCTATATGAAACATCTACCTTTTTATCTGAGTTATGAAAGCACAGCTTTGAAAAACACAGTAGTCCAAGGCTAAAAAGACAGTCAGACAAATAGACAGACTTCGGCCACTCATTTGATTTTCTTAGAGAGAGCTCTTTGCTCTTTTAAGGGCTGACCTTATGCATTTGCCATGTCTGCATGCTCCACTTGAGAAAAAGGCTTAAAGGAAGTTTCAACAGCAGACTCTTCTGGAGGTGTCCTGTGTCAATCTCCAGCTTCCCACAGGACTTGGTGCTTGTCTGGGGCTTTTGAGGAACAACTCATAAATTGCTGCTATTTAGCCACTAGCAGTTGAATCTTGTTTTATGTAGTTTTCCCAGAAATAAGACGCATTGTAATCTTGTAGGGGATTCTCCCTGCTTCCTTCCTCCAGCCCCTGTTCAAATTTAGTTTCAGTTTCCTGGAACTAAGAGTGTTGACCCCTTTAAGAGCAACAGCAACAAGAAAACCACAGAGCAAGGAAAATAATTTCCTGACCAAATTTTCTCCATAAAGGAGAAACTCCACAACTTTACAGGAAGAAGACGCAACAATCTCTTTTGCAGCATCCTGATATGACAGCCTTTCAGCATCCAGAATCCAGCCTAGCAAGGGAAAAAGGAAAAAAAAAGAGTTATTTTACATGGATCACAGTAAAGCCACAACAATCTAAGGGTTCATTTCTTCATAGAATGTTTGAAGGGGCTGAATTAGAAATCTGCAGTTGTCAGCTGCAGCTGGCTAAAATGGAAAGGGCTGCATTTCTTTGCCTACCTTGATGTCTACTAGGATTGGCTTTGGGGCCAATTTTTCCTTGCAGCTCCTGGGAATTATACAACTGTTTTGTTGCATGAGATGAAATATGCTTATTAGAAGGTTGCAAAGTTTGTTAGGATGCATTGCAGTACTCTTCAAGGACAGAGACACAAGATCTGATTCTTACTGTAACTGGGACTTTTGGACTTCCCAGCGACATTTTCGTGGCATCTAATTTTAGATCTGCAATGACAATTTGGCTTATTTGGAATTTGGAATCCTCCCTCTGCTCCAGGGGCAGGAAAATCTATCAAAGCAAATAAAGGAATTTTTTTTTTTTTTTTTTTTTTTTAAATTAGATCTGAAACAATTTATGAGACATTAGAAGAAAAAAAAGTTGGGTCTGCAAGAACTTTTCTTTCTTTAGGGTCTTCTCCATTGTCACACTTTTGTGCAGTCCATTCCAGCTGCATCTGTGCTGGTGACTCATGAAACCTAAAGGGCTATTAATAAGTTATTAAAAGTATCAGCAGACTCCCACAACAAAAGGAGAAAGAAAAAATTACTGGAATAAATGAAGTACTGCACCCTGTGGAAAGGATCCACACTGGAGCAGATCATGATGAACTGCAGCCCATGGGAAAGGCTCACGCTGGAGAAGTTCCTGGAGGACTGACTCCCATGGGAGGGACCTCACACCGGACCAGAGGAAGAGAGTGAGGATCTTTAATGATATTTTCTCTCCCCTGTGGAGCTGAGGATGGAGAATGACAGAGTGGCTTCAGGGGGCACCTGGAATCCAGCCACAGGTACATGGATAGGATATGATATTAAATTCACCATTTCAGGACTCCTGAGTGCTAAACAAAACTCTGAGGCCCAGACTTAATTGTGTGAGCAGGGCAAGTAATGAGCTTAAAGAAGTTCAGCTTGTGCCTGCCAAAATGCTGAGCAGCTCAAGCCTTTAAACTTGCAAACTGCAAGGAGTTTGCACCATTTATGTTTTTAGACAGCATTCTCTACCACAATTCCTTTTCCCACTCAGTGCTGGGGTTTGGAAGCAGCTTATTCCACCAAGAAAACAATACACTTTCCAGTCCCTGAGCTCCCACAGCTCCCACTACTGCTTGGCAATGACTCAAGTAGCCAGAAAAAGAAAAAGAACAGGCTGTAAAAAGTGTGGCAGTGAGACAGCCTTGGGCCAGAAGGTTGTTTGTCACATTGCCAAAGCCCAAAGGAGGAGAAAGAAGTGGGAGAAACATCAGAGATGGGAGAAGCCTACAAAGCAAACAAGATTTATCAGGAACTCTGCCTAGGTTCTGAAAGGAGAAAATGTCAGCAGCACAAAAATATATAAGTATGCATCTTTTACATAAATATAAATATACACCAACACATTTGCATCTGCTCTTCAAAAAATTTTCTAAGAGAAAGAAAACCCAGGTCTAACAACAAAATGCACAACTTGCTTGTTTTAAGTTCACCACAATTGTGAGCAATCTCTGCTTTCCAGGCTAAATATGTGCTGATCTTCAAAGCAAAATTCCCTCAGCGACTTTTCTTTAATGTCAATTTTTTTCCTGCGGATTTATATGTTTGAGAAGAGAGTTTTCACTCCAGGGATTACAGAGGATGAACAAATTGAGATGCTGAGGCCAACTCACAGTTTTCAAGAGATTCAGGGCATCAATAATTGAATCACAGTGATTGTTTGGAGTTTGATAAGGCAGAGACCCCATCAGACAATTCAAAGGTAGAAAGATATGTCTGCAGCACCTGAATTAATTGAACCTATGACAAATCCCTGGATTTCCCAGCAGAGTGAGCATTCACAGTGGTGGTGTGGTCTGATTCTAGTTTTATTTTTACAGTTATGTATATGACATGGATCTTCCCCAAAGGCAGTAGAGATGTTCCACTGGGAAAGAGGAGAGGATGAGACTCTAAACAATCAATATTTGAAGTCTAGGATGTCCTTTTATCCAACATGTATATTAAAAATAAAAAAAAAATGTTTAGAAATTGTAATATATACTCTTTTAGAGTTTGTTTCTGACCTGCAAGAAGAATCCTGCTTCTTTATGGTTTGTAAATTCATTTAGGAAAACTCTCTGGCAGCAAATGTGACTCCTCTTGAACTGGAAGTACTGCATGTTTAAGGCGTGTAATGTTACCTCCCTGTTCAAAGCAAGGGTTGTGCAAAATAAATGGTCCCAGTAGATAAAAAGGTAATAAATTTTATAAATAGATTTTTGAGTTTGTCATGAAAAGAATTCTTGAATTACCTGTAAATTGAAAAGCTCAAATTTTTCTGGATAACCTTTAATTTGGTGTTCTAGAAACAAAGCAGGGATCAAACACTGCAGCCTTAAGCAGATCTCTGCAAACAGCTCAGAAAGTATAACTGAGCTGTTTTATTCAGCTACAGCAGAACAATCAATCATTCAATACTGCAATTTGCAATACTGCAATACTGGGGAAAAAACCCAACCAGTTTGTGGCCAGCAAACCTCGCATTCTAAATCTGTCCACTAAGCCAGGGTTCAGCCAGTGCAGCACAGCAGATGGAGACTGGCCTGAAACCATCCTAGATCCAAATTTATTACATTGCTGGAAAGCACCATCAAAATAATATTTACTTTCACTCACACAGAGAAAGCAACAGGAAAGATTTGGACAGAAGAGTGGCAGATGGACCAAAAAAGATTTTTCTACCTCTATAACTCTATAAATAAAAAAGCAATAAAGCACCTAAAAAGAATGGGCATGAAGGCAAATGTGAAGCGTAAGAGAAACAAAACACGAAAGTACTCCTTGCCTATGACTTACTCATTACTCAATAATTGCTTAGTTACTTTTAAATACTATTTAAAGTACAAAACTAAACCAAGAACTTCCCACATGGTGAATGATATTGGATGCTCAGCTTGAAGTCTGAAGTTCCAGAAAGCAGAATGCAGGTCTTGCACAGAAACAAAACCTACTACACTGCTGTCATTTTTTTTTTACAAGGTGGGTCTCATTTATTTGTAGAGGGTTGCAGGGAGTTAGTTTTGGGCACCCATTTCTCTATCCTTTATTGTCCTTAATTTTGAGAGCCTGATACTGATGCCTCAATTCATAATAAACAGCTCAACACTACTCAGTGAAGTTTTCTTCACTTCTGAGACCAAAGACATGAAAAATTGGACTACACTCTGGAATGGGATCTAAACTCACCTGGGTAACTTTTCAACCCCATTTCAGACACCTTCCACATTTATGGATTGAAAACATTTAATAACATTCACATTTAAAATCAGTTTAAAAACTGCTGCCTCCTGTTACTACTCCTGCTGCAAGGTCTTGGAATTCCCCTCAGTGGGGAGAGACGCAATCCTATTCAGACTATACATGCAAGTAAGAAGATCTAAGAAGCCGCTTCTAACGAATTAACTGGGACTAATTTCAGGCTTTGAACCTCCCTAGGTATGGCAAAAATGTAGGGAAAGTTACTTCAATCAGATGTAACTCTGCTGAAGCAAATTTTACTCGCTTTCATTAGGACAGAGCCCTGTGGCAGCCAGGCTATCACACTGTGCAGAGATAAGGGAGAGGTGATTAAACAGATCAGATTCAATGTATTTATAGTGCCCATCTTAAAGCAGAGAAGCAGAAAAGAGCAGTGGGATTGTGAAGTGAGCAGGTCTGTTCCTAATGAGAGGATGAACTCCTTCCAGTGTTTCTCTGTAGCAAAGGACACAAATCAGCTGGCATGGAAAGTGGAAAGATCCAGCACAGCCTCACATGAAATTGGTTGTTTTAGCATGACTGAGTGAATCAAAATACTCAAGGAAATTCCCAAGACCGCACCCTCCTTCCTCAAATTAAACCCCCGGTTTAACCCCACACAGCGCTGGCCATATGCAGCTCACACTTCTCTCCCTGGGAGCCATCTGGGACTCCCTTGAGGAATCCTGACTTTCCAGCACATGCTGTATTTAATTCTGACATTAAAAAGACATTATTTGGTTTCATGACATTGTGCAAAGACTACACTGACTTGCTGCAGAAAATGCATCCATTCCCTATATCCAACCCAAGATTAAGTGCTTGTCCTCCACTGCCACCAAAGCAGCTCTTTCAGAGCTAACTTTGGAGACAAAAAAACACAGAAAATCTTGGATTTCTCTGCATAAAAGGAAATGGATTACTAAATGTTGAGGCAGACAGTGATGCTCATGTGAGCAGAACCTACATGGCTGGGCTGGTTCTGGCTGGGGTAGAGTTAATTTCCTTGACAGGGCTGTATTTTGGGTCTGTAGTGAACACGGGGTTGATAATACAGGGATGGGTTTGGTTGTGCTGACACAGACCTAATTAGTTTTCCTACTGCCACGCTGGCAAGGGGGCTGGGGGTGCATGGCAGGAGACACAGCTGGGACAGGTGACCAAGTGACCAAAGGGACATTCCAGACCTTATGGCATCACCATCAGTGTATAATGTGGGAGGAAGAAGATGGAAAGGGAACGATGCTCAGGGTGATGGCATTTGTCTTCCCATGTCACCCTTAAGTGTGACGGAGACCTGGTCTCCTGGGGATGGCCGAGCACCTGCCTGTCCATGGCAAGCAGGGAATTAATTCCTTGTTTCGCTTTGCTTGTGTGCACTGCTTTTCCTTTCCTTATAAAACTGCCTTTAGCCCAACCCAGGGATTTTCCAGGTTTTACCCTTCTCATTCTCTCCCCTATCTTGCTGGAGGGGAATGAGGGAGCAGCCACCTGGCACCCGTGCAGGTGTCCCTTGTCTCCTACCTCCCTGGCCCACAGGATGGCACTGCGACACCCCTCAAACACCTCCCGGGCTCTCGGGTCCGCCTCCTGACAGCAACAGTCAGTATTTTCACCAAAACTCAGACTTATTCCCAGTGCAATTCAAATTTCCTTTGAATTTTCAGGCTTGTCGGAATTCAGTAGAATTCCACTGAATCTCTCATGCCGGTGTACATCTTTGCCCAGAAAGATCCCTTGTCTTTCTGTGGGCATTTTGCTGGAATAAACACAGTGAGCTTCCCCCCAGAAAAGGGTCCATTGGTAGCTACACACCAACCCTCCAGAAAAAATACTTTTTTATGCTGCTGTGAAACTGTATTCAGTAAACCCTGAGATTAATGAATAACAAGGAAGGGTCTGAAGAGCCAGTCTTGTGAGGAGCAGCTGAGGGAGCTGGGAAAGGGGCTCAGCCTGGAGAAAAGGAGGCTCAGGGGGAACCTTCTGGCTCTGCACAACTCCCTGCCAGGAGGGGACAGCTGGGGCTCTGCTCCCAGGGAACAAGGGACAGGACAAGAGGAAACAGCCTCAAGCTGTGCCAGGGGAGGTTCAGGTTGGACATCAGGAGGAATTTCTTCATGGAAAGACCGGTCAAGCATTGGAAAAGGCTGTCCAGGGAGGGGGTGGAGGTGTCCAGGGAATGACTGGACGTGGCACTGTGCCATGACAAGGTGGGGATCAGATAGCTGGACATGATGATCTTGGGGGTCTTTCCCAACCTTAATTACTCTTTGATTCTATGACCAGCTATTGCTTCCAACACATTTCAAAGTGCTGTACAAAACCAAATTCACTTTGCAATTTGCTATTTACCACACCACCATTTGCATTTTTCTTAAGAATGCAGCAAAAACCTTGCAGTCTGGGGAGCCTACAGCTTTCCAGCACTGACGTCCACCACACCTTCACATGCACAGACACACCTGGCACATAAGCTCTTGTTCAACTGGTACAGCACCCACAGTTTCTCAGCCCTTTCCCATTCATGGGTCAAAGATGCAGCCAAACCACAGATGTTAAAATTTGGGCTGTGCAAATTTCAAAGCTTTCTCATCAGTGCTGGAGGAGCCTATGACACAGGGCTTAGATTTTTCTCTTAGCTCACAGAGTATCCCTTCAAGAGCAATATTCTGGGAGAACTGCAGAGTCAATGACTTTAAATTAAAATTCAACAAGATCCGCTTGTCCTTATTAAAATTTTTGGAAAGGACCACAAAGGTCAATGATTTAAGTTTAAAGTGGCTGAGAAGATGAAGCAACCAGAGTTTTACTCAACTTGAATCCAACCTTCCTTATCAGCTTTAGCCTCATTGCTAACCCTCATTAAAGCCCCATCTCTCTTCTCTTCACTGCTGTTTTAAATGCCTTTTTGAAATATCCCAAGGGAACCAGCACACAAAATCCCACCAAAACAAACCCTGAACATACCTTTCCCTTCCTTCTTCCCCCACTTTTTACACTGAACCACAAGTTCTGAATATCTCTCTGCAGCAGAGGCAAAGACAGCAGTTGCTAAGGACAACAGCCTGCTGGGGACAGCAAAAGAGCCATGGTCCTGCTGCCTGCTCTGCTTCCACCTGGCAAGCCAGGATGGCAGCTGCTGCTGAGAAATATGGGAAAGGGACTTAGGGACAAGGAAATTCCTGCCATGACTGTGGCAGTGGCCATAGTCATCCTTACCTCTCCCCTCATCCCAAAGGTCTCTAGGTGTCCTCTGTGATCAAAATGGGAATACAATAGGAATACAAGCAGCAAGTTCATGTCTCCTGTGAAGCAGACCCAGTCACTGCCCAGGACAGAAGTTCTGTCTCATGTCCAGGTGGAACTTCCTGGGATCAGTCCCTGCCCGTTCCTCTGGTGCCATCGCTGGGCCCCCGGAGCAGAGCCTGGGCCCTGCTCTGAGCCCTCCCTGCTCACAGGGACACCCAGGCCTGAGGGCCCCTCTCAGCTGGGGCTCCTCTCGAGGCTGGACAGCCCCAGCTCCCTCAGCCTTTCCCTGTCAGAGATGCTCCAGGCCCTAAATCATCTCTGCAGCCTCTGCTGGCCCCGCTCCAGGAGCTCCCTGTCCCTCCTGTGCTGAGGAGCCCAGGGCTGGACACAGCTCTCCAGATGTGCCTGGCAGGGCTGGGCAGAGGGGCAGCATCACTCCCTGAGCTGCTGCATGGAGCAACATGCAAGATTTTCAAATAGACTTGATATTGCTCCAACTCTGTTCCACTAAAGTCACTAGGAAAAGTTCCCAATGGCCATGGTGTGTTTAATCATTTTTTTAAATGCCACCTTCTATCAAAGTTCTGGAAGTGTGAATTTATGGTATCTCCTGAGGGCCTGGCTGCTTAGTTAAGTATTTATACTCCCAATATAGTCACCTGAAGACACAGGAAGGAGGTTTCCAATTATGGACAGAAAGCATGGGAAGGGATGTAGGGGCACATGGAAATATTCAGAGAATCACAGAATGGCCTGGATTGGAAGGGATCCTAAAGATCATTTGGTATGAAACCCTGCCACAGGCAGCGACACCTTCCACTATCCCAGGTTGCTCAGAGTCCCATCCAACCTGGCCTGGAACACTTCCAGGGATGGGGCAGCCACAGCTGCTCTGGGCAACCTGTGCCAGGGCCTCACCCCCTCAGAGGGAGGAATTTCTTCATAAAAAAAAATAAAAATATTAACAGCAGCAACATTACTGAAGCAAGTAAAGGAAAGTCAACATCCCATTTATCCTGTTTCCAGCTGTGAAAATAACAATACCCTTTACAAAAGTTACAACCATATGAAATGAGGAACAGATCAGAGAAGTTCCTTGAAGATCTCAGAGTAAGCAGCTGCCCCAGCTTCACATCTAGGTTCAATCCTCATCCCTGGAAGTGTCCAAGGCCAGGCTGAACGGGGCTCTGAAAATCCTGGTCTAGTGGAAAGTGTCCCTGCCCATGGCCTGCCTCACACCATCTGCTTGTGATTCCCTGCAGGAAAAAAATGGCCATTTGCATTATCTGAAGACAAATGTGTGTACCTAGAACTTTACCACTGATAAACACCCAGCTAGATCCCGAGGAAAGAAAAATGTTATTTCTCTTTCAGAGTCAGAGGAATTGAAGTACAGGAAAAATGAAATTTTAGCTCCATCCCAGATCCCAACCCAGAATGTGCCTGTGAGCATCAGTCTGTCCACAGACGGGCATGGTGCTGTGGCACATCCAACAGTTGGAACTCAAAATACATTCAAATGGAAAATTTAGTTACACTTCAAAACATTGAATTTTCAAGATAAACAAGTATTCCTTCCCAATGATATGGTAAATAGACCCAAAAAAACCCCTAAACAATAAAAAAGAAGGCTTCTAAGGCACCCTGTACCACACTGCCTAGTTGGCATCAGAAGAAAAATCTGCTGATGCATGAACACCAGCTGAGAATTTGACTCCATTTTCCTGAATTCAAGTCTCTGTATCAGCAGAGCTGTTAAAACATTTCAGCCATCAAAAAAAAATATATTTCATGCATCATGGTAGACACAAAGAAATGGCAAGATTCCCTCTCCAAAAACATAAGGTTTTTGTAAGATTCATGCACCTAAATGTGCTGAAGGGCAGGAAGGAATTTGCAAGAGGATTCATCTGGGCCTTTTTACATATGCTTGCTTCTGAATCATCAATATATGACTAAATATAAAACATGAAGAGCTGTAATTGGTATTCTACGTTTCCTCATATCCCTCTGAAATACCATAAAGGAAGAAATACTACCAAATTGCTTAGGAGGATTAGTTCCTTACAATGCCAGTGAAAATCTGCACCAAAAAAAAACCAAATCTTGCCAGATTCAAAGTGCAGATTTGACTGCTCAGTACCAGTCCTTCATGCTTGGAGAGTTGACACAAATCTCTGAAAAAGATGGCGACCTCCTTCCACCTCCAGCTTATTTTTCTTCTGCTGTTTTAACACCTTGATCCCTGAGGGGAACTCAGAGATAGAAGAGAAGAACTTGCTTCAATTCCCTTCTTCTGGACTAACTGCAGAAAGTGATATCAGCCTCTTATCTCCATGGAGCAAGCATTCCAGGAGCTTTCAATTTACCTTGCAGTTAAGTCGGCTCTTGGCTTTGTCAGATAGAAATATTTAAATTATCTAATTATTTAACACTTTTAATTATCAAGCAGCCTGCAAGGGAAGGGAGAGTCACAAACGAGACGCCTGCTCTGAGTGTTTTGTGCCTGAGTCTGGAAAACATGGATCAGATCAGCCACGTCCAACACAAAGCCAAGTAACAGCAGGACTTGTCAGCATTTGGGTATTCCATAAGTCCTGTGCACAGGGACAAGCATTTTCCTGTGTTTTTTTTTTCATCCTCACTGCCCATCTGTTTGTTACTGCTGCTGTGACAGTGGCACAGCACCATGTCCTGAGGGAGGAGAGGTCCCCAGCCCTGCATGACATTATCCAGGTGTCAGGGAGGAGATGAAGAATACTCAGAAAGATCTCCCTGTCTAAAAGGTTTAGGGAAAAGAAGGAAACCAATGGCTTTATACTGTTCCATCTTATTGCTGAGGAGCTGAGACATGAGGGACATCCAAAGGTTACATGACAGTTCTGGGAACTGCCCCCTTCACTCCAAGCCCAGCACTTAATCACCTTCCTTCCTAAGTAGTCTCTTAACTATCAAAAAAACCCACACAGCCTTTTGATGCAATTACAACAAGCAGAAATGCCAGGGCCAGAAATACCAGTGGGTGGTTTTTCTACACAGTTTCCATGATTGGGGATGGAGGATGGAAAGGAAAGCTGCATTAGCCTCCAGAATCCCTCCCAGCTGCAGCTGGCTTGATCAATATGCATTCAGACATCTTCTATGGGGATGCTGATTAGTGGTTACTATGCAAGTACTCCCAACTCATCTTTTCTGAAATACCCTTAGCTAAATGTTAGTGGCAGCTCACTGATCTGCACAGGTTTGGTTTTCAAAGAGCCAGGAAAAAAATAAGCAAGGGGGGAACCACAGTCCTCTGCAGATAGCACCTTTTCCTTCCATTCTCAATCCACCCAGAAGATTTCAGTAACAAGTTTTTTGTTGTTTTTTTGTTTTGATTTCTTTTTTGTTATTACATAATCTCAGAGTAAAAAGATCCTAAAAGCTGATCAGCTGAGTGGGAACAGGAGGAGTTCATAATTCAGAATGACATGTTCTAACAAGTCAGCACTGGAAAAGCAGCTTGGTCTCATAAAAAAAAACCACTTTCTCACCCGGGCAGGTGTTGCAGCTGCAGGAAAGAACAACTGGCTTGGCTCAGCAATAGCCAAAGCACTGGAACATCACTTCTGTCGCTGGGAATATATGCTGTAATAGCCATGAGGTTTGGGCTGTCATTGCATCTCTTCTGGAGCGTTTGAGTATCACTAACTGAATTCAAGGAAGTATTGGAGCTGACACTGGTAATGAACAGGAATAACCAATGCCTACCACTACACTGCTTTAAAAAAAAAATTATTAAAAATAAACTCCCCTAAACCAAGGATAATCTCCTCCCTTACAAAACAACAACAACAACAAAAAAAAAAAAAACACAACACCCTATTTCATTACAGATCAAAGTTAGAAAAAAACAAAATACTCCAAACAAAAAACAAACAAAAAACAAAACCAAGAAAAAGAGGGTAAAATTTTGTATTTTACTTTGTTTATGTGCATTTTCTTAAAAAAAAGGCAAAAAATATTTAGAATATTAAGGAAGGGATCTTACACATTACAAAATTTTCCAAACATGCCTTTTGTAAAGAGTACCAAAATGTACTGAAATGAAACTTCTCTCACAAATATTGCTGATTTTGAGGAAGGGGCACCTCTTGAGGGAAATATATCCAAGATTTATTCAGTTCACTGCTGAAAACTGTAGCAGATTATCAAATACCAGATTAATGCGGCAGTGAATACTCTCCAAAACTTCAAATTTCCAAGGACAGACTACAAAGATCAATTGCTTTGTCATAAGCATGAAAGGCCTTAGTCTACAGCTCTCAAAGGAATGTTCCAGACAGTGCTATTTCTGACATGCTAAAATATGAGAATAATACAGAGCCTGAGAACTACACACTGCTAATAGTCCCTTCCAGCTTGGGCTATTCTATAATTCTGTGAGAAAACTGAGATCAGAAAAAAATGCAACACTATGTTCATGGCTCAAATCAAACTCCTTGGCTTATTCTGTATTTCTTACAACTCCTTTTGAATGTGGCTTGTTGCCATAACTCAAATGATGCCAAGTGCTTGAAACAGGTTCTTAAGACATCTTAGGGCCACCAGATTTGTGTGCACCATCCTGCCAATATCACTGATAGAGCACAACTGGTGTCCACATTCACAGGCTTCTGTGATGTACAAGAATATTTATAACATTTCCATTGCTTAGCTTTGCTTTTTTTCTTCTTTGAATCACAGAATCAATTGAAAGGGACGCACAAGGATCACTGAGTCCAGCTCCTGGCCCTGCACAAACACCCCAACAATCCCACCCTATGCCAGAGAGCGCTGTCCAAACACTCCTGGAGCTCTGGCAGCCTTGGGGCTGTGACCATTCCCTCGGGAGCCTGTTCAGTGCCCCAGCACCCTCTGAGTGAAGGACTTTACCTAAAATCCACCCCAACCCTCCCCTGACACAGCTCCTGCCACTCCCTGGATCCTGTCCCTGGTCACACAGGGCCTGTCCCTCCTCCATGTGAGGAAGCTGCAGAACTGCTGTGAACTCTGGCCTCCATCTGCTCTTCTCCAGCTGAACAGACCAAGTGACATCAGCCATTTCTCATGTGGCTTCACCTCCAGGCCCTTTACCATCTTTCTACTCACAGGATAAAAGCTAAAGAGCAGAACTGGTTGGCCAAAATAGAGATGGAAATGACAAGACAATGGTTTCCTCACTGAAGTGAACAAAGAGCATCAACAAGCAGGAAAGCTCAGGGACAAAGTCTAAGGACAGCTGCTTCCTGGCACTTCTGTGACACAGAGCTGGCTGAATGGATGAAACTCCCACCTCAGTCAATATGTTTTCTGCCTCCTGAGCTTAAGAGGATCTTTACCTCTATAAGAGGAAATAATTTGAAAGAGGTAAGAGAGGAAATGTGCAGTTTCGTTCTGTGTATGTCAGAACAGTGCATGCAACAGGAAATTATTCTGCTCATCTCTTCAGTCCAGTGGCCACTGGGATCAACTGCTCTGACCTCCTACCCAACAATGCTGCTCCCCACAACTCCCTGACAGGAGAGTGTGGCCAGGTCGGGGTCAGCCTCTTCTCCACGGGAACAAGGCACAGGACAACAGGAAAGGGCCTGAAATCACATCAGGGAAGGTTCAGGTTGGATATTAGGAAAAAAAATTTACTGAAAGAGCAGTTAAGCATTAGCATAGACTGCCCAAGGAAGTGCTGGAGTCACCAGACCTGGAACTATTCAATGAGTGGACATAGCACTTCATTATATGGTTTATTGGGCATTGTGATATTCCACTGAGGGCTGGACTTGATAATCTTGGAGGTATTTTCCAACTTTCATGATTCTGTGAGCAGTAGTTCTTGAAGACCATGCATCACTGGTTATTTCTGCAACAAAGCATAGAATCACAGACTGGTTTGGGTTGAAAAGGACCTTAAAGATCACCTCATTCCAACCCTCCTGCCAGAGGGGCAGGAACACCTTCCACCAGAGCTGGTTGCTCAAATCAGATAATCCAACTGAGCTGCAGCAGAGCTGGTTCAAGGATTTCCCCAATAGATGCAATGCACCATTCCAGTGATTCCAGGGAGCTCATGGGAGTGAGGAATGACCACAGATTCCAGGAAGGAGGAAGGTCAGCAAAGAGCTGGAGAGTTCTGGATTGGGAGAAAGAAGTGGACAAGGTGAGCAGCCATTTCAGGTTGAGGGGAATAGCAGTGAACAGATTTTGGTGGGCTTTTTTAGAGGGTGTGAATTTGCTCTCTGCCTCCAGACCAGCTCCTTGAGGGATATGGAATTCCCCACACCATTCTACCCCACGTCTAGGTCTTCCTTCTCCACAGTCCCACTGAGAAAAAAATCTCCCAAGACTCACAGTTCCTCTCCTAACTCTCCCTTCTACCCACAAACTTCAAGTATTTGATAATAAAATCACCAGGATTTCATGTTTTGTAGGTAAACATATGGTACGGCAAACAATCTGAGGACACAAGGAAAGTGGGAAGATTTTACAATTTTTCATGTTTTTCTTTTCTTTTGGTTATTTTGCCCCCAGTACTTTCCTAACTACAGGTCTTGTCAGTCTTTTGCTGGCCTAGAAAAGTCAGGCTCTTCCAGCTTCCACTGGCAAAGCACTTTGCATCTACCTGATCATTCTTGCTGTTCTTCTGTGCATCCTGCCTGACCAAATTTAGGTCACCAACAGTGCACACAGCATTCCAGATGAGGCTTTGCAAAGTTTAACATTTCCCAGGTATTACTGAACGTGCTTGTCCTGAGATTCACCAAGACTTGCATGTCAATTTTTTATGACTGCGATATTCTGGTGGCTCAGTTACTGGCACTCAGGCTGAATGAAGGACAGGGAGCTGCTGCAGCCAGGCCACAGCAGGGACACCAAGGGCATCAGAGGGATGGAGCAGCTCTGCTGGGAGGAAAGGCTGAGGGAACAATTGGGATTGTTCAGCCTGGAGAAGAGAAGGCTTTGGGGTGACCTCATTGTGGCCTTGCAGTGCCTGAAGGGAACCCACAGGAAAGATGGAGAGAGACTCTTGACAAGGATCTGGAGTGACAGGACATGGGGGAATGGCTTCACACTGACAGAGAGCAGGGTTAGATTGGATATTGGGAAGAAATTCTTCCCTGTGAGGCTGCTGAGGCCTTGGAACAGGTTTCCCAGAGAAGCTGTGGCTGCCCCATCCCTGGAGATATTCAAGATGAGACTGGATGGGGCTCTGGAGCAATCAAGGTGTCCCTGTCCATGGCAGAGGGTTGGAATGAGATGGTCTTTAAGGTCTCTTCTAACCCTGGCCATTCCATGATTCTATAACCATTCCTTCTATTCACCCTCATCCATCCCATCTCCAGTGGTATTTTCCTTTACAGCAAACTGATGATTTTACACAAAGTTTTCTGTCCAGTTTCAGGGAAGGCAGGACTGAGATCAGAAGTTAGCAGGAAAGCCCCATTTTTTCTGAACCTAGTACTTCCTGTAAATGGAGACTTTGTAACCAGCAGATGTAGAGCCAACCTACCAGGACTGCAATGATTTGCACATTGCCCTAATAGCAAAAAAATGTAGGAGGCACAGAGGTTGTCTCCACATCTACTCTGCCACCCTTCTGTTCTTCCGTTACGTAAGAATTGCAACTACATTTCTTCAACTTAAAAATCTCTCCTTGGGAGAAACATATCCAGGGCAAGGGGAAGCTAAGATGGAGCGTGGTCAGGAATCCAGAGCCAGCAAGTTCTCCATTCAGCATGAGGAATTTGGTGTCCATGCATGCCCCAGGCCAGCCTGGCTCCTGCTCCAGCCAGGCAGGTGAGTGGGGGTGTCAAGGACACAAAAATGCCAAGCACAGCACAGCAGACAGGCACTTGCCCTCACCTTATGGTGTGGCAGTGGCACATCTTCCCCAGAGCTCCAGAGCAGACAAAGAGACTGTGGTCCAATTCTGCTTTCGCCAGGGATAAATTTGGAGTCACTTCACTGACGTCAGTGGAGTTATTCCTGAATTGCACCAGTATAAAAGAGGGCAGCATCTGCTTTCTGAAAATGGATGCCATCAAGCTAATTGAAAACAACAGATGCATCAAGGAGCAGCAAGAAGTAATGTTCCAGTTTTCTTGTAAAATACCATTTAATTTCCCTCCAGAGAATGTATGAGAACAAACTGATATGTACTCTAAAAGCTAAACCTTTTGTTGGTGTAAGTTATACGCAACCTTTTAGGTGAATGGACCAATGTGCACCTACAACACCCTGAAGAGAGCCTAGTCATGTGCACTTACAGCCCTCTTCTTTGGGCCTGATTCTTCTCTCACACTCATTTAAATCAGGAGTCATACCATCCACAATCCTCAGGAAACGTTTATCTAACCTTGGGTAGAGAGCAGAATCGAGACCCCACATTTTGTCAAACAAGCAATAGCTAGATTTTGTAATTAAATCAATAAACTTGTCATTTATGCCACTTTTGGACAAAGGGTATTCCAAAATCTTACACCTCTGAATAAACATCTTTATATTAATTTAGTGAAAATTAAGCCAAAGAAGGACTTGCTGAATTTTTGATTATATTTTGTGTGAAGACAAAAGTTTCCCCTAATTCTTGTCTCCAATGAATAGTCAAAACAGCTTCAGTATTTATGGTTACCACAGAAATCGATGAGCACATTCCGTCCTGCAAATCCTATCTTTTCTTTCACTAAGAAGTCTTACAGAGCAAAGCTCAATTATTTTCTTGGGCCCCCTCTTATTAATTGGCACTACAGATAACCTGGATATTTCCAGTGGTGAGGGTTGATCAGTCAATGTTGTAGGACCATAAAACTCACAATGACCTCAGCTATGAGTTTTCCAAAATGTAATGTCATACTATGATATTCAAATTCCTTGTGCCAGCCAACAAGCCCCAGACTTCCCTGGAGCAAGGGAAAACTCACCCAAAGAGGCAAAAGGACATGGAATTAACATGAACTGATAGCATATGCTGCACTGTTAATTAGCACAGTCCTTGTCTGCTTTCCCCAAAAAGGTTTTTCTGGTTTTATCTCCCTGGGTAGGGTCTTGTATTATGTAGGACTCCAGGCTGGACAAGAAGAGCTCCTTGAAACTGCCAGGCAGTTTCCTCAGCCACAGTCCTTGGTGGCAGCTAAGGACACCCAGCATCCCCTGGTTCCTTTCATCAGGGGATTAAGTCTTTTCATCCTGACAACACCTGCTCCCCTCCTTATGTCTAAAGCAGGTGCCTGCAATTCAGGTTTTCTCCTGTGAACCTGCTGATAACACGGCTGCAAATGTCTTCAGAGGGGGATCTGTCTCCAGTGCAAGCTTCAAAGAGCAGCGATGAAGGGCTCAAGGCTGTACTTTTGGTTACAGCAGCACAAACAGAGCTATCTTGTGCTCACAGGGCTGCCATGGAGGGCAGTATCTTCCAATTCCCCATGAATCTGTCCACATCTTTCCACCACTGAGAAATAAATGCATAAAATGCTGCTGCTCTTAATTTTTGCCAATATAAATGTCAAGTTAAGCTTAGCTCTGCCGAGTTTGGTAGGACTTACTTGGACTTGAGCCAGATGAGAGCTTTTGGGAAAGCTGTGGTTGCAATCTCTCCTGCTGCAATCTGCAGATCTTTCCCTGATGTAAACAGGACCTCAAGAAAAGAACAAAGAAAAAGAAGCAGTTGAACAAACAGTACATATGCTTGGATTGGATGCAGAAGATTGAAGTTGGAGCCTGATATAATCCAAGGTAGTTGTACTTAAAGGAGTTTTGCCAGCTTGAATTAGCAGATGGTGAGGTTCTGGCTCATACTACATTTCTGTAGTTTATAATTATCTTTCTTTCTTCACCTAGAACCAAATTCTCCCTTTAGGCTGCAAATCTTAATTAGGAAATACTTCCTCATTAATTTCAAGAACTCTTGGACATTAATTTCCCAGAACAAAAAGAAACCTTACCTATTTCTGCTATAGCAGCAGATGCTGGAGCTTTTTGTTCCTTTGCTTTTAGGGTTGATGCTGATCTTTCCATCACCATATGGAAGACGCTTCAGTCCTTACCCTGTTTCTTGCTGCCCTGAATTTTCTTTACACTCATTCTTCTTTATCTCATAGGGAACCTTTGAATGAGAGGACCCAGGGGAGAAGACCAAGTGCAGTCACCTTCACCCGCACGGCTGCTGTACAGTAATTTTTTATCCGTGAAAGCTGGATCAAAAGGCCCAAATCAAAAATTACTCAAAAATCCCAAATTCCAACAATTTCCTAGAAGAAGCAGGAATTTCATCTTGGAGGTAAGAGCAGGAATCCACCGGGGTCTTCATGCTTTTCATGCTTCCAGTCCTTTGTGTGGATTAAAAAAAATGGTGTCCTCAGTAAAATTCTTCCTTTCCTTCCTTCCCCACCTCCAAGGAGATGATTTTTGCCCTGTCCTGCTTTGGTGCAAATGCCATGGGAAAATTATCAGGAGAACCAACACTCACAAACCAGCCACAGGATCTGGAAGGAGCAATAGTCTCTTCCACTGCAAAACTATTTTCTAGTGAGATTGCTGCAAGAGGAATTTCTGGGTCTTTAATGTAATGCTTTAGCTTGTATTCTTGTATTCCTTGTCACCAGGCTCCCATATGACTCTACATTCACAGGCTGGTTGCCCCTCAGTTTCCTGGCTGAGTGCTCAGATTGTCCTTCACACACTCTCCAGCTCTGTGTCTGCAAGGACACACAAATAAAATCTCTTCCCATCTCCAGGTTTGCACTCCCTGCTTTCAAAGGCTGGAGACTGCCCACCTGAAGTTGGACAGGGCAGTTGTACACGATATAAGGTGATGGGATCAGCTCCGATAAGCAAAGAAAACATCTGTAAAGATAAGGTGCTGATACCTGAACACAAAATATCTGTCGAGTGCTTTCGCTTGTAGCCACAGTCACAGCACAGAGAGAAACAGTCCGGGAGGTTGTTATGGAAACAAGTCCCTGGAGGTGCCTACTTGGCTTCACCTTCAGAAGGAAACAGATTTGCATTTTGAGCAGCCAGGGGCAGTGCTAAGGGCTAAGAATTTGAAGTAAGGTTTTTGAAAGCATCTCTGTGATTCGGTGGCACGAGACCTCTGGTAAAGTCAATGGCACTGGTGCCACTGTGTCATTTCAGTCATGTGAAAAAAAAACAAACTGAAGCCTCCTTAAAAAAGGTCAAATTCCACAAGTTCTGTAACATGTGGTGTTACTGATGACTCTGGGATTTCACTGCTTTTCAAGAGGTGCTCAGAGAAGGATTTCTTCAGTATCATTCCCAAATGATTCCCAAGGTTACAGTTCCATGCTTCTGCTGTTGTTCTATATTTCTCTTAGAGCAAACACAGAAAGCACAGGGAGCAAACACCACCCCTGCTTTACACATTTTCATGTGCACTTTCTTTATGGAACTGACAATCGTGGCTCACAAAAACTGCACAGAGCTGCCTTGTTCACCACAGAATTCCTTTGCACCTTCGGTGCAATCTGCGGGCGGGAGATTCCAAAACCCACTAGAAACTCACTGCCGGATTCCACCTGGAAACTCACTTCTGGTTCCCACCCAAGGGCAGGACACCTCTTTCCAATAGGATCTGCGGCAGACACGCTGGGATTGTGCTATCAGTGATGTGCCTCACATCTTTTTTTCTTGCTGGAGTCTCGGTGCCCATCTGTCTGTTGTGCTGGTTCTGGGCACAGAAAATCTGTTCTGGGCAGGGAGGGCTCCTGCCCAGCAGGGCCAACAGGGCCAGGCCCAGGGGGAGAAATGAGCACAGGAATTTTCTGACGTAGGCTCAGCATGTCTCATGACTCCTCCTGAACTTGGGTTCAACCTGAATTTTTTATATCTTACTTTGGGGGAACTTTTATCAGCTGATAGACTCAGGCATAAAATATCCCCAAACATGGGCATTCTGCTGGGAGAGGGCAGCAGCCTCGAAACATCCCTCTTAAACAGCAGCTTCTTTTGCTAGTTTCTAGCAAAACAAAATTTGAAGAAGAGTCCCTCTCTTGGCCTCACAGAAAAGATTTCATTAAGGTGACCTCAAAACACAACTAAGAACACCACCAAGACTAAGACACACCAAGAACTGGACAAGTTTTACACAAAATCAACAGAGATGCCACCATGCCCCTCAGTCCCACTTAATCACCCAGACAATTTACCAACCAGCTGATTACACACATCAAGGGATGCAGAATTAGTCCCCAAGTCTCAGACCTTCACAAACCTTTGCCTCAGTCCCATGAAGCAAAGAGAAATTAGGCTTTATTCAGGCAAACCCCTCTGAGCTAGGAACCCTCACCATATCAAACTTGTTCCTCCCAGACTGAGACAAGTGGCATTTCCCTGCTGAGTTCAGAAAGAGAGAGAGCAGAGGTTTTAATACAATAATAGTGTGCTGACCCAAAGAGAGATCCCTGCACACTAAACATAATTGTGAAGGCAATGTGGCTCTGGAGGAATGGAGTAGTTAGGATTTGCACAAACAACTTCTACCATATGAGCAGGGCCAGGAGGGAGAGAGGGCACAATGAAAGCACTCTAGGCATGGAGCCATATCTCAAGACAACTGAAAATAGGCAGGGTAATGAAGATGCAAACAGATCCCACCTCACAAACTGTTCTATAGCCAGTTTTGACTACATTAAAGGATGAGGCTCTGAGCAACCTGGTCTAGTGGAAGGTGTCCCTCTTTGGGAAGAGATGACCTTTAAGATCCCTTCCAACCCAGGTCATTCTATGATTCTATGATATGCATTTAGCATTCTTAGTCTTATGGCTGAAAAGCACAATATATGTACAAAATCTATTCTCTGTATTTTTGCACCTTGGCATTATTTCTGGTTTATGTATCACACATGTCCCATGCAATATGTAGTACATTCCAATATGCATTTCATACAGTGTGATGCAAGGCATTAATGGCTGCCTTTGCTTTCATACACATGCAGATGTATGAATGCAGAATAAACACTCAGAATTAAAATAAGAAGGGCTTTTCCTTGCAGGAAAATCTGCCAGTGGAATCTGAAAACATCCATTTCCCTTTCTCACCTGCTGGCAGAGCTCAAAACATTTTTAAAGTTAGGTGTAAGGAATAGCTACTGAAACTAATGAAATTATCTGGGAAGCAATACGTGTATTTGAAGACCGAAATCTCTGGTCCCTTGGCAAACCTGGCAGTGCGGGCCCAACTATGCATATTTTGCATGGCTGGCACAATTTGCTCTCATAAAACCAAGTGTAAAAACACTGCTGTCCCTCCTATCCATGAAATGCCAGGAACTGGCTATGCCAGCAATACAGCAAAAGCATCTCTTCAGGGCTCACCATTTCTCCCCTCATTCAAAGGGTCTGGAGGATGCTGCTGGCTTTGTGCAGACAGCTTAGGGAAGTTTGTATCCCTGCCAGTCTCAGTTTCAACTGTTGGCACACTCGCCCTGGGGCATTTTATGCCTGTGACTTGCTAAACCAGCGCGATCCTCACACAGCACAGGTGCAGAGCTGTCTGTGGTCAGGATTTTCCTGCCACATCAACAAAACGCCAACATGCAAACTTCCCTCAGCAACACAAATGCTCAATTAAAAAAAGCAGCGGAGTCAACTGCTCTCACATGCCTGAATACAGAGCTGGGTATCTGAAGCACAAAGCACATCTCATTAAACGCTATTGTGTGAAGATGAACTCTGCAGATAACAAATGAATTTACTCAAACACGCCTTGCATCAGAAGGCACTTACCACTATGAAGATTGAGTTGGTACTATAAAAGCCAATTAACATCAGGGCACTGGCATAAATAAGGCTGAGATAAGCTCAAAACACCCAGAGAATCTTCACCCAGCCTGTTGACTGCTTTAAGCTTGTTTTTGATGCATGATGCATGGTCACAAGTAGCAAAGAGCTTTTCGATTTATGCACCTTTTTTTTTTTTTTTTTTAAACACAAACCAGGAGGATCTTTTAGCAAGCCAAGGGTTGCAAAGAAGGCAGGCATCTTCTTGCTGGCTTTCCCCTACAGCTGCAGAGCTCCCTGTGATCCTGGCTGCAGCGTTTCCATTATTCAAAGGCAATGGCATGGCAGGCGTGACTGATCCCACAGCCAAGGGCACTGCGCTGGCACAAGGACTGAAAGCACAGCTCGAGCCAGATGTTTGTAGCCCCTTTAACTGTTTAGGCTGCTGAATGCTGCTGCTGAAGTAGTGGTAAGGACTTCTCTGCTAGTGGAGCAACAAGACTTGGTTTCGGAGCAAACGATGGACTAAAGCAGTCATCAAAAGCAGAGAGAGAAATGCACAAGGGAGTGGGGATGACAGCTAGCACTCCACAGAATAAAGCAAGAACATTTCTGGCTGCACACAGTAATGAGAAACAGCAAATCAGGCCAGAAGAGCCCATTATCACAATCATTCTGTTTACGGTATCACAATTCACAGTCTGGCATGTAAATGCTGAATAGATCCAGCTGCTTGTAGGAAGACGACTGTAAAAGCAGCTTGCAGCTCCGTGTCTGGACCCAGGACAACAAAACCCATCACACCTCTGTCAGCATTTTCTTCTCTTTATATCCCTGGTTATTAGGAGGAATGAAGTTGGAATATTTCATGGACTCCAGGTCTTCTGCTTCCAGGAATTCAGATTTGCTGAGGGACTGATTACTGTCCCCCTTCTTGGGCTCAGAGAAGGGTGACTGTTGCTGGCCACAGGTGACATGGGTGTACTGGCACTGCTCTTCGTGGTCAGTCTCTCGGTGGTAGAAGTAGTTGAAGTTGGACACGATGACAGGTACAGGCAGGGCAATTGTCAGCACACCAGCGATGGCACACAAGGAGCCCACAATCTTGCCCCCAATGGTCATGGGATACATGTCCCCATAGCCCACAGTGGTCATGGACACCACCGCCCACCAGAAAGCATCAGGGATACTGGTGAACAGCGAGTCAGGGTCATCAGTCTCTGCAAAGTAGACAGCACTGGAGAAGAGGATCACCCCAATGAAGAGGAAGAAGATGAGGAGGCCCAGCTCCCTCATACTGGCCTGGAGAGTCTTCCCCAAGATCTGCAGCCCCTTGGAGTGCCTGGAGAGCTTGAAGATCCTGAAGACTCTGACCAGGCGGATGACTCTGAGGATGGCCAGGGACATGGCTTGCTGCTGGCCCCCATTGTTGCTGCTGCTCCCAGGCTGCTGCTTTTGCTGCTGCTGCTGGGCCAGCTCGGTGCCCAGGGTGATGAAGTAGGGGATGATGGCCACGATGTCGATGATGTTCATGATGTTGCGGGAGAACTCGGGCTTGCTGGGGCAGGCGAAGAAGCGCACAAGGAGCTCGAAGGAGAACCAGATGATGCACAGGGTCTCGATGAGGAAGAAGGGGTCTGTGAAAAACGGGCCGGAGCCGGCGACGGGACGCAGGGGTGGGGGGGTCCCGCTCGGCGGTGGCAGCGGCGGCAGGAGCAGCGCCTCATCCCCGAGAGGCACGGCCTCCCCAAAGCCAGGCTGGGGGACCTTGGGCTCCTGGCGGAATTCGGGCAGGGTCTCCAGGCAGAAGATGACGATGGAGATGAGGATGACCAGCACGGAGACGATGGCGATGGCCCGGGCCGGCCCGGAGCTCTCGGGGTACTCAAAGAGCAGCCAGACCTGGCGCTGGAAGTGGTGCTGGGGCAGGGGCTTCTCCTCCTCTTGGATGAAGCCCTCGTCCTCCCGGAAGGTCTCGATAGCCTCCTGGCCCAGCTGGTAGAAGCGGATCTCCTCCAGGAAGATGTCGAGGGGCACATGGACCGGCCGGCGCAGCCGCCCCCCGGACTGGTAGTAGTAGAGGATGGCGTCGAAGCTGGGCCGGTTGCGGTCGAAGAAGTACTCGTTGCGGAGCGGGTCGAAGTAGCGCACCCGGCGGCTGGGGTCGCCCAGCAGCGTGTCGGGGAAGATGGAGAGGGTCCGCAGCTGCGTCTCGAAGCGCAGCCCCGAGATGTTGATCACCAGGCGCTCGCTGCTGCAGCAGCTGCCGCCGCTCCGCTCCTCGCCCGGCGCCTCCGCCTCCGCCTCGCCGCCCGCCCGCGGGGCCGCCAGCGCCAGCGGCTCCTCCGCCCGCATCCCGCCCGCTCTGCCCGGCGCTGCCCTTCCTCGCCTGCCCTTCCCTGCCCCTCGGCCTCGCCCCGCTCGCCTTCAGCGCCCGCCGCCCGCCGCCATCCGCCTGTTGCGCCTCGGTGCGGCCGCGCTCGCCCGGCGGCTCCGCGGGGCTCCCGGAGCGGCTCCTCCTCCGGCCGCGGGGCTCGGGGCACCGCGCTGCTCCTGCTGCCGCTGCTGCTGCCGCGCCCGGCTCCGCGCTGCGCTCCCCGCGCACACACAGAGGCACACAGACACACAGACACGCGACAGAGAGAGCGGGAGAGGGAGCTGTACGAGCACACACGCACGGTGTCACACACGGGGAGAGGGACACACGCAGACACACGCAAGCACCCGCACGGAGACAGAGAGACACAGACACGCACGCCGCGGCAGCGCCGACACCTCAGCTCCAGACGGATGCGCGCACCCGCCGACGGGGGATGCTCGCCCCACCTCTCTCCCCGCCGCGGAGGACGCAGCAGCCCCAGCCCATGGGCGCCGGCTTTTGGGGGAAGACCCCCGAGGGGAAGGCGCTGGCGGATCAGCTGTCCGGTCAGGAGCTTCACAACAGCTGGTCAGAAGGGCGGCACCGCCGCCGCCCTTCTTTAGCCCACCTTTCCGCCCTGGAATCCTGCCCTCGTTCCTTCAGGCAAACCCCTGCTGGGGGCTGTCCAACACCGCCGGCTCCGGGCAGGGCTCAGAGCTCAGCCCTGGGATCGGGCTGACCTCGGTGTTGTTCCCGTCCCCGCCGCAGGCTGGAGTTGACCTTGAGCCAGTCAGTCCATGCCTGTGGCTCGCGGACCTCCATTTATAAATGTCACTGCCGTGATGCAAGCACGACGGTGGCATCGGACCATCCGCAGATGGAGACAACCTGTCGCGGTAAACAGTGCAACATGTTTGAAGGGGAAAGACACAGGTAAATGCAGTTTCTCTTCTCATCTGGGGCGGATCGAGTTTGCCTCTTTTCCCACATACCAATCACGTGAGCTTGCTATTTTTTTTATAATTTCTTTTTTTTTTTGTCCACCGCCGCACAGTCAGCGCTAAGTCTCCCCAAAATCAGAATCTGCATTTCACAAGCAAACAGACTACCACCTCTTTTGGCTTTTAGAAACCTGTGGCTTGCCCCGTCCCTGTCACGCTCGGCATTTGAAAGCTCAGAGAAACGCACGGCACTGTACTTTCTCCTGAAACAACCCGAAAATGGGGCTAACAGGTGACTCTGCTTCCATCCTTCCCAGGCAAAAGTCTGTCTTTCCCTTGAAAGCCCTTTGTCGGTTCTAAATGTTATTAACCAAGCTTTTATCATCGCAGCATCTGATGCCTTTGCTGGCTGCAAGCCATGTGCTTAGCCTACACCATTTCTTAGCACCACGGATCTAGAGGAAAACATTCCCCTTTTTACCCGTCCCTCCTCCCCGTCCCTCCTAACTAGTTGGCAATTCCTGTTTCAGGCTCTGGACATTTTGACCAGCTGACTGTCCCTGCTTTCTTTGGCTCTGTTCTCAGGAAGGAGGTGAATATGATTTAAATGTCATTTAATCCCCTTTCCCTTCTTACTCATTAGCATTGAAGACGGCTGTTCCAAAAGAAAGCATATTTTTTTTCCTTTATGGGGAGATGGCTGTCACACGAGGAAGCATATTTTTTGTTTCATATTATACATAATTGGGGTATGGCAGCCAGATGAAAAAGACTTCGCTGTAGAATATACTTATTATTAAAAAAAAATAGAAAAAAAATCGATGTTTGCCTTTGTAATAGTAAAATGCTTCTTGCAGAAATTTCTTTTTCAATTATTACAATGAATTATTCATTCCTGGGATTATTTGAATCATAATTATGATTTATTCATTCGCAGGATTAACTGTTGAGAAGTCCTTTCAAAACAGCTTTTGGGAGGGATGGGAAAGCTCCCAAGGTTTCTAAGAAGACACACAGGGCACATCTACGTGACAGAGCTCAGCCTGTGCTGGTTTTGAAGGAGCAAGCTTCAGTCAACAGAGCAAAGAGAGCGTGCAGCTCCAGCACGGCTTGCAGGACCATTTTCCAGCCCACACAGGCATTCCATACTGCACAGCTCTGGGCTTCCCGTTACCTGGGCGAGCAGTGCTGCACACAGCCGAGGTGCTCCCTCCCTGCATCCCATCCCTTCCCACCCTCCTGCCACAGCCCAGCTCTGAGCAAGCACTCAGGCTGCTCTGCACCACCTGGGCTGGCTCCTGACAGCCCTTCAGAAGCCTCTGTCTTTCCTTTGATGCGCTCACGGATCACCTCAGGCTCGGTATTAAAGCCAGAAGCCCTTGCGGTGTGCAGCACAACTCTTTCCAGCGTGCAGCCTGCAGCGCGGCGCCTGTGCAGCCACACCCCGCACTTCTATATTAAGAGGCAATGCCAGCTGCCACAATTCAGCCTTCGTGCAGATCCTGCTGGGCCAGGGGCTCCTGGTGGCACACAGTTTGCAGAGCTGGAGGCAAGGGAGATCCAGAGTTGCCGGGAGGGACAAGAACAGTGTTCCCAAAAGCCACACTGCTGCACCCTAACGCTCCCTAGAGAGAGATTTGGGTGCTGGCTCTGAACCCAACACCACGAGACCAGTGCCACCTCAGGGTGCCACTAAGCTCCTCTTTGAGGCAGTGGCTGTGATCCCATCTCCAAGCTCAGGTCTGGCACCTCACTGTGGTTCAAGAGTTTATGATGACAACATCCTCCTTCAGGCTGTATTGGTCATTAATGCCAAGGTGCACGAAAATCCCTTCGGAATTCATGGGGAAAATCATTCTGACTAGCACAGGACACCCAGTTCTGGGATCTCATCCTTCTGCAAAAACTAGAGGGACATTGTTTTTCCAGGCTTGGTCTGTGCAGGCACTGTCAATCTGCAGCACAGGAGTTCAGTTTCAACCATTCCCTTGGATGCACCCCCAAATGTAGCTCAGCATTTTGGGTAACATTTTGTGTAATTTTGGATTTCCTTTAGCTCCCTTTTGCAGGATTTGATGTGATCAGTACTGCAGCTGCCAAAAAGTTGTGTCTGTGTAGCATTTTCTCAGGAAAGCCAAACTCAGAGACCCTTGCTCCAAAACTAAGGTATCCCAAGTGGCAATCCAGGTTCGAGGCTAGGGCTTGCAAAACTTCTTAACCACTTTCTTGTCTTCCTGCATTTCCCAGTCACCCTATCATCTCCTGAATTTTCCAATTCCCTCCTCCACAGCTCCTGTGCTACTCCTATCTTCTGCTTCCCACATTCAGGTTCTTTTCCTAATTATGGAGCTTCTCATCCCTATAACCCTACTACAGTTTCTTCACTTGCTTGCAGCCCAGTGGCAAAATACTTTTAATATCCCTTTTCTGAAACTCCTTTTGGGGCTGAAGGCTGCCCAGTAAGTGCTGGAGATGCTGACTGACCACTGGGCCTTCAGCAGAACAGCTTGACATTCTTTGCTTATGTGACATTGGTAACACTCACCTCATCAATTGAAGAAACAAGAAGAATACCTTCCATACCTGCAGTATATTTTGGTGATCAGTGCACCTCTAAAATCATCCAGCAACACCTTAGTGTGCAGCCTGGGAGGCACAACAGAACCTCCCACAGGCTGGAAGCCCTGGGGTAGGATTCATTTCCCAGGAGCCAAAATATTCTACACATCAAACAAATCCCCACTGTTTAAAAAGAGCAATAGACAGGGAAAAAAAAATGCAATAGCTGGCAGAGCATCCCCATTTGAAATGGTAATTTACACTTATGCACAGTACCAATTACAGCCAACTTCATACTTCCCTTCTTACTCAGAGCCATAAATCTATAAATGAGAGTGCTGAACAGGGGAGGGAAGCAGAATTAGCTTGAGCCCTGGAGCTGTTAGGCACACCACTCGGAAACAGGAGCTCTCCTGGTTTGTTCTCTCACCAGAAAGCAGGAGAAACATGAAGGATGTTTATTAACATACTTCCAGGCATCAGAGAATCAACTGCTGTGGCATCAAATGTTTATGGTCAGATCCCTGACCATAAACATTTCAGAAGCCTCTTTATTCTAGTCTAAGTGAAGTCCTGGGTTTGCAACATTGCTCTGCATCTCAAAGAATGCCAGACTCACTTAGGATAGGAAAGAGCAGCAATTTCACTGCATATGGGCAATGAAACCTTGGCTTTCCTATTTGTTTTACACTCCGAGAGGGAAGAAAATGCAAAAAGAATTCTCAATTTGTGTAACTGCAATTCTCAAAGCACCAGACCACAGCAAGGGGAGGAGGGTTGGGGCGTCTGGATTAAAAAGTTTTCTCCAGTTTTCTCAAAACAGAAGTAACCCTGAATATTCCCTGATGGGAAACCATCTATCCCAGTCCTAGAATCATAGAATGGCCAGGGTTGGAAGGGATCTTAAAGACCATCCTATTCCAAACCCCTCCCATTGGCAGAGGGGACATCTTCCCCTCGCCCTGGCTGCTCAGAGCCCCATGCAGCCAGGCCTTGAGCACTCTCTGTCCCAGCCTTTGAAAAGGGTGCTTGTGCCATTGCTGACTGAAGGTAGAAGAATTGCACTTCCATGAAGTGAAGGTGACAGTCCCATTCCCTGGATCATCCCGGACTGTTCCTGGAACACTGTCCTTTCTGTGTGTTGAATGAGGACAGGCTCTTGTACTGGCAGAAACATATAATGGTATAACTGAAGATCTTGTCACAATACTGGGATAAATGGAGGACAGGAAGACGAAACAGGTTGCAGCAGAAACTTTCACACAAACATTTCTTAGCTTTCAAGTACTTCTGCCAACCTAAATTGCCTTTAATACTGTGTTTGTCTTGGGTTTTCCCCCAAAATCCTATCTACAGATGAGTAACTTTTAAACCTTTATTCTTAAATCCCTTTACTATTTCCCATGTAAATACATTGGGTGTTTTTTCAGATGCCCCTTCCCAGAAAGACACTGGGAACATCCTGCCCTTCTGCCTGCCAACAGTCCCAGCCACAAAGGGGAGGGAAAGGATTTGGCCTTCCTGTAAATTCAAATTACCCTTCACAGGGATTTCTGTTCACACCTGGAATGGAAGTGATGAGACTTCCAGAGGTCATTTGGCTAAAATAGGGTCATGTCCCCACCTGTGAGGACACAGCTGGTAGCACTGTGTTCGTTCTCTCACCTCAGGCCGCCTCTCCCTTCATCCCATTCTGAGACTTCTGTGGCCTCCCACTTCCCAGCGTCCTGTCTGCAGGCATGGAAATCCCTGGAGACACAGCTCTCAGCCTGCCACCTGTTATCCCATCTCTCCCTGCCAGGAGCAGCAGGTCTTGGCCAGCCAGAACAGTCCCTCCCACTGGTACGGGAACATCTGGTCTTTCCAGAGCAAAGAAATCCTCAGATATTTCCATGGTAAAGCTCTGACAAGTCTCTAAAGAAATGCATTTTAAAAAATGCTTTGAGCAAATTTCTTCAAGGGTGGCAGAAAGCACTGCAACGTCAGAATAGCCTCCCTGCCAAATTTTCTGGCTCTGCTCAAAAAGTAGGAGAGCTTTGTAGCAAAATTAGTATAATAACTTCTGACAGGCAGAGCAAAAGATTTTCCACCAACTTTGTTTCAGAGATATCCAAATCCTTTTTTTTCCCCTCTGGTTTGTTTTAGCAGAGGCTTTCCAAATAAGAACAAACAAGAAAATTAGCTCAGAGGTGGAGAGCGACATGAAAAAAATCTCGTTCAAGCAGTCTTAAGATCAACAAGAAACCTTCCAGCTAGGGCAGCGAAGGCTTTACCAGACTCCTCAAATATAATATTGAACTTAGTATTTTGGGATTATTATTACAGAATATAAACCAAATAGACACCAAATTCAATTAAAGCTCAACCTGATGTACTAAACTCAGTATCAGACTAAATCCATTCACACAAACTTCCCACCTTCATGGCTATAAAAGCTATAATAACTCTCTCTCTTCTTGGCCACTGGAACATGAAGTCAGTCTTCAAATAGACAGCAATAAAAACCAGATGTAAGATCAGCTCTGTAACAAAAGTCATCTCTTCCCCTGAGCAAAAATTGCTGAAAAGCAGTGGGGCATTGCAGAAAAGCTGAATAAAAAGCATAAGAATCACAGATAAGGTAAGGATGAAAAATATCTGACAGAAATCACCCGTGCAAGAATCATCTGTGTCTGTTTCTGGACTTTCTGGAAACCACTGGAGAGCCACAATTTCTGATTCTTTCAATCTGAATCCGATTTCAGGGCAAGAGGAACTGGCTCCATAAGTAAACAGGCAAAAAAAATGAAAGCTAATACATAAATGACCCCATTGCTCATTGAGGTAGGGAAGGTAGAGAAAAAAGACAAGAAAAATCTGAGGTGCTCACTGCTGTTTGGGTTTTTTTTCTTCAGTTTTCCCAGCAATGTTGCCTCCCTTGTTTTATCAGGAATACACTGGGGTCTCATCCTTAAATGTCCATTATCTAGGAAACAAAAGCCACTGCACTTCCCTGGCTATGTCCTGTGCTACAGCTTAGTGGAATCTGAACAATGTGTTAAAATGCAATGGAAGAGAGCTATACTGCAAATTTATATGAGACCTCCAATTTTAAGATTTTTCGAGATTTGGAGCTTGGCAGAGTCACAGTTTTAAGCACTAGATACATTTTAAAGCCTTCTGTGTTAATCTTGAAAGCAGATCTGGGAGAACTTTGCTGTAAAACCTCTTTGAGAGAGAGGGTTTACAAGGAAAGGGTTTTCTCCAAGCTCCAGCTGCTGCTTGCAGATCATAATCTACAGCACCAATATATAATTATCACTGGGATCTGATCAACCTGAGGCATGTGGGAAAGGCTTCTCAAAAGTGGAAGAAAGTTTCAGGATCACCAGGAGCCAAGGGAAAAAGCGCTCTGTCCTAGTGCTGGTGTCGAACTATGGACATGTAGCTGGCACCTAACACCAGATTAAACCAAGGATCTGAGCTCTTTGCACAGCCCAAAGCAGTGAATCACGCTCTTTCCATGACATCTCTCCTATTAGATCTGTCTTATCCACTTATATCCAAGAGTTTCCTAATAGCTGCCAAACCAGGCCTCAGCTCTTGGGAGGAGGAAAACAGCAGCACCATTTTTGGGTTTTTTGTTTTGTTTTGTTTTGTTTGTTTTGTTGGTTTTTGTTTGTTTGTTTTTGTTAAATCCACCCTGAACAGGCACAGTCTGCCTGTAAAACAAATCTTCCTAAACCACCCTTTGGAGTTTAACAAGAAATCCATAAAATTAACTTTTTATAACATTACCAGGTCAAGGCTTACTGTGAAGGTGTCAGCACCCAATGCACCGTGACTGTAAGGAACAAATACTACACAATCTTGGACTCGGGAGAAGCCTTTTATAGTAACTTAGGTACTGTTGGAGGGACAAGCACAGGAGCAGTTTTCCTCAGCTGGTGGAATCCCTCTGACCTCTTTTGGGATCACTGTGAGGGAGCCTGGGATGTCAGTGGAGCCAGGCTCTCACAGTGCTGAGGGCTTTTCTGATGAACACTTCTGTAAAATGCTGTTCCAGCACAAGGGTCAAACAAAATTCCTTAATTATAATGTTGATGCTCACTTCTTTAGAAAGAAAGGAGTGGGAACATCTCCCTCAGCCTCAGTTCTCTTTCCCAAGACTGACAAAATTTTAACTTTTTACTCTAATAACCAGTACTATAAAAGGCTTTTTCCCCTCAAAATATATCGAACGTCTCTTTAATAACAATGTAATGAAGAGGATGTGGTTGAATAATGCAATTCTTTTGCCCCGGTTCTAATATTTTTTTTTATAGTGCTCATCTAATTCACTAAAAGGAATTAATATTTTATTGCTCTCTATGAAAAATGCATAATGCCTTTCCCATAGCAAGGTTTCAAACTCCAGTTGCTTCAGTTCAGACTGGAATTCTTTTCTCATTTTGCTCTCACTGAAGTCAATAATCCCCTGTGGGAGAATACCTAAATTATTTGTTAAAAGATGAAGAGGAGCCTTAAATTTCTTGTGGAAGCTGTTTCTGAATGTCAGCCATAAAGCTACTATCACGTTTTAGTTCCACAGCCCTGAAAACCCAGAAATTTCAGTTCCTGTTTATCATCACATACTAACCCTTTTTAGAACTCTGCTTTGAGTAGCCCCTGATTTTTAGGGAAATCTTTCTTTACAACATATATCATCTCCTAACCTTTTCCTGTTACATATCTCTGCCTGTGTGAGGCCAGTCAAACCCTTGGAACCAAGATATTTGCAAACAAGGCTTTATCAGACTGTCAATTAAGCAAATATAACTGAGCTGACAGGTCTGTGGAATCAAAACTATTGCTGGCATCTTGGTGTTGGAGGAAAAACAAGGAACCTCACTTGAATTTAGGAAGTGCTTAGGCATCCCTAAAGCAGCCAGATTCACTGCCAGACATCTAAAAATAAGTATTCTGGACTTTTAAAAAGCAAACAGAACCCCTCTTATCTCCCAGTAGGTTCTCAGGAGCAGCTTCTCTAGGATTTTTCCCAAGGGAACCATTTCACCTAAGGACAGTGAACCCAATCCTGCAGTTTTTTACCCTGCTGAGAAGTGCTCTTTCAACCATTTCAGCATAACTAGCACCTAGCTTGAGGAATGGATTGACTAAATGATCAGGAAATGTAGATTTCTGAACTTCAGATCATTTGTGGAAACATTGCTATTAATATTTAAGAATAATAATTTAAAAAATCCCCATAGATCAGCTCAGGACAGAAATAGCATTAACTGCACTTCATTTTGTGAGGCATTCTGAGCTGTCATCAGAGCCAGCTATTGGAATGGAGCCTTAAAGATCACATCTATTTTTGTAAGTCCAAAATGACCAATAATTCTGCAAATGCTGAGATTATTCCAACAATTCTGGAAATGCTGAGCTCTTTGCAGCACCTGATGCACAGGCTGTGGAGACATTGCAGCCCGGTAAAACACTCCCTGTGTGCTCCCAATAAATGTACAAGGGAAGTTACACAAGAAGAATGTTTGCCAAGCCAGGCTCTTGCACAAATTTCTTTCTCTGCAATCAATTAGTGCTCTCTCCTAAGCACATCCCCCAGGAACACTGGAAGAATCAGGCTGGTTTACACTCCAGTGGACCCCTTTGGCAGATGTTTCTGCAAAGGTAATGCAAGAGCATGCTCTGAAAAAGGAACTCCAGCCTCCGTGTAGAGGCAACAGTGTCCTGAGAGTCATTCCTCTGCCTGTGTTGTTGGAAGGACAAGTGCTACTGAAAACCCACTTAATGGATCTGCTTCCAGCATTCCTTCAATTACATGTAAGCCTATCCAGCTTGCAGGGACAGATTCAGAGGTTTCTGTGGCCATGCTTCTCCTGCTCTGAGGAGATGTCTCAGCTGCTGTTTATCTCTGAATTATGGGGAGATTGCAGCTGGATCCAGCTGAGCAGAGCACTGTGACAACAAAGCAACATCGAACTGCTCAGCCCTCCAGCACCTGAAGGAAGCCCACAAAAAAGATGTGGAGAGACTTTTCACAAGGAGATGTAGTGACAGGACAGAGGGGAATGGATTTAAACAGAGAAGGTTTGGATTGGGTATTAGGAAGAAATTGTTCCCTGTGAGGGTGGTGAGGCCCTGGCACAGGTTGCCCAGAGCAGCTGTGGCTGCCCCATCCCTGGAAGTGTTCCAGGCCAGGTTGGATGGGGCTCTGAGCAACCTGGGCCAGTGGAAGGTGTCCCTGCCCATGGCATGGGGTGGAACTGGATTGATCTTTAAGTCCTTTTCCAACCCAAACCATTCTGTGATTCTATGTCCACTCCTGCCTCATGTCAGATGAATTCACCTGGCCTCTGACTGCCAAGGAATGATAACCTAAACTAACACCATGTGCCTGTCTTACACTTTTTATCAGTTCACTGTACCAGGAATGCACCTGTGGAAATTCTAAGTGCTTGTCATTAAGGGTTTGGTTCCTTATTTATGCATTTCCTTCTTCCCCCATTTTCCCTCCCTGCTTCTAAGGAGAAAGAAGATTGAAGAGTGGTTGTTTATAAAAACCATAAGACTGAGCAACAGCCTCCTGTGTCTTCCTGCTTTGCCCTTTCCCAGTGCCTGGCTTCCAATGATGCTGCTGAGGGGAACAGACAGAAAGGTGGCTGCTGTTCATCCCCACCTGGCAGCTGCTCCTGAAGTTTTCTCTGAGCAGAGAGGCAAGGATCACTCCCTCTATTCATCCTAGAGAGTGAGAAATAAAAGGCTTTCTTCACATTAAATCTCAGCTGATGATAATGCCTAATAATATGCATTTTCCATCAGAGAACAGTCCTGACAGAAGATTCTCAGACAGCCTTGGTTAAAATGTAATTCCCAAATCTTTGCAAGTAAAAAAGGACTACCATCCTCATTGTTCAAAAGGAGGTTTGTTTGATACCCAATTTCTAATTCACAGATAGACAAGTGAAAGAGCATCCAGTAAACAATCACTATTTCTGAGCCCAAAGTGTTATTGATTATCCCTGGGTAAACATGCAGACATTTGCTGGCAGTCATCAGGATCACATCAGGGTAATTGAGGTCCAAGGGACCCACAGGACACTGTGGATGACTTCTCACTTCCAGTATGGCAATTGGATGCAGAATTTTGCCCTGAATCAGAAAAGAAAATGAATTGACAAGGACCTTCTGACAGACACAGGTTTAAATTTAAAATATAAACTTGATAGTTCTTTAAGCTACAGAACTGCTCCTTTGAAGGGTACTAAAACAGGCAGAATTTCTGCAAGAGAAAAAAACCCTAAGTACTTCTGAGGGACAGAATTTGTGTGCTCCATAATCTTCTCAGTGGGTGGACTGCACATAAAGTCAGAGGCATAGACTGACATTGCAATTCAGATAATTGGGTGAGGAATGAAAAATTATCATCATGAAATGGATTTCTCTCTGCTATTCCCCAAGTGATTGCCATTACTTGCACCAAGGAATTCCATAATGAGTTCTAAGCACTACACAATGCCAAATCATCTCATATTAATTTCTTAGGAAGCAAACCAATATCTCCACCTCCTTTTTTTTTCCTTCTGTGCTTATTACAGAGGCTCTACACTTGATCTGAAGTTGAAAATCTTACCTCAGACTCAAAGAATGCTGCTTCCAGAGAAACTTGAATTTATGTGTGAGCTCTTTTTTCTATTTCCAGAAGAAACTGCTTTGTTTGTGTGGTTTTGGTACAGCTTGGAAAGAGGAAGTTAATTTTCCAAACTAGTAAAGATCACACTCTCTGAGGTGCCTGACTATGGACATTCAAAGTTAATGCACTTCTGAATCATTAATCCACTTTTCAAAGGAACGGTGCACAAATCTTCCCCAACTAACTGACATGAGAAGGAAACATTCTGCTGAATACAAAGATCTTCTGATTGCATCATAAAGGAACTAAAACACTTCACCAGCAAAGTGACAGGAGGTGAATGCCTCAGGCTTCATGTATAACAAAAGGTGCATTGAGCCTGAATGGTTCAGATGAAAGAATCCTTTTATTCCAGGGTAGTTTGGGTGCAAATTAAGTGAGTAGGTTCTTTCTCAGAACAGAATCATCTTTTCTTTCTCTGTCACATTCAGTGCTAAAAGTTTGGTGTCTGCAAGTCCCAACTTTTTAAGGGTCTCCTTAAACAGAATGATTACAAGTTTCAGTAGTGCCTTCCACCCAAACTTCTTGACTTACCTTTAGAATTTCTGCCAAATTCAAGTTTACTCTGCCCAGATATGTGGGTAGTTATTAAAGCCAAATAAGTGCAGACTTTGTACAAATCTTTAGGTTTATTTGGGTGTGTTTGCATGCATGTTTGGTTGCAGGGCTATGCTTATTTACAGAATTTTCCCCGTCTGTAGAAATACACGTCCTTGTAAACTCATACGTGACAATGTTACTGAATCTTTTAGGGGAGTTTCGCATGATACATTGGAAAATGCACCTTTAAAAACTGTTGCATTACTTTTTTTTTTCCCCTCATGGATATCTTTCCTGCTTTAGTGGTTTCAGATACTAGAGAAAAAATGGCTAATGCACAGGAAGAAAGGAAAGGGGCTTGCCTTCAAGCAAACAGTTCAGAGGCACCACAGAATAACATGAATTTAACATCTGCTTTTCACTGTGAAGTATCAAATATTTATTTCAAGAGAAATCAGGACTGGATCACTTCAGATAACAAGGTAAATTTGTTCTATAATTTACTCCCAGAGAACATTTCAGTGAGATTTAAATCAAGGCTTTAGAAGATGAGCAGCTTTAATTTTGGTGCAGGGATCCTCAGCACCCTCCATTAATTAGGGATCTTCTCCAGACAAACTACAAAACCCTAAATCTTTCTCTGAAGAGGGTATGGCTTTGGAACAGGCCAACCTTAGTGATGGGCCCTATTTTGTAGATGGGGAAGAGGCACAAGCTGAGTGCCCAAGGACACAAAACCCCTTAGTGGCAGGGCTGAGGTTATTTTGGAATTATCTCTGCTCAGTCCAGTGCTTTAATAGGCCCACACATCCAGGTGTGGCAGTATGGCATCCCTCTCTTGTAACACAGAGCACATCTCAGCTGGTTATTACAGATAAAGAAAGAGGTTTGTGTCTTCAAAGTGGACTTGTTTCAAAGGAAAACTTATCCCAAAAATGCCTGCTGTTTCCCCACCCCAAGTGCCCTATTCTCTTCCTGAAGATCCCCAACCTGCATCTGGTTGTTAGGAAGGGAGAATGACAAACAATTGCAAACCTACAAAAAATCACTGTCATCTGTTGATGCGAGCAGGGCGAGTGGAGAAATGAGATATTAGACACAAGGTCCTGCCTTCAGGGGAAGATGCAAGGCTTTTCCCATATCACAGAGGACTCCTGCTCAGCATCAGGCAGGAGCAACTCACCAGCAGTGAGCAGAGTGAGTGCTGAACCTACTGAACACAGGATCAGAGCCTGAGGCTCTTTAGAGGACAAACACAACCCATCCCGAGGCTCGGCTCCCGTTTCACCACAGCCGGATGGGAAAGAAAGCAAAACCTCCAAGTCTGCCACACTCCTCAGAGCTTCAGACACACTGGAGGGAGGGTGAGAGCACCAAGGAGAGGTTTGTAATTGAATTTCTGTTTATTTTGGTCCAAGGTTGAGGTCAGTGCACAATGAGGAGGTTATCAGATGACTCATATTAGCCTGAGCACTGCGATGGGATAAAGTTAGTACTGTGCCTACTGGGAAGATGTGAGGTTGTCAGATAGCCAGGGTACAGCCTTATATAATTAATTTCTATTCCTGAAGTAATTTTCTTGACCAAGTCTGAGAAGGGAAGGAACATTCTTTTGTAATGGCATGAGGGGTTGGGAATCTGGGCTTTATCCATAATGTGCTCATCTGAATTGACAGGAAAACTCAATATTAAAATACATTACTTGTACTTTTTAACATTTACCATGATAATAAGACATACACAGCAATATCCAGGGATTTTTACCAGAAAAACCACAGATGTACATTTCTAAGAAGCATTTCCTTACTGTTTTGCCTAATTAATGACACAAGCAGCAGGAGTAAGACAAAAATTTAAAGAACCCTTTTTTTTTTTTTCCCTCTCTTCATTCAAGTCCAAGGCAAAACCTTTTTATTCTCTGTGGCAAGACTATAGAACTTCCTGCGTGTCACGAGGGAGACACAAAATTAAAGAGATGACTGAGCTCATACATTTGTGCAGAGGCCTGTAGGAAAGACAGTCAAAATGTTTTAGCCACGATTATCCACCCTTTTGGTTGAATCATAAAACACTCCTAAAGCATGAACAGCTATTTCAGGGAATCTTTTAAAAGTAAACTGGAATGATTTCAGTGGAGTAGCACCAAAGCTGTCCAGCCTTAAGAGTTTGTCCTGTGAGGAGAAGCTGAGGAAATGGGGCTTGATTACTCTGAAAATAAAACCTTAGGGATATGTTAAAGTCACATTCCAATCCCTGGCAGGCTTTTGCCAAGGCCAAAGAGCTGGGATCTCACATGCCCAGCTACAGAACAATAGATAATGGTCCTGAATTGAAGCAAGCGGGTTCTTACCGGACATAAAGGTGGGGGGAAAAGGCACAGAAAAATGTCAAAGCACAGGGACAGGTTGCCTAGAGATGGTGTGGTAACTGGCAGTCTATGGCATTAAAGGTTTTCAAGACCCAACCTAACACATTTCTGCACAACCTGAGCTCACTTCAGATATAATGCTGCTTTGAGCAGCAGGCTGGACTATGGACATCCAGAAATACTTGATTAATTCCATTAATCCTGTCATTCTGCCTTGTGGCCCTGAATTATGCCATAAAAAATGGTAGTAGCTTGGAGGCTCTGACTTGTTCTCTGGAAACTAATCAAGAACAGGATGTGGCTCCCGGTCTTCCCAGGCTTTCCCAAACCACCCTCTGGAAAGACAGAAGATGGAGATCAAGGCCATGAGGGTGTCTCTTGAAGCTATGAATCCAGAGTAGAAGGGAGACTCTTTACAAAGGCCTGGAGTGACAGGACAAGGGGGAATGGTTTCACACTGACAGAGAGGAGGTTTAGATTGGATATAAGGAACAAATTCCTCCCTGTGAGGGTGATGAGGCCCTGGCACAGGTTGCCCAGAGCAGCTGTGGCTGCCCCATCCCTGGAAGTGTTCCAGGCCAGGTTGGATGGGGCTCTGAGCAACCTGGGCCAGTGGAAGGTGTCCCTGCCCATGGCATGGGGTGGAACTGGATTGATCTTTAAGTCCTTTTCCAACCCAAACCATTCTATGACTCTGATTCTGTGAAAATCCCTTATTTTGGGAAAAACAGTTAGATTTTAGAGCTTTTGAAAGACAGAAAAAAATCTGAGCCATACAGTTTCTGAATAATTAATTCCCCTAACCCATTCTGCATGTCCTGATCTCAAATTTGAAGCCTGATTATCCTAAGGATCAGTGGAACAAAACCCTTTTAATCTTTTCCAGAAGTATAGGTGCTAAATATAGAACCACCTTAAACTTTTAAAATATAATACACCAATTCATTTGAAAAGCAACAAACCAATTAATCTTTATTTCTGCAGCTGTGGGCACACGTCACACTGTATTAAGAATGATGATAGTGACAACACAGACTCTCAAGCTTAGTTGCAAAGAGAGCACTTTTTATTCTTCCAGATCCTCTTTTACAGACAGATCTGTAAAAGTCTGAAAAGGTAAAACTTTCATTGGTCATCAAACCAACACATCACCATCATTGGACAGTGAGGACAGCACTCCTTGACTGTTTCTTGCAAGTAAACAACACCTGCAAAGGTTGTTTTCCTTCTCTAAGGACTGTTTGAGTTCCTCCTCACAATTTCTCAGGCCACACTTTCTGAGGCCAGTGTGAGAAAGCTGTATGACTTAGTTTCACACAGACAATGTGCTACCTAGCTGATCTCTGGCATTCAGCATCCACAGGCACATTTTTTCTCCTTTAGCCACAGATTCCTGCAAATCTTTTGCAGAGGGAGGAGTTAACACAAATGACAAGGTATCATTTTCAAGGGCTCCTGTGTCACAGAAACTTCATCAGCAAAAGCCTTCAAGATCTAGACAGGCAAAGCCATGGCTGATGTGACCTGGTGGCAATTTGCCCTTGCAGGAGGACTCCCAGAGGTGCCCTCCAGCCAGCACTTCCATGGCTTTTCAAAAGCTCCTCGGCAGAACTCTGGCAACTCACTGGTCATACAGAAGTGCCTATAAAAGTCATATTGAATAGATCTCTTAAAATTCTGCAGCCACTCCACTTACCATCCTAATCATAAAAACCCTATTCTCTACCATGTGAATTTTCCAACAGGAAGATGGGGAATCAAATCTGCATGGACATGGATCAGCTCAGGAGTCAAAGGACTGATACCTCTTCATACAGTCTCTGTTAGAGTCAGACAGAAAAATGGCTGTGCATCTCAGCTTGAAAAAAAGGTTTCCTTTTTGTTTTTTTGGCTCAACTACCTAGCCCTTAATGAAAACCAAAAAAATTTTTTGAAAAGCTATTTGAAAATTCTCTCTGGTACATCTGTTTTCTACAGATTACGCTTCTTTTTTATTAACTTCAGATCAAAGCTCTTCAGTCTAAGTAGGGAACCAAAGGGATCCTGTAAAGTAAATATCCTCTTCTCTGCAATTTCATGTGCAAACACTGAGTTTTCAGGCTGGGAAGACATGGTTTAATAGTTTTACTGCAAAAGAAAATTCTGTGTTTATACCCTGATCTTCATGTGGATGACTTTGCTCTTTCTCAGTATTTTTTTTTTTAATGTGATTATATCTAACCAGGGAGGGCACATGAATTAATTCCTCGGTTCAATACAGGAAAAATTAGATGAAGTCTCTCACCCATCATCATTAGACATATTAGATGGACTATTGTATGCAAAAAATAAAGTGAGTAGACACCTGAAGTCCCCATTAAAACATTTTCCAAAGGCAATATCCAACTGTATTATGCTGTACAAACACTGCCAGAGATTTTTCCTGCCCCAGCCAGTCATTCACATTCAAATCCCATGCAGCTGAGGTCTGTCATATGCTTATTTGGAGCTTGTTTGCTGATGAGAAGTGAAAAACCAGTTTTGCTCCCATCAGTTGTATTAAAAATAAAAGTTTGATCTTGAGGCCAGGCCAACATTTTTGTACCAATTGCCAACCTTAAATGAATTTTAAGGCCAAAACTCTATAATAAGGACTTAATTATGAAATTTTACTCTACTAAGACCTGCAGCTCTTCTCAACTGAAAGCTCTATAAAAGTGAATATTTGCGGACTCATACCCTCACCAAGAGGTAAATCCAGGGAGCTGGATTTAACACTGGGGATGGGGGAAAATAATCAATTTCAGACATATTATCTGTTATCAAAGTAGCTATTCCTCAGCTTTTTGCTATTTTGATAATAATCTGCTAAGGAAAGAGAGACTATTTACAAGAGCATGTGGTGACAGGAGAAAAGGGAGTAGTTTCACACTGAAAGGAAATTTAGATTAGATATTAGGAAGAAATTCTTCTCTGTGAGGGTGGTGAGGCCCTGGCACAGGTTTCCCAGAGCAGCTGTGGCTGCTCCATCCCTGGAAGTGTTCCAGGCCAGGCTGGATGGGGCTCTGAGCAACCTGGGCTAGTGGAAGGTGCCCTGCCCATGGCAGGCTTGGTCAGTATAACCCATATTTTACAATAATTGAGCCTGTTTATAATAACATTTTTAGATCAATTTCCCAAACTCAGTAGGAGAGTGTGTGAATTTACCCCTTGTCAAAGAATCTTGAGGCACCAACCAGTGACAGCCAAGCTCCCACAGTTTTTCCTATCTGTGAGATGAAAATGACTCCCCAGGATCACTGATGCTCCCCCAAAGGACACAAGGGTTCATCTAAGCCACTCTCAGCAGCACCTGAATCAAATCAGCCTTAGAAATCCTCATTAGCTCTTTCCATTGCAGCTCACATGCCAGTACATCTATAAACAGGCCATAAAACACGGCCTCTGATCAGGACCTGTGCTAAAATTGTCCAAGAACTGCTCTTTACTTAAGTGCCACCTGATTTCTCTCTGCCCAAGCATCTGCCTTTGTCTCTGTAATAGTGCCACTGTTGTCTGATTTCAACCAAATGCAACAGAAAGACATTAATCTCTGATACAGTAAGTTTCCACAGAGGAGAGGAAGCCTAGAAATTGCCCTTCTAAAGAGAAAACAAAAAGCTGTCATCAGTTGTTAACAGAGAAGAATCCTTATACAATTCATCCTTGAATGCCTGTGTAGGGAAATAAGAAATAAAAATCAGCTTAATAAAATTAATAAAAAATAAAATCAATTCCAGTGCTCAGGTGCCTGCTGATGTGCGCCCTGGGTGTTTACACACACATTCCTTAGGAAAATGTCAGGTTTGCAGTGGTTACACAAGCACTGAGCAGGGGGAAGCAGCACAGAGTCTGGATCTTGATCTGTGTCTGAGAAATTTAGCAAAGCCTCTTCTTACACGGTGGTCACATTTTAAGCCTGCTGGGAGCTTGTGAAAGTGCTCTGCTAACATTTTGGAAAGTGAGGGAGACACATTTGGGGCTAAATCCCTGCCTGCCTATCTCACTACATGTTCCTGGCTTTAATCAGGGGGTGAATATAGACAGAAGTAGGAAGTGGGAAGAGATGCAGCTCAACTATTTAGAAAACAGAACTCTTCTCTGGTGAATTATGCAGCTTTCCTCCATCATTTTCAAAATTGTTTACAAGGAACAAGTGGAGTTGCATTTCTCCAGCTGCAAAGACCTAAGGCTTTGGGAAGACCATCTTTCCCACAGGGGAAAGATGAGGTGAAATCCCCCCAGACAGGCAGATATTGTTTTCAAAGCTGTGAGAATGACTCCTGAAATGCAGGATATCACTTGGAAATTAATTTTTTTTCTGTAGCAGTAGGCTTAGTTTCTCATTTATAGGGTTGTTTAGGAGGGGAGAGAGGGGACACCCCACTTTATTTTAAAATGGTTCAGATGAGACGTGGAAAAGTTTAACAAAGGAAAAAAAAAACAAAAAACAACTACAAAACTTCATGGAAAACTAGGGGGAAAGGGCACTTTTGCATGGATAAAGAAAACAAAGAAATCAGCCCTGCCATCAATGAATTCTGAAGTTAATGTAAATTTCTTTATTGAACATGTCTTTTCAGGATCTACAGTAAGCCATCGAGCTGGAACTAAGGAGATTTGTCTGGAAGTTCAGCCAGGTGCCTTAAACCTCCTGGATGAAAAAGCACTTCAACACTAAGCACTCCTAATTCGTAGCTCATCCCTCACAAATCTCCAGACAAGCAGCAGCAGAGGCAAAGTGGTCGCATGTTGCTTTAAAGTGATTAAAAAGAAACCCAAACAGACAGAGAAAATAAAATCTCTTAAATTAAAGTGGATGGCTGATCAGCTCCTCCTCTCCATCAAATCTGGTTTTCCTTGAAGGGTGCTGGAGAGCCCTTCAAAGTGCAGTGATTGTCCTGGCTTTGGGATGGCACAGCAGGTCACTGCATCTCCTGGGTGAAATTCAGCTCCCTATACCCCAAAGGCAGGTCCCAAATCTGTCTAAATTGTGATCTAGAGATATCTTCAGGCTCTATTTAGACTGGAAACAGCTTTGGGTGCACACCATCCACACACAGAGATGGAGAGGCCACTGTTTGGTTCCCAGTTCCTCAGTTTCCCAGTGACCAATCACAGTAAGCACAGCTTGGACTATACGATCTTTAAGGCCCCTTCCAAGCCAAACCATTCTTGACATGATTCCCTGAAAAATTACCTAGTTTTAAGACTCTCCAAGGATGAAGAGTTCACTGTCTCTTGGAGCTTTACCAACAGTGAACAACACTCATGATGAAAACCTTTTTCCTTGCATCACATCAGAGAAGATACAGGAGTCTGCACCACAGACCTGAAATTGCAGGCTCAGAATGTTTTACTTCCCACACAATTATATCTCAACTAGAGCTGTGCACTGCTGCAAGCCTAGACAGAAATCTAAAATTAGTAATATCTTCTTTAATTTCAAACCTACCTTAAGACCCTCTCCTGCTCTAGGTGTCCAAAATAAGTCCCTTCCTGAAGACAGCACAGAGGGGCTTGCAGATTAAAAGCGTTTTAAACCCCAAAATAATCCAAACTCCCCAGTCACAATCCCTAAGAAAGAAAGTGAATATCCACATACACTTTTCATATGCTGACTAACTCTTGAAATAATCTTTTGGTGGGGGACTTCAATTTAGCAGGTTTCTCCTGGAAATACAATGCTGCAGAGGGGAAACAGGAGAGGAGGTTCCTGGACAAGAATTTCCTGGCACACCTGTGAGGGAGCTGACAAGGGAAGACACTCAGAGAAGGACTGGTGGGAGTTTGAGGGTTGGAGGCTGTCTTAGACAGTCATGAGGTTTTGATTCTCTGAGAAGTAAGGAGGGGTGGGCAGCAAAACTTCCACCCAAGATTTCCTGAGGTCAAACTTTGGCCTGTTTGGGGTGACAGAGTCCCTAGGGAGGCAGTGCCGAAGGGCAAAGGAGACCAGGAAGGCTAGAAATTCTCCATGAACAAAATCCTACAGGTGCAAGAACATCACCATGGGCCAAAAGATGAGATGCTGGGGCAGGAGACCAGCCTGGGTGAACAGGGAGATTTAGATAGAACTCAGGACAAAGGAAAGTTGTTCCTAACCTTTGGAAGAAGGGTCAGGTGTGCCAGAGGACTATAAGGATGTGGTGGGGATCTTCAGGGAGGAAATTAGATGGGTCAAAGCCCAGCGAGAACTTGATCTGGCTGCTGCTGTAAAAGACATTAAAACCTTTCTGCTACCAAATCTTCAGCCAAAGATACTGTGGGCCATTGGAAAATGTGCCTTTTGAGGGTTTTTTTATTTCTGTCATTTCATAAGGATGATAAAATCAATTTTAGAGGTGTTGGGAACACAAGAGAACCATTCAAGGAAGAAAGAGGCAAACCTCCAGGTTATGCAGGAATTTAGGCAATGCAACACTACCAGAGATGCAAAGCAGCAAGGCCTCTGCTCTCTGAATGTTTCCTGAAGTCTTGCAAATATTTCAGTGTTTGGCTTTGTCTTTACTACACTTGCACTGGACTAACCTAGTTGAACCACTGCCTTGCATTCACCTAAATTTGCAGTGACCTCCAAAGTTTTTGTGTATCCCCCCCAATTGGCTGATACGAGTCCCCACTCTGGTAGGTCCATACTAAGGAATGCATTTACCTTCTTTTCCTATGTTTCACCTCTGAGAGCTGGCTTGAGTCTGCTCATTCAGCTGTGCAACATCCAACTGAGAGCAGCAGCTTCTCACACAGTCCTGAATCTTACCCACCTCAGAAGTGCCTCATGTTCAAGAACAGCATAGGACAGTTTTCATCACCTAAAACCTCCCAGGGCTCCTGCAGTGGAGAAAAGAATCAGGAAACCCCCTCCCTTTCCTCTGGACATAAGCCACACACAAAGTTTTCTCTAGACCCATGCTCTGCAGGAACTAGAGGACTTCAAGCCTTGGTACTGAGTGGAAGCAAATTTTGCAAAAATCAATAATTCCTTCTAAAAATTCTCAGTCCAATTGGCAATAAAATGAAATGTCCCTGCCTGTGGACTCCAGAGGCACTTCATTCAACCTTGAAACACACTCTCCTTAAACTTCAAAGCTGGTTCAGGTTGATGTCAATTTGTACATTCCTTTAACCTCCCTGCCCCCATAACCTTATTTTCAAAGCTGAGGACTACCCAACATTCCCACCTCAAATGGAGACAAACGTTTTCCTGCCCTTTTTATTCTTTAACTTGTTACATATTTTCAGGGTTTTGGTTTGTTTTCCATGGGCATAAAACATTTATTCTGTAAGTGGAGAGGACAAGGAGATCTGGTTGCTTTGTGGTTTGCTTGGTTTTTCATTCTCATTGCCAAAAATAGTTGATAGTTTCTACTCCAGATACCACTTCTAAAATGCTGCTTTTATAGCCATGACAATGAAGAGCCATATCATTAGTTCGTTAAATCAGGCTTTTTCAGAAAGGCTGGGAAATCAATCAAAAAATTAGGTGAACTAAAGGATTATAATTAAAGAGATCACATTAAATAAACCAAGTAAACATTGTCTATTCAGAGATCGATCAGAATTTCTCCTTTGTTACGTGTTCAGACTGAAAAAGAATGAAGGCTCCATTTGCGGCTTGATTACAGGATGACTACAAGAGATCAATAGGACAAGACTATGAAGGCAGTTAAGAAAATGCTTTGAATGAAAAGAAACTAAGAAGAAAAAATGCTTACTTTATCTTGACTAAGAAAATGAAATTGAAAATGCCTAAGAAGTTGATTGCTTCTTTGGCATCCCAGGAGAGAAAAATGCAAACAAGAAATTTCTAAGCTAAAAGACAATCTTGGCTTAAGAATATATGGACTTGTTTATCTACACTCCCCAAGGAAACATGTGGGTTGAAAAATGAGGAGAAGTTTCCAAGGATCAGAACTATGAAATTCTGGAACAGTCTTCCATAAGCAGGGGGCAAGGGAGCCCTTTTTTGACATAGAGCTTGAGTGGTTTTTCCATTGCCAGATTTATAGGCTGTGTGCATGGTGCATGCATGAGAAATTACCCTAAACAGCATTATGGGAAACTGCTACAGATCAGAGGTATGAAACACTTGTATAGGCCTTATTTTTTATATTATATTTTTTGGTCAAAGTTTACTGAATCTTTCCCATTCCTAGTAAACTTTTTGAGGTGATGAAATCACAGGAGCTTAAAAAGCCAAGACAGAAAACTGTCCACCCTGATGAACAGTTTTAAACTGAGAATGATGAAGGAGGGAGAGGCTGACCAACAGTTTGGTGAAGAAATGGTGGATGAGGTTATCAAGCAAAGAGGCTGGGATGATGTGAACAAAAGGGACCTTACTTGAAGTGAGGGGGCCAAAACTGGGCACAGCACTCAAGGTGTGGCCTCACCAGTGCTGAGGGACATGGAGGGACAACCACTTCCCTAATTAACAGCATAGGCTCCTAAATCCTGGCATTGCTCAGGGAAATGCACAATAATTAACTTCACAGTAGTTTATCAGGATCTGTGCAAATGCAATCTGCCATAACTGCACCAGCAAGATGTTGTAAAGGACTTCTCCCTTTACAGAGAGAGATGTTGGCTTATATTTCCAAACATTTAAAAGTGTGGACAATGTGATACAGTCCCTAAAATACTGCACTGTTGCAGTGTCATGCTTAGGGAAACAGCCCATCTGTGGAGGCTTCAAGCAGTCAGACACTTCTAAGGTTTCTATCTTGAAAGGAAGAGGATGATCAGGATGAGAAATGAATTTTTTATGCCCATTTTTTCATATCATTTCATGGAGAAGGATTATATGGAATCCTTCATGGAAGGATTTCTCTGAGAAGGATCAAATGACATAATTATAGAATCATAAAATTGTTTGGGTTGGAAGGGTTGAAAGATCATCCAGTTCCAACTCCCCTGCCATGAGCAGGGACACCTTCCACTAGACCAGGTTGCTCAGAGCTCCATGGATACCTCCATTCCCAAACATTCTATTGTTTTTAATTAATAATGGTAAGTTAAGGCTATTTCGTGTTTGCTGACACATAAGCAGTGCCCATCACAGAGAGTTTTAAGACAAATTTAACATGTATAAGGATAACATTTTATTTAACATGTATAAGGAAGATACTTTCGAGAGAGATATTTTGTAGAATAACGAGTAAGAGTTGTTTGCCCTGTGTGAAGGTGAGATACTGACCTCATTGTGGCTTTCCAGTACCTGAAGGGAGCCCATAGGAAAGAGCAGAGACTCTTTACAAGGGCCTGGAGTGACAGGACAATGGGGAATGGCTTCTCACTTACAGAAAGGAGATTTAGATTGGATATTGGGAAGAGATTATTCCCTATGAAGGTGGGGAGGCCCTGGCACAGGCTGCCCAGAGCAGCTGTGGCTGCCCCATCCCTGGCAGTGTCCAAGGCCAGGTTGGATGGGGCTCTGAGCAACCTGGGACAGCAGAAGGTGTCCCTGCTCACAGCAGGGGGGTGGAACAAGATGTTCTTTAAGGTCCCTTCCAACCCAAACCATTCTGTGATAGTCATGCACATGACCTCACAGTCACAGGTCCCTCCAAACTAAAACACTAAAATTTCCTCTCTGCTGATCCCATAGCTGTAAGTGTGTTTGCCACCATCATCTTGTTCTCAGGGCTCTTCCCCTGCAAGCCCAAAGGCCTGTTTTAATTGGGGGGTGTTCACCACTGACATTTAATAAACAATAATTACTTGGGCTTTAATCTGTTCTGCAGGTTCTTCTTAGAGGAACTCAAACCTTCAGGGAGAAAATCAACTGTTATGATGCTTTTCTGAGCTATAAGCAGATGAGTTTTTTTGCCCTCTCTAAAGAGAAGCAAGCCCTGTCACAGTGTGACATAGGTAACAAACTGTGAATGTAATTAAGTGTATAATTATGCAGAAGATTGCAGCACAGTGTGCTATTACTTAAACCAACTGACTTGCATGCCAGTCCCAGAGACATAGAACTCTATGCAGGCTGAGCTGAACACATTAAGGGATCATTTCTAGGGCGGGGTGAAGAAGCCAGGCTCAGTTCAGACAGCACCCACATTACAACAACAAAAAAACAACACAGCAGACACACAAATTCAAAGCCTAAAGGAGGTGCGATAACAAACTTGGGCAATGCTATGGAGTTGCTCATAAAGGTTTGCAAATATTTGTCTCAGCTTCTTTTGGATGTGGCTGTCAGTGTAGAGCTCTAGCACAACATCACTACTCCTTAAACTATAGCAAATTGATAATACCTGCTCAAATTGCCCATGTATGACAACTAGGTCCCCTTTATCAAACTCCCCTACCCACAGAAGAAGTAGTTGGAAGATGTGTGCCATTGCACCATGGAGCTCCCAGATTTGAGTCCTAACACTTGCATAAATAACACTTCCAGTGAGAATTCCTGTTAAATAATCCACACAGAAGTGACCTACATTTGCAAATCTCTTTTGAACCACTGCAACAGGAATACAAATGGAATTAGAAGCCAGCACTGACTTCAGAGCTGAATTCAGAGCTCTGTGTGCCCACCACAGCAGGGCTCAAGTAAGGTCTTACTTTAGCTTCAAAGCTGCTGCCATTACCATTGTTGCTTTAGGCACTTGGAAACAGATGGCACATTTCTGGGGAATTCTGCTGGCAAACACACACTGCCAGGTACCATTTTGCCTTCCTTGTCTGGGAGAACGAGGGACTCCAAGTAGATTCATAGTGAACAGATGGAAAAACACACTCTGAAGTAACACTAAGTCTCCTGAAAATAATGGAAAACGTGGTTTGAAAGTTAATCTGAGATTACAGCTGTGACTGATAACCAAAGACAGAATCTGCTGGTGTCAAGGAAATATAAAACAATTGCTAAAATCACATTTGCTTACGGAAAGTTGAGCTGAGCATCTAGGTACTGTCAGTGCTTGGTTTCAAGCAGGGAGCTCCATGCAAAGCCCCGGATTCCAGGCACAGAGGATGTGACCCTGATCTGCCCTGTGGGCTTGATGGACCCTCCCTGTCACTGGTAGTCTTTGGTCTTGCAGAGTTTACTGAGAGTTTTTGGGTGGCTGACCATGAGCAGCTATGCCCTTTAGCCCTCTCAGTGCTGGTAATTAATTGCCAAGCTGGCAGATGTCCTCACCACACCTGGATCTCAGCACAAGGGAAAAAGGCTTCTAGTCTGCTGAATATTTAAAAAAAAACTCAGGTTATGTACCAGAAAATTAATGCAAAATGCACTGCACTGGAAAATGGGTACAGGAGGAGAGATACACAGCAGGTTAAACAGCATCAACAAAGCCCAGGAATATCATCCAAATAAGAAAAAAAAAACCAAAAAAAAACCAGAGAATGAAGGGACCTACCTGTACTTTGTATGGGAATGGAAAACTTCTGCTGTGATATGGACAGGAATAGTGACAAACAGGTGAAACCAATAGTAAATCATCTAACATTCTGAAAACTACCATTTTTCTTCTCTTGCTTTTGACACAAGACAGATGAAATTCAAATAATAATTTGGCTCAGCATTGCCCACTGATCCAGACTAGAGCACACTTGATGCAAGCAGGGCTCTATACCCCATTGATAACAAGCACACTTGATGTTTCAACAGGGCTGCATTTTCACAAAGAGGGAGGAAAATGAAAAGGTAAATCTAAATTCATCTCCTGACTTTAGAGAAGTCATGCAAAAAAAAGATGTGAATGAAAGCAATGTGTTTTTTTTTAAACTATCTTATTATTGATTATCACAGTTTCACCACACAAGGTTTGATCAGAGCTAATCAAATCCCCCAGCAACAGATTAAATGATTCTTGCTATTCTCTGATTAGTTTCCCCTCAAAGAAACTGATGATTAATTGTCCTTAAATAGCTCCTGTCTCCAGACTGGCTCTTCTTGCCATTCCACCTGATACTACAAAATAAAACCTTTTCTTCCTTTTCAAATTCTTCCTCTCAAGGTACTCATGCAGTAAAGTCAAGCAAGCATGAGCACACAGCCAAGGAAGGAAGCACTTCCTCTGCATTTCTGAATTTTCTCCTTTTCAGCAAGAATTTCTTCACAGAAAGTGTTATCAAGCTTTGGGATAGGCTGCCCAGGGATTCTGTCTGTGGTTCTAAAATGAAGTAAGTGGCCTGGGTAAATCAGATTAGGAATTTCAAATAGATTTAAGCCAGTTTTTGAAGACTAGCATAAGAAAATTAAAATATTTACAGTAAAAGTTAATTAATGGGGAAGGAGATTGTTCTTTAATTTATGCTGTATCACTAGATTTTTCTTGTTTCACGAAAATACAAGGATATGAGAGATTATTCTTCTTTTGTTAATGATTCATAAATGCACTGAAGTGCAGGCTGGGAAAACTCTAAAGGAAAGCAAAAAGAAAGGAATAAGGTAGTCTGGGGAGGAAGAGTAATGGAAAAATGAGTGGCTCTTTCTTTCCTACCCAAGCCAAATTTAAGGGTATAAAGCATGGTGTGTATGTGGAGGGAACAGGTAAGAAAAATGCTGGCAAAACTGGAAACAAGAAAACATATTTTGTTTTCATTTTCATTCAGTGGTGTTACTAAATTACTGCTCTGACACATTTTTGGGACACAACCTCTGCTTTTCCCAGGCTGCCCTCGGAAGATCAAAAATGCAGTGGCAGCACTAGCTTTATTTTAATTAACAGCAATATTAGCTAGAGGTGAACTTACTAAGGAAATTTTTCCTACAGAATGTGTATGTGCTCCTATTTCCCACCCTTCCCTCAGTAAATCCTGTTGGCCAAAGACAGGGAACAAATTCACTGAGAACAAAACCTGCACTTTACCCACTTGTAGAAAGACTAGAACATAAATTTAAGCCTTCCACACCAGTTAATTCCATAGCAGAGAGACAACACAAACACCTTAACAGGGACAAAATGAGGCTCTGATACTGTTATAGCCCCAAGAAGCCAACCACAAGATACAAACCCAGAAGAAACCAGATGTCTCCAGGGGAGAATTCTTCAGCTGCTCATGGAAGCTCCAGCTTACAAAACCATCCATTTTTGAACCTGTAAAACTCATGACAAATATTTTAGATAGCAAAAAGGCAAAAGAGCAACTTTTCACAGATACTGCTAGCTGAAGGGAAGCAGCAGCTCACCAGAGCTCCCACAACCACCTCTACCAGCACCAAATTGACTCCTTGCCACACACCTGCCCCACCCCCACCTAGGGATGCTTTAAGCAGTTTGTTGTCACCTTTGGCCCCAGTCTTCCCTGCAGCCACACCTGAGCACACTTGAAAGGCTCCTCAGGTGCAGGCAGTTGGACAAATCCCTTACAGCACCAGAGGTGCTCCTCTGGCAGAACCAGGTTTCTGTTTCTTGGAACAGACTGCTTTGAGCAGGGACCAGAAGCTGAGAAGCATCTCCTCCATGTAGAGGAGGTTTGCAATGACAAGATTCAGGGATAATCTTGAGACGAGTGAACTCAATGGTTTTAAAATTGCCAAAAGCACAGAATGGTTGGGGTTGGAAGGGTAAAGATCATCTCGATCCAACCCCCTGTCATGGGCAGGGCCACCTCCCACTAGCCCAGGTTGCTCAGAACCCCATCGAACCTCGCCTTGGACACTTCCAGACTTCCAGGGTGCTGGGGGTTGGGTGTCCTTCTTTTTGTTCTGTCTCACCTATGGAATTTTTACCCATCAGTGGAAGGGAAATCTGACCGCGGGTACTTGTTGGGTGTTCGAGAAACACACAGAGTTCGGCTGGGCCAAGGCGGGGAGGGGGCAGCTGGGGGCTGGCTGGTTTCTTCAGCTGCAGAGCAGAACCCTCGCTGGGAGCTGCTGCGGCTGGGAAAAGGGGATTCACCATCACCCAGACGGAGCTGCTGCTTCTTCCTTTTTCTTGGATTCCTACTCATTCCTGCTGTTCCAGCTGAGTGTTCCTCAGAGCCCTGCAGGAGCACCGGGACTGGCTGCCCGAGGGGGTTTGTGAAACAAAGCCTCTCCTCCATCCCTTCCCATCTTGGCTGAGAAGGCTGTCATGGGGTCCCTGGTTCTGTTTTGTTGTTAACGCTGTAGTTATTGTTGTTTGTTTGCCTTGCTATAAATACTAGTAAAGAACTGTTATTCTTCTCCCAGATCCCTGCCTGAGAGCCCCTTAATCTCAAAATTATAATAATTCAGAGAGACGGGGGGGTCTACATTTTCATTCCAAGGGAGGCTCCTGCCCTCCCCAGCAGACACCTGTCTTCCAAAACCAAGACACAGGGGCAGGTCGTTCTTTGGACGACCTGTGCCAGGTCCCTCTGGATGGCGTCCTGTCCTTCAGGTGTGACAGCTCTGCTATAGTGTCATCTGTAAACTTCCTGAGGGTGCACTCAATCCCTTTGACTACATCATTAAAAAAGGTATTAAATAACACAGGTCCCAGTATGAACTGCTGAGGAACATCACCTGTCCCCAGTGTCCATCAGGACAACAGTGAGCTGTTGACCACTAACCTTTGGATGTGTATATACCAAAAAAAAAACTTTGAAGGGAATTATTTAATGGCTTTTTAATCAGTTGTATCATCCCAGAGGATGAATATTGGACAAGGAGGTTCTGGAAGAGGTGGATGGAAAACTCTGGATCAGGATTTGCTAAGTAGCAGCTCCGACTACTGGCGATTCGGTGCAAGCCAGGTCTGTGGCTATAGGGGTAAAGCAATATACACGTTGCTATGGATGTTTCTCCAGCTGTGGATTCCATATCCTGCTCCAAACCAGAATCTCGATGAAAAAAATCCCTGACCTTCCCTAATGATGAGAAAGGCAATTTACTTTCTGCAGTTTAAAACATGCTTAACTGATGCTGTTTTTCCAAAAAGGAGAAACTTACTTTAGTGAGTAAGTCCCAGGAAAGAAGCCCTATAGCAGCACACCATCACTGTTTTCAGCTCTGCCACCAGCTTCCCTTTGCCCTTTTGTCAGTGCCCTTCACCTTCTGCTCCCCCACCTCAAAGAAGATGCAATAATATTCTCATTAATTATTCAAAATTTCTTTAAATGTAACAGTCTCATTTCATAGAATCATACCCATATGAATGCCCATGCATTTCTTAGGGCAGAGGGAAAAGACATGACAGCAGGGAGAGAGGTAACTACAGAATTACTGCCAGCATGAATGCTCCTCTGTCATTAAAATCTGCCTTCTAAGTAGCTAGAGAAACCTTTAAGCTTTTCTCAGCCTGGAGAAAAGGAGGCTCAGGGGGAACCTTCTGGCTCTGCCCAACTCCCTGACAGGAGGGGACAGCTGGGATGGGGTGGGGTGGGTCGGGCTCTGCTCCTAGGGAACAAGGGACAGGACAAGAGGAAACAGCCTCAAGCTGTGCCAGGGGAGGTTCAGGTTGGACATCAGGAAGAATTTCGTCATGGTTATTTCTTCACTGGAAGGGACATTCTGGAATCCCTATCCCTGGAGGTGTTCAAGAAACCACTGGATGTGGCAGACAGTGCTCTGGTCTAATTGTTAAGGTGATAACCAAAGACTGCACTTAACAATCTGGGAGGTCTTTTCCAACCTTAGCAACTCTATGGACTACAGCAATTCTTTACACAGGGCTGTATTACAAAAGAAAGGAATTGCTTCAGAAAGGTAACTAAGGAGAAATCACAGCATAGTTTCTTCAACGTGGGAAGAGAACTGCTGTGTAAAGCAAAGTATTGTGGGGTGATGCTCCAATTTACCATATTCTTGATGTGGAACAGCTGCTTCAAACTAAATTTCTCATGGATATTCAACCCCTTTCCCACTCTCTAATGTCTGTCTAGATTAAGATCCTATAGGAGACCTCAGGGATACAACTGGAAAAACTGTGCTTTGAATGGGCAGCGGGGGGGAGAGGGGAAATAAATCACTGCACCATGGTAAACATTTCCAGAACTGGCACCTCACATTCCAACACTGCCTTTGACAGCTTCTCCTGCAGCACTTTTGCCATCTGAAAATGGAAACTGCTCGTTAGCAATGCAGGGCTACGTGATAATTGCATCTCTCTGTACTCTTGTGAAGCAGCTCAGGAACAGGAGTGCTTTCACAGCAGGATGTGAGTAACATGCAATATATCAAGATCAGGGCCACACTTAGCAAATGAGTGCTAATGAGACTACAGAGTTAGGTTCTGATAGAGAAAAGCTGGCAATCAAAAATAAGAAAAGTTGAGGCTCAAATTACTAACATTTAGTAATCACTTCCATTTAGCCCTAGCTTTTGAACTGGAGGATTTATTTTAAAAGCAGTGAACTTACGTTATCAAAAGAAAAATAAACAATCCATGAGAGCCAAATATAATACTTCCTTCGAAGGCAGGATCAAAAGACTCACACTATTATAAGAGCCCACCTCCTTCTCACAGAGTAAACATTAGCAGCAGCAGTTTTGACGTGGAACAACAAAATATGGAAGCTCTTCAAATTTGAGAAACACTTTGCCCAGGAGTTTCACAGTAGTTTGGCAGTACAGAAAAAGTGAGATTCTGTTCTCTGCCTACAGCAATGATCTGGGGGTGTTTAACCTGGAGAAAAGAAGGCTCAGTGACCTTCTGGCTCTCTACAACTCCCTGAAAGGAGTACACTTTCTGTAAGAGCTGTGTTCAGCACAGAAACCAAGTTCAGAAGAGCGAAAAACTTAAAACAAGGGCTTTGTCTGAGATCTCATAGCATGAACAGGTGGCATTCCCAGCAATCCCTACTGGAAAGGGCACATTCTGGGTGACCTAGTCCCTAACGGAAACACTCTTGAAACCATTTGAGCACCTAAAGCTCAGTGACACATTTGCTTTGAGAGCAAAGGGAGAAAGGGACAAGTGTTATGGCACATTCCCTCTACCCCAACCTTCAAAACATTACAATGCTCACCAGCTAAGCAACCATATTATCTGCTTTTGTGGCAGAGAGAAAATCTGTGTTGCAGTGACAGTCCCCCCTTAACTGAAAAGACAACACTGGTGAAATACAGTTTACATGATTAATACATTTTACTCAGTATGTACACAGTCCTCCAAAGAAGTTGGGTCATCCAAAGGCAGTTTAAGAAGCTTTAAGTATTCCCCTTTTCAGATGTTACATGGGCTGTGTTTTTGGCTTTGCTTCCTCCAGCTCAGCGTCCAACCAGCGGAATCTGCGGTGACGGCGCAGAACTTCGATGGCTTTTTGTTCCAGAGGGGTTGGTTGAATCCCCAGCTCTTCAAAACCAGGAAGGTCAGGAAATGTCATGTCTGTTGTGTGAAACTTCAACAAGAATGGGGAGGGTAAGGAAACAAAAAGATAATTCACTTGAAATTAACAGCTTTACACCCAATGCAATTATTCTCCTGCCAAAAGAAGTAGAGGAAAGAGAAAGATTCAAACGCAACTGTGGCATAATTACACAAGGTCTTGAGTACCAAGACCTTCAACAGGAGGTACAGGTATTCTGCATCCAGCAAAAGCCCTTCAGACTTCAAATCAGGAATAAATACCATGCAGGAAGTACCATCCTTTTCTCTCCATACATTATCAGGGAGGTTACTGAATCACAACTGCAAAATCAAGAACTCAAAGGCTATACCTGAACTCAAATTATGGATATTCTGATTTGTCAGAAAAATGTGCACTGAATTATCACCTCTGATAGATTGTTTTCCTCTGTTTATGGTTCCAATATGGTTCTGTACAGGACAAGTATTCTATTACCATATATGCAACCCCTATGACTTAAATACTAGAAAACAGGTTTCTCTTATGCTGGTGTTCCCCGAGAGGTCTTTTAAGTCAAACATATCTAATATTGTACAGATTATTTAAAGATAAAAAGCTTTGAAAGAGGAACAATCAAACCCAGAAGTGACATGGAGAAACTCACTCTTACACTACCTATGCCATAGCTGACTTGCAGTAGTTTTAGTGATTTGGTGCAGGCTTTTTTTATGATATGTAACTCAAGAAATCAGAAAGGCAGCTGGAAGAAAGGCTTTTGGAGATGTTACTGGAGGACAATCAGGTTAAGTAGGCTATTGATACTGTGTTGTAACAAAATACACTGAACTTCCAATGCTGCACAACTGTTGGGAGAGTCACTGTAATTCAGAAAGCAGAAAGTTATGGGAATGTACATGACTATCTTTGCTAGCCTACACATATGCCAAATTCTGACACTAATACTTGCCAATTCCTACTTTTTCCTTGCTTGCAGTTGGTTTTTTTGCAGCTTATTTCTTCAACCCCAAAGAAACACTCTGAGTAGTCAGGAATAAACATGAAGTGGCAACATTCTCCCAAGAAACGCACTTGTATATTAAGCAGGATTTTGGAATGTGCACAGTGCGTCAGTTCAACTTCAGGTGTTAAAAACCCCATTCCCTGGATGATGAAAGAGATTTTAGTGCATCTAGAGCTACATAAACTGATTAAGAGTGGGGAGCACTGCCCTGCTCACTTTGCTCATCCAACCTCTACTTTTGGCTGTTTTCAATTCCATGTGTTTTTGGGAAATGCAAAACTACAAGGGGGAGTTACAAACGCACAATGAAACACTTCCCAAGAGGGATTTTTGGCTGGTCCCATGCTTACCCGATCCACCTTGTCCCGTGTCAACCATGGTTCAAATGGATTCACCTCAAAGAATCTTGCAACTAAACTGTGAACAGAAGAAATATTGCAGAAGTGCAGTCATTTATCCAGATACTCAGAAATCTGGTAAAAATTACTTCAGACTTAACAGACGGTGAGCAAGAGCTTGTTCTGAAGCTGTTCTTGCAAGCTCTGAGTTCATTAAAGCACTAGATGTGCCAGCCAACAGGTTCTTAGTTGTGTTTCTGGTAATTAACTGTTCCTGAATTATTGGATCTTGTATTTTACTTTGGATGGAATCGAGAAGCAGATCTCTAGAAATTAAAATGAACATTAGTGGGTGGGGAAAGTAAACTCCACATCCAATTCCCCACACACCAGAGGGTTTAATCTTGCCCCTGTTTTTCATCCAAACTCTTCCCTGCCAGTATAGGCAGCAATATAATTAGTCACAAGGTTGGATTCAATGACTCCAGGAAAAAACACAATTGCTGACAATTAAATGAGTTATCAGCAACACAAACAAGCTGGTGGAATCTGGAGCAATATATAATAAGGGTGAGGATTGGGATACCTGCAGTTTTGAGAAATGAAGTTTCCCTTGAAAGAAAGGAAATCTGACAGGGATAAGAAAATAATGCTACAGCTCTTGCTCAGTGTCTTGGGGCCAACAGCAGAATCTCTTACTGAACAGGTCCTCTTGCTGAAGTGCACACCTGGCAGATTAGGGTGTTACTGAGTTACTGCACATAAACATAACCAGGCTCATCTGCCTTTTAGGTGCATTCTTTTCTCAAAAATATGAACTATCACTTACTTTAGCCCATAAATAAAGAAGTGTAACATGGACTGCAGCAAATGTGAATAAAACAAAGAAGCACCCACACAGCTCCTTTTCAACAAGCTGCTCTGTGTCACCAGAGCCATGTTATAACCTGGTACCTGTTGCAGCCAATACAAGAACAGCCACAACAGTTTAGGAGGTTCTAAGCATTATCCATCAGCACTTCCATGAATCCAAAGCCGATTCCTACTGGCGGAAGGGTTCTAACTCTGGTGACTAATTAAGCTTATTAATTTGCATTGTACTAAAAATGAGGAGGACCAGGATGCCAAATAATAACACAGCCCCATCGTGCTGAGGGCAACTTCTGAAATGGCATTTATTGCTTGGGGTAGCTCTTCAAAAAGATGTGATTACTTCCCAAGGATCAGGCCCAGGCTCAGTAGCAGATCCTTAAGATTTTGCACAAAAATCTGTCAGGGGCTGCAGTCAGCAACATACACAGAGATTCTCCCTGTGGTATTATTAAAGATAATTTGGTTTGCTACTAATTTTATCAAATTAGGACCTTTTTCTACTTCTTGGCTCAGGAAAGCCATTCAGTCACAGCATCACTTAGGTTGGAGAAGACCTCCAGGATGATCAAGCCCAAGCTTTGCTGATCACCACCCTTGTCAACCAGACCAGGGCATTGAGTGTCACATCCAGTCGTTTATTCAACACCTCCCTGGGTAGCCCATTACAATGTTCAACCACCCTTTCCATGAAGAAATTATTCCTGATGTCCAATCTGATCCTTCCCTGGTGCATCTTGATGCTATGGCCTCTCATCCTGTCCCTAGATGTCAGGGACAAATGACTCTGAAATGAACAGCTATATTAAGCTCACTACAAGCATGCACTTTATGTACCAGATCATCAAACGCAGGCCCGTTCCTGAGCTGAAGGCTCAAATTGGCTAACAAGTATCTCAGGAAAGGCAACTTCCACAACCCCACCATGTTAAATAAGAGCTGGGCAGAGTAAATAATCCATGCAACAGGTATTTATGCTTCTGTGCTGCCAAGAGCTTACTGAATTAGGGTCCCACTTACTGGTAGAGAGGCCGTGGCAGGGGGTAGGGAATGAAGGGGTGGTGGGATATGGCGTAGATATACTCGACCATGTCATACAGGAGGTACCGGTGAGGTCTGGAAGGGAAAGCAGCAAACATCACACCTCAGTCAGCTACACTTCCGTATTTGCAGCAAGAGAAAAAAAATATAATTTAAACACTCCACCCCTAAAGCTACAAAAAGCCTATTCCTTCCATCCAAAACATTTGCCAGCAGAGACTCCCCCATGGCTCACAGGGAGGAGGTTTATCCAGGAGGACTGCAGCCTGGAGAAGGGCCCACCCTGTAGCTGGGGAAAAGCATGGAAAAGAAGTGACAGGAAAGAACAGTGGGCTTTTGGCCAAGGCTAACCCACCACAACCACACTGGATTAAATGTATTCTGTGTGCTTTGAAAGCACACCTGAATGTGCCTCCTTCCATGCTGACTCTAATTCTGAACTCAAGACTTCCAGCACTATGAGAAATTTGTTCAAACCCACTTGGAAACCAGAAAGCAAATAGAGGATTAAGGACACTTTATTAACAAGACATCCCATCTTTGGTAGGAAATGGCTGCAGGGATATTGATTCACTTGCTTTTACTTGACCAACGATATCTTGTTCTATTTAAAAGCAAGATGAATTGTCCAAAAAATGCATTCCTCCCCTCTCAAGATGGAGTGAATGAAGCAGTCAGTCTTTCATACACCTAAGAGTAACATAAGCCACTGGGAATTCCCATTCCTTTCTTGTTCACTTTCTGCCTTGACATTTTAGGCTCTCTAAATGGCTCACACTGGCTGTCAGCTATCTCCCTTAGCTTTCCAGGCAATTTGCTGCCATTCCAAAATGTTCTGAAAAGCAGCATGACACCACAAGAGCACACTGCTGAGCAGTTTGATAAACCCAGGATATCACAGATGCCAAGGTCTGAGGTTACAGGTATGATAACTGAGTCTTCAACTAACATGAACTCAGGAAAAGTTCCAAGAGATCAGAGACTCATAAAATGGTTTGGGTTGGAAGAGACCCTAAAAATCATCTCATTCCAATCCCTGTCAAGGGCAGGGACACCTTCACTAGCCCAGGTTGCTCTGAGCCCTGTCCAACCTGGCCTTGAAGTCTTCCAGGGATGGGACAGCCACAGCTTCTCTGGGAAACCTGTAAATCTAGTTTCTAACTATAGATCCACTGTAGATCCACTGCCTATAAGCCATTCTAATTCCAGGTGGTTTCCACACAGCTTTACCAGAATTTTCCCCAGATCCATGTTGTCAAGCATATTTCCCAAGCTGCCTATTTCTTTGTGTGCACATACATGCCATGAAATGCAGTGGGGCCCAGAGTAGTCACAGTAAGAGCTTGGGCCATTTTTCCTCCCAAAAAGGAGGTGAAATTTATTGCAGCTCAAACTGTGTGCATGGGTGGAGCAATTAAATGTACTGTGCAGCATGCCAAAAAATGACACCCAAAAGATGTACTACAGTTAATCAGAATCACAAAAAGTGACCTACCCAGCCAAGGCATATGTTTTTCCTTTTGCATCAGGATTCTTAATTGCACTAATAATTGCCTTTGCTACATCAACCACCTGTGAGGAACAAATTCCGACAGTTACCATGAGAAAACAGGAATACATGCACACACTCTTCTTTCAGAAGTGGTTTACAGACTAACACATCCACCCACTGAGGATTTGGGATTGAGATTTCATGGAAAACTTACATAGACTGGTTGCTTGACTGTTTTCTTGCCCAAAGCAATAAGAGGCACACCACCAAACCAGCGCATGTCTGATGGAAAAAAAGATACAATCTGGGAACCCCTTCACTACCAGAATAATCAAGACATTTTACACCACACTGAGTGTGGATCTCTTCTGAAAATTGACTTCACTTTAAAAAAAAAATATAGAATTGGGAAGAATTCCCAGCTAATTGCAGCAGTATTTTTTTAAGACACATTTAGTTTTTGTATTAACAGCAATGAGAGGGCTGCATTTGCTGTTTCTTTAGAGTGGCTCAGTATACAGCCTCCCCTCAAAAGAAAATTATTACAAAAATAAAAACAAAGAGCAACATCTAACTAGATTGAGAAAGAGTTCTGTCAAGAGTGAGAATTTAGTATGTTGCTATGTATCCCACACATTCCCAGTAAAAACACACCTGTCTGCTTCTCAGAAGCAAATCCCATTTTCTCTCTGTTCTCTACAGGCAGTTATACAAATCACACGTGAGTTTATTATTCCAAGAGTACATACTTGCATAATGATTGAGAAATCGGTCCTCTCTCCCAAACATCTCAGAGGGCTTCAAAATTATAGCATCTGGAAATTCTTCCCTCACTACTTCCTCTCCAACAGCCTAGCAATTAAAACAAACACATTCATTAGATCCATACTGAACCAAGCAGAAGTAGATGCCTTTCATAACAGAAAACATCTTTACTACAGAACTAAAAGAAATGACACCATCAGTAGCACAAAAATTATTTATATCTAAGCCGTTTAATCCTTGAGATGCTGCACTAAGATAAAGCTCTCATAGAAAGCCCAAACATTTTTTAGCTGCAGAAAACAGTCTTTTGTAAATTCATACACTGATTTCCTTCAAACAGACCCAGCTGGGGGAAAAAAATAGACCCAAACCAAACACAAAGTACATTCTCAGGAAATACATTTGCGTGGATTCCAGACTTACTTTGACCCTGAGGTATTTGGAAGGACTCTTCATGTTAGCATTCAGGTGAGAGATATGAATGAATTTTTCCACACCGGCTTCCTTACTTATGTGTGCAATATTTTGAGGAATATTTACAAATTCATCTTCAAATTTGAAGTTTCTAAAGCAAGGCAAAACCCAAATGTTACTTTAAGAGCAATCAACAATGGCTACCAACCAGCCATAAATCAATTATTATGTATTACTTGAATGAATATCAAAAACCTATACTGACATTCTTCGTTAGAAACAAAATTTCCCTTCATGACAGACTCTTCATGTAATAAAACTTAGAGGCAAGTGACATTGCAACTGTAATCTTCAATTTTAGCTTCTCTGCCTTTTCACCTGATAAGATTAAATCAGTATGAGAAATCCTCTTGCCCATTTGTCTGTGACAAATAGAAAACTCACAGTGAAAGTGAAAACAGCTTATTTTTATTAAAAGTACTCCTGCATCTTGAACTCTGAGCAAGGCTGTGTTTTCACAAATCCTGTTCAAAATTTGCCTTGATTTGACACATTAATTACACTACAAAGAAGCTAAAAATTTCTGAGCAGCACAAGTCAGGTCAGATGCCTGGCAGGGGGGAAGCAGACAAAAACAAACCAGCTAACACAGAAGTGCTCATGCAAATGGAAAAACAATTTGTCAGAGCATTTAGAACCATTTCAGAGCTGAAAGGGACTTCCAGGAGAAGCAAGAAGAAATCCTCCCCTCACTGTATGACATTCAAGGGGCCTAAATTAGGAGGTTATACTGTCAACCAGTTTGGTATCTGATCAAGAACAATACAGAAGCTCTGTCTCCACACAGAACTGACATTACAGGCTACCAACAATCCCAAAATTCTTTCCAACTATTCCAAGACCGAAATGGCTTCTCATGTCATTGTATTGTTCCTGTAAGCACCCCTGCACCCTGACCATTTGCTTTGGGTAGCAAACATCTTACCCACACACCTCCCTCTGTGTCCTTATCTCCTCCCACAGCTCTTCAGATCCTACTGAAGTCCAAAGAAAGCCTTAAAAATACAAAGTTATTTTTGAGCCTTCAATAACTAATCTGATCCTGGGAACCATCACTCCTGCTCTGCTCACCAAAACAGATTTAGAAACACATGAGAATGAACAACATCCCTCCCGTAACCATGGAGTTTCAAACAACACAGTACACATAGAGGAGCCTGGACACAAGTACAAGACAAGAAGGAAAGTATTTCATGGCAGGCTTTGCTTTTTTTTGCCTGATCTCTCTATCTAATCTTACTTTTCTTCCTGCCCAAGTTTTTCACAGGCTCTGGGATGATTACAATGGTTACTCAGACCTGATGTTTAACAAACCAGAGAATTTGATCTCAGGGTTTCAGCACCACCAATACCCACATGCATAAAATATGTGATTAAAACATTTGTACCACACAGTGGTTAAGTTCTGCAATGTCTGAAAGTTTTAAACATGGACCAAGACTTGTCTGTTTGAATCTACTGAACTGTACAGAGAACAAGGTTCAGGAATTTTTAAATAGAATGAAAGCTTTCTGTTGTTTCCCTTATATTTCCTTTTAATAACAAAAGAAACTGTCATTTCTATAAATCATACTTTTTACACAAGTCCAGAAATTTTGAACATCAAAGGACTGTTCATAAAAAGAAGGGCAACAAAAGCATTAGGGTGTAAGCAGAGACGAAACTGGTATCTGCATTTGTTTCTGTCTACAATGAAAGCAAAAATTATGTACCATATAAAGGCAAATCTCACCATTAAATTTCTGTCTAGCAGTTCTGCACAAGGCTTTAAATAAAATGGACATGATTGCCTGAACACACACACACAAAGAAGGCTGTTCTCAGAGAAGGCACACACACAGGCTGTTACAGGTATTTTTAACCTAAAATATGGGAATTGTAAAATTAATTTCAAAAAGGAACTATTCTTGAAATTATTATCAAAGAATGCTTCTGTAGCTAATATTGGCTGTACCAAAATCTATCGAGGAATGATGTTATTAGTCAATCTTAGGGACTCTTCATCAGCTAATCCTGTTTGATTATGGCATTTTCTAGCAGGCTACAACCCACCACGACATCCAAGTGACAGGATGAAATCTTACTTCTGTGATAATGTAAATATAATCTAAGTATGAGTTAAATAAAAATAAAATGTAAATGTAAATATAAGAAATTGGTATAAGAAAAGGCCCTGTCATCTATACGAAGGCACTCAGGGAACACCTATGAGGTACATGAAAGCAGCACATTAAGTTGTACTCTGGAAAATTTTGGAAAGAATGCACTTTTCCAAAGCAGATCACAACCAGGACTGGAGCTAACCATTTAAAGAAATTTTATATGCAAAATGTTTGGGTTGCCTTTTCACAGAAGCCAAGAATAATGAAAACATCACTGCACACACATGCTGTAAAACATGGCTACAATACCTGATGCAAATCTATCATATACAGGAAAAGGAAAAAAAAGGAAAATTACTTTGTTTCCCATTCCTTTCCAATAAGATTAATGACCACATTGCTGTGCTCCACGGCTCTTCGGATGGAATCTTTGTCCCTGCAGTCCCACTCCTGCAAGCAGAGCATCAAATGGGGAAAAGATGACAAAATGTGTCAATAGGCATCACCAAAGCAAGCTCTTTCACACCATTTCTATTCAGAGGCTACACTATAGCTGGATTTGTGTCTTTGAAAAGGATTACCTGGCTGCCCAGGGGTTTGAGCTTGATCTCAAACCAGACTCACCATGAAAAGAAGCTGTCCCAGGTCACCCATGGGCCGCAGATACATCAGGTCATACTGATCACAGCGATAGGGGATGATGACTTGAGAGCCAATGCGACCTAAAGGGCCACAAAAAATCCAAAGTTTCAAACAAATACATCCCTTTAAGTAGATGAAGTTCTAAATAAAGCAAGCTCCCTTTTTTCCCCCTGGCATTTAAGCATTACAATTAGACACAGGTATCTTCAATACATATCTGCAAAGCTAAACGTAGAGCAGAACAAAGGTTCTTCTTGAACCTGTGTAATTCAAATTCTTAAATAGGATTCTTTCCTTAATATTTAGGCTTGTAGACAAAATGGCAAAGCTTGTTAACAAACAACAAAAATGGTGTGTCCTATAAACACAGCACAATAACTAAAAAAATTAAATATATACAACAACCTCTACATTTTTTAAGTTGCATGAAATGAAGGAGGGGAAAAAAGCAGCATGGGTTATTTTCCAAAATTTAAATACAAAAGGGCAGTTTTAAAGAATTCCAATCAAATTCCTGCAAGCCTTTTAGTAAAATGTCTTAAGTCTAGTACCAGAAGAATCAAATACATGCTGTAGCTCTCCTCAGGCTTGCATTCTATAGAGGAGTAGGACTTACTTTAATGACCTTAAGCTTCCAAAGCTCCAATATTTCCCTGATTAAAACGCTTTTTACTATTTGTCACATGCAGTCTCAAGCAGACTGCAGAACACTTAAGACCCAAAATGCCAGACACTTCTCCATCACCCTAACCTAAAGAGTAATTAGTTTTGTTAAACATTTTTTTGGGTAGTTTTTTTTCATCAGTACTCCTGGTGAGCATTACCTAAGCGGTTGACAACATATCGTCCCAGGAAACCTGTGGCTCCAAAGACAGTGGCCACAATGCCACTGACAGAGGATCTTCCACTTCTCCCATGAGGAATCACGGCATGATGGACTTGCCGGTGCTGCTGCAACACCAATGGTGCTGCAGTCAGGACAGAAGCTCCATGGCCTGCAACACCGAACAGGAGAGAGTTTGGGACATTAACTGGGATTCAGCACTGCTAACTCACAGCTTATCTTGGTTTTCTCATCACAAATCTCTAGCATCCCATGCCAAGATGGGCTGTTTCAGAGGTATCTGGAGAGGTCAGAGGGGAGCAGACCTGGGAAGCTATTAGTAAAGTTAAGCACCAAACTGAGACAGGGAAGGAGCTGACAAAGGTTATCAGTTCTTAAAGAGCAAGTAAAGCTTACTGTGAGTTTAAGGTGAAGCAAGTAAAGAATACTCAATAAAAATACAAAATATAGCAGGGGAAGCAATAAAAGATACCTCTTGTATCACAGGCTCTGAAGTGAGGAGATAGGGAGAGATGCAAAGAGCCAGAGCCAGGATACACAGGATACTGACTCAAAGCTGTTTCTTTCCTCAAGAAGCTAGGAAAACTTGGGAGCCATGGAGGCAGGACATAATTAGGATACTGATATGCAAGAGCATGTGGTGACAGGACAAGGGGGAATGGCTTCACACTGACAGAGAGCAGATTTAGATTGGATATGAGGAGAAAATTCTGTGAACCACTGTGAATGTGGTAAGGCCCTGGCACAGGTTGCCCAGAGCAGCTGTGGCTGCCCCATCCCTGGAAGTGCCCAAGACCAGGTTGGATGTACTGGGAGCAACGTGGCACTTGCACACTGAAGGTTTTATCCCAATGTGGTTAGGAATTACCAGTACACAGGGGCACTGACATTGCACCCACAATGTTCAGAAGATTAAAATGATAGGGTGTGTTGAGGCATAAATAATATTCTGTTACCCCAGCTGGCAGAACTCAAACCAGAAAGTCCAACCAAATTTCAGTGACTGATGGAGGTTTTTTGCTACACAAACATCTGCCTATCCCTGTTGTCTCCACACCCCACAAACTGGGAAAAGATATTACATCCCAAATTTTGCCCTGAAAGGCAGTTTGAGAGCCCCTGAAAGTTAAAAAAAATCAATAACAATTTATATGTTTCAACTATCCACTGGCTTTTTTACTGTTACTTCTGCGAAAATTATTGGTGACAGGCTCTTCATAATGCCTCTTCACTGTCATACTAACAAATAATATCTAATTACGGTTTTGTATCCTCTCACTTTTGTGTATCCCCCTGCTGTGCTTACCTTACGCTGTAAGGTGTTTAGTAATGAACAACTTTCCTTGTTCCATAACTCTATGGGGTCTGGCTGTCACAAATTACATGCCCAATCATTGCTTCAAATTCCATTTCCCAGAGCAGCTGTGGCTGCCCCATCCCAGGCACTGTCTGAGGCCAGGCTGGATGGGGCTCTGAGCAAGCTAGGAAAGTGGAAGGTGTCCTTGCCCATGGCAAGGGATTGGGACCAGATGATCCTTACTGTCCCTTCTAATCCAAATAATTTTGTCGTTCTATGAATTAAAGCTCAAATATCCACAGCAAACCCAAAGTGCCCTTTTCTCTACCCAAAAGTTCGTCCATCCCCATCTTCTCCCATCCCCACGAACTGGAAAAAGACACCACATCTCTCATTTTGTCCTGGAAGGTAGTCTGACATCCACTTAGGTAAATAAAGAACACACTGCTCCCATTAGAAGGATATTGAGCTCCTCCCTCCCCTTTACCAACAAAACCTATTTACCCCCTCCCCTGTTACTCAGAGTGTGAGCAGACTCAATTTAAACGGAGGCCAAGACCCAAATACGTGCTTTAAATATAATATTGGTAGCTGAACTGTACTACAGATCATGGTCAAAAGGTCACAGTCACCTAAGAAACAGCAAAAGGAACCTAAGCTTTTAGCTTACAGGGCAGTGAACCCCAGCTACATCCCGAGCTCCTTGTGCTCCAATCCCCAGCTCCCTAAGGAGAAAGGAGGCAGAATCACGTTCACTTCCGCGCTCCCAGAAAAAATTTCGGCAGCTCCTTCCCCACCACTACGTGGGAGCTCCCCTCGCGCAGAGCCGGGAGCGGAGCACGTCCCGGGCTGGGGCAGAGCCGCACGGACGGGCCGAGTTCGCTGAGGGGCGGCCGGCGGGGCCGGACCGGGCCCGACACTCACCTGCCCTTGGCAGCCGCAGCCCGCGGGCGCAGCGCGTCGCCGCCGCCATCTTGTGCCTTCCCGGGGCGGGGCGGCGCGTGCGCGGGGCGCCGGGCGCAGCGCGGCTGCGCAGGGAGGGAGCGAGGGGTCCCTCAGGACCCCTCAGGACCTGCCAGCTTAATTAAAAAGTCACGGAGCTCATTAGTGTCGGGGAGGTTGTGGTGGTTGGTGAGAGTGATTTGTGATCCAATACTGCTGTGTCAGCTGGGCTATGGCACTGAGTGGTGCCTCCAGTGTTTCCTCCAACACCTCAGGGTGCAACGGTAACTCCAGGGACGGTAGCTCCACCTCCAGCTTGGCAGCCTGTTCCAATGTCCAAGAAAGAATTCTCCTTTAAGTGAAAAAATTCTTCGTAGTGTCCAACCCGAGCCTCTCCTGGTGCAGCTTGAGGCCTGTGCCTTGTTCCCTGGGAGCAGGGCCCGACCTTACCTGGAAGCGCTTCGTTAGCAGTGGATGTGCTGCTATACATAGCTGACAAGGAAAGTCAAGGTGTGTTTGGCCTGTTTACAGATGGGAAGGGGAAGATGAGGGCCTGGCTCTTCCCTGGGCACTGTCAGTGCTCATAAAACCAGGGGTACAATGGCACTGTGGGCTTGCAACAGAAGAAAATGCTCCTGGCCTTGGTCTAAACTACTCCAAGTGCAGAGCCAAGCTGAAGATGTCACTGCTCTCCAATCCACTGTATCAGGGGAAAAACATTTCCATGATCTTTCCCTTCCAAGTACAATCTCTTTATTTGTACGACACTCAAATGGCAACACAAACTTCTCTGGTGGAGTCCAGCTACAATCGTGGAACCATCCAGCAAAAACACAGCTCACAAAAGTGCCAGCTGAGAAAGCTCTTGTTGCTTACAACTTCAATTGCACCCAAGAGCTACCAGTACACACCCTACTGCCTGCACTTTGCTTCTCAGCTCTATGAACCATCATAACCCTTCAGTCTCAGAGAGCCAGGATGCAACACCAGTGACTGCTCACACACTAAAGGTACTAGGACAGAAAGCTCAACAACCTGGCTTTTGCATTCCCACCGTAAGCTCTAACCAACAGAACTGCCTGTTAGGAAAAGCCATTAAATGTCACCAAGACCACCCAATCTACAGATCCAAAATTGGTTTCTTTGCCAAAGAGAAGAACTATAAACCTGTCTCAAAAGAAATTAGATCCCCTTCACCAGAATGAGCAACACCCAAGAAATGAGCCCCTACAAAGGTGCCAGAAAACTGTCATTGGGCATTACCTGCCCAGGGCACTCTTACCTGCTGCACACCAGTCCTGAGAGTAGCTGCTTACCTTATCTGAAATAAGTGCACTGCCAAAATTTCAGAAGGCCATCTCAGAGAAGTGGGAAACACATGCCAAATTGAACAGTGTGAGGAGCAGTTCTTTGGGTACAGCTGAAGTAAGGAAGCACCAGTATTCTCAGCTGACACTTCTGTGAGCTTTGCTTTTGCCGGGTGGTTTCAATTTTGTAGCCGAGATCTGCGAGAATGAAAAAATGTATTAGCATAAAGGAGTTTGTGTTGCCATATAAGTGGGAGGTAAATAATAGTTTTTACTCGGGAAGGCAGCGAAATCCTTTTGTCCTGAAAGCTGATTTGAGCGCAGTGGCGATTTCAACCTTGACCTGTATTTTTGGTACTTTAAGATAGGCGAGGTGCATTTTCTTCTTTTGCGAGTCCACACCGCCATCGCGTGGTTCATCTTCTCTCAGTGCCCAGGGAAAAGCCGAGCGCTCTTCTGTGCCGGCTCCATTCGTGTGAGGGCAGTCAGTGTAGGAGTTGTGTTGTGGATGCTTTCTTCGAGACTGAAAGCATGTGATCCTGCATAGAAGGGAGGGACGTGTGATTCTGTATGCGAAAGAATTCGAATTGTTTCACCGCTGGCTGGGCAGTTTTTAAGGCTGCAAAGGGAAAGTGAATTCCAGCCCTGCCTCTTTGTTCTAGAACTTCTCCTTGGGAGCAGCTGCTGAACGTTCTTAAATTTGTAACTGGACTCTATGAGACTGATGAGTGCATGGGGGTCCCCAGAGCTGTGTGCACAGACCTGGGTGTGCTGCACTTCAAAAGTGGGGACAAAGTGGAGGCCAGTGCTTACTTTTTGACTAGGAGCTTTGGATTGAGAACAATAGCTGGACATAGCAGGTTTTGAAGGTGGGCTCTGCAAGAGTGAAGGAATGTGATGGTCCATGGGCATAAATCCACGGTGTGTGTTGCTTTTTACAAGATGTGAGTTAAAAACAACAGCCTCCTGAGCGGGCACCTTTTGTGACCAATAGTTCCACTTGATATGGTTTAGGTTCAGGAACTCCGCGTGATCGAAAGAAAGAATGGGGTAGTCCATTTAGTTTGAAAGGAAAACTCCTAGCCCCTGTTCGCAGGATGATGTTGATAGCCTTCAAAGGGAATGTGAAACTGAGCAGCTGTTTTCTCCTCTTTTGTTTCCAGATTAAAATGATGCAGTTGGGCTCAGCGATAGAGCCAAAGTGTCAAGGTACATGCAGCTGAAAAAAAAGGAGCATAATACGAATGTGTGTTGTGCGGTTTAAAGCTGAGCAGGAAAAGGGACACCCAGCACTGTCTCTTTTATTCCAGGTTCTTTTCTTCAAGGCAGCTGACGATCCTGGAGGTCTTTAGGCGAAATTGAAAAGATAGGATTCCACATGCAGCTTAGAAGAAACTTAGCTTCCATTTGAAACCCTAATGAGACCCTAAGTATGGAAATCAAGTGGCACTCTGACTTCATGTTCTAGGGAAAGAAACAGTTGCTAGCCAACCCCTCCTTCTCGCAGCTTTCCAACTGCACACCTCACTATCGGTTTACATGCATTCCTTCTCAAGTTTCTTTCACTCTTTTCTAAATTCTTTCCTAAATTCTCTGTAATAGTTTTCCCCAAAACATTTGCATTTCACCTCTCCTCATCTGTGTTGGTGTCAAAATCTTTCAGAATCTCTCAGGAGGTTGCAGATCTCAGTGACAACAAAGCTTGCAATACCTTTAGTAAATGTGGCTTTTCCTCTTTTCCTTTTTACTATAGCCCACAAGAAGAGTATTAAAATAGAACTAGAAGAAAGGCAAAGAATTAACAGCATTCTTTTTGCTTGTCTTAGCCTCTCTGCAGTGGAATACAAAGGTGTTAAGGCCATAACTCCTGTTCCTGCTTTTGCTTAGTTTGAGATATCTATGTGACATGAAAAGATAGATAATAGGGACTTTGAAAAGAGATCTAGATTTTGTTTTGGTTTTTTGTTTTTGTTGTGGGAGCTGCACTTCTCATCTTTTCTGATCAGAAACCTCTTTTTAAAATTCTTAAATACCATCTGGTTTCTGTTCCATCTCATATAGTGATGGTTTGTTTTATCTAGTTTCTTGTGGTGCAGAGGAACTTTCAATTTGTCTAGTAAAATATATATATATATATATATAAAAATCACTATCTTTATCTAGGCAGATATTTAAGTCTTCAATTCTATTTCTCTGTAATTATACAGAGAGAGTAAACTCAATTCCTTAAGGCTTCACTATGGTCTGAAACCTTTCCTACAGAGTTCTTGATGGAGGACATTTTGTCCCCCTTTATAACTCCTGTACTGCTGAGTGTCCTAATAGACTGTCTGGATCTTAAAAAGAATTTCAGCACAGTATTAAAAGCAATGAAAAAAAGAAGCAATAGTATAAACTTGGCTAACAGGCACCCAAAACCCCTGTGAAGTCACAGTAATTTTGTCTGTGCTGTTAGAAGCAACTTTGTTTCAAAATTGGCTTTTACAAAGACATTTCCAACATTACTCTTGAGAATACAAGGAAAAATTGCTGCTAGCTCTTGAGATTGTAATCTTGTTTGATTTTTTTTTTTAAAAAAAAGATACTTAAATTTCACTAGATGGCAATATCAGCAAGAGGAGGGCTTGTAGCAAGTCACATCTTTTCCTTTTTATGTAAACATAAAATTATGTGTCTTTAATGGTGCAAAAGGTAACTTTCTATTTTGGAAGACAAATCAACTCAGTGGAGGTATTTTGCCATAATGTCTGGTTTGCTCTGGAGATGGTTTGGATATTGTGAAGTCTGGAAAAGATCAGTGTAAAAACAAGTAGAATCCTGAGATTTGTGTCTTTTCCTCCAGAAATATTTCTCTCCTGAGCACCCACCTGACAGCCTTTGCTTTGAGCCCTTTTGCAGGGACAGGATCCAAGCTGCACTTTTTCACTTTTCCCCCAGAGTCTCCTGTCTTACAGCAGGCATGTCACAGTCAGAAGAATGTTTCTGCATTTCCATAAGGACAGAAATAATGATTATAGCATTTATGGAACAGCTGCTGCCCAAGTTGCTCAAGTAAATGTTAAAAACAGTCTACTCTGTGCACTGAAAATCAGGCCCCCTCATGAAAGTGTGTGGTGAGAAATAATTCACAAGGAACCATGATTGTCTCCTACACATGATAGACTGAGCAGGCAGTCTGAGGGAAGAACAAAATCAAAAGAAATACCCTATGAAGAGAAAATATTCCTATTCCTTCAGCTGTTCACTCTGCTACTCAGGCAAAGATAAGGAGAAAACAATATTTCCTGCTATTTTTACACATACCTTGATCACAGGTATTCTTACTGAGGAGAACAGTGCTTTCCTAGGACCAGAGACAAACTGATAACTAGTAAGAATCAGAATAAACAGGAAAATATCAGGAACTGCTCTTAATGCTTTAAGCACCCTCTTTAATTGATTCTTTCTTTGCAGGATGGTAAATATTAACAATAAAATCCTGAGGTTGCTGTTTTCTTGCACTGACAGATACCACCAGGTCTTTCAAGAAGTGTTTACTTACATCCATGAAGGCTTCTTAGTACATTGTACAACTGCAGTGCACAACGAACACTTCCTCAACAAGCAACTTAATTGTCCCCCCCCCCCCCCCCCCAACTGTTCTTTCAAAGAAAGGTAAATACTGTGACAGGAGGTGAGTAATTAGAAAAAGGCATCCTGTTGTCCCAAACTGGTACCCACAGGCACTTTTTAAACATGCTTGCGTGAAAAGGCAGGCATTTTAGCAGTTTTGTAGGGGTTCAGTGGTTTTTGGCCATTCTTTGCACGGACAGTACAGCTTTCCCCATGCATTGCAATTTAGGTGGTTGCTCCTTGCAGTTCCAAAAGACTTCTGTACCTTAATCTCCTCCCTCAGAGCTCCCCACAGATGAGGTCAGGGGAAACAGCAGCACTGTGCCATTGAGTGCTGTCAAAGACACTGTAACAAACTCAAAACGTTTATTTAAAATATTACATCTTAAGCTATAATATTGAAGGCATGCTAAATAGCCAATTCAAGAAGAAAATTAGTTCCTTTGCATTTGATGGAACTATTTATATATTACTAAGATAATAGCCTTAATTGCTTTTCATCTTTGTACAGTTTCACTATTTGCACTAAATTCAGCTGTGAAAGGAGATTATTTAAGTTCAAATTCTAGCTATACTGCAATAGCAAAAATGCTGAATTTTTTTCATTGCAAGCAGAGCAGAAAACATTTACATAGGGAAAATATGGATATAGTTCATATGAGTTATGAATAAATTCCTATTAAAAATTCCATTTTGGATCCTGACTGGAACATAAACTTTCATCATGACAATCAGCAAGATAACCTCACATGCACACTGCTTCTTTTCTGTATTTTTTGGAACAGAGACATGAGTAAAAGCAGAATTCATTCCATATCCTGAGGTTAAGAAATGTAGTTAAGACCGGGTCCTTGACATTGGGCCTTTTACATGGATTTCCTGAGGAAAACCATGTCTGGGAAGGGAACTTGGAAAATATTGTATTATCTTGTGCCACAGGAAGATGTGGTGTTTTGGGCTGAAACATCTACAATTATTTTGTATTTCATTTGAAAGGAACATTTATTTCCATATTTTTCAGTACAGGTACAAATTTTTCATCTCTACCCACACACATACATAGCCAGACTAATTGTTCTTATCTAAAAAATTATTTTAAAATTATTTCTTCTCATTCTAAAACACTTGGAGGCTCCCCCCCCCAAAAAAAACAATTTTCAAAAAGCATTGCCAATAAAAAAATCTCCGAATATACAGATGAGCAGTAATTTCTGTGGTGGGTTGGTTTTGGTTGTTGGTTAGGTTTTTTCTTTGTTAGATTTTTAAAGTTTTTTGGGGTTTTTTTTTGTGGTTTTGGTTTTTTGTTTTTTTAGTGCTCAGATTTATCTGTAAAATCTTGGGTCCAGGAACCTTGTCTTACACCATTTCTGTAAAGAACCATCTCATAATAAACACTCTCGACTTAAAATGCAGGAATAGAAAAAGAAAAATTTGTGTGTAGCTGTCTTCAGTAGTACTGATATTGCCACACATTTAAATTAGCTTGGCAATTATTTTGGGAAAAGCTCAGCTGGGATAATCATCTAAAGGATTTTAGTTGCATGCCAATTGTTTCACTGTATTCTGCCAGCTCTTCTCACCCTACAGAAAGTCATAAATCCTGCTTAAAGGATGCTGTTAATATTGCCAGCAGCTTCAAAGAGGCTGCTCCAGGCAGACAAGCAGGGTTTGGCCTGGATCACAGATAACAAAGCTGGCAAAGTGTTCCCAATTGGCACTCAATTTTCAAAGATAAAAGATCACCCTCCCTACCTTCCTTGTGCCTAGGATTGACATAGAAACCGTTTGTGTGGGTGTGATTCACCAAAAGATGTATGAACAGGCTTTTGTCCATTCCAAGTGTGAGATTCTTGCTGTAAAAAGAGTTAAGGAATTTCCTTTGGTGTTCATACGGAATCTAAATGCTGTCCCCACCCTCTAGGGTACAGTTCCCAGGGATATTTGCAGCTCATATTGATGCCTTAAGATTTTAGCTTTTATATTTTTCAGATTATGTACTGCATTAGTGTAAAACTCTGAACTTCATATAGAGTGTAAGTAAGCTCTCTTCACATTTTGGTCAGACAAAACAATCCTCCTAAGCCTGAGAACCAAGGACATGATCTGCCTCAGGCTCTGAAAAGTATAAACAAAAGTGAATCATGAGGGGGAACAGCAAACTGAAGGTACATGACTTCATTACCTGAAGCTATAATCGGAGAATTAACCCTGATATACAAATAGGCCAAATTTATATCTGTCTGAAAAACTCATGATCACCAGCCATCTGGGGTGTAGCCTCTGGAAGGCTTTTGACTGCCCAAGGTGAATGTGTTGAAGACCTTTACTAAATAACCACTTTATTCTCTTAACTCTGTCCAGCCCCTGTTCTAGTAGCTACTCCAAGGCATCATAACCACAGCAGAGAGAAAACTTTGACTTCCAGGTTTTCCCCAGATGCTACCAAGATGTGTCTGGGAATTGAGAACAAAGATACGTGTGAAAATTCACAGGCTGCAAAATAATTCCATAAGAGCACGAGTGTTGCAGTAAAGACAGACAAGACACATTTTCTTCATGCAACAAATAGCTTAATTTTATTGTTCCTAGCTCATATTTACATGGTTTCTAAAAGCATTGTGTTTAATTCTAATTGGTTAGTAGCTTTTTGCTACTCAGTTCATTGGTTAGTAGTTGCTAGTGTATGTGTTCACCAAAGACTGTCTTCCCTAAAAATGTTTACATTTTTGTAGAATAAATCTCATGGGCACAGAATCAGTTCTCACAGGTACTAGGTTCTTTTCTCACAGGTGTAGGCTCCCTTTCTCATGTCTCTCTACCTCTATTCCAGCTGAGCCCCTCTTCCACAGTTCTCTTCTACTTAGCCGAAGTAGCAGAACCATGATTTTACAAGGTTGACAAGGCCCTTGTTTTATAAGGCTTTACCTATATGCAACACACAAGGACCATCTCAGTACTTGCTGCCAACAGCATTCCAAACCCCTGTCTTGGATTCCTGTCTGAAAGATCTGTCCCTTGCCTCACAGAGGCTGATTTGAAGGCAATTTTCTGGAATCACAACACATTATTCCATCAGTCAGCTTGTCAGTTCAGGAATGAGAAAGCTGCAATGCCATTGCCCCTTAACTGGGTGCATTTTCAGCATGTTGATTCCACTGCAGCCTCATCACCCATCCAGACCTCCTCTAATGAGCTCACCACGGAGGAGAAGAGGGGCAGAGAGAAGAGAGAGCACTCCTGATAGTGTTGCTGAGGTGTTCATGAAAACAGAAACTGATTTTACTGCAAATAGTGACGGCTTTTTGTAAGAGCCTGACGGAGAGATGGGGACTTCAGACGCCTCTCCTTTAAAATGCTGTTTATTGCATAGACTGGGTCACAGCAGCTGGGGGTTGTGGGTGAGCCTATAGCTGCTGGCTGTAGACAAGCCATGAGTCCTGAAGCCCCTTTTCTGTTCATCTTGTAAAGCATCATATCTTTTTCTTTTGCTGTGCATCTTATTACATAACAACCAATCAACATCATATACAACACCTTTACATTTACATATATCCTATCAAAACTGCTAAAATTACCATACTATGTTAGTGACTAACAATCACCTGAGTTAGCAATTACATGTTAAACTCTGAAACTTGTTTTGCAGTGGAAAATCCTTGCTTTGGTAAAAAACATCTCTCTGTCTGCCTATGTGTTTTTTACTTGGTAGCAAACATGCTTTGTTTGAAGACCACTTAACATGTTGGACTTTAGCCATAAAACCTCCTTCCAACTCACCAAACCTTTGTTCTCTCAGCTGTTCAGGTAACAACTGGCCCTAAAAACATCTTTTATATATCAAAGCTTGCTTTAATTTCTTTCATTTCTTTTCATTTCTCATTTCTAGAGAACTTTCTGCTAAGCATTCATATCTGTAAAACTTTTCTGTTAAATTTTCATCCTTCCCAGCAGCGTTTTCCCCCAGCCTGATTTGTGATAGGAAGCAATTGTGTGAAATATGATCAAAGAAACAAAAGGAACACTATTAAAATGAAAAATGCTTAAAATGGAAACACGTAAGAGAAGAAGCCATGAAATCTTTTTATTAGTTATGCTGTTTGTAAAAATGGAATACCAGAAACTCTTACTTGTTTCAATGATCTAGGTATGGATAATATAATTTCATATTTCTCATCTAATAATAAATTTTGGCTTATGCTACCTTTAAAAAGTCCTTAATTTATAGAATAGCCATATAATTCTTTTAGGACAAAAAGGAATTTGCCCTAGTTCTTTCACAATTTTAACTTTTCAAAATTAACAGTTAAAAATAAACTGACAAAGTATCAATAGTGCTTTGTGTTCCTAGGCACAAGTAAAAGCTTTCAAAATATAAAAAGAATGTTTATGCAATGAATATGGACATTTTAAAGTTCCCCACATTGCAAGGAACAACTGTGAAAATGAATACAGGGAAGGAGACGCTGTGTTCTGGCACAGATTTGATAATAAAAGGACATCAGCAGCTCTGTGTGGGTGGTTGTCTGTGCTCCCACAAGCTCCCAATACTCTTCCCAATATGTTCTAATACTTTTGAACAGTATATTTCCTAGGGATTCTGACTGATGCAATGGGAGCAGGGTTGCATGGCAGAAAATATCAGTGTACTCAGTATATTGATGATATCTGAAGCTCCACTTGGCCTGAATTAAGATTTCCTTAGAATCTAACAAAAGATAGCTTTTTAAATTTAAAAAAAAACAAAACCAAAACACCACCAAAAAACCCCCAAAAAACAAATAAGAAAATACCACAAAAAACCAACCAACCAACAAAAAAAACCCAACAACCCCACTTAAAACCTTAAAAAAAAAAAAAAAAGAGGGGAAGGTGCGGGAAGGTGCAGGAAGGTGCGGGAAGGGAAGGTGCGGGAAGGGAAGGTGCGGGAAGGTGCGGGAAAGGAAGGTGCGGGAAAGGAAGGTGCGGGAAGGGAAGGGAAGGTGCGGGAAGGGAAGGGAAAAAGAACAGCAAGCATTTGCTATTTTACCATTCTCCTCAGGACACACTCTTAAGAGGTTTCTCTGGTATCCTTACTGACAGGTCATGTTTTTCAGTCAGGTACAGTCTGAAGTACTCAAAACGTTGAAGGCATTTGCCTTTGACACTTTAGCACTGGTTTTATTTGGTGACTTTTCACAACCTTTTGGCTTTCTTATTTACTCAAGACCGGCTTTGTGCTGCTTCCCCTCAAAGAAGCATCATAAAGGGAGGCAGAATTGATATGTGTCTTAAATTACCTTAGAACTGACACAAGCCACAATAAAAGTAATTTTCCATATTCCTCACACAGGTATCAGAAAATCAATAGCCTTTAAATAATGGCAATATTAATATTTTATAAATCTTTGACAATAAATTTATACACAATTACACTATAAGATATATTATAAAATTACTTTTTAAACACTAATTTAATTTCTATTTTTAAATTTAATTTTCTAATATAAACAGCCTAAAGAACTTTATGAATATTGGCAAAAGACTTGCAATATCATCTAGCATTCTTACTTTATGCAGCTATGTACAGGTCTGCAGTCTTCACACAAAATAAAACATTTATATTGCAGTTAGAACAGAGATAACTGGCACAGCAACAAAACTGGAAACCAAGAATAACTGGAGTTATGACATTTATACACCCCTGCCATGTACTAAAGAGTATTTATGTGAAATCGCTGATTTTTAGGAGCACATCATGTGGCACTCACTGTATCTTTCTGGCTCCTACAGTTGTAACAAAAAGTCAAAAGCTCTCAGTATTTTGTAGAATTATTTCTGAGGTTTTGTTCTTTCATTTGGGTAATTGTCCTGGTTTAGGGCAAATTTGGGAGAGAACCTCCCAATGGGGGTCCCTTCAGAAAACAAATTCAAGTGGCCCCTCCCCCAGCTGGTTCAGGAAAAGATTTCCTTGGATAAACATGGAAAAAAATCTGTTTATTTAACATAAATTGAATAATATTAAACAATAAAACCTCTCGCTGTTTGATGAGATTGCAAATCCAGAAAAAGTCCTTTTCATATGGTGTAGCTCGGCTCGCTCAGGTTCTTATCAGTCCCTCCAGTGCTGGGACCTCCCAGGGTTTGGCTGGGTTTTCAGTCCAGAGCAGGCTTGCACAGATCCAGGAAAAAGGGAAAAAAAATTGTCCAGGGAACTTCCCTGCCTCAGTTAGCTAAAACTAACTAAAAGCAAAGGAGAGCTCGGTCCTGCTGTCTGTCCGTGCTGCAGACAAAACAGTCCAGGAGCAGGATTCAGGGCAGTGAGTGCTCTTTCTCAACACAAACTGTGGTTTATTCTTCCCCCTCTTCGCTCTCAGAGCCAGTCTTACAGGTGCAGAACTTAATACATAACATAAACCACGCAATTTGGGATACAAGCATCAAAAAGTCATCCCAAGACAGTTATTTCGTAATTTTACCTTCTCTTAGTGTTAAGTGGGGGAAGGGAAGATGCTGAGGCTGTAGGGATTGTCTCATTTTTGGATTTGGGGTTTGTTTAAGGCTTCCTAAATCAGCATGGCTAGATTAATTTCTAGAATTTGATAAAAATCTGGATTTTTATCTTAAAATACATATTCTTATGGTAGAAAGAATATTAAGATTTCAAATATGAGAAACTTAAAATATGTGTAAAAAATGCAGGAAAATAAAAATCTCAGCTTTTTGTAAAGAAATAAGTGGCAGCAAAATATTACAGGCCATTACAACATTACTGCTGTGCAATGTGACTCCTCAAAAATAATTGCAAAAAATATCTAAGCACTCCCTGTACTTTTATTTCTAGTTCTGTTCCTCTTACACAGAGCAATATGTCACATTTCCTGTAATCTGTTTTCCAAAAACTGAAAGCTTGAAAGTTTGCTTTACTCTATTAAATCTACTCATTAAGATATGGAGACTTTGCACTCCGCAGAGACCTCTGTTCACTTATTGAGTGAATTATTTATAATCCACTTAAAGGCAGTATTGCTGTAAAATATTTAAATGTAGTTCAGCCTCTGAATCAAAGTCAATATAAACTAGACCAGTTTTGCCAAAGGGAATCTGGAGATTCCCTTTCTACTCTAAATTTTTTCTGTTAGGATAATTTTTTAGCAAAACAATGTTTATCTCTGAAGAATATTCAATACATGTGTATTTTATTTGAAAAAAAACCCCACAGCTCTATTTATAAAAATACAAACACAAATCCCAGCAAAAGCTGTTTAGCTTTTGTTGGGATTGAACAGCCTTTCACTGTTTCACAAACAAGTTCCACAAGTAGTTTTAGTTTTTGTAGACTTATTTAAAATAGCCTATCTTCCAGCAAATTATGTTTCATATTTGAGGCTTATTTGGGATAATGACTATGTACCTTATTACTGTATTTACGAAAGAAAAAAATAAAAAAAAAATCTCCTGAACCATAAAAATCCAAAATGCTGCATGGAAAACATTTGTTTTAATCACATTTAATCACTAAAGGTATCAAATTATTTATGCAAATAGTGACAGCAGATTATTAGCAAAAGCAGTTTTTGGAAATGCTCACTTTACTGATAGCAGCTATGAAGACTTCAAGGTTGAAACCCAAGGCCTGAGAAATTGAGGGGGGCAGCAAAATTTATTCTGAACCTATTTCATACATTTGAAAAGTTTAGTGTTTCTTTTCTTTAAGAATTTAGAATCACCAACTAGATACTAAAATTCTACATTTATTTTGCTCGCAGGTGACTTTTCTAAACTCAAATCCATGCATATACACAAACACTCAGATTGCTGAGTCCAACCTGAGACTATCAATCCCACCTTGCCACCCTGCCCAGAGCACTGAGTGCTACATCCAGTTGTTCCTTGGACATCTCTAGGGCTGGAGACTTCACTGCCTCCCTGGGCATCCCTTCCCAGCCTCTCTGCCCCAGCCTGGAGCTGCAGAGGGTTGGTGTGACCCAAGGGCAGGACTTGACACTTGGCCCTATTGAACCTCAGACCAAACGTGTGGCTTTGCACAACCATGGCTGGCTTAAAGGGCAAAGAGCTGGACTGGAGCAAGGACCACATATTCTGATCACCCCTTCTCTTGTCCATTGCTGCAGTTTTGTGTTTCTGCTGCGCTCATCACAGAGCCAAGTGGGCTATCCTTTCCTCAGCCGAAAGGCAATTATTTTCTTGATTTGAAATAAGAACCTGGAAGGGGTCCTGGTGAGTGCACAGCAATAGACATTTGGCTCCTCACAAGCCTTTCCCCAGTGTTCAGTGTGCACACAATGAGCTAAATTGTACAGCTGTATACAAATGATTTGCAAATGTACAAGACAGATGTGCTGATAATGTGCATAGACTCTCACCCAGATGTCGCAGTGCATTTATGATTATTATATTTGATTCAATTACCTTCTGTATTGTTAAGTTGTATCCCCCTCCTTGTTAATAGTTTAGTCCCAGTTGTGCCCTCCTACCACAGCTGCCAATCCACACCTGCCCCTTGTTCCCTGTTTCCCCTACCATTAAGCTGTCAATCCTCCCTTGTGCCAACCCCCTGCCTGGACTGCCCCTTTGGAATTCCCCTATTCCCCCAAGCCCCATTGGCCCATGTGCCCCACTCTCCTCCCCTTATGTTCGCCTTTGGTTTATGTATTGTGTAACCCCTCCTTGTGCTCCTCCCCTAAGTCTTCCCTATTGGTTTATTATTTGTACACTCCCCTTGCTCCTTCCCCGTATATAAGTTGCTGTAGCCCTGTATCTTTTGTCTTTCCTCCCTGGAACCTTTAAAACAATAAATCCCTTTTGGAAGCTGCATGGAAGACCTCTCCCTCATCCTTGCTAATGCCCTCAATGCTGGACAGCCTGTGCTGTTGAGCATAAGCCCTAAGCTGCCCTGCTTTCCAGGAGCAGCCCACTCTTGGCTTGGTGCTGGGAGCTGGCTGGGGAAAAATCTGGCACTGTGTTGCCCAGGGGTGCACAAAGCTTGGCAGTGATGTCACTGCCGATAAAAATGTAAGGAAGGAGGCAAGTGAAACCCTGCCAAGTGAAAAGTGAATGGCACATCATTTTAGCATGACCAGAGAGTCTTTGGATGCAGGGAATGGAGGTGAGTAGGTACCACCAACTGATCTCTGCCGGGCTCAGACTGAGTAGGAAGTGAGAGCTGAGCACAAAAGAGCTGCTGTGCTTATTTATATTTAATAATTGCACTTGGAGCTAATAATTGTGTGAAAAAATGCAGTTTTAGCACATAACATACAGTCCCTCCTTCCTATTTTCCCTCTGTCATCATAGCTGACACCTGTCTAAGGTTTAACAGCATTTTATCACAGTGAAATCCTCTGCACTGGGAGAAGCACAGTGAGAAACTGCTAGAAGTTTTCCTCCCCAGCTGTTAACCCTGCAGATGAACTTCAGACTTGCATTATTTGTAGTGATAATGCCCTGAGAATGCCTGTGACAGGCCAAAAGACAAAGAGTTACTGCTGAGAATAGATTTGCTTCAAGAATGTTCATCCCAGCATACTCCATTTGTTCAGCATATTTACACAATTAAGACACACCGTGTGTTTGCTTTTTTGGGTAGCTTACAGTCTTACATGAAAACAGCATGGTGAATGTAAATTCACAAGGGAGAGAGGTCTGCAGGGAATGAATGAATGAATGGAGACACCAGGATTTGCAACTGTGATAGAAAGAAAGGTGTGTCTATCATTCCTAGTCCAAATTCTTCCAGCTGCAAGAGATAAGCAATTGATTTTATAAAAAATCTGCATTTCCTCATTTGCAGAGAAAATTGTTTGAGACGTTATCATCAATTTAAATATCTGGCACAAAGAGATAACATATTTACACCATGCCTTTTTCCATAAAATATCTAAAGATATACCTGCAGTCAACCTCAACAGCTAAAACAGACAACTCTATTGCTTGCCAGCATTATTTTAGTGATGCAAAATATACTAAACATTTTCTATTTGGTGATATTAAAGCCCAGAAATCCTGTGAAATTGTATATGAATATTAACTTAACAAACAGCAACATCTGAAAAAATGGTCAAAGCCAACTGCTTAGGGCTACATTAATAAAATTCATAGCACATAGGACTTGAGCAGTAGAAAACAATCCTGGTACTGGATATTCAAAAAAAAAGAGTAAGTATAAGGGTTAAAAATATGCTCACATTACATAGAATTACCCACTGATACTTCAGAAAGTAGCAGGATGTGTTCCTGAACAGGATGAAGTAAATTTGAAGCAGAGTAATTAGGGATAAACAGCTGCAAGTGATGGAGTGAAATCTCTTCAACAGGAAAAATTATACAACGTGAGAGGCTGGTTGGTTGCCAGAAACACAATTGTCACCATCAGTTGCCATTTGTTTTCATGGGCAATGCTGCAAGAATAACGAGTGAAATTTAGAAGCAGAATAAAGATGGGTGCTACAGCCCTGGAGGATGAAAGCCCCACATGGGGCTCTGGACACAGAGCTCACCTTGTTTAACCACTCAGCCTCCATATTCCAACCTGAGTGAGTCATGCATGAAGCTGACTGAGAAGCATGTCAAAGGTTTTAGTAACAAAAACATCAACTCAAAATACTTAAATGTTTAAGATACCCAGAGGAATAAAATTGAATTCTTACAGGATGCTGCTTGTTGGAGTCCAAATCTAGGCTTTGCAATATTAAAAGCCCTGGAAGACAAGACCTTCTAAACACAAAGGAACTGTTCTGGGGAAAGAAAGCAGACATTGCTTTTGGGAAAGAAAGAAACTCAGGAAAGGACTTGATCTCTTGGCTCTTGTGGTTTACTTTAATTTCTTCAACAGCTTCAACAGCTAACCAATGTAATCTGGTTATTCATGCTCCTAAACAAGGTGGAGGTTAGGTGGAGCATAGGACATTTAAAAGAAACAAAGGGGTATTTAAACTGGCTCACATGAATGAAGTACAAACCAAATACACCATTATAACCCCCAAGGCAGATGCTGGATTGACCATTCAGATGCTGGTAACTCATCCTGCTCAAACCCCTCTCCTGCAGTTCACAAAGCTGGAAGAAACAAGAGTAGTGACTGGCTGCTGTATTGGTGCACAGTAAGATACACAAGATAAACTCCCTTTCCAAGAGTAGATCTACTGCAATCTATTGGAAATATTCTTTGTTTCCTTCACAAAGCATAGTAACTGCTTCTAAACAGACAAATCCCTGCATCTGCAAGGTGGAGGATTTACCAGGCTCGATGCTAGTGCTTCAGACCTTGCCTTTAGTATCTTTACTCACCCAAATATTTTAAAGACATTTAGCAGAAACATTCAGCCTTGTTATTACTGGACAGCCTTCATTATTTCTGAAACAGAACACACAGGATATGTTGGCTGTGAGATGATTCCAGCTCCTTCAGAGGGAACTAGATGGGAACACAACTTATCCTTTGCTCCTTCACTGTCTGCATTCATACATCTACAGCTGTCTGTCTCATTCCCACAGACTAGGGTGTGGGTTAGGGGTGCTCCCGGCCTGCGGTGTGTTACTGAAGATATTTACCTGCCCAATGTGGAATATGGAATTCAGGAATGTGTGTGAAAACAACAGCTGCCTCAAAAGAACAAAGTCTTCAGAATACTCAGAGAAACCAAAAGCTTACAAACGTTTCCATTTGTACATGGAAACAGCTTGTTTCCAGCAAAGCTGGTAAGGACCAGGCCTCCTTTACTGTGCTGGACCTGGGGTATCCCAGAGATAGGATCAATATCCCAGTTTGGGAAGTACTAGGAAGATTCATAAAGCTGGAGCTCTGAGGAGGTCACAGGGCAAGCATTTTTCTCCAAATACATACTTATGAATATGTTTCAGAGGAGCATTTCCAATTCTTTCCAACATTACTTACAGACCCCACAGATCATCACATTCGTAGCAATTTCAGCATTTATTCTGGAGACAAGGTAGAGCTACACTTCAGACCTAATGTAATTACTACATTTATGAAGATGTGCTGCCATGTCCTGTGTAATATATATGAAGCCTGAGAAAAATACTAAACACAGACAAACGAGCTGAATCCTGAACTCCTATGGATGTCCTTGGTAATCTGTATAAATGAGAAAAATATCCATCTTAACGTCCTCTCCATCAGCAATGCATTGTGCAGGGAGAAGATGATTTAAGTTACCAGATAATGTTGGCACAGAGTGCAAATATAAATAAATATAGATAAGGACAGAGGAAGGAGATCTGTAACAGAAGAAAAGTATTCCTCTGAAACACTATCCTGGTAGATGCTGAGAAAAACTGCTGGACTGAAGATCTAAGATGTATTTTTGTAGCAGATAATGTTGCATGCTTGTCACAAGTGAACTGGACTCAGTATACCAGAAGGTCCATCCAACACTAAATTCCCCAAAACAATTGGGCAACATAAACCTGTTTCCAATCCTTTATTGCATTTATTTGGAAAGGCTTAAGACATTGTGTTTAATAGAACACAGTGAGGCTCTCACCATCACACTACTGGAAAAAAAAAATCAAGACAACCACTGCCAGGATTTTTATCTGTTTTTCTGAGGTCTTCCCAGTTATCCCAAGTTTTTTCTCACCTTATGTTTGCAAAACAGAAGAGAGATTGTTCTGTTTCAGTGGGCCACTTTAGAAAGCTTTTAGGTTGGGAATGAGGCCCACTGGAAAGCCTGAGAGGGAGGTAGAGCTACTTCAGACATATTTTTCTCCCTTGTCTCCAGATAGCTCCATTGAAATTCTGTGGGAAATTATACAGGAAATTACATAGAGTGGTGTGACACAGCCTCTCCTTTGAAACTACTCCTGAGCAGACCTCTCTTCACAACTGGGGACATCTCTATGTTGGAAGGTAAAAACAGGATATCAGAGAAGTGCAGTGGTGTAAACACAGACACTCAATTTTCTGGTATCCACTGTCCTGAAGGGTGCCCCATGCACGTTGAAAGGCATTTTCCTTGCATCCAGCTCCATATGATGGTATTGAAATCAATTAAGTTGCATGATTGAGTTTCAGAATGGAAATAAAAAGCTGAAGCTTCTGCAGCTGAAGGACTAGCACAGAGTGATAGGCAAGATTCAGAAATGTTTATAGCTGGCATACATTTCAGAAATGTTTATTACTTGTTTCTAGTAATTGTCCCTTTCATCTGCTTCATCCAACACCATCAGTCTGCAAACATGGGCTGCATACTTCATGAAGATATTTATTTCCATGGAGAACCAGGATAGGAGTCTACAGAGAGTTGTTTGTAAACAGTTTAAGCCTTTATCTGTTCACCAGGAGTGTAACACCTTTGTATTTATTTACTACCCAGTACTGTTCATTTTATAGCTATTTATCTATGGAGGCTGTTCTCAAGTGAGTTCATTACTTGTGCCTGGTATTTCAAGTGCCATGTTTACTGGATGTTGTCACTGCATACTAATTCCCTTAGCAATGGTTCTGACTGAATCAATACTACCCTTGAAAATCTGGTTTATAGTAGAAATATTTGCATACAGCAAACTCCAGTCTTGCTTCTGAAAATATCTTTTTCTCAATTTTGAGTCTGACATTTAACAAGCAGCTCACTGTGGGGAACAATTAGAAGAAATAAGATTGGTCCAAAAAATGTCCCAAAAGACTTATCTTTGCCATTTCTCCTGATCAAAGAGGATTGAAAATAATTGCAGCCTATTTGACTAAGCAACTCTTCTGAGGCTTTTGAACATAATGATCTTTGATCCTAGACAGGAAAAAAGAGGTGTCCCTGTTGTTTTGGTTTTTTTTTTTTAAACACACCTGTTTTTTTCTAGAACACCCCTTGTTATGTTGTTCCATCTTAGGTACAGTCAGTCCAGAAGTGAATAACCAGTTAGTTCAGAAATCCAAAGTTCAGACTTCCTTCCTTAACTTTCTATTTGCCCTTAGGCAGAGTTTTCTCAGACCCCCTAAGGGGCTTTTGTTTTCGTTTTTTGCAAAAAAGCAAAGGTGAGAAGCATTTCAGTTCTGCTAAAATGGAGCTGAGGAACATGTGGATCTGATTCAGTTAATCTATTCCTTATCTTAATCAACAGCCTAGTACTTTTATTAACAGGAAGTCATTGGATTCAAGTTTTATTTTATAGAGTAGAAATCTAAGGGAAGAAAAATAATCACACTGGCATCTGTGAAATAATAACTCATGTGCCCATGAAGGATTAAGTTACACTAACAATATGCAAAACTTGGAGAAGCTTTTGTTAACGATCTCTACTGAGGGATTAATGATCACACAAATGTCTGGCACCTGCTGCTGCAGGAATCAGCTGCGAACAAAATAATATTCACACGAGTATCAGAATTTCTCTCCGTTTCTCTCCTATTTCTCAGGCTTTCTCATTCATCCCAGTGACAAGCTGGGTATGCAAACATGAGGCCGTAAGGAAACTTGACAGCCTTTGAAATCAAGGCTTTTAAGACACAGATACAATACTTTCTCAATACAGAGGAAGGACAGATGCAGAAGTGTCACTACATTGGCAAAAAAGAGCAGGCAGAAATGGCAGGGAGAAATGAGCATTGATTTCTTGGATTTCCACTCCACGTACACTGGAGGACTGTTTGGCAAACCATCAGACACTGGGAAGTGTTTTTACTTTCTGGTTACCCAGCCAATTAGTACATGAAAGGCTAAAGAGCACAGCTCACCAGGAAGGGAGTGAAAAGTTGGAATTGCCAACCAGACAGCTAAGTTTCTCTTGTGACCAAAATCAGAGCTCTCTTGCCCCTTGTCCAGATGCTCAGCTATCAAATCCTCCACTAGAATCATTAGATAACTACCACAGGTTATAATATTTCAGGGTCACATGCACTTTTCTGTGTCCTCCTTCATACAGTAGGTGATTAGGGAATCACATTAGATTAAATTAATTGTACAATGAGACCTTGAACAGCTCCTTGAAAACAGACTACACTCATCTTACAGAAGGAAGTGAAGGACAACAGTTAATTCTAAAATATCACTTGAGCCAAATTCTTGTTTGAGATAAGAAGTGAAATGTCACCAAGTAAGGGTATGATACTTAATCATTGCTAGTACTGTTACTTCTCTCTCTTAATTATGCCTTCTTTTCCTTGAAGAAGGGAAACTTTATAGATTTTTCTCATAAAACCCATATATCCTACCTTATTGCAGGTGTAATCAGGAATGTTAGAGCCACATCCTATATTTTAGCTTGCTGGTAACAGACTGATACCACTCTGACTACCACAGCAGGCAAAGATTTTTAGGCAAGTGCTGACAGATGTTGTGGATCTGATGCAGTAAAACAGCCTTTAGTATTTAATGTGGTGATGAGAAATTAAGTTGCCTGAGGTATGAAATATAATCATTTACACTGAAAACCCATGGATGCAAAACCAACTACTGCAGTCATGGATGAGGAAAGCGGTAAAATAATAAATTCAAATATTTGAACCAATGTTGAAAATTTAATATTTTCTCTAATTAGTCTCTGGGGAAAATGCTTACGTCATTGATAGCATTGGTATAGGTCTCTGGGTGCTAGAAATGGTAGAAAAGTTGGTATAGCCAACCAGCCAACAGTTGTTCCTCAATGAGTCTTTCTCAGATCAAGTAAGAGAATTCCCAGATAATTTCCCCTATCCCAAGCAAATAAATAATAATAATAAAAAAATATTAATACATGCACCTTACGTTAGAAATTTGGTGTGATATAAGGCTGCAGTCCCAAAGCAATCCCAGAAATTATGTTCTCATCATGAATATTCAGAGTTCATGAAGCATCATGATCCAATATATTATGAGATTTCTTTCCATATCATTTTTTCTTCTTGCAATTTGTGCAGCAAAGGTCACCAAGAAAGAACTGATGGAGTCTGGGGAGTTTAATTGCTTTCAGCTTTGATATATTAAGCAGGGTTTATCTGCAATTATTTGACTTGGAGCTGAAGCTATTCATTAGCTGCAAAGGAAGTTGTTTGTTTGACTGAGGAGAAATAAAGCTTGCACATCCTTACCAGTCAACAACAATATAATTTGTCACTGTAATTTTCTTCCTCTCCATAGCAGGCAACAACAGATCTTGTTTGCAAAATGATGGGGAAACCTTCACCTCCCCCAATGCACAGCTGGCAGGCAGCTCAGGGTGGTAACACTGCCCTGCTGAATATTCCCCTCACCCCATTTCTGGATGCCTCCCATAAATAATGGAATTCTGTTTCCTCTCAGATCCTGGTTGGCACAGTAGACAAGGAGGATGCCCCTGCCACCACACCTCCCTGGCAGCATCTTAGTGTGGCTCAGGAGGCAGAGAGAACACCCTAAGGCTTGAAATAATGAGCTGTCACTGTCTAGGCTGGCAACTGCAAACCAGCCTGTGAGAGAAAAAATAAAAAGTATTTAGAAATGTGTAGGTGATTTAAATTACTTTATTCCTTCCCCAATCTCATACCACTCAGAGAAATCATATTTCAAAAGCCCCTTTCCATGTATTTTTTTCCCCTTGTTTATTTTCTTGTTAGACAAAAATCATCAAAAGCCTGACTTTAATGAAAAGAGGTCTTGTGTGTTTATTTCAGTCTGCTTCTGCTTTGTCCACTTTTTCTTTCCCTTCCTTCTTTTCCACATCATAACTTAAGGAAAAGGAAGTAAAGAAGGAAGAGGGCTCAAGATAAAGAAAATAATTCTCAGAAGCTGTCAAAAGCCAGCAGATGCTTTGAATATTCCTTTTGTGATACATTCATTTGTCAAAAAATGCTGCAGCTGAAAGAGAGCTTCTAGGTGCTGAAAGGAGCAGCAGCTTGATTAGACAGGTTTGGTGCCGCGAGGTGGTGACAGTGAGCTACCGCATTCTCATGGACGAGGATTCTGAGAAACCAAAAAAATGTAATCTGTGGGGATAGAAAATGACTATTCTGTGTGACACAGAGAGATGATGACAAGAGAATTTGAAAATTTTTCCCAGGCTTTTGAGGAAGAAAAGCTTCATAGCACTATAATAAAGGAATGTGAGAGGGAGCACAGAGAGGAGAGATGATGAATGGGAAACACTGAATAATGAGAAAGAAATAAGAGGAAAATACTGTAAAAAAATATCAGCTCATGCCAAATAAATGAGTCAAAAAAACATTTTTCCTTCTCTCATGAAATCCTCTTTCACTTCAACTGAAACACTTTGAGTATAACATTGCAAGTAAGAAGTACTGTTCAAATTACCCCAGAAATAAAATGTTTTGCTCTATAAAAAGCAAAAATATCCAAATCTGATACAAATATTGAATTAAACTGAGAAGGTAAAACTGGAAGCAGAAGTCAATGGTTTCTTAATTTGTCTGCCAAGAAGAAATGGCTATATAAAAAAAGATCTATATAAAACCAATCAATTTTCATAATCAGCATAGATTATCAGTTCCCCCTTTTTTTTCTAATTCTATCTTAGTTTTAGTCTATTCTTTTCTAGGAACATTTGAGCTGTTAGTGACAGCAGTTGTTATTCTCTGCAGTTACACCTAGAGAAGAACCATCCTCCTTCTTACCACAGCACCTCTCAAATAAAGAGCCCAAAGAATAAAATCATCTTGGCCTGCAATGGCTTTCCTATGCAATCCCTCTATCATTGCACTGGAAGGATAGGTGAAGTGCCACATGAAAATATCAAGGTTTTAGTTGACAATATTTAACTTTTAAGATAAAAGAATTGTTATTTGCAATATCTCTACTTGGTAAAATGAACTACTGGGCTATGACTTGACTTCAATAGAGAAACTTTCTTGTCAGTCTATTTGGAACAGCGAGAAGAACAACACAACTCTCTTGTGAGTTGAACAGGAGAGCTTCTAAGGTTTATTACATCAGATCTTTTTTCATAGACCGATATATGAAAGTACAGACTAGAAAACTCTTATTGGTTAGTAAACTAACACATCACCATCATTGGTCAGTGGGGTTCACCACCCCTTGACCTTCTCTTGCAAGAAAACAAGGAACAGACAAACAGCACCTGCAAGGCTGCTTTCTATCTCTGAGGATTGTTTTAATTCCTCCTTATGATTTCCCAGGCCACTTTCTCAGGTGAGTCTGAGTAAGTTATGCGGCCTGCTTTTCCACAGGCACTGTGCTCCCTTCTTTTGCTCATATTTAGCATCCATACATTCTCTCTACAGCAAAACAAAATATTTTGGAGGATTCAGTAAGATCAGCACTTGTCCCTTGGGCAGAGGGGATTTCAGATTGATTCTTCACTCCAGCAATTAAATTAACAGCTTAAAATCGTGCCTGCAGTCACTGATCTCCTGAGACAGTACTGGTTCAGAAGCCTCTTTCCTCTGCTCACTCAGGGCTGGCCAGCTTAGGCTACAGAGGGAGATTTAATTGACTTCATAAACTAATTGACTTCATGGCATCCTGTTTGCTGGTAGGCAAACCCTGCTGTCCTCTCCACCTGTCATTCCACTTATTTTCCTTCTGGGAGTCAACTACCAAAACTTTTTGATGAGGTCGGGAGAAGTGAATTAAACTACTTTAAAGTATAAAAAACCCTTCCAGGTGGCTTTGTTCATTTGACAGAATGAAGACCTGTCTTCTGCAGTACTTTTATTTCATGTACAGCTCTGAAAAGGGTTATAAAATTACTTGACATTTTGTGACAGGCCCACTGTCCTTGGAGACACAAGGAGACAACACAGACAGACAGGCTCTATCACACACACCAGAGCTGGTTAAGGCAGCTTCTCTGTCCTGAGAGAATTTCTGGTGTACAGCCCTCAGAGCAGGGACTGAAAACCAAGCAACACAATGGATTCTTCAGCCATTGCTGTTCAGGTTCTAGATCTGATAAGACAGTTCTGCTTTAAACTTCACAGGAAGGTGCAAGGTGGAAGGTGAAGAAGATTTTCTAAGCAAGGAGTGATGCAGAAGTGTGTATCTTTAAATAGAATCATATGATTATTTCGGTTGGAAAAGACCTCCAAGATCACCAAGTCCAAAGTGTGACCAATCACCACCCTCTAAACCAGACCACAGCAGTGAGTGCCACGTTCAGTCATTCCTTGAATACCTCCAGGGATGGGAACTTCACCACCTCCCTGGGCAGCCCCTTCCAATGCCTGACCACCCTTGCCATGAAGAAATTCCTCCTGATGTCCAACCTGAACCTCCCCTGGCACAGCTTGAGGCTGTTTCCTCTTGTCCTGTCCCTTGTTCCCTGGGAGCACAGCCTGACCCTCCCCCAGCTGTCCCCTCCTGTCAGGGAGTTGTGCAGAGCCAGAAGGTTCCCCCTGAGCCTCCTTTTCTCCAGGCTGAGCCCCTTTCCCAGCTCCCTCAGCCCCTCCTGGTGCTCCAAAGCCTTCCCCAGCTCCATTCCCTTCTCTGGACACGCTCCAGCCCCTCAATGTCCATCTTGTCCTGAGGTTCCCAAGCTGCCCCAGGATCTGAGGTGTGGCCCCAGCAGTGCCCAGCACAGGGACAGTCATTGCCCTGGCCCTGCAGCCACACCACGGCTGGCACAGCCCAGGTGCCTTTGGCCTCTTGCCCCCCTGGGCTCCTGTCCAGCTGCTGTCCCCAGCACCCCCAGGGCCTTTCCCAGCTTTCCAGCCCCTCTGCCCCAGCCTGGAGCTGCAGGGGTTGGTGTGAGCCAAGGGCAGCACCCAGGACCTGGCCTTGTTGACCCTCAGACCACTGGCCTGGGCCCATGGATCCAGCCTATCCAGATCCCTCTGCAGAGCCTTCCTGCCCCCAGAAGATCCACACTCACACCTAGCTGGGTGCTGTCCATGAACTGACTGGGTGTGCACTGACCATCTCACCTAAATCATTTTACATTTTGAGATTGCATGGCCACAATTTAGAGGAAAGAGTCTTTGTTTTCTGCATTGTCAAAGCCCCTTTTCTAGGAAACTCCCTTTTCAATCAGTCGCTGGTTTATTATGCACAGATCCCCGAATGATTGCTTCCATTAGTAAACCCAAAGGCAGTTTTATTAGAGTACATAAAGGACTGGACAGGCCATACATTTTCAATTCATGATGGTTTTTGTTGGAGGATGGGAATTTCAGTATAATTCCTGCCTTGGAAAGTCTCACTCCTACTGTACAGACATTTCTGTGGCTCAAAAAAAAATAGGGGAGAAATTCTTTTGATAGCAAGGTACATTGATAGAGAGACTGTTATTTTTCACTGCAAACTAGGTTGTAGTTACTGAAGGGATAGTTAAGGATTTATGAGTTGTTTGCCATCTAAATGAAATAAAAAGTAGCATACATTTGCCCTGTGTTCTTGTCTCCTAGTTTTTCCTTGGAAGTTTTGAGTGTGACTTTACCATTATAGTAGGGCAATAAAAAGAGACAAAAACACACACTTTCAGAAATGTCTTATACATCAAAAGAAGGCTGGTCCTCATTCCTTATTTATAAAAGGAAGCTAACAAGCAAAGGAAAACAGACAATGCATCTTCCTCCACATCCAGCTGTCAGAGTTGATATCGTGGAAGACATGACAGTCATCATTTTTTCTTGCATCAGCTACTTTTCAACCATGCATATAATTCACAGATAAATTAAATTGAAGACAAAAAGCATTTCTTTCATTAAACATTCAATAAAACACTATGATTAGCATGAAAGTTTCCCATTGAGGTCTCTCCTTCACCAAGATAAATGGTTATTTTTGATGAAAATTCTCTTTGCACCTAAATGGTGCAAATGAATTACTGAGAATTTAATGTTTCAGTGTCCAAGGTGAAAAACTCCAATTTGGACTTAGCAAACCATTATGTTATACAATTTCCAGTACTTAAATCAGGTGTGGCCAACCTGCCTGACCCCACAAACCATTCAATGTCAATATAAAACATTGGTGTCATTCTGCAGAATATCCTATACTCATTACATATAAAAACCTGCTTATTCACATTTACTATTCTTGAATTTCTTGGGTCATATGGGTTAGCAATGCAAGGTGAGTATACCTAGGTGTAAAATAGTAAAGAGCATGACTGGAGGAGTGAAAAGCAATTTGTGGAAACTACTAAGTAGAAAAATCAGGACTGTCCCAGAAAAATTGGGGACCATACACAGGAGAAAGTGTACCTGGAAGGAAAACACAGGGATGATATGCTGTGCTAGTTTGTGTTTGTGTTTTTTAAATACCTGACAACTCATGTGATTTTACCTTGTCTCTCAGCCTTCAATATTAGTGAATATATTTTTAATTTCTTTTTCATGCAAGGTTTAAAATGATTGCATGTTGAGCAGGCTACAGTGCTCCATGGTCTCCCTGAGCAATTTTAAATAATTTGCCTCCTTCTACCACCCAGCTGTATCTCTCTCTTATGAGAAGCAAGAACCCTTCCCTCTCCTCCGGGTGGATGGTGCTCCATGAATCGCACTTCTTAATTTCACCTCTTGATCCTAGGCAGGGATCAAAATGTGTTTGTCAGAAAAATTATTTTCTCTCTGGAACTGAGTTTATTGAGGAAAAAATACCATGCCTGTCTGCACATTAAAACAGACTGAAATCCTTTCACAGGTCCAAGCTATGATTCTGCAGTTAGCTGAGCAGAGCTGGAAGTGAGAGGTTTGGAAGAAAATGTCTGAGAGGGTCAACAACCCCAAAGCTTTCAAGAGAACTCTGTGTGGAGGGAAAATTGTGTTTTAAGATAAATGCTTAAAAATCACTAGAAAATACAATAAAAGTCAGAGTAAGAAGTTTCAGAAGGCTAACTGAAAAGTAGAAGTTGAGGAGTTTTGGAGAATATATTGAATTTAATTGGATTTTCTGCCCAGTCCTTTTCCAGATGTCATTCAGATTAAGTTCTTATGTGGCTGATATATCACTGGTGTGGTAGGATAGTGCTGTACCACTGGAAAGATGTGAATTTTCAGACTGGATCTGATCTCACTCAGAACGCTGTCCCTGCACAAAGCTTAAGTGTGTTGAAAAGGAGCATAAAGAAGAGTAACTACTGAGTTACTCATACTACAAACACAGGCAGAACCAGTCTGTGAGTGCTGATCTTCCATCAAAAACAAGGGCAGAGAGCAGAACTGCTCCTCCTTAAACCCACCAATGAGCATTCTCAATCTCCTGGCTGGGAATTCCTGGGTCCAGGCAGGAGAACACCCTTAGTTCACTCTCCTCCTGTGACCTGCAAGCTCTGCTACCAAGCACCCAGTGCAAACTTTTTGTTCCCTCAAGGATGGTTCTGGTGGTTGCTTCTCTTGCCCAAGATTGTGGGTGCTTTCCATAAAATGGAATAATGAATCCGGTATTTTCACTATGGATTTCTGGATTTTTTTCTTCACCCTGGTCACAGATTGCTCTGCTGCCCCCAGCAGTGTTGGTGATATTTACGGAGGGGGTTTTTCAGGCAGAGCAGGGGCCCAGGGCCATTCTCTTCTGTTCACTTCATCCCCAGAGACTTTCCAAGCTCCCAAGTTTCAGGTAACACTGCACTGTTGTGCCCACCTTTGAAGTTATGAGCTGCTTACCCCTGTGGATATTGCCACAGAATGACAGACTTTGCATTTATGCATTAAACATGTTTACTGAATGAGCAGATGAGCAGAAAGTTCATGCCAGAGGACACTCATGTGTTTTTAAAGACAGGTCACAAGTCTCTTCTCACTAAGAAACTGTTTAATATTAAAGACTTTTTTTAGGGATGTGCTTTCCAGTGATCCAGAAAACATCCAACACTGGGAATCCCTGGAACCTGATGGTGCCAGAGCACTGTGACAAAAAATATGCAGCAAAAGAGCTGTTAAATCTGTGCCATCACCAGGAAAAAAAAATACACAGTGCAACCATAAAGCAGTGAAGATGAAAGAATAACTATCAGTATTTCCAGTGCCAATTGAAAAATCCAGAGAAGGTCAATTGCACATTATCCCACCTAATCAGCAGAGGATACATTTGTCCTATAAGCACTTTGTATTTTACAGCAATAAGAGTATTAGAATATGATTTTTTTCTACAGTAAGAACAGCAAACTATAAAAGGAAAACAAAAAAAATTGCTTTTTTATTTCTCTGAACAAAAAGGCCAAGATAGTAAGTGTTACTTCAGGAAGAAATAAAAAGGGAAAAACAGGAAAAAGCCCTCCCCAAACCCTCAGAATGAAGTGTCTACTCAAAATAATTGTATATGATTAAAAAAATAGAGTGAACAATTACTGATACATTGTCCCTATCCTGTACAATTACACTCTGTACAATTGTACTGTACAATTACAGTCCTTGCTTTTCACAACATTATTAATATATTTATAAGAAACAACTGTCTCTTACAGTATGTTCCTGTGTCTTTGTAATACCAGACTTACACAAACATCAAGGGATGATAGGAAAGCACAAAGGCAGCTATTAAAATATCACAGAATATCCATTAGGTAGGAGAATAAGTTGGTAAGGGAAAGAATGGAAGAGAATATCTCCAATTTCAAAATCAGAGTAGTTTTCTTCAAGAACATCTGTGCTTGTCAGACAGTACTGAGGCTTGGAAAAACACCTCCAGGCTAGGAAAACACCATGAAACACTCATTTATAACCAGATTTTAACTGAATGTGCTCATTATTTGTACATGGGTTGCAGGACATCATTGTTGAAGATTTTACATTCAGACCAGACTATTTATCAAGTGTAATTAATGTGTCAGACTTTAGTTTGAAAACCTTGCACTGATAATACTAGTTTCTCTACTCTAAATTGGATTATCCACATGAGGTTTTTAGCAAAAGAACTGTCAGTGATAAGACTAAAAATATGATGGTTTTGTTCTTTTCCTAGCTCAATCTCCATATCTTACAGGTAGTACATGGCACAATAAAACAAAACAGTCCCAGTACCATTTGACTTCACATGAACCAAAAGAAGCTACAGAATAAAGTAAAAATCTCACAGAAATGGGATTTTCAAAGGCAGTTAGAGGACTGATGAAGCACTGCAGAAATCTGTACTTGTTTCAGTTTTCATCCTTGTTCCAAAGATCCTACTTCAGACACATGTGACACAGCTAAAATTTGGACAAAACGAATGCTTTTACCATTATGACTCAATTCCCATATGGCATGAATTTACCTTGAGGCTGGCACACCAAACCAAGGTTTTAAGTCCTTAAGCAGTGGAAAGCAACTTCATGTAATTGAAAGGTTCATCATTCAAGCTGAGCTCAGCAAAAGCTTGCAGACAAAAGTGTAACTTCATAAATGTCAATTTGTAAAAAGAAGAAAATTCCCTCAGACTTCTTTTCCTTTCAGAAGCAGGGTTCCCAGTAGCACCACTCTGAAATGATAGGAGTGAACATTTTCCCTCATCTGAGGAGAAGGTGATTATTTGGAGCTCTTTGTCACATTTCTCAGCAGCTGCAGCCCATTTTGCTCTGAAAGCAGTGTGATCCTTGAGTGGAGCAGGGCTGCACCAGCAGGCCTCACACAGAATAAATTATTTCTATTGCACTTAGAAGGGTACCCTAGTGCAGAATGACCCTAAGAAAGCCAGCTCTGCAGTCAGCACCATGTTTTGAAGATCAGAGGTTGGTGTCCCAAAGGTGGGGAGACAAAGCTGTCAGGAAGCATTTCCTTGACATGATGGCACCGATTCATTCTACAGCTCTTTGTAGCATCAGTGCTCACACCTGGATAAATCCTCTTTACATTCAACTCTCTCCTGCTTTCTTTGTGGACTGAGCATTTTCCTACCATAAGAAACAAGGGAGTGGTCAGATAGAAGAAAAGTTCTGTTAAACCACTGAACAATACTTTAAGAAAAATGATTGCAATACATTCTTTCCAACAATAGCTTGCATTACTACATGAAGTGGCAATAAAAGACTGGCAGACTTAGCCAAATACTTCCAGTTCATAATCTTAGGTCTGAAAACAGGAAAAATATTAACTCAAGGTCAGCTCCAGTAAACAGAAATCTCAATTCTTACAAATGAAGTTCACATTCCAATCATATCAGTCAGGGTAATATTTTACGGTATGTGAAGTGTTGTATCACTATTTGTCTCAGTGACTGAAAGATTTTTGCAGTTATATAATATGTATTGAGACATGCTCAAGAAATGTTTAAGGGGATTTTCACATAATTATAATAATTTATCTAATTTAAAATCTCAACTGGTTACTATCAAATCATATATCCTCTTTCATTTGCAAAATTAGCTCTAGATCAAACATATTAGGTAGGATTGTCCCGTGTAACATTAACAAGACTTGTTCTCTATGCTGTGTTGGTGAAGTCATATGGTAATTGAGTTTCTTTTTAAAGTACAATGGCAGCAGAGTATAGCCTAAACACTCTCACATCCCATCACCCCCATCATTAAAATCCCCAGTTATTTATCCAGACCTTGAAAACAGAGCTCCTGTGTTGGCTGGTAACTGAGTCTCTCTCCCTGCACAGGTACTGTTTGAGGGAACTCCAGCAATACAGAAATGCAACATTTATTCTTTCCAACTCTTTGGCTATTTACAGTATCACACACCTGAAATGATCACAGATGCAAGCCTCTATTCTTGAGAAAGCTCAAAGTATAACTTTTTATCCAAGAAACTATTTCAAGTAAAGAGACAAAAGTAACCTTACCTCTGAACAAAATAAAATAGAGGGAGATGAGGAAAAAATGTGGTGGCTCCAAGGTCCCCAAGAAACCACAGCAATCCTCCACAGCATCCCTACACTCTGTGCTTTATGCAAAACCTCCCTGAACTTTCCATTCCTACTGCAGTCAGCTGGAGGGTTGCCATCCACCTACAGGGGGGATGCTGTTCCAATCCCACCCTGTTTCTTCACCTCCTGTTAAATTAATTCAAAACTCACAAGGATGGCACAGAATCAGAGAAGAGAGGGAGTCCTCTGAGTGTTCACAGCTGTCACAAAAGCATAGCATGACATTGAGCTTTGAAAGCTGTGTAACTTGAAGTAATTATTTTTTTTATTTTGTTTCATAGATTTCTCAAAGGAAAATGTGAACATCTGGGATTTGGCTGTACCGGTATTTTCTGTACTCCTAAAACACTCAGTGCTTTATGCCTAGCAATGCCACTTTATTTTAAAGTGAAGAAAACTTGTAAAGGTTTTTATTTTTAAGATGGACAGAGATTATTGCATTTCAGTGAACTCAGGTAACTACTGGAGCATAACAGTTGCAATTATTTCTTAGAGGTTAAGCCCCTCTTCATTCCTTATGGACAGGGAGAATATGGGTTTGAGTGAACTGTTTCCACTAAAGGCAGGAAAATTGCATGGACTTAAAAATCTATAGGTCTCTGCTGAAAACGGACATCAGCAATTACTCTGTGTTTTAGAATGTAAGTGAAGGCCATCAACCACATGTAAGTATAACTACATGTAAGTGAAGGCCAGCCACGATCTCCTCCTTTTAATTCCTTAACAGCCAAAATCACCTCATGATTCATTTTTCAGAGTATGTGTTATGGACAACTTCTGATTCATTGTTACTGTACTGGCTTAGAATAAATCTTCTGGACTCACATCACAGAAGAAACCAATTTGTAATGAGTGCATAATTACTGGAGGAAGAAACACCGGCCTTTAAAAACACCTCTTACTCTGGACACCTGGGAACTTCTTCTAAGTGAAGCATCCCACAATATTTTTGTTTCTGTGAGAAACCCCTGACAGAATTCTTTGAGATGTTTGGTTTGGTATTTGAAGATTTTTTTTCCCACCAAAAGTTCTACCGCAAGCTACCTCAACTATCATTTTTTAAACCCAATTTTTAATGTATACTGTTGCCCTGAAAACTCAGCTTCTGAGCTTGCTGACATGGTTTTCTAAAGACTTTCCCAGGACAGTAACTGTAAACATAGAGATGTGTACATTCTTTCTGTTGCACGTCTTGTGATGGGCATTTCTCACGGCCAGTGCAGTGGGAAAGTGTTATCCTGACCATCCAATCCCTGGCCGTGGTCAGAAGCCTATAAATCCTGGGAGGAAAAATAAACTCTCTCTTCCTTTCACCACACCTCGACCTGTGTCCGTGTGATCTATTCAGCACCAACAGCAACAGTATACTACAAGAAGAAAACTGAAATTATTTGTGTGACTTTTCTGCTGTACACCTTTGCAAGCTGTTTCAGAGGATGAAAGGCTCAAATACCAGCAGGGAATTTTATGTGACCTGCAATGACAAAAATGTTCATTTAGAGATTGTGGATTGCAAATACGAGAATGGCTGTATAAACCAAGATTTTTAAAAGATGACAGAGACAGGGACAACTTTAAAGGCTTTCATTTTCTAGGAAATAAAACCTGCTCTGCAAATGTTGTTACCTCTTTGTAAAACAAATCCCAGTAGAATGGCATAGCTACCAGACACTGCCACATTTAAGAAAAAAAAATCTTGATTTGCTTTCTGAGCCCCCAGCACATAAATTTCTTAATTTCACTTTTCAGACAGTCAAATGATAAAGAAGCCAAACAACTCTTCCAAGTCACACACTGAAGCAATGCCAGAGCTGAATGTGAACCTGGCTGCTCATTATGCCCAAGACAGCCATACAGAATTTTCCTCAACACATTTTTTGATTAGGAGTGATTTTTCCCATAAAAAAATCCATTTAAAATGCAAAATCAGTCTTGTGCAGAATCCTTCTGCATTACCAAGGTGTTGTAATTACAAGTAGAATTCAATTCCCTCACTGCTTGAGCATTAATTGTAATTTTGCTCTACTACAGTTTGGGAAAAAAAAATCAAACTTCATTAGACTGAAAATGAATATCAAGGGGAGTGATTGCAACTCATTTATTATCTTTCCAACTGCTTTTCAAGGAGAGTGGTTTACCAAAACTGTAATGTTTCTCTGTTTTCACATTTGATGTACGTGGTTTTGGATATTCTATATATGCTTCCTTTTAATGTTTAAAAACAGTTTTTGCTGAATGCAACTTTTTAAACATAACAGTAATTAATTTTTTAAAATTTTTTTTTTTTTTTTTTTTAATGCATAAGCAAGTTGCAACTCTCCTTGCCTATAGTTTGACTTCTACCAAGCTCGAGTTCCTTAAACTTCACACAACTTTACTTTCCAGTGCAGGAAGTTCCATGAAAATGCAAGATCCTGGCAAAGAGGTTTGGGCTTTTTTAATAATGAAATGAAGATTACATAACCTGTCACATGGACCCAAAATACAGTCAATGTAGGGTGGCTGCACAAATACCATTTCTGTTTCCAGTTTTGGGGGTTTTAAAACTCTCACTAAAGTGTGGTAAAACAAAACCAAACCAAGCAATCTACATTTTAACAATTTTATAATGAAGTAATCATTGAAAATTCAAAACTAGGGAAATATTGGTGGATTGTTCTCTTGGTACTTTTGGCCAGCTGAGGAGTCAGTTTAAGGCTATATACAGTAAACTGGTTTTTATTCATATATAATATGGAGCTGTAAAGTAACTTCTGGATCTAACTGCAGCACAGCAGCAAATACATTTAGAGTAGGATGTGCAACGAGTAACAGCACAAGATGGACTCAAGCCTACATCTCTTTTAATATTTCTAATATGAAGCTTTTGCTACAATGGAGAACACTGAAGAAATTGTTGCTTTCTAGTTAAATAGCAAAGAAACAAAATTAGACCTTCTCAGCTCATCTTTGTACTCAGTGTATGCAAGTAGAGTGGCCTCAAACAGAAACAAATTCATGTAATAATATTATCATAAAAGCCTTGTTACCACTCTGCTCAGCTGATGTGAGTTGCATTTTCTTCCTATTTATAAAAGCCATCACAATGTCCTCATCCCTTCCTTTTAAACAGAAAAACCAAAACCCACTCCCATTTTGACTGGAATGTTTGTTGCTTTATCCCAGTCAAATACTGATTCCAAAACTGGAAAGGAACAAAGACTTTTTTTAACAAGGTTGTCTGACAAGTTTCAGTGGAATTAAGAGCACTGACTCGAAACAAATTCAAAGCCAGGACCCTGAATGAACTGAGGTTTTCTCACCTTCTTCTTAAGCTACATGTTAAGGGTTAAAATTAAAATCCATGTTGATTAAACATCATATTTCATATCTACATATATGAGTCAGACTACCAATAGTAATTTTTTGACAAGCAGGCTCCTTTTTTTGCATGGTAGATCTCATCTAAATATGATTCTTCCTATAAGAAAAAGCAAATTATAAAGAACACACCCTAACCTATCAAAATATGTCTGATGTTTCCATTTATAAAATTTCGGAAACTCCAGCTTTTTTTCATGATCTTGAGTAAAATATATTTCCTCACTCTGAGAGATTATTATTATAAATGTGGGTGTGAATATAATAAATTATTAACAGAAACTCTACCTCCATGTTTTCCCCATAGAAATCTATGACTAAAGACAAAAGAGATTAAGAAATTAATCCTAAAAGAGCTGCTATGCTAAGTTTATTTATGGAGTATAACTAGTTTCAGCCTTGGATGAATAAATTGAGGCTAGATAGGACCACAGTAGGGAATGACTTTCCCCAAGAACGCAAAACTAAAGCAAAGCAGGTCCCACCTATGAGCAGCAGGGACTTGGATGCAATCTGTGCAGCAAGCCTGAGGTCCACATCCAGTCTAAACCAAGCCTCTGAGTCTTGAGAGATTTCCTTCACATCACTGTGAGGCAAACTTTGTGCCCACATCTCCCTAGCTCAATGTAAAAAATGCCTCCTGAAAACAGCTTCTCTTCAAAGGATTTCTGTCCTGCAGATCACAAGTGCTTTTCCTTCAACTCTAAAGTGAACTTTGCTGCCAGGCACAGCAGCTCCATAAAAAACATCACCCTCCTGTAAAAGTTATGTAGAAGGGATATTGGGTTTTGCTTGGGTTCTGGGTGGGTAGAAACAACAGCAATTTTCTCGCTGACAAACTGCCTGCAACTTGCAGAAACTCCTGAGAACACCCAACACTATCAGACTTCAGGAAGTGAAGAGAAAAATTTTAATGGGCAAAGAGGTAGTGCAGGCTGTGGACTGAACACAGGCAGAGCCACAGAAACCTTCCAGTGTCTCACTGCTTTCCCTGTGCTTTGTCAAAAGGCTGTTGACCATTGTGCAGAAGTTCATATAGATACTATTTACTCTGGAAAATAATTTCCACAGGGAAATTTTGACTAAAGTTGCAGAATTCTTTGTTTTCCCCCATTTGCAAATTTTGAAGAAGAGAGCACAAGGCCCTGACTCACATCTGAAAATTCATCAGTGTATACACAAAAATTTCATCTGTTTATAACCACAGAGATCTCTGTACTGAGCTCAATACTAGGATTTTAATTGTCTAAGTGTAATTACTTGCAAAAGAGTACCTTTCCAGAGTTAGGTATCTGCCATGTGAACCAATTTTAATTCCTTCCTTCATTTTCCAACCTGTTATTGTCAGAACTACAGCAAAACATTTACACTGTGTTAGAGCAATTCAGTTTGCTGTTCAGGCTATTTACTTTAATCTGAGTTTGATTTTATTCAAATTTTCCCTTCCTGAAGGAAGAAAACACAGGTCATGAGAAGCACTAAATCCCAATACTGGTCCAACGGAAACAGAGTCAGTCTTTGAAAAAATAGAGAGCTTTCTGTTAGAATCATAGAAGCATTTAGGTTGGAAAAGACTTTAAAGATCATCTAGTCCAACTGTTCTCCCATCACTGTCAAGTCTAGCACTAAACCGTGTCCCTAAGCACAACACCTACACATCTTTCAAATCTCTCCAGGGATGATGACTCAAACACTACCCTGGTCAGCCTGTTCCATGGTTTAACAATCTTTTTGCAGAAGAAATTGTGCATAATATTCAATCTAAACCTTCCTTGGCACAGCTTGGCGCCGTTCCCTCTTGTCCTGTCCCTTGTTCCCTGGGAGCACAGCCCGACCCCCCCCCCCCCCCAGCTGTCCCCTCCTGTCAGGGAGTTGTGCAGAGCCAGAAGGTTCCCCCTGAGCCTCCTTTTCTCCAGGCTGAGCCCCTTTCCCAGCTCCCTCAGCCCCTCCTGGTGCTCCAAACCCTTCCCCAGCTCCATTCCCTTTTCTGGACACGCTCCAGCCCCTCAATGTCCATCTTGTCCTGAGGTTCCCAAGCTGCCCCAGGATCTGAGGTGTGGCCCCAGCAGTGCCCAGCACAGGGACAGTCACTGCCCTGGCCCTGCAGCCACACCACGGCTGGCACAGCCCAGGTGCCTTTGGCCTCTTGTCCCCCTGGGCTCCTGTCCAGCCTCTGTCCCCAGCACCCCCAGGGCCTTTCCCAGCTTTCCAGCCCCTCTGCCCCAGCCTGGAGCTGCAGGGGTTGGTGTGAGCCAAGGGCAGCACCCAGGACCTGGCCTTGTTGACCCTCAGACCACTGGCCTGGGCCCATGGATCCAGCCTGTCCAGAGCCCCCTGCAGAGCCTTTCTGCCCCCAGCAGACCAACACTCTCGTACAGCATGGTGTTATCTGCTGCCAGCACAAATGCTGAACCTTGTTAGTCTTCCTCTGGCTGTAAGTGAATGCCATTTGTCTTGTGCTTGTGACACCTGCAGCCACTGCCACTGTGTACATCAGGGAGCAGCCCAGCAGCAAAATCCTGTGAGCTGACAATTACATGGGACAGGCAGCACCCACCGGTCTCTTTTCTGATGCCCCTGTTTGCCTGAGCATTGATATAATGCAACAAAAATTATCACAAATGGAGTAAACCTCAGTGAAAAAGGAAATTACATAGAACACTGCTGCTAAGACCATGGTACTTTGAATGCATTACATATAGCTCTCATTTTCTTCATGCAGCACCCAGAAATCAAAGTGCAGCAGAATTCCACCTTTGTGCCTCATTGATGAAGAATATCCAAATAAATATCTCAATAAATCTGGAAATGTTGATCTAAACAGCCTCAGCAGACTGAGAGCACTGATCAGTTCCTATCACCAAAATCATTATGCAGCAAATAACCACAGCATGAATGTGTTAACAGGGAGTGAAATAGCATAGCATAAACTTGTTCTTGAGAATTGGAATTAGTACTTTGCTACTAATACACACACTGGGGTAGCATGAAAAACAAACAAGGGGCAGGCTTCTCTACTTGGTGCCCTTTCCAAAAAATTCCTGCAATGTCATCCAACAGTTTACAGCAAGGGTTGCACTCTTCAGCCAGCAAACTTTGGTTTTGCCAGTGGAACACATTGCAATTGACAGGTGAGAAAAGTGATGCTTGTACATCTGAATAATTCAATTTTCTACTGATTCTTAATTTAGTACTTCAGTGGTTACCAGGCCAACATAGCACCTGCTAATTAGATACCTGAAATTCCCTCCATGGAAATGAAGCAAGTCTTGGCCTGTGGGCTTGCAAAGGCAGCTGGCACCAAGTGAGTCAGTACAAGGTCAAAGTGACATCTGCTTTTGTAATGACCCAACCTGCCATTAACCTACTGCCCATCCTCCAAGCAGTTCCCACTTTAGATGTTTGTGGTGCCAGGTTTTCCTTGGGGATTCTGCTTTTAAAAACAGTTACCAATCCAAATTGGAATCAAGATGTATGGAAAGCCTGGAGTGTGTTATTTGGCCTAAAATCTGATGCAAACAGATGAAAACTGTACAATATCTTCAGAGGAACTTACACACAACAGTAGATTCTCTTGGTTCTTCAACAGACTCCATATTTTGGTAGGTCTGTGGGGTCAGGTGAGTTCTAGCAGTTCATGTGCAAAATAAATAAAATCAGCCTGGCTTTTATAAAGTAATTTACCTGTAATAACCATAAAGGTGTAAGGCATCTTTCTTTAGGTTCCCCTTTGACTTTTGATTTTCCTACTCCCTTTCACGTGTAGTAAAGCAGACATTGGTTTGTTTAGGGCGAAGCCTGGTAAATGTTTACAGGGCTGGTGAATAGCTTATTCCTGTGAATGCTCATCAACTGATTCTTGAATCTTCATCAAATTTGCATCAAGAGCTGGCTGGGACTCGGTGCATTATAGGGGAAATTATTCAGAATACTGAGAAGCCTTTTAGCAGCTTAGTCATATCTCTTAATGTGAAATCACTACTCCATCCAAGCTGGGTGTCCTAATAACCAAAAATACAGGCGCAAAAGGGGCATTGACTTTGACTCAGTCACTTCTACATTTATGCTGTCTCAAAGTGCATTGCTTAGCAATTATTCAGGGGTGATAATACTATTCCAAAAAGGTTACATATTCCTTTTTTTGTCCTTCCTTTGTATTAGTTTCTTAAAAAGGTTATTTTAAACCAGAAAGGCTTCCATCATTGCATTTTATTGTATTACAGTACTTGCACTGGTGGGGGGAATAAAAAGTGGCTTAGAATTAAAAAAAAAATAAATCAGAATTACTTTAAAAATAAACATTACAAATATAAGTACTGGCAGAAAGAAGTAACTCTATATAACTGACATGATTCCCATTACTGCTTATTTTAAAAAAAAAAGTTTGTTTTTTTTTTTTAGAAGCAGCAGGTGTGACAAGAGTGATGTATCTGAAAGCAAGCTCTGTGTTTATGGCCAGTATGAGAAACACGAGGTGTAATGCAACCTTGCTACCTACATACATTTTCCAATTACTCCTGAAGCAGATTTACATTGCTATTTAATCATGGGTAACAGGCTTCCCATGATTTTATGCTTCAGGCACTTTATTAAAGAAACTCAGCCTTTCTATTTTACCATGTACTGGAGATTAGGAGGAGCAGGTCAGAGTATTTCCCTCAGTGGGGTTATAGTACTGCAGATCACTAAAACTGTCAGATTTCTTTGTCTTTACCACTGACATTTAGGCTTACATCCAAACTTTCAGGCAAGGATGCTCAGCACAAGGCTGGAATTCAAATAAAATGCCCTGACTCTCCAAGCCGTTGAGCATTTGCAACTTTGAAGGGTTTCCTGACTCAAAAAGTGCAACTGAGAATTTGCAGCTTCAAGAAGGATTTTCCAGGAGAAGGCTCTATACAGCACCTACTGAGAAAGGACACAGCTGCAGTTGTGGTGAGGCCTTAAGTCAGTAGCTATTGAACAGAAAGGAAAGCACTTCTGGAAGCCCCTGAGCTGCTGACTGCTGGAAAACAAAAGAACAAAATACTTTGTGATCTTACTTTGGCTGTGGTGATCAAGATTTACTGTTGAATCTAATGATTGCTGAGTCATAATATGTAAGGTTCCTTAACTGCTATTTTTTTCAACAAAATTATCTTCTCCCACATTGTTTTTAGGCAGCTGCCTTATTAGATTTAAAACTTGCCTGCAATGCCCATGAGGCTGCTGCCTGAGAAGATAACTGGGTAGAGTTTACCCACTTTTTTTCACAGATGCAATTATTTTACTGAAATTTTTACAATTGGGCTTTGGTAGTTAGAGCCTTTGTTTGGTCTAATATTGTGAGTAATTCACATCCTTAAGGTTTGAGTACCTGCTCACAGGAGTACCAGCCAGCACAGGAATTAACATGCACATTACTGAGATGTTTTCTTGTAAGGTTTAGTAGCACCCACTTTTAAACCACTTTATTAATACAATGTGTAAAGTGTTTCAGAAATATACACTAATATACTACAGTCAAGACCTTCTGAGGAAAAAACAAAACCATATAAAAGTATCTAATTAGGTGCAGAATTATGAAGGACACCATTTTTTGGAAAACATCATTAAAAAGACACAACAGCCCTTCTGGTCATATTTAGTGAACAATTCTTCAGAATACCCTCTGTGACTCTTGTCAGTGCTCATGTGAAAAACAAAGTCATGAGCTTCACCTGACACCCAGAAATGCTAGAGAAGCAGCAGAACTTGTGGTGAAACTACTCAGTGCCTACAGCAAGAAAACTTGAGTGATAGAACAGAAAACTGATGAGTAAATATCATATGTTTAATGTCTGCTAGTACAGAAAGCTGAGCTGCTTTTCAACCTTGGACCAAGCACAATGGGAAACAAATTTCCATTCCTGTAAACCTACTCTTCGATTGTCTGTCACTTCCTACCTGCTATTCTGCTCCTAACAATGCTACTGCTCCTGCCTTGATCCTATTTAAGGTTCTTCCCTGGAGCAGTTTCCTACTGCCATCATCCTCTCCCAGAAAACAGGAATAAATGTATTAGGCCCCATCTGCCAAGAAAGACCTGAAGAAAACACAGTGATAGAAAATTTCCTCCTTCCAAAATTAGTTGAGTAGTTAAAAGTTGCTTTTATCTTGGAAGAAGAGTTCCCTAGGCTCCATACAGAGACTGGCACCTCTTTTGGCTGCCCTTTGGGACATTCCTGCCCAGGAGTTCCCTGATAATTCTGAGCCTTGTCCCCAGAAGATCCAGGAGTTCCCTAGGTAGAATCCAGGTCACACCTAAGTGTTGTGTACACTTCTGGGCTCCCCAGTGCAGGAGGAATATGGAACTGCTGGAGAGAGTCCAGCAAAACACCACTTATGATGAAGAGACTGGAGCATCTCGTGTGAGGGAAGGCTGAGAGAACTGAGGCTGTTTTGCCTGGAGAAGAGTCAGGGGGAATCTTGTCAGTGGACATAAATATCTGAAGGGAAGATGCAAAAAAGGTGGAATCAGGCCTTTTTCACTGGTGACAGAAGAAAGGGGCACAAAGTGTAATCAGAGCAGGGTTCATCTGACTATTGGGAAACAGTTTTGTTTTGTGTGGCTGACTGAGCCCTGGAGCTGGGGAATCTCCATCCAGGGAGATAGCCCAAGGAAGGGGGATCCATGTATCCCTGCTTGAGTGGGGGACTTGGCCCAGAGCACCTGTAGAGGTCCCTTCCAGCCTCAGACATCCTGTGACTCTTTGGGTCCACATAAGTCAGTAGTGTGGTCCTGAGCACCTTTTCTTCACCACCTTCTTCACTAGCTTCTACAAGCTGCTGACATGACACTTGAAAGGGTTATTTGTTAGCAGGAATGTGAGCTGGTCACCACAGATCATCTCTTTTTAATATAAAATCTGGTAGTATGCCAAGGCTTGAACCTCACCTATCTCAAAATTTAAGGGAAGATGAACTACCTACAAGTGTCAGTGATGAATGCTTAGGAATTCAGCATGGAATCACCGAATAGTTTGGGATGGAAGTGACCTTTCAAGGTCATCTCGTCCAACCTCCCTGCAATGAACAAAGACATCTTCCACTAGATCAGGTTGCTCAAAGCCCTGTCTGACCTGAGCTTGAATATTTCCATGGAAGGGCCATCTACCATCTCGGCAGGGTAACCTGTTCCTGTGCCTCACCACCCTCATCATAAAAAATTTCTTCCCTAAATCCAGTCTGCATCTATAATTTTTTAGTTTAAAACCATTACCCCTTGCCTTATCACCACACACTCTGCTAAAATCTCTGTTCCCATCTTTCTTACACACCCTCTTTAAATACTGGAAAACCACTATAAGGTCTCCCTGGAGTCTCAATCATCTCCAGGCTGACCAGCCCCAATTCTCAGCCCATCTCCATTGCAGAGGTGCCCCAGCCTCTGATCATTTCTTCGTCTGAGAGAAAGCCTTTACATTTTCATATAACCTCATACCATGACAAAACTTTTCCCTAGTGTTGTACAGACACAGAGTGCTTGCTAAAAACTCTCACTTACTGGGATCTTTTGCAAACAGCAATATTGCCATGGGAAATCTCCTCAGTAAACATTAGCTTGCTGTCTGGATGACAGCAATATCTTCATATGGCTTGGGTGAGTTGTCTTAAACAGAAGTTTTGCCAAATTCTTATATACAGCTCATATATATTCCTATATACAGCTTCTCCCTGGCTCTCCCAGGGTTGGTAATCCACACTGAAGAATGCAAATAATACCTGTGGAGGCATCAGTCCATTTCTGTTACTGTAATTTACACCTCATACTCAGTTAAAAATAGTAACTTTCAGGTCATGATATAAAGGCTAGGCCTCATTGGGAATGTGGACATCTCACTTCCACAGGAAGGATCTGCTCTGTTTGAACCTAATTTTCACGTGATTACAGATTTCAACACATTCATACACTAAAAATGTTTCATTGGACCCAAACAGCTCGATCTGTCTTTGGACAGAGATGAGATTTCATGTCTTTCTTGGAATTAAATATACTATTAGGTAAGAGTTGATAACTTTATCAGCTGAGAAGCATCATCTTCTTCTGCAAAAGTCTCTTAGATTTGAAATATGAGAGAAGAAAATATGTATGTAAGGTCTTCATAGTTCTAATCATGGAAAAAATATGGTTTTCACTACCAGATAAAAGTTAAAATAAATCAAGAACTTTCCCTTAGGCTAAATAAGCTATCCATTTTCTATTTCTGAATTTAACTAAAATTATGTGAAAACACTTCTACTTTTAAACTAATTCTCATGAATTGGATTGTTCATGTAATATTCTGATAAGAACTTTCTTATCCTTGCTATGCCAATTCAGTATGCATTCTTACCAATACACTACTGGGTGTATATGGGGTGCACACTCTCAGGAATACTGCATTCTGTGCTGAAATAGCCCAAGAGCCACCAGCAACAACTTCCAATATCCACACAGCATTATGGGGCTGTCACTGGAGTAAAATTGTTGAAAGCAGCGGAAATCACTATTTATCATGGTGTTTCTGATTCTGGTGGAGAGAATGCATTTATTTCAAGTGAGGAGAAATGGATTAAATCTTTAAACTTTGTGTCTGGGTGTTGGGTGTTAGGTGTCCTTTTTTGTTGTTGTTGTTGTTGTTGTTGTTGTTGTTGTTGTTGTGGCTTGCCCAGGGAATTTTTACCCATTAGTTGCAGGGACAACCTAACTGTGGGTACTTAGTGGGTGCTCGACAAAGGACAAAGAGTGGCCGGGCCCAGGGGGGGAATGTGGGGCAGGAAAAAGGAGGTTGGGGACAGTTTTTGTCTGGCTTTCTTCAGCTTTGGGGAAAGACTTTTTTTTGGGCGTGGAGTGCTTCGGTAGAGAGAAGGGAATTTCACCATCACCCGGACGGAGCTGCTGCTTCTTCTCCTTCTCCCCTCTTTGTTAGTGGCCTCGCACCCCCTGTCCTGCCGGGACGTGTGGCAGTGCCAGGCACCGCCGTGGAGCTGCTGATCCACCTCAGCCACCGGCCCAGGATCTCTGCTCATCCCTGCTGTTCCAGCTGAGTGTTCCTCAGAGCCCTGCAGGAGCACCGGGACTGACTGCCCGAGGGGGTTTGTGAAACAAAGCCTCTCCTCCATCTCATCTCGGCCGAGAAAGCTGTCATGGGGCCCCTGGTTCTGTTTTCTTGTTAATGCTGTAGTTATTGTTGTTTGTTTGCCTGGTTCTACTAGTAAAGAACTGTTATTCCTATCCCCAGATCTCTGCCTGAAAACCACTTGATTTCAGAATTATAATAATTCGGAGGGAGGGGGTCTACATTCTTTCATCCCAAGGGAGGCTCCTGCCCTCCCTAGCAGACACCTGTCTTCTAGAACCAAGACAGATTTTGGCGCCCAACATTGGGCACTGAGAGAAAAAGGGCATAAAAGGAATAACAGTTCTTAAATAACCTAACTTTTGTGTGCTGGATTTAGAAACCTTGTTAGGTAGAACCATGTTGTTTAGCTTACCCAGGTTCGGGGGGCATGTGGTCACAGCTATATTTCTCCCATTTGCTGTACCTTACTTAAATATGGGTCCTATAACTAAGGCTACCGTGGCTGTTGTCCAGCTTGTTTTGTGGATTGATAAGCTGAGGAATTCATGGATGTTTAACGCCCTCTGGACGGCGGGCTCATGGATTCGGAGCTATCACACACTAACTGGATGATTTTTGGGTTACTTTAATAATTGTACCTACTGGGAGAAAAAGACAGCTGGGGAAATTTTCTCCCAACCTTTCACCCAGTTCCTTGGGCCTACCTCACCAGTTTTCAAAGGGTTAAAATCTTCTCTGAATGCTAATGACATCATACAGTGGCTGGTGGTACTGATAGGCCTGTTCTACTTAGCATTCAGAGACAAAGGGAAAGAGACTGGGGGTGCTGCTCCAGTACCTGGCACAGCCCCAGAGACAGGGGGTGCTGCCCCAGAGCCTGCCCCTGCCCCACAGCCCACCTCAGAAATGAACCACCCAGAGTGGGTGGGGGTTCTGGTGAAGGAGATGCATGAGATGGGACAGATGCTAAAGGAGTGCATTTCCCCAGCTGCTGGGAAACCCTCCCCCTGCCTTGAAGAGGGAGAGTCTGATGGTGCAGCAGTGGAACCCACAGATGCTACAATCACCCAGGTTCCAGCTGAACCACAAGGGCAGTCACAGCCAGCAGCTGTTGCCCCTATGGAAATGAGGAAGTCTAAGATGAAATCACAGCACCCTGTTGATAAGAAAAAGAAAGGAGGGCCCTCACAACCCACAGGGGAGCCAGAAGTTGAAATCATTACTGAGTCTCTGACATATGACAGTCTCTGTAAGTTGCAAAAAGACATTGTGAGGTGGGGGCGTGAGCCTTATACAACCTGGTTACTTCGGGTCTGGGACCTTATGGGTACAGGCGTGCAGCTGGATGGTGGTGAGGCAGGGAATGTGGGACCCTTGACCCAGGACTCAGGTGTGAATCAGGTATTCGTCAGGGAGCCAGGGCTCCTTTTCCTCTGGGAGCAGCTTTTGATGAGTGTAAGAGAGAGGTTTGTCCACAGAGAGAGAATGGAAGAGCACTATCACAGAAGGGGCTGGAAAACCATTGAGGAAGGGATCCAACAGCTGAGAGAAGTGGCGGTATTAGAGGTCCTTTTTGGGAAGGGTGGACAGCATGATAATGACCCCGACAAAGTCAGGTGCACTGGGCAGATGTTGTGGAGCCTGGCAAATCTAGGGCCACGTGAATACACCACTTTCCTTGCGACGATTAATGCCGATAACAGCCGAGAGACGGTGGGTTCTGTCGCCACCAGGCTTAGAAATTTCGACAGTATGGTCCACGGCCCGATGCAGGCTCAGGTCTCTGCTGTGATTAAGGAACTCAAAGAGGAGATGAAGGAAATGAGGGAGGAGATGAGGAAGAGCAGTTCCCATATGTCACCAGTGTGAGTCACAAGCCCAAAACTCCAAGCCCAACATCCCCCAGCTAGAGAGAGAGGATACACCCCATGAGCTGAGCTGTGGTTCTTTCTACGTGACCATGGGGAAGGCATGGGAAAGTGGGATGGGAAACCCACTTCTGCCCTGGCAGCACGAGTGCATCAACTCAGGGAGGGAACCATTAACCAGAAAGGTTCCACTAAAGTGAAGGTAGCCTCAACCTCCCGTGACCAAACTGCCAGATATTACAGAAAAGAGGATGATCCCCTTGAAGGAACCTCTAGCATGTATGCCCAGGGAGGAGAGGATGACCAGTGCTAGAGGGGCCCTGCCTCTAGCCAGGAAGAGGCACAAGAAAACCAGGTCTTTTGGACGGTGTGGATCCGATGGTCTGGCGCATCAGAGCCACAAAAATACAAAGCTTTAGTTGATACTGGTGCACAGTGTACCCTAATGCCATCAGGACATGTGGGGGCAGAACCTGTTTCCATTGCTGGGGTGATGGGGGGATCGCAGCAGTTGACTCTGTTGGAAGCTGAGGTGAGCCTGACTGGGAAGGAGTGGCAGAAACATCCCACTGTGACTGGCCCAGAGGCCCCGTGTATTCTGGGCATAGACTTCCTTCAGAATGGCTATTACAAAGACCCAAAGGGACTCAGGTGAGCTTTTGGAATAGCTGCTGTGGAGGCAGAGGACATTAAGCAATTGACACCTTACCTGGACTATCAGAGAACCCATCTGCAGTAGGACTCCTGAAAGTGGAAGAACAGCAAGTACCAATTGCCACCTCGACAGTGCACCACCGACAGTATAAGACAAATTGAGATGCTGTGATCCCCATCCACAAGATGATCCAAGAACTAGAGAGTGAAAGGGCGGTCAGCAAAACCCACTCACCCTTCAACAGCCCCATCTGGCCTGTGCACAAGTCTGACAGAGAATGGAGACTGACTATGGACTATCGTGCATTGAATGAAGTGACTCTACCTCTGAGTGCTGCCGTGCCAGACATGCTGGAGCTCCAGTACGAGCTGGAGCTCAAGGCAGCGAAGTGGTACGCCACTATTGACATTGCCAATGCATTTTTTTCCATTCCCCTGGCAGCAGAATACAGGCCTCAGTTTGCCTTCACCTGGAGGGGAGTGCAGTACACCTGGAACCGACTGCCCTAGGGGTGGAAGCACAGCCCCACCATCTGCCATGGACTGATCCAGGCTGCCCTGGAAAAGGGTGAGGCTCCAGAACATCTGCAGTACATTGATGACATCATTGTGTGGAGGAACACAGCAGTGGAAGTATTTGAGAAAGGAGAAAAAATCAAAGGACCTGCTCGAGAGATCCAGTTCCTGGGAGTAAAGTGGCAAGATGGACAGCGTCAGATTCCCACTGAGGTCGTCAATAAGATCACTGCAATGTCTCCACCCACCAGCAAGAAGGAAACAGAATCTTTCCTAGGTGCCATAGGTTTTTGGAGGATGCACATGCCTGAGTACAGCCAGATCGTGAGCCCTCTCTACATGGTTACCCCAAAAAAGAACACTTTCCAGTGGGGCCCTGAACAGCAACAAGCCTTTGCCCAAATCAAGCAGGAGATTGCTCATGCAGTAGCCCTTGGCCCAGTCAGAACAGGACCAGATGTGAAGAACGTGCTCTACTCTGCAGCCAGGAACAATGGCTTGTCCTGGAGCCTTTGGGAGAAGGTGCCTGGTGAGACTCAAGGCCGACCACTGGAATTCTGGACCCGAAGCTACAGAGGGTCTGAAGCCAACTACACTCCCACAGAGAAGGAAATCTTAGCTGCCTATGAAGGAGTTCAAGCCGCCTCAGAAGTGATTGGCAAAGAAGCACAACTCCTCCTGGCACCCCGACTACCAGTGCTGGAGTGGATGTTCAAAGGAAAGGTTCCTGCTACCCATCATGCAACCAGTGCCACATGGAGCAAGTGGATCGCCCTCATCACGCAGCACGCCCGTATTGGAAACCCAAATCGCCCTGGGATTTTGGAAATAATTAAAACTGGCCGGAAGGTGAAAACTTTGGTCTCACTGATGAAGAGGAGCAGGAACAAGTAACACAGGCTAAAGAAGCTCCACCGTACAATCAACTGCCAGCAGAAGAAACATGCTATGCTCTGTTCACTGATGGTTCCTGTCACATCATAGGGATGAACTGGAAGTAGAAAGCAGCCGTATGGAACCCCACACGACAGGTCACAGAGGCCACTGAAGGAGACAGTGGATCAAGTCAACTTGCTGAACTCAAAGCTGTTCAGCTGGCCCTGGACATTGCTGAAAGAGAGAAGTGGCCAAAGCTCTACCTCTACACAGATTCATGGATGGTAGCCAATGCTCTGTGGGGATGGCTGGAAAGGTGGAAAAAGGCCAACTGGCAGCGTAAGGGAAAACCAATCTAGCCTGCTGATGAGTGGAAAGACATCGCCACCAGGGTAGAGAAACTGTGAGGGTCTGTCATGTAGATGCCCATGTCCCCAAGAGTAGGGCTAATGAAGAGCACCGAAACTATGAGCAGGTGGATCAGGCTGCAAAGATAGAGGTGTCAAAGACAGACTTAGATTGGCAACACAAGGGAGAGTTGTTCCTAGCCTGATGGGCCCATGATGCCTCAGGTCACCAGGTTAGAGATGCCACCTATATGTGGGCTCAAGACCGAGGGGTGGATCGATCCATGGACAGTATTTCCCAGGTTATCCATGACTGTGAGACGTGTGCCACGATCAAGAAGGCCAAGTGGTTGAAGCCCCTCTGGTATGATGGGCGGTGGTCCACATACAAGTATGGGGAGGCCTGGCATATTGATTACATCACACTGCCCCAAACCCACCAAGGCAAGCGCTACGTGCTCACAATGGTAGAAGCCACCACTGGGTGGTTGGAAACCTACCCTGTGCCTCAGGCCACTGCCCGTAACACCATCCTGGGACTCGAAAAGCAGGTCCTTTGGAGGCATGGCACCCCTGAGAGGATTGAGTCAGACAATGGGACTCATTTCAAGAACAGCCTTATAAACACCTGGGCTAGGGAACATGGCATTGAGTGGGTGCACCATATCCCCTACCATGCACCCACTGCTGGAAAAGCTGAATGGTGCAATGACCTGCTTAAAACCAGCTTGAAGGCACTGGGTGGGGGAACTTTCAGGAACTGGGAGATTAATTTAGCAAAAGCCACATGGTTGGTGAACACCCGAGGTTCCACTAACCAAGCAGGCCCTGCCCAATCTGAGCCCTTTAGAACGACATATGGAGATAAGGTTCCAGTGGTACATATGAGAGGTATGCTGGGAAAAACTGGGTTAATTCTGCCTCCAGCAAAGACAATCCAATCCGTGGGGTTGTCTTTGCTCAAAGGTTGCATTTGGTGGGTGATGCAAAAAGATTGAAAGACCCGGTGCATACCCCAAGGGGACCAGGTTTTAGGGTGAACTACCCATGACACTGTGCTTGTATCTGTATCTGTATGTACATATGTATATAGTTAAAGTAATATGTGTTTGTGTATAATTTAAAGGTTTAACATTTGATGTAGCATTTTGGTATGGGAAAAAATTCGGGGTAGATATTGTTGGGTGTTAGGTGTCCTTTTTTTGTTGCTGTTGTTGTTGTTGTTGTTGTTGTTGTTGTGGCTTGCCCAGGGAATTTTTACCCATTAGTTGCAGGGACAACCTAACTGTGGGTACTTAGTGGGTGCTCGACAAAGGACAAAGAGTGGCCGGGCCCAGGGGGGGAAGGTGGGGCAGGAAAAAGGAGGTTGGGGACAGTTTTTGTCTGGCTTTCTTCGGCTTTGGGAGAAGACCTTTTTTTGGGCGGAGCTGCTTCAGTAGAGAGATGAGAATTTCACCATCACCCGGACGGAGCTGCTGCTTCTTCTCCTTCTCCCCTCTTTGTTAGTGGCCTCGCACCCCCTGTCCTGCCGGGACGTGTGGCAGTGCCAGGCACCGCCGCGGAGCTGCTGATCCACCTCAGCCACCGGCCCAGGATCTCTGCTCATCCCTGCTGTTCCAGCTGAGTGTTCCTCGGAGCCCTGCAGGAGCACCGGGACTGCCCGCCCGAGGGGTTTGTGAAACAAAGCCTCTCCTCCATCCCATCTCAGCCGAGAAGGTTGTCACAGGGCCCCTGGTTCTGTTTTCTTGTTAATGCTGTAGTTATTGTTGTTTGTTTGCCTGGTTCTACTAGTAAAGAACTGTTATTCCTATCCCCAGATCTCTGCCTGAAAACCCCTTGATTTCAAATTTATAATAATTCGGAGGGAGGGTGTCTACATTCTTTCATTCCAAGGGAGGCTCCTGCCCTCCCTAGCAGACACCTGTCTTCCAGAACCAAGACACTGTGCTAACTCTAGGTGTTGAGCTATAGCTGTTCAGCTTCAAAATGGAAATCTTAGCATTTCATCTCACTTAAAATATACAAGCACTCCTTTCTGAAATGCACAAGGGTTATTGCACATAACATGACCCTCAATGAAAGGCAGGGGACTTAAGCTGTTAGCAAAAGTTTGCAGTGATTTTTTTGATAAAATGTTTTAACAAAGCACTTCCCCACATGAAGGCAGAGTTTCCTAGGATTCCTACCAGCCTCTAAATAAATCTGTGGAAACATAATAAAAGACCAGACAGAAAAGCTACCGATTATGAAAGAAGGGTAACAAAGGAAAAAAAAATAAGCAGTGAAGGAGATGGAGAAGCAACAACCTATGAAACAAATACCCAAATTAATTATGCTTCAGGAAGTGCAACTGCACTGCCATGGAGGCAGGAGAGCCTTGCTGCAGTACAGGTCTGTTTGCTCATGACTACAGTCCTGAAGCTTCTAGCCTAAGTATGACAGCAGGTTTTAAATAAAGCTTAGCAAGGAAACATGTTTTTTCACCAAGATGACACATCATGTTCAGGGAATTATTTCCTTTCGCAGTCAAAGAAATTTTTATCTGTTTCCTGTGGCTTCAGATCCAGCCTGAAATGATTGATTTCCAGAGGAATGCTGCAAAGTCCTATTCTTCTCCTGGAAACAATAGAAGAAAGCTTGAAAAGTAGAGAGACCTTTTTCAGGTATGTGTTTAGGTATAGGGAACCCCCTTTGACAAGTAAATGCCTCCTGGTCTGTCATTCCCAATTTTTTCTTGCCATTCCTTTGATCTGAAGCAAAGAATCTGAAGACAGCAAAGAATCTTTTGATGTATTTTTACAGCTCTGTAACATTCCAAAGCATCTGATCACTCCATAAAACTTAATTACTCTACAACTAAAATCGCATAATCTTGCTCACATACCAGTTAGTTATCTCACACTACTAGTTAATGCAACATTGAGTGCAAATAAATCAGCTTAATTTGACAGTAATTAAGTATTGTAGTCAGAAATGAGCAAAACTATTAATTCAGCTTATAAACCTGAAAGAAAATATACCAGGAAAATGCTGGATACTTAAATGATTATGGCCAAAAGGCCTACAAGAAAAGCCAGAATGACAGAATAGGATGTAAGAGAACAGGGTAAAGTATCTAGATTTAAATGCTTGTGTTATCAAAAGATTGTAATAAAAAGTATCATGCAAAATATAGTCAGCATTGCTAAAGCTGGAAGAACAGAGCCAAATATAAATGCAAATAAATGCATTCCAATTATCTTATTAAATTTTACTGGTTTAAATAGCTCCATTGCTTAATAAATATTTTGACTATCCCCAGGATTTAATTTTCTGTTCTTAAGCTTTCATTTGCATTTTCCATCAAAGTCAATTCAGGCTCTAATCTTTAAAAGGGAAAAAGGGTTGTATTAGGTATGTCTGGTTGGTTCCGAACTAATGAATTTAATTAGGTAACCAAAACTGAAGAACCAACACAGATGGCAGAGAACAGAGCAAGTTATTACACTGTTATCTCTGTTATTAGCCATTACTAGGAATATTTTCAGATCAAAAAAGTAAATTGAGGGGTCTGTCCCATATCTCTACCCCTCTCTCCCTCCACCTTCACTATGGCTGGAAATTATTTAATTTTCATAACTAATTTTAATTAGTTATTTTAATTGATTGCAAGCAGTGCCCACTTTTATCCAGCACTCATTAAGTTTCTTCATAAAATCTTATTGTTATTTGATCTTTAAATCACACAAACATCAAGTTTGCTAAAACTAAACCTGACAAGCTTTGATGAACAGACACAGACATAACTGAAGATTAGACATCTGGGATCTTGAATTTATGGCCCTTAAAGGACGTTGGAGTAACCAGAAGGTTCAGAGGAGTTTAAGGCCTGGAAACTTGGAGACCTTCCTGTCTGAAGAGAAAACTCTGAATCAGCTCAAGTGGATGTGGTCTGAAGAAGGAAAGTGGTGACAGCCAAGAGGAAAGGGCACCAAATATAGGTAAAGGAGTAGGTCAGAAACATAGGAACTCTTCTTTCTGAAGCTGTTCCCTGCTGCAGGAAACAGAAGCCAAAAAAAATAGAAATGGCTGAACTTACAATAGCGTTGTTCTCCTTCCAAATAAGCAATGGAAATATGAATGATAAAAATCAGATGCTGAATCAGAACTGGCATAAATGAATTTTTTCTTGAGTCTAGAAGCACTAAATGTAGCCATTTAAATGACTCAACAAGGTCTTCACCAAAACAAGGCTTGCAATATTCAAACCAAACACATCCAACATAAGCCTGTCCAATATTCAGGTGTCTGCACAGAGCTCTGATTAGAGAAGAGATTGAATGAAACCTCAGTGCTCTTGAATTTTAAGCATTTAATTCTCAATCAATGCATACATCTAACCTTATTCAGGCATTTCCTCTTAAATGAAGTGGGATTTAACATGTGCAGTAATATTTGTCCCACAGCAGTTGGCAGGGGGTAGGATCTCTGACCTTCATGGGAGAATGCAAGCACCAGACTGTCCTGCCAGATTTCTAGTGCAAATCAAGTCTCTGCACTTGGCTACAGAGGGAAAAGTACAAGAAAATAAAGATTCAGTATGGCAGCAGTTGCTGCACTGAGTTTATGAGTAATGCCTAATTTGCTTGCAAATGGGGTAAGAGAGGTCAAAGGAAAGCCATGAATACTGAAATATTGGGCTGCCTTCAGTACACAGAAGAGAAATCTTTATCCTAATTTGAAAGAGGAAAGAAAAAATAAGCTGAAGAAAAATCACATATAAAATTAGGTCAAATCAGTTCTTTTATGCTTAGATATGCTGTTCAATTGCTGTAAAATTGCACTTTATTAAATGGGGGAAAAATATCATAGGTTAGACAAGTGAAGGCTCATGCAGTTTTCAGCCCCTGAATTGAAATGAATTTCTGGGCATCACTTCCAAACAGAAAACAGTTTAGGTTTTATTTTTTCTTTTTCATTGCTCTTTTCTGTCTTTAAATCTTGTCTTTAAATGCATATCACACACCAGTAAATTAAATTCCCCATTACACTTTTTTCTGTGCTTGAGAGAGTAATTGGCTTCAATAAAGACTGTGAAAATAGAGCTATCCATGCTGCACAGAAAATCTTCCATGCAGAATTTAACTTGGATTTGTGGATTTTTCTTATCCTCCAGGCAGTCATTCACTGAGGTTAATTTAATCAACTCAGGTGCTATTATGTGAACAACCAGCTGGAGGAAGTTTATTTTTAATAATCTTCAACAGATCTCTCAAAGAATATTCTTACACATATCTGTATTACAAACAGTATAACAGAGAGTAATCATTGCATACTTCAGTATATTCATACATCTAGTCTTGAAATTCTAGGATTAAGAATTAAAGAAATTCAGATGGGGATGTGGTTCTTTAAGCACTAGAGTGTGAAACTGCTTGTAGTCTAAGAAAACTAAAATTATGCTTAAAAAAAAATCTGACAAAAATCCTGTTGTGTATATGAATCTGGTGCAGTATATGTAGTAGAAAACAACATTACTAGCCATATGAAATGGCAAGTCCTGCGTTTTACTGCATGATACACAGCATGACCTGAAGGATGAAATTTTTTAGGCCCAGTTTTGAATTTCCTTTCTGTCTACTAGGCCATACTTTGCTTATCTAGACCACATTTGAGACTGTCACATCCTGGCCCTACCTGTTATATCTGGGCCTTTAGATTATAGCTGAATACAATTTATCAAGTTCCCTCTGTGGCAAAAGACAGAGTACCATACACATACCAGTCTGGTAGAAATATGACTGCAAACTACTTCTTTATATCTGTTATATCTTGTTTGCCTTTCTTGTGATCCATTCTATACCAGATTCTCTTTTAAAAATCAAGGCGCTGCAGGGTCTAATTACCAAGGCTCTGATTGATATTTATTATGCAATTATTCATCTTTATAATTGCTAGTCCCAAGCTTCCAGGTTTTTCCTCCATAAAAAATAAAACCAGACAAAACAAACAAACCAAACAACCAAAATTCAGATTTTAATTAGACTGTTTTGAGAATTTCTAAATTTGAAAATCATTCCTTTCTCATGCAGTTGCTCTTTTATTTGACAACACCTTTTAAGTAAACCAGAACCTTTCTTACCCCAGTCATGATCATTATCACTGATAATCTTCTCTCCTACTCTGACAAAGAATAGGAGCCTCTCAAGGCAGAGACTGGAGAGAAATGACCCCAAAGCTCTCCCATGAGCCAAGTTGCACACAGAAATCACAAGTTATGGAGCAAATGAGAAATTAGACAGTGAAACGGTCCTGCAGTCCTGGCCCTGGGTTTCTTTTAAAACCTGATTTAAAAGAAAATCCTGACATTTTGTCTATGCCATGCAGCTGAGCATTCACCAGGCCATCAACATTCAACACACCCAGAGTCCTTCTGCCATGTCAAGCAACACCAGCACAGATTCTGTCTAAAATATACTTATACAACAACTTAAAGAAGTATGGAGAAAGCAGGTATGTCTCTTTGCACTGGACCTGCAGTACTAAAGAGGAAAAATGGAAAGAAAGAAGAGCCTCTAGCCAAACTTTTGAAAGATTGTAAAATTAGATAAATTAGAAGTTTCTTCATATAAGACGTCAGTTTATCTTTAGTATAAATATTTACCAAAGAGCTGAGCCCACAGATGGTACCTGAGCAGCTCTATTTTGGCATCTCTGCTTGTACCCTGCATCACAACAGACCACAATTTCTGTAAAATAGCCAGATAGTGCTGATAACCAGAGGTAAACTTTTTTAAACCTTAGAAACTTCACTTGAGGTGAAGTTAGTTCACTTTGCAATTGCAGGAGATGTCTGCCCTGCAAAATCCAGGGGAGCAGTGGTTCAGCTGCTCTTTGGGGCTTCTGAGATGGGATGGGCACTGGTCTGCTCAGAGCCATCCTACCCAAACCACACTCTGGGAGTTCAAGAGTGGGAACAAAAGTATCACTACATAACATTACACAAAAAACATACAGCTTTCCTGCACTGAGCTGCCTCCAGCATCTCCTTACACAGGGCACATCCCCTCCTCACGTCTCTGGGGGAGCACCAGCTGCCCTCACCCTCTCCAGGATCCTAGTCACAGTGTTGGGGGAAACAGGACTGGGTTCCCCCTGTTGGGACCATTGGGTCCCCACAGGCCACCGGAGCCAGGGTCATCTGCCTCAGGGAAGTCAGTGTCTTGTCCTTTCCCAGCCCTCTTCCTGGACTGCTCACACACTTTTCCTACAGCCATGGGGTTAACCCCTCTTCACCTTTCCAAGAACGATTTGGAGCTGTCCCAAAAGTCCTGGGGCCAAGCACTGAGAGGGGCCTCAAGGTACTCTACAATGAAGCAACAAGGAAGTTACAGCCAGGGGAAGTTCAGGTTCTTTCAGATGACAGGACTCAAGGAAACAGCTTTGAGCTGTGCCAGGGGAGGCTCAGGGTGGACATCAGAAGGGATTTCTTAATGAAAATGGTTTTTTAAGCATTGGAAGGGATTGGAAGAGCAGGGAAGTGGTTTAGTCCATATCCCTGGAGGTGTCCATGGAGGGATGGATGTGGCACTCAATGAAAAGGTGGGGATCAGTCACAAGTTGGACTCGATGATCTTGGAGTTCCTTTCCAACCTAAATGGTTCTATGATTCTGTGATTAAGAATAAAGATCTAAACTGCATCAATACGTGCCTTAAATTAGATTTGTTTGTGATACAGGGGAATAGAGATGTACGTATGTATTCAAGCAGGCAAATGAAAAAAAGGATAGGCTTTTGTAGTGTTAGATACACTGCAATCTTAAAGCTTGCTACTAGACATCATCAAAGACAAAGTAGTCAGCAAAACCACAGCAAGTTATGGGAGCAACAAATTGCTGGAATAATTCTTTGACTTGTGATCTTTGTCACAAAAAATGTCAAAATAACTTGGGTCTGTTACTTAACACAGCAGGAATTATAGGTATTATTTTCTTGCATTTCACTTGCAGCAAAACCAAAGAAAAATTAGGATTAAATGGACTGGAATGTGACTGTGTCTTTTTAGAACCCACAGCTCTATGAAGAGCTGAAGGTACAATGCCTCAGTTGTGACAACACAGCCTGGCATGCACAAAAATGAATAACTTCTCCGTAAATAATTTCCAATTTTCTTTACACAGCTCTTACGAACTCACAGTATTTTCCTGCACTGTGAGCACTAAGTGCTCTGGGATAACTCTGGGATAACTGGGGCACATGCCCGCTCTGTACGTATGACGTTGTTTGAAGAAGACATAATTTCCTGTTATCACTCTCTCAGAATTGGAAATCCATAACCTTCCCCTCCACTGACAGTTATAAAAAGCGTCATTAAAAATGGATATATTTGTGTTGCATGTGTATATTCATTTTAGTACGGTACAATTTTTTATTCGTACTTCCTTTTTATAGACCTTGTTACCAGCAGTGTCTTGCACTTCTCAGAAATATCCTTGCAAGTTATACCAGTCTTCTAAAAAAACAGTAAATGGAGAGGAAAAATAGCCTCCACTGAAGTTCCTGCTCAGTCTGGGGCAGAGCTTCGTGTAGTAATTTTGACTATACTGATTTGATAGATGAGTCCCATCTAGAAAATGGGGCTTTTTTTTGTTTTAAAAGACACAAAACACAGGAATCTGCAGTGTGGGCTGTAGAGAAGGCTTCTTTTGCCTCAGGACTGACGTGTTAATTGGAATGAGGCTAGCACAGCAGAAAGTTGATTCTCTTTACAATATGTTTTTGCCTCTGTGGTTAGGATCTGTTTTCACAGAAGAAGCTTTTTATGAACCAAGCTGTCATGTTCTGTCAAGCAATTGATGACTATTCCTATTCTCTGACAGCTGCTCCTTCTGATTACACCAATGACAGTTTGCCTCAGGATGGTTGCATCAATCTTTTTCACTAAAAAATATTCCTGACTTTGATTCTCTTTTCATCTTGGGGCACAAGACCCCTCCCATCTTCAAGCGAAGTCCTATTCATTAGCTGCGCTACTCACATAATTGAAAAATACCCTCTGCATCCTGCTTACTTTCCATTCTGACAAAACATGAGCAGAGCTTTGGGATCAGTGGTATTAGCAACATTTCTTTCCTGTACAGTGCTTCTCAGAAGGAGAAATAACAGACCCAGTCACCACATAAACCTTTTGTACAGATGACAGGGATTGGAAACATGGGCAAGGAACTTCTTTGGGTTCTCCATTTCAATGCAAGTTCAGGCAGTTGTGCAATTTTTTTTTTTTTATAGCAGAGCTTTACATACCTTTGTTACTTGAAATTTTGGGATCAGACTACAGCAGAGATACTCAGCTTTAGACAAAGAGGTAAAGCTGATGAAAAGCCGCATCTGAAGAGAAGTATTTGCATGAGCCACTCACTGTGCCTGCCTTCTCATGGCTTTATGATCATTCCTCTTGTCACCTTTCTTTTTGTGACAGAAAATACTTAAAGAGTTGAATGTGAAAATCAGTTCTTCGACATGCCTTTGGTTTCTTTTGGTAAAAAATGGGAGGTCAAAATTACTTAAGAACCCTTCTGTTTTATTGAGGGGAGATGGTCAGAGCAGGTGAAGGTAAACACCTTCCCCTGAAAATATGTCTTTCCAGTGTTTCCTGAGTTCAAGGCTCCTTTTTCTAACAGGGAGCAAAAAGGGTGGAGTGATCTCTGAGATAAACTATGAAAAGCTGCATTCCTACTCCAATAGCAAAGTAAAGCTGCAGTGCTCCCCTGCCTAAATTCTGTGTGAGGGGAGAAGTTTAGGACCATTAGACTGCTGCCTTTCAGACTGAGCACAGGAAAGCTGAGCTGGGAAAGCAACTTAAGGTCAGTCAAAGGAAAGGAAGACGTAAACACGTACTGAGGAATCGGCCAATGCATCTCAATTATTCTGCAGAGAAAGGGAAAGGATTTGAGTTAGATCACAAAGCATCCCTCCAGCATTTGGTTTGATTTAATTCTATATAAGCAAAATCTTACTCTTAAAATTGGATTTTTCTGCATCCAGTTCTAAACATAACTCACTGCAATCATGTAAGTGTGCTTCTCCCTACTTCTTCAATCTTTCCTTTGCAAATCTACAAATGCTCTTTTATAGCTTGTCTATCAACAGAGTTGTCAATTAAGCTGTAGCAAGATAGGACAATGCTCAATTCTATCTTAAAGCAAGAATGAGAGTTATGAATTAACAGAACTTGCATTGCTGCAAATTCATTGCTGGTGAGACAAGAGATGCTGGCAGAGGGGGGCCCAGTTGGCTTTCAAATCTAATTCTTATTTTCTTGGAGGTGCAGTTAGCAAAGTGTAAATATGTTTAGAGTTATAAAAGATTACCAGAATTACAAAGTTAGTTAAGATCTTTAAATATCTCAGCACTGCATTAATTTTTCAGTCAACCAAGGTTTCCAATTATGGGCTTCACAGGCTAAAGTCCTGTCTCCAGCATAATTAAAATGGATTTTCTCATTGCCTTTGATAGATTCCGGATTTCACTTTTTGACGTGTGTATTATTTGTGTAAGCGTATTTTTACATTTGTACTTTCAAATAACACTCAGACTTTGGCATCATCAAGGGACTCCCAAAGACTGAATCTGCTCCTGAAGTCGTGTAACCCATCTGGCTAGGACTCAACTCATGCCCTATATATGATACTGTTGTGTTAAAAGTAAACTAATTGTTGTAACATGTTGAATTAATTGTTCATGTTGGGTTACAAGATAATAGTTATTTAATATAAAGTGGTTTTAGATAATAGTAATTGTTGTTAGAGAGTTAGGGTTCACTGGGGTTTATAAGGGAACTGGGCAAAGTCCAGTGATTGGTGTGGGAAGTAGTCAAGTGGAGATGGGGATGGTGCAGGGCTGGTGGGGCATTGTGTGGTGGTAAGTTAAAAGAACACTCCAGAACATGACCTGCCAGGGGTGATGTCTGTCGCCTTGAAAACTCAGCTTCTGAGCTTGCTGACATAGTTTTCTACAGTCTTTTCCAGGACAGTAACTGTAAACATAGAGATGTGTACATTCTTTCTGATACATGTCTTGTGAGGGGAAATTCTCACAGCCAGTGCAGTTGGGAAAGTGTTATCTTGACCATCCAATCCCTGGCCGTGGTCAGAAACCTATAAATCCTGGGAAAAGAAATAAACTCTCTCCTCCTTTCACCACACCTCGACCTGTGTCCATGTGATCTATTCATCTCCAGCAGCAACAGATGTCTGCACCAGAAACAACCATTGGTGGAGAAGACAACCAATCACTCAATGCCCTGGGAGAATGATTGGTCTGGAGTGAACCACACTAAAGACCAATGAGAGCCCTGGAAATGGACCAATCAGAGGGTGGATTGAAAATGGACCAATCATGGACAAGGGGCTCTATTAAAAAGGGCAGCAGGCCTTCTTTTAGGGTCCTCCCACAGAGTCTGATCTATGGGAGAGCATTTAGCAGTGCTGTAGAAGAGTTCAGACTTATCCTGGGCTCCTGCCTCTGCTGGTGTTTTCCTGTGGTTTGGTTAATAAAGGATTTGACTTTGTTTTTCACTCAAGAAGTCCAAGCCTGTTTATAACAATACTTCCTAGGTTCTCCTAGTGGTTCCACTACAAATGCAGAGACCCAGATGTCAATTTGGAGTCAGCATAGGGTGGGAGCAAGAAACCACGCTGTGTTCTTGAGAGGGATGCAGATCAGAAGTCAAAAAAGGTAATTTTGGTGCTACTTGTCCCTGTGTTAATGACTCTGAACCAAAAAAAATCTCCATAAGTACACTAGTGAGCGAAGTATTGGAAAACAGTGAGGCACTCATTCATGCTGGCTATTTAACGCACACTAAGTTACTTTTGATGATTCCTTTGATAAGACAGTCCTCTTAATCTGTTTAACATAGCTCCAAATTTTGTACCAGAATTAAGATTAACAAGAATTAATGGATGTTTTGCATACTGATTCTATAGATGGACCAGAAGATGCTAAATAATCTCAATTTTTTGTTTAGAGTTCTAAGAGCAAAAATAGAGTAGACATCCTGCTAAAACACTTCTACAGTGTTAAGGGTAAGGTGCTCAGAAGAGCAGAGAGAATATTTTTTAGCAAAATGAAGATGCCAAGACTTTGCTTATTGCCCTTTTTGAAAATCCCATTTAGAAAACTTGATCTCAAAGTTAATTTGTTTGGGCACAATTAGCAATAAAAACTTCCTGATCCACTTGAGAGTATAAACCAGCAGGACAAAAACACCCTTCAGTTCTCATCAAATAAGAATTTAATTTTCAGGCTTAGCTCAGCCAAGTGCTGAAATTTAACCTTGGAAAAGAAGCTCCAAAGGGACATGGATGGTGAGACTTGGAGTATCTGTTTGCTTCCTAAGTGTGTGAGGCATTCAAGCAGATCAGCAGGCTACCTTCTCAAAATATTTTCTCATGTTCATGAGATAAAAAGGGCAACAGCTGACTTTTACCGACCCTTTTTTCCATGTGTTCTTAACTTAATGACTGCTGTACATGCATCCAGTTATTCCACATTTGTCTCCCTTACCCTTCCTAATAGTGACAATTAATTTTGCAGGAGGTCACAGGGGAGCAAATTAGACTACTCAAAATGTCACAGTATTACTTGGACAATGTGATAAATGCACAGCAATCTGTCTGCATAGACACCTCTGGGGTAACTTTAAATGAGATAGCTCAGGTGCAGAGAGCATAATGTGGAAATTAGCAAATACTAATTCACCAATTTTGACTATTTTCAGTTAGCTATAAAGCAAAACTCTCATGTGCAAGGCTGGCACTGTTTTGTGTCATGCCTGCCATGGGAAGGGTAGATATACACATAAATATTTATTTTAATCAGGTATGCATAGGTATGCTTCATAGTCTCTTATTTACTAAATAAATCTTTTCCATCTAATTGTATTTTGTGGTGAAGCTGCACTGTAAAAGGAACAGACTGTTCATAATAATAATTATTCTTATTTACATAATAGCCTACTGTACAAAACATTACTACTGTTAGATATTTATTATTGTTATATACTTACTGTTGTTAAATATTTACTATTGTTAGATATTTACTATTGCTATGTATTTTCTGTAGTTGGATATTTATCTGTTATTAAATACCTATTCTTAGTAGATATTTAAAATAGAAATTCAACGAAGTTTCAAAACTGCATATCCATCTTGAGTGGAGTAACAGCCAGGTTCTTATAGTGCCCCAAGTGTATCCTGTAAAAGCCTTTCAATAAATACCTACTTTATTAATTTAACACTGTCTAGCCTCTGTTCCAGGTCACCTCACAAGGCATCATCTGCCCATTCCTATTCTCAGTCTTTTCATCCAAGTGTCAGCGTTTTCCTCGGTGGTTTTGGTTGCATTCAGCTGAATGAATCAGTTCTAACCCTTGGCATTTGCTTCAACCAGGAAACGTGAAATTGGGGGTGAAGTGAGCAGCATCCATTTTGTTTCCTTTACTCAAAAATATTTGTTCTGATTTTGATAGTTCCCTTTCCCTGTTTGATACATATGCTCTGGAAAACCAAACACTCCAGGAGTTCCTCCAGAGCATTTCTAGGCAGCAGGAACTCAGGAGGTGAGTGAGTGAGGCTCGCATGCACAATAACTCAGTAAATGTGCTGTAGGGAGAAACATCCTGCTGGTCCTGTGCTGGGAAGAAGGATCACACAGCAGCATGATTTAAGTGTTAAATAAGGAAAGGTTTATTCTTTGCAATATTAACCTTAAAAGGATTAGTAGATGGCAATGATGCATTTCTTCTAATCTACTTTAGTGGAAATATTCATGAGGACTTTTTAAAGACAGCAAAAAAATAGGCTTTTTCTCTTTCCTTTCTGTTTGGGGCAACTGTTTTCAAGAAAGTACAAAATCTAAAAGGTTTCCCAGAGTCATAATGTGTGTATAAAATCCATTGATAAGCATTGGTCACAATTTTTTTGTTTTTGTGAATACTGCTTAACACAGCAGGGGACTGTGATTATTTGTCTCTTTGTGCTACCTCGGTAATAGGACTGGTGCACAAGAGATTTGGCATGTCACCAGTCACTCAGGCTCTTCCCTGGTGGATTTAGCATGAGGCAAATTTAAAAGATGGAATCTGCTGTAAATCTAAAATAAATACTTACTTGATTCAGATTAAAATAATCCTTACTCCCTGTAAAATAAGACAACTATTTGCTTTCATTAACATTTTCTATACCAGGTAGCATAACTCTGGCACTCTATCGTCACATTGTAGATACAGGTCTGTGAACTGTAGAGTTTTGCGGTGTGAGCCTGTAGCAGACAAGGCCCTCCAATAACGAATATATGTATATATACATGTATATATATGTATATATATATATATATATCCCTTTTTACCTAGGAACTTTGTGCTGAATTTTCTGTGGTGTAACAGCAGGGCTATGTCAGCTTTCCCTGGATATTTCTGGTCATTTTAAAGCTGAAGATTTAACAAAATTATTCACTCTTACTATCATGTTTTCAAAAGATAGCTGAGAAGATTAGGGAAGTGAAAGGACATGCTCCTGAGAGGAGCAAAGAGATCTGAAATGAGAAACGGTGGTGATGGAAAGGAAGTACTTGGGTTTTGTTTGAAGAGAAAGCCCCTTCTTTTATGCTCAAATTCCTGCTATTCTGGAGCAGGAAAGGGCCACCCCTGCTGAACATCTCTTCAGAATTAATGAGGCACCTTGTTGTTTGCTACACTGCCTTGCTTTTTAAATAAAATCCATGATGGGAGACCATTTTAAAATCCTTGTGCCAAACTCTCTAGCTACAAATGGAGCACCAGGGACCAGAATTGCTGGTTCCTATGTTCAGGAAGCCACAGATGAGATCAAAATGAACACTGAGCCTACAGGTTACAGTGCCTTTTATTATTTATAACTTTCAACACAGTGATTGTCCCACCAGTGGAGAAGCACTTCAGAGTCTGTTAGGGCTGTGCTTTACACCTGACAATGTTGAGAGTGCTGGGAGAAGAATTGCCAGTGATATCTTGCCTACACAGATTCCCTTATCAGACAGTCTCCCTGGTGTGCAAGTGTGATTTAGGTATATTTTGCTTGTTACGTTCAAATGTTTTGAGCAGTTAGAAATGGAAAGCAAATGTAAAAGAATAGAAACAATGTCATGGTTTTGGATGAAGAGCCTGTTTCAATGGAATATGCTTTTAACCAGATGGGGAACATGCTGATAAAATACAGGGACAATAGACTCATTTGTAAATCAGGAATGCTTCAAATTCCATTCCTGTCACTTTTGTTTTAACCCTCTTTACCACACTGTGATTTTCTTGGAAATTACTTCACTTTTGATCACTAATAAAAACGCAAAATGAGCTGTGCTTCAAATGCTTTCCTGTTCTTCAAATTCAGTTCCAGAGATATGCAAAAGAGAAAGTATAAGTGCATTTAGGAGTTCCTCAATCCTTGCTTTCAGATCTACTTTTACATATTGACTCCCTGGGGCACATAATTCAAATTTCATACAATTTTCCAGCTCCAGGAAAGTTTGGGTCAGTTTTGGAGCTCAGCTATTTTGCATCATCATATAATGTAGGGCATGTGTTCCAGCCTTGGCTGAATGAAATTCTCCATTCTGTTGTTGTTCCATCCTGTGTTTGTTTCCTGACATTTCACCCCTGATGTGCTTGTTTCTATACATAGTTTCTTAAAACACTGTGTGAAAGGATTCCTCCAAAACTATTATTTTCCTCCCAAAAAGTACCGAGTTCTGTTACCACACATAACCAGAATCATTGCTGATTTGTGCTGACTCATAATCCAGTTGCTGTCATGGGTTAACAGATGCAAAACTGCCATTTTAATTCCACATATAAATAATTTAATGGACAGCTTTATCTGAGTTTCTCCTTTAGACTTTTGTGGAAGTTTAAATTTCAGAAAAAAGTCTCCATACAACCATATCCTGACGTGTAATTAAGGCTAATTTGCTGTTTTTAATTAAATTAGTCTAATTGATTCTCCCTCTGGATTATTTGAGGGTAGGATCAGATGCAGGCAGAGGAAATAGTCAGATTTTGCCATTTTCAACTGCTCTACCTTTTTAAAGAGTTTCTATTGCCAGACTATCCCTCCTTCTCACTGTTACAAGCATCACACCTCAAGGTACTGAACTGTCAGCTAGAAAATCTGTTTGGGACTTACTGGGGTAGTATACAAGGTCAGGTGGATTAAGAGCAGCTCTTTTTTATGTATACAGAATAAAGAGAGGAGAAAGTCATTGTTATAACAATTGCTTATATTGTCTTCAAGCTCTGAGCTCTCCACCCTGTAAACTGCCCTCTTAGTCTTTACTTCTGTTTGCACTTAGGGAACTTGTTTCCTGCAAATTGAAATATTTTTGTTTATGTGCAAAATAAAATAAGTTGAAAATGGTACACGTTACATGGAGGAGTGAAACACCTCACTGCCAATAAAACCGATCACTGACATATCATTTGGTCAGATTTTACTGCCACAGGCATGAATGCAGCAAGGTAATATTCAAATATATCTGTACAAACACATTTCTAGAGGGTTTGTTTTTCCACTGGACTTTGAAAGGGGTTTTGGAAGGCCAGAATAGTTTAGCCACCATTTAGCTCTGTTTCACTTAAAAAAATTAGCTTATTATGGTCTATTCTCTATCTGCATTTTTCCATTTTACAAATCTTTCTGGAATTAATTTCTGTTTATTAGCCTTATTAGAAGCAGCACTCATACTTAAAAATTGAGACTACCTTGTCAGTGAAGAAGTCACAGGAGAGCAAGAAAAAAAATCAGTGTGAAATAGGTTGGTTTGTAAACTATTGCAGCAGAACAGCTGGGTTTTGCACAAATACCAGGTTAGAAGTTTACTACCTTGCTGCTTTCTAGACCAGCAAGTGAAGTTTGAGCAGTTTATTTGTAGAGTCAAGAAATCAAAGCCTTTTACCTTTTGAGAGGTAAGATTGTATTATGGCTAAATGTAAGTGATAAAATAATTTGTAAATATATAAAAGTGGAATTTGCAATGACTTGTAAGGACAGCATTTTTTACCAATCTGTAAATATCTGACAATGGACCTCCTTATGCAGTCCTTATGATTACTTCATGCAGATATCCAAAGGTTTAACCTGACAGTAAATATTTTGAGTATCCTAAGGAGGTAAAAGTTTATTGATTTTCCCAAACATTACTTTTTTTTTTTTTTTTTTAATGAACCTGCACAAAACTGTTTTTTTCTATGCATTAATAAATATTTATTGATAAAACTGAAGAATATTAGAAGCCTGTTGGTAATTGAAAATACCTAACCTTCAGTATTCACACTTATGTTTTTGGAGCTTCTGGATATCTAGTGGGATGTCCCACTTTTCATCTTACAATTGCAATACTATCTTTTTGTCTAATTTGACAATTGTATCTGATCATTAAAGGTATTACTCCTTCTGTGTTTAGGATTTGGACTATTTTATTTGACCTTCCCTGGAAATAAAACCCAAAGTCTCTAAGTCTAAACAAGACCTATAAAATGTGTTTTCCTTGTTTGCAGCAAAGAAAGCACTTATTGTGATTTCCAGCATTGCGTTTAGACATCTGACATCTATGAACAATGATTAGTTTGACTTGTCTCTGGCATTTATGTGCATTTATATTTGCCTTGCTGAAGGCAACACTAATCACTGTATGAGTCTCCTTTGTGAATTCCTGTCTAAGTGGAACTGTTTTATACAGTAATTCATGATGTCAGCTGTCAGTCCTGTAAAAATCCTAATTTCTGGCTCATTTACATAGCCTACTTTTAGTGGCTGCTCAACAAGCTTCCAAAGATCTTACAAGAGAAGCAGCTCTGCATGTCCTGTACATGCACCTGGTGAAGACATGCGGAAGGTGAAGTGTGTGTATACTGGTGAAATGGAGTTAGAAGGATTTTTAACAGTAAGGCTCAAAATCAGCTACTGGTTTCTCAGACAACACTGAACACTGGGCCTCTGAAATTCAGCTGGAAAAAGGATGCATTCAGGTTTCTTTGCACATGTGCTGAGCTGGATGGAAAGGCTGTTACACCTGAGGTAACTCAGCAGTGTCCCTGCCAGAAGTCGATTTTAGAGGAATGGTCAGAATTCATAGTGAGACTTTCTGGCACAGCAGAGACCATTAAGTTTCGTGCAGGGTTTTTGTGAAAGGCCTAAGTATTTAGGACTGGCATTTGTGTTCCCTTTCACAGCTGGAGACCAGCTGCAAAAGTGAGCAGGTGGAATATATGCTCCAATGATCCCAGAAATGAGCTGTGCTTCCTAGTGCCCATGGAAGTGTCAAAAAAAAAAAAAAGGACCAAGAGTGTCCTTCCTCCCTTGACTTGAAAATTGAAGTAGATGGACAAAGGAAGCATTTCTTATAGCGAGGTGGAACAGGATATTAACACCCACATTACTAATGATTGTATGGGAGCTCTGTTTAGCTGCTAGTGCCCTTATCAGTGAAGATCTAGGAAATGGTGACTTCCTAAATGTGCCAGTCCCTTCCCAGAGCTGGGCAAGGACAGTCCTATCTAATGTATTTACCACTGATGTGCACAAGAGGATAGAGTGTACACTCAGCCAGTTCGCAGACAACACCCAGCTGGGTGGGAATGTGGATCTGCTGGAGGGCAGGAAGGCTCTGCAGAGGGATCTGCTGGATCCATGGACTGAGGCCAATGGTCTGAGGTTCCACAAGGCCAGGTGCTGGGTCCTGCCTTTGGGTCACAGTGATGTCCAGATTCCAGAACTCTTCCTGGCACAGCTGTGGGCAGAGGGTCCATGTCACCTGTTGGTGTCAGTTGCCCTTGGCAATCCTTCAGTGTCCTCTGCAAACTGACTGGGCATGCCCTCGATCCCCTTGTCCAGATCATCAGTAAAGATATTAAATAGGACTGGCACCAGTGCTGAGCCCTGGGGACTCCATTGGTACCTGGCCCCACCTGGATGTGGCTCCAGTCCCCACCAGTCCCTGGGCCCATCCAGCCGGTTTTATACCCAGTGAAGCAGGGCCATGAGCAGCCGGTGTCCCCAGGAGAATGTGTGGGAGACATTGTCAAAGGCTTTCTAAAGTCTGGGGAAACACATCCACAGCCCTACCTTCATCCACTGAGGGGGTCGCCCTGTCACAGAAGGAGCTGGGTGGGTCAAGCATGACCTAAACCCATGCCTGATGGGCCTGATCCCTTGGGTGTTCTGCACAGGTCTTGTGATCATATCCAAAATGATCTGTTCCATGACGTTCTCTGTCACGGACGCCAGGCTGGCAGGTCTGTAGTTCCCCAGATCCTCCTTCTGGCCCTTCCTGTGACTGGGTGTCACATTAGATAAACTCGAGTTGCCTGGGACCTCCAAATGGTGGGAGGTGGCTCAGTGAGCACAGCCTCCAGATCCCTCAGTCCTCTTGGGTGGATGGATCCCTTCTGGCCCTGTAGACTTGGGTTTGTCTCAGTGGTGTAGCAGTCACTGAAAATTTTCCTTGGATTATGAAGCCTTATCCTGCTCCTCATCTCTTTCTTCCACATTACCTAGCTGGATATCCTGAGGATAACTGGTCTCACTTAGAGACTGAAGCAGAGAAGGGAAGGCATTAAGTACCTCAGCCTTTCCCTCATCCTTTGCCACTTTGTTTCTTCCTACATTAAATAAAAGGTATAGATTTCCCTCAGTTCTCCTTTTGTTGCTGCTCTATAAAAAAATATTTTGACTATGCTTTACAGCAGCAACCAGACTAAGTTCTGCCAGGGCTTTGGCCCTTCTAATTTTCTTCATGTGTAATATTACAACATGCTTTTAGTCCTCCTGTGTTGCCTGTCCCTTCTTCCAAAGGTGATAAACTTTCTTCTTCCCTGAGTTCTAGCCAAAACTCTTTGTTCAACCAGCTCATCTTTTTGGGTCCATTGTTCCAAGACTGGAGCTGATTCATGTCTAAACAATGCAGAGGTGAGGTTTATTTGCACCTGTGATGTAGGTACCTCCAACGCGTATGAGTCCAGCTATCCTGTGTCATTTATCATACTTTAAATCTTACATGTACAGCCAAAATCCAGCAAACCACAGAGGGGGAATTTGTCAATAACTGAATAAATGTGTATTGCTCACTGTTCAGTGTGTTGGATAGGATAATGCAGACTTGGAGAGTGGAATTCCCGTTGTTAAAATAAAAAGGCTCAAGACCTGAAGCTGAGCTTCTGGTAAGACCGATTGTTGTTAAAACCAAAGGATAGGCTGGGTAGCTGAACCACAGGTTGTGTGAATCACAAACCAGGAATGAGCTGCTTCCAAAGCACCAGAACTATCATTCCTCAGCAAGAAAAATCAAACTTCTGCAATGGCTGGGGCAACCATCTGTGACACAGTGCTTAGGACAGGGAGCACAACAGCTGGGCTGTTTTAGTTATACAAAAACCAGACAGATGGGAAAGACATGAGGAGATCATCTACCCAGGAATCTCCAAAAAAACCCCCTTTTTAATTCAGTTTCTGGTGTTTTCCCAAAGCTGGTAAGTTTCTGTGCTTTGGATTTTCTGGCTCTAGAAGTACCATTTGAATTGACCGTGTCTTTCCTTTTCTCATTCCGTTTTCATCTTCCATGTTGCTAAGAGGTTTCCATGACAATCCTAATATTGGATTAAGGAAGACTGCTGCTGAGGGTAGTCTAGCTCTCTGGTCTGGCTGAAGCCAGTATGTGCAGCTCTGCTGCATGTGAACAACACAGACATGCTGGAAACTATCAGCTGGTTTCAGTAACAAGCTGAAGGGCTTGTTAGGGCAGGCTGCAGGGAAATAAAAAGCAAAATCTCTGATCCTCTGCAAATACTGTTTCATTGATTTTGTAGGAACTACACTAATTTCTGCTGTTTGAGAACTCAGCCCCAACAAATTGCACTTGTCGCAGTAATTCTATGAAAAGCAATGTAATTAAAATTGCCTGCATTGAAAACACCACTGTTCATTGATGCCAGGAAACATTAATTCAATTTCTCATTACCCTAGAACTGGAGACATTCTGAATGGCATTCTTTTCTCTTTATAATAACCAATATTCATATTTGCCTCCATGGCCTCTCACTGTGACTTGTAAGCTATTTCAAACAGCTCAATTACAGTTCTGCTGCAGAACTATTATGCCTTGGGTGGGACTGATACTTTTCAAAAGGAATAAATGAATTATGATAAGGCTATAAATTACATCTGTAAAGGGTAGTAAAAGGCTAATAATTGTCTCATTGTGTTTAGAGGTTAATTTATTATCCCAAGCTATTTTATTGATTCAGCTTACAAAGATGTAGCTCGGGCAGTGTGTACCTTCATGCAAGGACACACTGGATACAGAAACTACTCCTTGCACTTTTCTGGAGCCACATCTCAGGGCTGGGCTGCAGGGAGAATGTCTGGAGTTTCAGCTTTCCTGTCCAGGATGTGCTCTTTAATGTGAAGGAGGGGCGTTTCTCTTTTTTGTTCAGAGAACTGTTCATCAGAAACTGAAACACAACCAGAAATCTATGTTCCTCCAGCCACACTGTCTAAATTCACTGCAGGCCTGGTCCAGGTTCACAAAAGGCTCAGTCAAGAAACTTCATATTTTGAGGTCATAAACTATTCCTTATAATCCACAAAAAGCAACAGTGTTACGTACTTTATTCAGCCTGTTCTGACTTACCCAGGAAATATACAGACATTCTAAGGGATAAAAATGATTAAATACTGCTTAAATAAACTATGACTTAAAAAAACCTGAAAGTTTTCCAAAGCTACTGTGTACTTGAAGACTTAGCTTAAAAAAAACAAAACAAAACAAAAAGCCAAACAAAATGCACATTAAGCCACAGTATTACTATCCATTTTGAAGATTCCTTTCTGTCCATGCCTGGTGGGGAGAAGTGGGAACTAAGTGGTTTTGGCTTTGCTGGTGGTGCTTCAGGAGGTCAAACCATCGCTGTTTTTATGCCAGAAAGTTGTATCATCTCTTGCTTCCTCACAAGGCACTCCATTCATTGGGACAGCCAGCCTTTTAACTCAGTTTCTCAGTCCATAGAACTAAATATTTATTTGTGGGCAGTCTACAGTTGTCACAGTGAGATTAAGGCTTCTCCAGCTGATGGGATCCCAGTTTTAGCTTCCTGCCAATTATGAAAGGCTAAGAGGAATGGTTGGGCTTTGATTTGGATTTATTTCAAGAGGTGTAATCTAAAACACAGTTGGGGAGAAAGTACTCAACCCAAATGATTAGACCAGCTGCTTTCCTGGAAAGTATCTGAAGCCATGGCTCTTCCTGCTGGAACAGTGGGAAATGACACTGCACCTTGAGGCTCCTTTGTGTAATGTATTTCCCTCCAGGATCCACAATTTAGCTTCTGTCTATAATGGCAGAAATTGTCAGTATATTTTTGGGGTTATGTGGCATGAGACTCGAGATCTGTCTGTTCTTTTCCTGGCTGGAAATTTGTGTGCTGGGCTACAAACTGTCTTTTCTCAAGAGAACTAAGTGGGAGCACCTGTTAATTAATACCAAGACCTGCTCTGGTATTAATCTCCTCTGAAGTCTCTGGTACTGGCTGATTAAAATGAGATTAGTCACTGGCCTATTTTCTGATGAATGTTAAACTTAGAAAAAATGAGGAGGTGGCTCAAGGATAACGTTTTCAGGAGTGTCCAGATGAGTTAGGCACTTCTGAGCATTGAATGCAGTGCCGCTAAGTTTCTATGAAGGCAACAGCAGCCAAGAGTCAAAGTGAGGCATTTGAGGTTTATACAGTATACTGATTTACAGTGTGTGATAGATTGGCATTTAAGAAAACAAAGAGAAACAACTAAAGAAGTTAAAACTGATGGAAGCTGATGGGAGTTTTTCTCCCAACCAACAGCTGGCCATTTCTAAGAATTGACAGCAGTTTCAACCACTGAAAAGTGAGACCAACCTGTGAACACCACCTTAAGACCTAAGCCTGGGAATTTCTTTGTCTCTTTGTTTCCTGGCTGTGAAAGGTAACAGAGCTTTAGCTGGCTTCCCATCCCCTGCCCAGGCCATGAGGCCCGGGCAGGGGGGCTGGGCTGGGCCTGCCGCATCTCCCGGCTGGGAGATGGGGCCTGCAGGGTTTCACCCAGGCCCAGGCCGGGCCAGGCCGGTCCCTGGCTTGGCTGCAGTTTTTGCTGTGACTGAATTCACCAGAGACTGCCGAGTAAAGAAAGAAAAAAAGCTCTTGACCTGCGGCGGGCTGAGACAGTGACCACACTCTCCAGAGCAGCTATGAAGAATCTTCCATCACAGACAGCTCCAGCTCCTGCTCCAGCAGAGATCACAGAACCATCTACAAAGCCTGGGCAAGATTTTAACCCTTTCATTACCCAGATGAGACTTGCAGATTAATCCTTTTTCCAGAGAAAGAAAAAGAGAGTAGTCAACATGTAAAGAGACTTTATAAAACTATCAGAGACAGTAAAGAAAAGAATTAATCTTCAGAAGAGGTAGAGAATAAGGAGATGCTTTAATTAACCTGAAATGTTTTTCTGTTGAAGCTATGGAGATGGACAATAATGTTCTGAAATAAACTCCTTTAATTCATGACAGTATATAGAGAGGAGTAGGGTAGTTCAAAGTGTGGATTTTGAGCAAAAAGTAAAGTAGTTGTGATACAGTGAGGTGCTAGAACAGAGAGAGAGAAGTAATAGTTGAAGATTTGTAGCTTTGTAGAGGCAAAGAGAAAACTTCTGTGTCCAGAGAGGCGCACAAAGACAGATCAAGAGAACTTTTGCCTTTGAATAACTCATCCTTAAAAATGACATCCCTAGACTCATTGACCTGTACACACCTCAGAGTGATGTGAAATGAGGGAAAAGACTGATGACAGATTTCCAGGCAGCTGACATCAGAGAAATAGAAAGCTATAACAGAAATCGTTTTCTTGTGAGAAACTCCATAGATTAGCAGAAAAAGACTTCTGTTTCTCTACGGAGACTGATGAAAAGACTAGCAGGAATTGGGGACTGTTGAAACACCAAAGTTCCAAATTTTTTTGTCTCTATGTTGTTATGTAAACAAGGGAATAGTTAGGTAGTGGGAGAAAAAGGGGTTTTCTGGAGGTTTTACTTTAGTTTTCTTATTCTTGTAGTTTTGTTAATAAACTTTCTTTATTCCTTTTAAGTTTTAAGCCTGTTTTGCTCTTGTTCTAATCCACGTCTCACAGCAAGAAATAAGTAAGTTTTCTAGTAATTATTTTAGTTACTACTTTAAAACCACGACACAGTGGTTCTTTAATACTTTGCTGATTTGTTTTGATTTTGTTTGTGCATTGGTTTTTGGTAAAGCTTTGTACTTCATATCACCCAGGTTAAATTTAGCCCCATTATAGAATGAGTTTTCTCCAGGATTTATTATATACTTTTTATTTCTATAGCACTTTCATCTAATAGTCTCAGTTCTGCTTTGCAACATTAACAAGCTAACCCATACTGTTAATGCAATCAATTCTATTATTTTCTTTCTGATGCACAGATCATTAGCACATCTTCCAAAGCTGGCTAAAACAGTAATTTCACAAAGAACTGATGAGAAAATAGATTTTAAAAATATCTTCAAGTCATTTGTGTGGATTTGTTAAAATATATTTTGGTTCTACAAACTTATTTTCTATTCCAAATGCTTATATTTGTAATCAACATCATTTATGAGAGTTCAAGGGAACTTTAATAAGATGGTTTTTGGTTTATGTTTCTTGAAATAAACAAAAAATTAATTTGCTACTGCTCTCCCTATTTGTCAAAAATTTGGTCTTTGTCAAAATCACTGGAACATTACAACTAGAATGTTGAGAGAATGTTTAAAAAGACACAAAGTGGAGCGTTTATGAACAAAACCATTGTAAAAGCCTCATTTGTGTTGTGAAATATGCTTTGTGCAGAGCAGCAGAGGGAATGGTTGCCTGGTCCATGCAGCAAGTGACAGTGCAGAGTTCAACACACCAAGAGGCAGCACATTTGCACTCCTGGAGCCCTCTCCTGGTGCTAGTGCAGTACATTCCTCCTGGATATTCAACAGGAATTCTACCAGGCTGAGTTGTGCTGGTCCTGGAGCTTGGCTGGACAGTGCAGTGTCTACATAAGGCAGGTGTGCACTGCTAGCAGAGACATCCTGACAGTCACCTCTCCTAAGAGACAGTTGGGTTCTCCTAAGAGAGAGTGGGGTTCTTGCTTCGAGAACCCAACTGTAGTTCTTTTTTCACCCAATATGACATGAAATTGTTCCTGTAAGATACCAGAAAACACATGTGTATGCATGTGTCCTTCTCTGTCCACACACAAAAATGGAGCAGTTAACAGATTTCTGATATCTCTCTAAGGCTGAACATGGAACAAGAACTCTCCAAGCCTACAGAATGGGTCAGGCTGGAAGAGACCATGGTGGGTCAGCTGGTCCCACCTCCCTGCTCCAGCAGGGCCATCCCAGAGCACAGGACCCAGGATTGTGTCCAGATGGTTCTGGAATATCTCCAGTGAGGAGACTCCCCACCCTCTCTGGACAATCTGTTCAGTGCTCAGTCACTGCCCAGGACAGAAGTTCTGCCTCATGTCCAGGTGGAACTTCCTGGGATCAGTCCCTGCCCGTTCCTCTGGTGCCATTGCTGGGCCCCCCAGAGCAGAGCCTGGGCCCTGCTCTGAGCCCTCCCTGCTCACAGGGACACCCAGGGCTGAGGGCCCCTCTCAGCTGGGGCTCCTCTCGAGGCTGGACAGCCCCAGATCCCTCAGCCTTTCCCTGTCAGAGATGCTCCAGGCCCCAAATCATCTCTGCAGCCTCTGCTGGCCCTGCTCCAGGAGCTCCCTGTCCCTCCTGTGCTGAGGAGCCCAGGGCTGGACACAGCTCTCCAGATGTGCCTGGCAGGGCTGGGCAGAGGGGCAGCATCACTCCCTGAGCTGCTGCTTTTCCTAATGCAAACCCCAGGATCCCAATGGGCTTCAATTTGCAATGCCCCAGCCCATATTTATCCAGCCCATATAACCCATAGAGCTGCTCCTCCTTATGAGAGGGTAACAACCCCAAGAACTCCTCAGAACTCCTGCTCCTGCACGTGTTGCTACTGCAGCATAAAACCAGGAACTAAATCTGATCTGAAACAGAAACGGAGCTTCATAAAAGACTTAGAAACCCCTCTTTTATTTCTTATCCAGCTGGCTGGATTTATCACAAAGGAGAATTTAACTGCATGTCAGAAAGGACAGTAAATGGAAGTTGGAAGGATACAGTGAGTATTTTTTTCACATAATTAGTTATTATAATACATGAAATACTTGGGTTACTGCAGTAAAAGCTCTTCTAATGATGCAAATCAATCAGCATCTGACAGTATAATTCTAGAGTATCTTTTTAGACTTGTTTTATGTACTCTATGCAGGTATGCAGGACAAAAGTGTGTTTTTTTCCTAAACTGTTAGCTGCAAGCTTGTACTATTCTGAGGACTAGACTGTTGTGCTGAGAAGAGACAAGGGATGCAGTCTCATAATGAATTTCAAAGAGTAGTAGTTTCTCCTTTTAATCTGGGATGGTCTTCCATCAAAGGCAAGTGATGGATCTGGAGTGAGGCTGTGTGCTGGTTTATGTGGAGTCTCTGCTGGAGGGAATCATCCTCTGCACCAGGAGGAAAGGGGCTTTTCATTTTTGCTTGACATCACTCCTTTGATGCAGTGGCCAAAGTGAGGCACTTCTCCAAGGTTTTAATCTCCAGTGAAATCCTGGCCCTTTGAAATCTATAACAAATCTGTCCCAGAGACAGCCCTCCCAAGACCTGCAAAGTTGGCTTCTCTTGATGAGAGAAAGCCTCCAACAGGAATCTTTTACAAACATCTCTCTGGGTGTGTTTTTTCTTTGCTTCTGCTTCTCCTTAGGTGTATCTGCAAATAGAATTGGACCAATACTGCACATATAATGTATAACTGGTCTCTGATAATTTCAACTTCAGAATCCTTGGAAGGGCATAAAAAGTGGTTTTAAAAATATCCAGATGTAAAATAATATTCATTACTATTACTATTATTATTATTATTATTATTATTATTATTATTATCACTCAAAAATTAAAAAATAAAATTTCCAGACAGGACAAGCTGTTACATTTTCATAATTTTATGCAAAATTTTTGAAACTCTTTGCTCTCAGTGCAGATTTTTCCACTGTAAGACTCTCCTTGTTTTGAAATTGGGAATTTCAGTATGAAAAAACATGTAAATGCAACATGAAAGAAACGTCCAAAATATTGCCTGCCCATGGCTCTCCCCACCTCGACTTCTGTGGCAGCAATTTTTAAAAAAGAAAGGAATTTTTTGGGAAGTAGTCTATTAAACTGGAAACTAATTCTCTGATTGCCATGGAGGCTAATAACAGGAAAGGGCTGTTTTGTTTTACTTGGTTATCTGAAACTGCAGATGCTTTCAGACATCTTTATTGCTCTAAAGGAAGCAATAATGATAATTTGAGGATGACTGGATAACATCATTCATGGCTGTAGAGTTGCAAAGATCCCAGGATAAAGACACATGAATAAACAGGTGGAAATGTGGGAGATAGTGAGATCTCAGTTTGTAAGCTGGGAAGGGGAGCATGCTGATAAACCCATCTGAGGTACTGGTGGAACATACCAACTTATATTTTAAAATCTCTGTGATTGGTGAGATTACCAACAAAGAAAACCACAAATCTTTGTTATCAAAACAAATGAATATTGCAGGGCTTCAATAACATCATGTGACAGAATTCTTGAAACCTTTGGAAACTAACAAACAAATGAATCAACTTTCTATGGTCAAAAGCATTTCAACAAAAGTTAAGCACCTGATCATGTTCAAGGCTCAGGGACATACTACTGCCTTAATTTTTTGTTGTAAATGGGAACATTCCAAGTGAAGATGGGTGTAGAGGTGGGATCAGTACTGCCTGGTGGTGTTTTGACCAAAACCAAGGTTCAATATGTCAGTTTTCATAATGCAACTTCTCCATGTTAGGCAGTATGATCTCATAAATTGATAAGGACAAAACCTGAACAAATGCAGACAGGAGACAGCTTGAAAAACACTCTTTAAAATGGGGACCATGTTCTCAGAAAGTTTCATCCTGACCTTAGACCCGTTCAAGTTCATGACTGAGTCTTCTGAAACTCCTCTGCATTGGCCAAGCATGATGGCAATTAATGTGTAGGTGGAAATACCTTATCAGTCAGGAGAGGCTGGTGGAAGACATGGGAGCTGAGTTGTGTTCTGCATCTTTGTTTGAACATAACAGCACCATTCTCTGGGGAAAAAAAAAAAAAAAAAAAAAAAAAAAAAGCTTTCATTTCTTTTCAAGGCATTTTGAGCAGTTTATTTTGAAGCAGCTGTGAGACTGCCTGGGGTGTCTGTTTCAACAGTGCTGAAATTTCAGTGCCTCACACTAGAATTAAAAGTGACCCTCCTCTATTGTGGAGTCAAGGACTGGAATAGGAAATCAAAGAGTTCCCCTCTCTGCTAGCAGGGAAACATGCTTTCTCATTTAGAGGAAACAGAAGGAGGGAATTGGGTTTCCATAGTGATTCATGAGGAAAGGACATGGTTACCTGGAAACAGGACTGCTCCTATCCACTGGAAAAGCCATTCTTCTATTTGTTTATTGGTGATATATCATAGCCAGCTCTTCACTCACACAGGTGTCTGGAGACTGGACCCAGAGCAGGTGCTCTGCATCCGATTTGAGCATAAGCAAGTAGAGGAAGACACTGAAAACTTTCAGCAGGACCTCCACTACCTAGAAATTACTACTTCTATTTGTAAATCAAGTCTTTATCGTCAAAGGCTTCAGAAAAGTGGCCACCAATTTAGAATGATTGTTGCAGTCACTGCCATCTGTGGCTGCATGAGAGCCATCACAGCACTCAGTACAGCAAGGCAGCTGTACCTGGGGAGGAAAATCTGTCTTCAGCCTTTGCAGTTGAATTCTACAGACGTTTACAGAGCTCACAGTGCCAGTTGCTCTCCGCATGACCCTTCCTCCCCTGCACCAGGCGTGTGGTGGGTCCTTCACTTCTCAGAGCAGAAGAATCAAGGAGGCAAGATTTTGAAAGACTATAGCAGGGATCTAAGGGAATAACTGGAACTTCTGGTTATCTGTGAGTTGCAAGTACTACCCAAGCATGTGAGTCAATGCAGGCAGGCATAACAACCACAAAACTGCGGCTCAAATGCAAAGAGTAAATTTATTCATTCCCTCTGTCACCAGAGAATCCCAAAGCAGCACCTGAGTGGAGACACACAGGTGGGAATGCTGGCACTGTCAAACTCAGTCCATCCCAGCTGTTTGCACCCCTTTACCAAGGACGAGTTGTTTTCCACTATGCTGTGACCTCTGTTCTTTTTATGATCTCTGAGCTTTGATCCCTTCTTCCCTGAAAAAGGGAGCTCAGGCATGTCTGTGAGAGGGCCTCTGAGCTTCTCCAAACACCTACGTTAGGTCTACACAGAGATTCTGCCTCTAAAAGCAGCCAGAGCATTAACAGCAATCAGCACAAAGGGTTTCCCACAGTTATTCTCCAGGTTTTGGCATTCCCAGCTGCAGGGTCACTCAGCAAACCATTGTCCTCAACATTCTTCCAGTTTTACCCTTTTCCTGACAACACCAAGCATGATCCACCTTCACAAAGGATTTTGTTCAAAGCACAGAAATATTCCTAGACATCATGGAAAGTCTGCTAGCTGTCCAAGAAAAAATGGATTTTTAGCTAAACCTCTGGACTGTACCTCAGCTTCCAACTTTTTCATAAAGCTGCTAAGCAAAGTCCTTGCAATATTTTCTTCCTCTGTTACAGACAATAAACTGCTGTTTTTCAGAATAAAGTCCATCTTTCAGAACAAAATAATAAAAAAAGTGAAGGATCAGGCAGACACCTATTTCCATAAACTCATTCTAAAAAAGCTGCAGACTAGAAGTGAAATTAGAACTGTAGACATAAACTTCTGGTCAGTCACACAAAGGATCACCAGAACACTCTGGAGGGAAAGCATTCAAACACAGTTTGGCTAAAGAAAATAGTGAGGCTCAAAATCTGTGCCTCAAAAGCTTGTTTTGATATTTCTTGCTTTGAATTTTAAACAAAAAACTTTAACATCATAGGAATGAGTCTGTATCCCTTTTCCAGTGCTATTGCCTAAGCCATGTTTGGAGGGTTGGTTGCTGTGGTACCATCAGCTCCAGCTGATCCTCTGATGAGGATCAGAGCTTGGCCGTAGGGGAACATAGCAGGCTGTAGGCTCCAGTCCCTTCTGCTCACGTTTTCCCATGGCTGTCACAGGAGACCCTGAAAGTCCTTCTAGCCTAGTGTTTCCTTGCAATCCTGCTATCATTTTTCAGCTTGGCAGTGAAGGTATGGAAAGTGGAATAACAACTTTAAGTCTTTTAAACTGGAAAGGAGCAGGAATACAGGTCCTGCACTTCCTGAATGCTTCACCCATAGTGTGACGGAGCTGCACTCAGACTCTGTGCCTTCAAAGAAAGGTCAAACCCTTTATCAGCACTCAAAGGAAAAGTGAGAGGCACTGGAGAAAATGGTACATTGTGCATCCTACCCTTCCCCAGGTACTTATATGTGGATACTCATCTGTGCCCATATTTGAGGAGAGAAAGAGTTTTACAGATGTCCCTCTTGAAGGTGCTGCCCATTAGTTTTCTGCAGGGCCTGTCACAGACTGTGCTGCCTACTCTGAATCCTGGGCATGCACTTGCTTCATTCTCCTGAGCCCTTACACAGGGAACTTCATCTCTTAGCACAGCCTTGGTATTGCCTTCAGCAGACATGCACCAGAAGTCTGTGCTCAGGACCAGCTTTAAACTTACAGGCTGCAAAACTGGGGATCTACGATATCTTTTTTGACCACACTTCTAACCTCCAGCACATATTCTGCCTTGCTTCTGGCAGCTGTTTCCTTCCCATGCTGGAAAGAAGTCAACCTAAAGAATAAGAGTAGTATAGTGAAAGATCCTGTCTAAGATCTGAGGAATGCTCAAACCTGAGAGTGGTATTGCCATTTTATGAACAAGGCTGTTCATAAAAAGATGAAGTCATAGTTAGGCACCTACTTGCCCTACAAATACCTAATACATCTTTTGGATCCCACTAAAAACCTCAAAAAAATCAGCCTAATATCTGTATTATTTCTATTTATACAAAAACTTTCACAAAGCATAGAAGATACCCCCTCTCTCTTTCGCTTTCTCTCCGTTCATTTAATAACAGGAAAAAAATAGAAAAAACTCTCCAGGGCCCCATTAGTAAGTTAGAATTCTGAGCAGAGATAAAAGATGCCTTCTTGCATTTCATCCCTAACTCCTGGGTCTTTGTTTGGCTGTTGCTTAGGGATCAAGCAATTAAGTTGTTTTCACATCTCCCACAGAGACCCTGAGTCAGGCTCAGTATTCAATAAAAGCATGGCAGTAATGAAGGCCCAAGAAACTTCAAGACTTGGGGACAAGGTGATTTATCCAAGGTCCCACAGAAGAGTAGTCCAAGAAGAGGCTGCTACAGCTGTGACTGCAATCACACTGTGCCACATACTCCCAGTGTGAGGCTCCAGTCCTGACATGCTACACTGGTTACCAGTTCCTTGTATAAACATAAATGCGTGTGCCAGAGCTTGACACATGCTGGCTTTCTTTATGATACTCAGTTTAACCATGGGAGAACAGCAAAGTTCTTGAAAACTGGTGTCCCATAATTCACTGGTCTTCAGAGAAAAAACTGAGCCCTGAGAAACGGGAGAAAAATGTTTTAGCTTAAAGAAAAAAGCAGCAGCTAAGAAAATAGGGCTGAAGAAAGGCAGCAGCTGAGCAGCAGGATAAGGCACCTTTCCAGTCTGGGAAACAACCCCCTACCACCACCACCGAGCACCACCCAGTGTGTAGTCAGATATCCCTTGTAAAGGGATAAGATCCCAAATCGGAACAGGCAGGTGGAAGAAAGGAGGTGTCCACTTAATTTTCAGCTTATCCCTTCAAAACTCTATTAGCCCTGATCACCTGGGTAGCTGAGACCATGGGCAGCTGCAGCCACCAGTGCTGATTGCATGGTCTCATCACCTTGGAGGAAATATTTAGGGTTATCTTGAGTTTTTCAGTGTTCTCATTCTCTAGGAGCCAGGCCCTGCAGATTCTGCTTAACATTAATGCAATTTCTTGTCAGTTCAGGAAAAAAGGTAAGCCTGTGACTGTGAGCTAGTTTCACTCAGAGCCTTTTTGCCTCAGGTTCTAATTTCAGAATCAGCCTTAATTTAAGATCTTTTTTGACAGAAATATTTGAAATCCTTCTAAAACAAACAGAAGAAACCAGATCTATCTGGATGTATAATGAAGAAAACTAATCAGATTGAGTTCTGAAACACTATTAACTTATTGCTCTATTACACAGTTTTCTGGTAGTTTACAAGAGCTCCTTTATACTATAATTATTTACTTCTTTGGTTTTTGGTCTATAAAAAAACTCTACTACACAGTATGTCTCAGACATATTCTTATGGCAATCACTTTCCTAGAATTATTTTACGCTCCAAAATGGAAATATTTCCATTTATCTACTTAAAGTTAAGTGCAAATGTTCCACAATTCTTTTTCTTTTGGCAGAGATAAAAAAGATTTTAGGTTGAGTACCAACAGTACTTATTCATACTTACATATATTGTTACATATTTATTTGTAGATGTGCATTTGTACCTTAGGAAATTGCTCTCCTAAATAATTTCTTTAGTACCATAATATGCTTAAAAACCTCCCATCACTCTAAACAAAGGACGTTATTTTCTTTAAATATTTTTCTTCCAGTATCACTCAAAAAGGGAACACTGAATGTGAGAAGTATGTGCTGCTCCTAGTGTATTTCTGCAGTCTTTTAGAGTCGCTGCAACTCAGGATGCCATTTATTTTTAATTTTTTTTCAGTTTACTGTTGAGACATAGCAGGGTTTGATTTTTCTTCCAGTGAGGCAAATTGACAGGGATTAGAAAAAGACAGGTTCTTGGAAAAATAAACAAGCCCGAGAACTGCCAATTTCTACAGGCCCTACCACCACCACTGCTAAGTGTGTAACTCTCCAATCACTGTGTTTGAAAGCTTTGGGCAGGTACAGACACAGAAGTCATTACTGTCACTCAGATCCCTTGGAGCTGGCACAAGACAAATTCGTGTGCATCAGTTACTGAAGGTGTTATCTGCTAATTGATTCACTCAGCACAATGTCAGGCTTTGAGTTTAGTCCCCAGTCCCTTGTTGTTTTCATATCAGGCAGCAACACAGCACTGGGGGTGCAGAGACAATGTGTGTGGAGCAGAGTACACGGGGGACAAAAGGGCATCCCAGATATCTGAGCACAGGAAAATGGCATTTATTCTTTCAGCTGGTGGCAAATATAAAAAAAAAAAAAAAAAAAGAAAAAAAAAAAAAGAAAAAAAAAAAAAAGAAAAAAAAAAAAAAAAGGTTATATTTCTCTCTGGCTGAATAGAAGAACACAAACAGATTTGAGGTAAAATGTCCAAAGCTGCATCTTTGAGGAATTTCACAAAGAAATAGAAAGACATTTTGCAAGATATCTGTTACAGATGACAATATAGTATTGGCTTTTGCATTTATGTATTAGCTTCCGCCCATTATTAATCACAAAGATTTTGATATGGTACAATTTATGTTTCCTTTTAACTGCTTTCTAGTATAGTATAATCTGTCAGTTTATGTATGCACCATATCGTTTATAAAAATAGTGTAGTGAATATATGATATTATAGGCCTTAACTAAACACTGGGTGCTAAAATACCTTTATGTAACAGAAATAGCTGGTGTAAAGTAATCATGTTAACCCCCCTTCCCCAGTGACTGAATTCTCCTAGTGATAAGATAAATGTGACACAAACCAGAGCACGGAAGGGCAATTAGAAAAAATACCACATAATATTTAAGGAGGACATACTAAATCCTTATCAGAGGGCATAAACCCACAGGATGCAGACACAAGAAGAAATAAAATACATTAACTTGACGCACAGGATGTCATGCAGATAAACCAGAGTATGAAGAAACCAAACAGAAGAATTCCTGTAATATCAAACAGTTCACAAGAATGTGTGAATAATGTATGGCCCTTTTGAATATGCATGTATCTCAGTACCATAACAGTATAAAGGTAACACTGTTGGGGACTACCAGTGTGTTCTTTGGCTGTTTACCAGGAGCACCCCAGCGCTGGACTTTCATCTCATATTCTATCCCTTATTAAACTTTTTAAAAATCCTAAAGCGTGAACTTTGTTTTTCACAGGTCTTACTGTTGAGGTAGTCCAGGATTCTCTCTGCAATGTCTTTTTCATCTCCAGCCATCTGTTTTGCTGAGTGCTAATTCCTCTTTCCGCAGCAACATCCGCGCTATTTGTATTGACTTGTGAGACATCAAACCAGCAGCTGCTGCAGCAAACTGAATAATTCGAGCGGCAGAAGCAGGCACTTCCTCCCTGATCCATTTATGGACCAGTCAATCTTTAGACCTCCTTAAAAGGCCTATGATCCTAAGCAGGAGGGATTGAGGTGCCTGCACTGCCTTGAGAGGTACGTGGGCTTCAAAAACACTCACTTTGTAGGCCCAACCTAGTTCTGACAAAGCTCCTTACACTTTGAGCCCCAAAGTGATCTTTTACTCCTGCTTTGATGTGGACAGCTTCTGCCCCAAGCTGCTTTGTTCGTGTCTTAGGGAGGCACACCTCCAGGTATGTGCACCTGGAGAAGATGTGCTGAGCTGCTGCAGCAAAGCCAGGATCTACACCTGTAGTGAGGCGACCAGGGTAGGATGGGCCTGGATACACTGGAAACCACGGTATATTTTAGGTGTTCATCTGCCACTGTCTGCTCTGAACCTGAATCCCATGCTTCTTGCAAGCACTGGTAAGACCCTTAAGCTCCATTAACTGGAAGCAGAGGTGCAGACAAAAATAATGTCCTGTCTGAAGTCAGATCAGCAGTGGCCATTAGCACATTGTTAATGCCTTCCTGCACTTTTCCTTATGCAGAGATAGCTGGGTTTGTTCCTCTTTCTCAGCTTTGTCTGAGCACAGTGCAAAGTTCCAGGATGTCACAGAATTGTCAAAAGGCAGTCAAGATTTATTGAGTGGTCACAGATCTTTTATAGCACGGCAACTTAATGGTTCTTCCTCTCCTTAAAATTCTGAACAAAAATTAACTAAGGAAAGTTTGCTTTTTGCAGTGCAATAAGCCAGAAGTGGAGGGGCAGGCAGTGATCTCTGCTCTGTGTGACCAGAGACAGGACCCAATGGAACGGCTGGAGCTGTGTCAGGGGAGGTTTAGGCTGGTTATCAGGAAAAATTCTTACCTCAGTGGGTGCTGGGGCACTGAACAGGGTCCCCAGGGAATGGTCATAGCCCCAAGGCTGCCAGAGCTCCAGGAGTGTTTGGACAACGCTCTCAGGGACGGGGGGGGGGGGGGGGGGGGGGGGGGGGGGGATTGTTAGGGTGTCTTGGGCAGGGAGAGGAGATGGACTGGATGATCCTTGTGGGCTCCTTCTAGCTCAGGATTTTCTGAGATACATGGTTTTGATAAATTGTCCTCATAAGCACAGTTTTCTGCTTCTGTTATTCACATAATTTACAGCTCCCCAGTGAGCAGACTGCCATAAGCAATGAAAGACACTCAAGTATGCTGTGAAAGTGTTGAGCAAAAGAAGAAGGGGGGGGTGGGGGGAAGCAACCTGAAAAAAATATCCAAATGTAATCAGAACAGAGTGGTGATTTTGACATGGTATCAGTAACTCCTCTTATTATGAGAAGATATTCAGATGTAATCAGGCTCCATATCACAGAAAATCAGAACTAATAACTGATGCAAATGTGTGCAGACTGGAGATAAAATGTTCTCAGGGTTTTATCTATTAAGTGTGAGGACAGCCTCACAGAGCTGGCAAAGGCTTTGAAAGGTCAGAGTACTCTACTGATTGATAATAACTACCTACTTGCAACTGACAAGCTTTCCTTCTTGTTGTATGAGTTTGCTTTCCTTATAATCCATTTAGTCCCTCTGCTTCCTTGAACAAACCTGCACTTGTTAAATACTGAGATGGAACATTCCTGAAAAGCTTGTTTATGTGAGGTTGATTTCAAGGACTGGATTTGTGATTGCACTCAGATCTACACACTAAACCACTGATGACTGAGTCATTAGTCAGAGCCTCTGCTGTCTCACACCTGTCACCTGTGATTCTCAATCACTTATAGAGAGCAAAATACTGTCATGAAATGGTTCCAAAGATCTTGATTTGACAACATTTTTACAGGTGTGAAATCTACAATAAAAAAAAATGTGAAGAAAGCAAATCCACATTCTGTTTATCAAATTATTTGGGGCTTTTGGTGGGTTCAGTTCTTCTCCATCACATCCTGGTAGCAGCTGTTACTTATGAGTGTCTAAAATCCCAGGAGAAATCAGGGCCCCTCAGTTGATTTCAGCCTACAAGAATATTGACAGGTCAAGTAATAAACACAGAAACCACGTACTCCATATTCTATTGCTTATATAATGACTGTTTCCCATGTTCTTTTGACCATTCACACTAGCACTGCTGCATCACCTTCATTCCTTCAAACTGATGTTAAATAAAGTGGATGATGAGAGGCAGAATGAGAAAGTGAGAGAAAGAAGAATCAATTCAGTTAATTAATGGATGACAAATTAAGTGAGTAAAAAAGTAGCTTCACAGTTGCAAGGGATATCAAATTCAGAAAGGAGGCTGAAGAGGAATAATGAGGGTACCAGACCTTGTAAAATATGATTAGGTTGTCTAATCTAGAGAAAGCAAACAACAGTAGAATTTGAAAAGTAAGGGTCAGATTATGACTTTGGCTTTCTACCACAGAGCTCTGCAGGAAGAGACATGGACCTGGGCAAGAGAAGACACTAGCAAAACCTCCTGGAGCTGTTGTTGGTTTGCTGGGAGAGATGAGGTAAGTCCTTTTACCTTTTCACCAGGTGGATTTCCTAAAAAAATGAAGTTTGTACAGCTCTGTTCCCTTTGCCTGACACCTCAGGAATTTCCTTGGCCATTTTCCAGCACAGGTGACAGAGAGGAGCCTCCAAAGATGATGTACCCCCTAAAGTTTCATGAAGACAGTTGTGCTGTGTTAAAGAAAGTCTTACCATTCCAGCCTGTGACTGAATACCCAAGTGTGATTTCAATCCCAGAGAAGAAGCCAGATATTACAGACAGATGTTAAGGAGTGGCCACCCACAGAAGTATTTTTTCTTCTTCTATCCTTAATTTTCATTCACATGTCCTTCTTATCTAGATTTTGAGTCCCATGAGACACCTGACTGTTGTTTTATCTTTAGACCACAGCATTGCTGGGAACCTCAGTCTGCCCAGATCTTCCCTGTGATGAATCTCATAACCAAACTATGTTCACCTCACCCAAGAAGTAAGAGTAAAATTTCACTAAAAAATAACATTATTTATAGAAAACACAGCACAAGAAACAAACACACCAAAACCTTGGGGTGACAAACAGAATTTTAAGTATTCATGAGTGAGACTGTATCCCAAATTCATTTCACAGATGTGGCAATTGTGTCCAAATAATTTAGCACACCTTGAAAGCCTGGTGACCTGCCTGCTCCATGACTTCATCCACAGTGCTCAGTGTTGTGCTATTGTAAAAACTGTGTGAAAATCAAAATGATAAGTCTGTCCCTACAAGAATTAAACAGCCATCCTTGGAGGTAATTGAAGAGCTGGTGTGGGCATTCTGCATAGCCTTCACAGATCTAGGAAATGGGTTAGTGCTATAGTGTTGTAAGGATGATTTTGAAAAACAAAACAGATTAATTAAAAGATAAGGAAGTGATAGATTAAGAAGAGAAATTCACCCTTATAATAATTTTATTATTTTCCTGTTCATTAGGTACAAATTTGAACACTGACTAATAAATCATACTGCTGTTAAGCCAGATGATTTTAGCATGAATTAATTAACTGAAAAGTTTTATCTACTTCAATTTTAATGGAATTTAACACATAATCAACTGAATATTTCTTTACTGAAGCCTTCTCACAGTACTAGTGGGAGCAAGAAGTGCCCCACTTCTTGAAAAGAAGAGAAACTTCTTGAGTTGTATTTAAAATATAGTGCATTATTTCTAACTCCAGGTGAAGGAAAGATTTTCAGTTAAGAATACCATAAAAAAAAAACAACCCTCATAATCCTGAAAGTATTTCAACACAAGTATTACCTAGGACACCCCTGATCTTTAGCTGGGAAAAAAGTCTCCTTACACCTCATAGGAAGGTGATTCTAGGAAAGATTTATTATTTTGATAGAAGAAACATTTTAGTATTTGCCTTCAAATAACTCAGTTCAGTTTTCAATTCTCATAAAACTAATTCTTTACTTAAAGAAAAGAATCTGAAATTTTGAGAATATGTTGTTTTGTTCCTCTGTAAGAGAGAGGTTTAGCATTTGCCTGAACTGCAAAGCTCTTCCGCAGCTGAATTGTAGAACTGTAAACTATCCCTTTTAACTGGAGAGACAAATCAAGGGTATCATCACACAGAAGAGAAAGAGGGTTAATAGTTTGCCATGAAGCACTTTGGAAGTGTATGAATTTGACATCTACTATGTGATATCATTAAGCACAGTGTTACTGCAGGATTATTTTATTTAAAAGTTCTCACTGCACAATTTAGCTTTCCATAAAATAATTTATATGGATGAATTGAAGGCAAAAGCTACACATATTGGTGCCATAAGGCATTGGATCCCCTTAGCAAATGCACTACACAGTTGAACATTAAAGTGTTGTCTTTGAACGGGATGAGTGAATAATGCCATGAACTTTTCAATTGTTTGCCATAAACTGAAAGATTCAGCAACTGAATGAGGTCAATGTCATTCAGCCGCTACCTTTTTTTACACATTTGTTCTAAATCATGAAAATAATTGTTTCTGGCTAAGCTTTATCAAGCTGAAAGCAAAACTGCCTGTCCCATTTTTTTCCGTATCCATAAAAATACCTGCACATGGCAAATTATAAGAGCTATGCTTTACATTCTTGGAGTTTATATAGCTTAAGTGGGTGTCACAGTAAATAGTGAATGCACATAAATCCTTTTGTTCTAAAGGGGTTTAGCAGAAGAAAATTGAGTGTTTTACAGAGGAGATTTTAACAGGCAACTTGTTTTGGGGCAATTCTAATAACTCTAAAAAAAGACCGAAATGAAAGAATGTGACAGAACTATGCAGCTATCAAGCTTTTTGCTGTTAACCTTTGTAATTATAAAAATCTTACTTTCCCTTAATCCTGTCACAAACATGAACCACTCTAAACATAACTTGCTGTGTTCCAGGTTATCAGGAGATGTTACTCAGCAATGCTTTTAGCACTTTAATGAATTGCATTGATTTTACTGAGCCTCATTTCTCTCAAGGACATAGAACCACAGAACCACTGGGTTGGAAAAGCCCTCCAAGATCACCAAGTCCACCCTGAGACCAGTCAATCCCCACCTTGTCACTCATCCAAGAGAACTGAGTGCCACATCCATTTGTTCCTTGATCACCTCCAGAGACAGAGATCCCACCCGCTCCCGGGGCAACCCCTACTGATGCCTGACCACCCTTGCCATGAAGAAATTCCTCCTGATGTCCAACCTGAGCCTCCCCTGGCACAGCTTGAGGACATTTCCTCTTGTCCTGTCCCTTGTTCCCTGGGAGCAGAGCCCCAGCTGTCCCCTCCTGTCAGGGAGTTGTGCAGAGCCAGAAGGTTCCCCCTGAGCCTCCTTTTCTCCAGGCTGAGCCCCTTTCCCAGCTCCCTCAGCCCCTCCTGGTGCTCCAAAGCCTTCCCCAGCTCCATTCCCTTCTCTGGACACGCTCCAGCTCCTCAATGTCCATCTTGTCCTGAGGTTCCCAAGCTGCCCCAGGATCTGAGGTGTGGCCCCAGCAGTGCCCAGCACAGGGACAGTCACTGCCCTGGCCCTGCAGCCACACCACGGCTGGCACAGCCCAGGTGCCTTTGGCCTTTTGCCCCCCTGGGCTCCTGTCCAGCCTCTGTCCCCAGCACCCCCAGGGCCTTTCCCAGCTTTCCAGCCCCTCTGCCCCAGCCTGGAGCTGCAGGGGTTGGTGTGAGCCAAGGGCAGCACCCAGGACCTGGCCTTGTTGACCCTCAGACCACTGGCCTGGGCCCATGGATCCAGCCTGTCCAGATCCCCCTGCAGAGCCTTCCTGCCCCCAGCAGACCCACACTCACACCTAGCTGGGTGTCATCTGAGAAATGACTGAGGGAGCACTCAATCCCCTTGTCCTGATCAAAGATAAAGATATTAAGCAGGACTGGCCCCAGTCCTGAGCTCTGGGGATTCCACTGGTGCCTCGCCACCAGCTGCATGGGACACCATTCACCACCACAGGATGTGGCTATGGATGCTTTACCCTGAGGTATAATTGAGGAACAGTTTTTGATGTCCAAAATTTCCCTAAACTGTAGACAGCAGCAAATCTTTCAGTGTTTTCTACTGGGCTTTAATTGAAAGGATAAAAATTAATGCGGGAACCTTTTTCTATCTTCTTATAACAGTTGTTCTCTAAATCTGACTCCTCATCTCATTAACTGCCTTAAGTTACAGTATAAATACAAATATTTGAGGGTGGAAGGTTATTATCTTCTCCCTTCATGACATAAGTAGATTGCATGGTACATCAATGTCCACTGGAAGTACTAATGTTATTGTGGAGCAAATTAATTGCTTAATTCCACTCTCTAAGCTTCCAGCTAATTAGCAGAATAGCACTAAGCATTAGTTACCAGCTCTACAGTATTTCTTTGAAGTGTTGCTCACTTTGTTCATTTTCTATGAAGTCATAGCTACTCCCAAAAATGAACTCTCAGCATCAAATGGCATTTAAGAATTTAAGCATAAATGGAGGTATTTCAGATTTCGTATCAACCAAATTGTACATTCAAATAATCCTAATCCCAAGATTAGCTGTACTTCTGGAAAATATTTCAGTATATAAACACAGCATAGATGCATGATACAAAGGGTAAATTATTCTGTGGTCTCCAAAGAAATTGTGCAATTCCTTTGGATTACACAGAGTATTTAATCAAATAGCAAAAGTTCAACAAACTGTATTATATGACTCATAAACTTACTTTTCTTTGGAGAATGCTGTTGAATACACAAATTACCTAAATAACAGTTAGTTCTCTGGGATGTAACCACTGCATGCTGATTTCTCTTCTTCAGTTCTCTTCCAGTTCACTGCCGTCTTTCCAGCATTGCTGTGAGACTTTAAAAGATAAAAAGGCTTTAGAATCTCAGAAAATGTTGCCCAGAACATCCACCATCAGATGTAAACCCATGTGCATGTTTTTCCTGCTCTGGATGGGACTGGCAAAAGTTATACTGAAAATCAATTAGAAAAAAAAAATCAATTAAAGTCTGTATAGTTATTGTAAAACCAAAATTGGTTCAGATCAATTCACATAATCTCCATTTCAAATTGATGTTATATCAGGAGAACTGAAATAAAAATTCTATCAATTCACATTTTAAAATCTTTTAAATAATTCTATCTCTATAGTGTTTATTTATTCCATGCCTTATATTTCAAAAATATAAATGTGCTTTCTTTCTTCATCCTGTATACTGGAAACTATTTTGTATAGAGCATTGAATTTTCTCAAGACAGCTGTAAATTTTGGTCCAGAGATGTTTTTATATGTTTTAGCTTACTGCAGCTGAACAGAGCATGCATGCTCAGGGGGACACCACAAACTTGACTTGTGAATTGTGAAATGGTTTGGGTTGGAAGTGGCCTTAAAACCATTCTCATCCCACCTCTGCCATGGTCAGGGGCACTTTCCACTCTCCCAGGTTGCTCCAAGCTCCATCCAGTCTGGCTTTAAACTCTTCCAGTGAGGACGCAGCCACAAGTTCTCTGAGCAGCCTGTGTCACAGCCTTACCAGAATTCTAAAATTAGATCATTAAAACTGCCAGGTTAGTTTTGTTGTAGCCCTTTGACTGTCAGTGCCCCAGGACTGACAGGATATTTGGAAAACTCCAAAGAAAAGAACCCAGCCTGGGAGATGACATGGTGGGTCTGTGCTTATTTGTCATCTGTCAGGACCATAATCCTAGTTTATGTATAAAATCTGTTAATTAGAGCTGTAATGAACTGTTCAGTTCATTTTGTTCATGCAGTAGCTTGCAGATTTATAGACAAAAGCCAGTTCCTGAAGACCCAGGGAAGTAACTAAGTACACAATGTTTCAAGGAAATAACTCAGGTGTTTTCAGTGACAGTAAGTATATTATGCTATCATTGCCCTGCCCTAGGGTGTCCTCAGGACAGGTTTTTAAAACAGTCTTATTCTTGCAATTCATTTTATCATTTTACCAACACAGATGTCAGGGATCCTTTAGTAAATTTTTCAAATAACTCCGTAGGAAAACTTGTTCTTCCCAAAGAAGTCACTGCCAAGTTTCTGTGACCCAAACTCTGATCCTTAAAATTAATTATTTGTGTATCAATTTAAATTAAATAGACCTATTGGCAGAAGAGATTTTTTTTTTTTGCAAAGGATTGATGATGATTGGATCTGTGAAGATTAAAAAACCAGCTAGAGATCTTACTGCATACTGACAATTGTCCTTTTGATCTTTCACCTTTGCAAGTAGCGTATTTAATATTTCAACTGGCAAAATGCCACTTACAAAGAGTGAACAGCAAAAAGTGCCAAAAGTCCAGCTCTTATGTCAGTTAAATAACATTTAGAAATGTGCTTTTGGTTTTCCTTATCATTTGAAAGTCTTGGTGCTCTAAGGCAAGTGTCTGCTTGCAAACTGAGCTACGAGCCTTGATAAAATATGGCAGCATAAAGCCCAGTGACTGTAAAAAATATGCACTTACAGTTTTTAGCAAGCCATAAGTTACCAGAGGAAATTCTAATTGGGAAGAACAGATCAGATCTATCTTTTGGAAAGTGTCCAACAACAAAAGGTAAAATAATTCAGAGGCAGTAGCAAGATTTCATCACTGCATTTCATTTAATTTAATATAATTTCATTTCTAGTGAGTTAGTTCCTTTAAACATCATGAGGTAATATTAGGAAGGCATTACTTCATGTCTTCTTGGTGGGAGGTGAGTTTATCCATGTGTTTCCCTTCTCTTCTGCAGGGAAGCAGAGATTTCTGCATCTTTCCCTCTCTTTTTAGTCAGCAAAGTAGACTTTCTGACTTACAAAGCCCTTGTGTGAAAGGGCTAAATGACTAATTTTCATGATTTTGCAGCCTTGGAAAGGATATCACAGAATTCCAGTATGGATCAGGCTGGAAGAGACCATGGTGGGTCAGCTGGTCCCACCTCCCTGCTCCAGCAGGGCCATCCCAGAGCACAGGACCCAGGATTGTGTCCAGATGGTTCTGGAATATCTCCAGTGAGGAGACTCCCCACCCTCTCTGGACAATCTGTTCAGGGCTCAGTCACTGCCCAGGACAGAAGTTCTGTCTCATGTCCAGGTGGAACTTCCTGGGATCAGTCCCTGCCCGTTCCTCTGGTGCCATCGCTGGGCCCCCCAGAGCAGAGCCTGGGCCCTGCTCTGAGCCCTCCCTGCTCACAGGGACACCCAGGGCTGAGGGCCCCTCTCAGCTGGGGCTCCTCTCGAGGCTGGACAGCCCCAGCTCCCTCAGCCTTTCCCTGTCAGATGCTCCAGGCCCCAAATCATCTCTGCAGCCTCTGCTGGCCCCGCTCCAGGAGCTCCCTGTCCCTCCTCTGCTGAGGAGCCCAGGGCTGGACACAGCTCTCCAGATGTGCCTGGCAGGGCTGGGCAGAGGGACAGCATTACTCCCTGAGCTGCTGGAACTGCTCTTCCTGATATCCCCCAGGATCCCATTTGTCTCCTTGCCCCCAGGACACACTGCTGGCTCAGGGACAGCCTTATTGCCTTGTGCCTCAGGCTGATTGGAGCCTTGTTTGCTCCCGGTACTTTCACTGGCAATATGAATCAAAGGATTCAGGATGTGTCAACTCCCTTTTGTCCAGATGTTATCAAAATTTACAACCAGACCTTCCTGGTTGCCACCAGTCAGTAGCAGGCTTGTGCCTGGGAGTGCAAGTGTTCAATTTTAGAAATTTTCTCATGTACAGACTATTATCAACTGCCTGTCAGCGCTCACAATTTAAGTCATCTTTTGTCTACCCCAGAGACCCAGTCCTGAGAAAACACGGTACTCCAGCATACAGAAATTGGCTCTGATCTCTCCTCTTTTGACTTGTATCACCATAAATCAGACTTGCAATGACATGTAATGTCACTAGGGCTTCTGTGTAATGTCCTTTTCCCAGCTTTTAATAATAAGAACTCTTATCATTAATGTTTTGTTTTCTTCACAAAGGTTTTCTGGAATCCCCAGAGCAAAGATGTCTGGGAAGCAGGAGAGCCTCTCCAGGCACAGTCCCTGCCTGGTGGGCTCATGGTGGTGGAGTATATTTTTGGGAAACCCTTCTTTAAATATTAGAGCATAGGGCTATTTTTAATATTATGTATTATCAAGCATTTGTGTATTGAATTTCTACGAAGAGCAAGCCTGGAAATAGTTTGATTTTCTACCTTTCCTTTAGGATCCTGTAGTAACTGACTGTATTTTGACACATTAAATGCATTGGCTCCCTTCCAGCCTTCATTTTCCAGACTGTCCCAGTTAGAAAAGGGTTCAACTCTGTGCTGTACAATTAATAAATGCTATTCAGTAATAGGTTTCATCCTTCAAACATGATTTCACAACAAACAGGATTGTTATGAAGCAGAAACCTAATTAATGTTCTTCACCAATTTCCTTTCTTTCTGCTTCGTAGAGAAATTATTAACCTTCAGAACAGAAGAATTTGGAGCAGTAGGAATTTGGAAAGCATATGTCAAAAGTTTTTTAAAAATTTTTCTTGCTGTTCAAAAGTGTTGGAGCAGACACATTTCTTCAAGGCACTGAGTATAAAATACATGTGTGCATGTACATTTATGAGATATACAGCTAATTTGTCTCACTGGAAATATTTGGCTGTTAAGATAACAGAGTTTAAATTTCTCTTGAGCTGTGAGACCTGCCACGTCTCTCTAGCTCATATTGATAAGAATGAAAGATGACCTTGTTTTATGTCTTTTTAGATACCTTTATCATTTATTTAAACAATCTGAATGGGGGAACCTAATCACCAATAGAGAGAAAACGCCTAAATACATTTTAAACTGTTTTGTCCTGCCACATCTTATAAATCAAACAAATCTATACTAGAACATATTGTAATCTTTACCACCCCTTTCTATTTCAGTTTATTATGCACAGAAGAAATTACACTCCTATGTGTATACACTCCTATAAATGTCCTAATTTTTTTCTTAGTCATTATGAGATCTAAAGATTTGGAGAAAATAGTCTTCTCAAAACTTAAGTGGACATAAACGGATGTGAGGACAAGCAAAATGTGTAGGAAATGTGGCTGGGAAGTTCCTCCAGCATCTGGCAGAGCCACATGGTTGAAAGGCATAGTGTAAACAGATGGTTTAGGGAAGTTGGAATCAATTTCCCATTGACCTTATGGCCAGGATTTCACCCATCAGTGTTCAAGAAATCAAGAACATTAATCCAGTACAATTGCTTACATGTAGCTGTAATCAGGGAGCTAAAAAATATCAGAGCTCCTCATGCCTGCCCAAGGACAGATGCTATCACTGGCACAAAAAGCTGGAAACATCTTCCTGTTTACTCAAGTCTCAGAAGTGATACTTTAGAACCTCATTTCTACTTAATGTAACTGAGCTTTTTCATGCTTTTCTTTTCTTGGGGTTTTGGGGGTATTTTTTTTTGTTTGTTTTTGGTCCCTCTGGTCCTAATCAATGATTATTCTTGGAGCTCTGTCCTCTGGTCTGGCATACTGTATTCCTACCAACAGGAGGGTATCCTCAGAACCAGCAATTCTGCCCAGTAAAGACACCGAAAAATTTTGTGGAAGTTTAAAATTCCCCAGAAATGTCTCTGCTGTCCCTTAATATTGTTGCCAGGTGAAAGAGCAGTATCAGTCAGATCTTTCTTAAAGCCTTGGAATGAAAAATAGGGGGACAGTCTTTGTTTAAGAAAAAAATTGAGTTAATCTCCTGATTTGTTGCATATCTGAAAGCAAGATGTCTTATTTTATGATGATTTATAGGAATGCATTGAAATTAGTTGTCTTTTTTTAAAATGATAACTTTTCATTTTCCTGTAAAATAGATGCTCTGATGATGTTGATAAACAATCCTGATTCAGTTTTCCTTCCCCTTGATAGACTTCTCCAGTGTCCTGAACATATTTCATCAAATTCCTCCTTGTTTCTGGAGTGCTTATATCACAGCATTTTTATGGGCCATGATTTATTTTCCTTTTAAAAATAACTTGTTCATCCCTCTCTGATTTCTTCTCCTACTTTGCAATACTTTTATTGACAAGCAGGTTTATTTTGCTTGTGTTAGAGATATAAAACATATTTACAGCAGCCACATTTTTAAATAGTTTTTCATAGTGTTTGTGTGTCTGAGAAAGGTCTCAGCCCTTCATTAAACATTTTAATTCCACAATGCCTACGTGCCAAGCAGATAAGCCCTGCTATGTCAGGTTCCACATGAAGAAAAATTACTGGATTCCCTTGATTCATCTCTGAGGCAGACTAGGGAGAAAAACAGAGCCAGCAAAGTGGGCTTGGTAGAGGAAATAGTAGTAGAAACAGAATAAACACCACATATACTGGTAACTTTCAAGTGGGAAATGCCACTGAAGTGAGACACCTTCCCAAAGTGGAAGATTGTTTAAAGAACACTTCATAGGGTGCTTGATAGGTTTAGTTCTCCCTATCCAAGGACTTTTAGATTCTTAGTGGCTTGGCTAGAATTCACTACTATTTCTCACAGCCACGAGTATCAGTAACCCCCAGGATAATACGATCCCTGCAAAGCCGTTATCAGAAGGTATTTTGTTTTTTTCTTCTCATGGCATGGTCTGTTTCAAAGCTTTCAGTGCCATTCCAACCTGAATTAAATAGCTCTGTTTTTTTTTAAAGTCCTGACTCATTACAGAGTATCACAACTTAAGTAGTCACCAATTTCCTTTATAATTCTTGCTTTTTTTTTGGCACAGGCTTGACACTGCACACCCATCAGTGGTAAAAAGCAAGACTTGGTCAAGTGTGATAAAAAAAATTAGGAAAGAGAAATGCAAAGTATTATAGTTGGGCAGAAACAATGACCCTCAGTAATTTAGGTTGGGAAACTTCTGGTATGAAACAGTTGTGTAAAACAGGATCCGAGGGCTGCAGTAGATTCCAAGCAGGAGCTCAGTTGATGAGATGAAGTTATTCAGAAGAGGGCAAATATGGTCTGGTGTTGCAGGAACAAAACTAGAGCCTGAAAAATAGGTGTTTCCTTCTGTTCACAGCTAGGTAGGTTGCACCTACTAGGGAAAAGTGCCCACTTTTGGGCATGATACTTCAAGAAAATGTAGTTTCACAGAGGATAGTCAAGTACAGAGCAATCTGATGAACCAGCAGCTGGAAAGGGTGGTTTGCAGAGAAAGTATGAATGAGATCAGGTAACCTGAAGAAGGACTGAAGAAAGGATATGTGGAATCTGAGATAGACAAGTTATACATGTTGTAAAGGAAAGAGAATAATAGGTTTCAGGGTTTGGAGTAGAACAGGCAAGAAATAGATTGCTTCAATTGCAAAACGGATGAGTGACACATATTATTAGGGCATATTGGTATTGCAAGCAGGTTAAATGTTCTCAGCTTCTGAGAAGGGTTTAATACCTGAATAGTCAGGACAGCTGGAAAATTCTCCTTGGTGTACTTATTTTTTTCTTCAAAGTCAGTACATGCTTTTTGAAATATAACACCTTATTTAGCCAGCAAGAAAAAGAAACTGGATTTCCTTGCTCTGAACTCGCATTAACTTCCCCAAAGCAGTTATTGCAGCCAGCATGAGCCTGTGGGAAGTGGAGCCCTGAGACTATAATCAGTCAGCAATGCACAGACCATTAGATGTGAATAAACAGTGAGACAGCCTAAAGCAAACAGCATTATTATATATTATATATTATTATATAATTTCTTTTCAGACACCCAAGAAAAGCAGGGAACAAACTGATTTGAGAAGAGCTCATCAGGTGACATTCTCCCTTGTGCTTTCCACTAAACCATCAGGACTAGAGCCTTCATTCAAGGAATGCCAGCCACTCTGTGAGGCCTTCCCAGGGAGTCATTGGGAATTTTTTTTCACAGTCTTACAGAGGAGTTGGGGTTGGAAAGGACCTGAGAGACTGGCTGGTCCATCCACCCTATTCAGCCTGGAACTAGCTGCCTAGGACAGCAACTCATCTGACATTTTATGTAAATTAAACACACTTCAGAGTGTGTTTTTCTTCTAGCTCAGAGAAAGATGCCAAGTAGCTAATGAGGGACACAGCATATTGTCAGTTTTCACTGTGGTCACAGAAAGCAGAGAATGTTTGCAATGTTTGGGTTGAATGATGTAGCACATTATATTTTCTTGATTGTATTTTCTATGGAACATATTGGGTAAAGAATTCCCTATACAGTGTGCCTCTGGAGCAACCACTGAAAAATAAATGGGATTACTTAAAAAAATTAAATTCTTAGTCATAGAGACTGAACTTTGAAGCAGGAAAAGTTTTTTACGTTATGAATGTGCTAACTTGCCGAAAGAGGTGATTTTTGCTGTTTCTCAAAGGCCTTCTGAAAATGAAAAAATCTTATTCTAATTCATCTTAAAATTGTTTCTTCAGCAGCAGTGTTTTCTGTACTTGTTTTTTGGTTTCAACAAAGACCATGAGTCTTTGAAAATATTATGGCAGTTCTATATCAGGAAGTAGTGAGCAGTTCAGACAGAAGTCTTCTGTTGACTGGAATATCAGTCTTTTTGGAGGGGTAAAAGTGTGTTAAACTTATAACAGGACAAAAACTATGGAATGACTGCAATGGGTACTCATCTAATATATGAAGAGGCTGGAATGAAACTGTCCAACTGATGTGAGTGGAAATGTCACTGCTACATCATAAATATTTAACCTGTCACTTGAATAATATGCAGGCACTCTCTACTTGTTGTTTGGATCTAGATGGCTGCAAAGAGGAATCTGTTTTTCAGATTTGTACTGTTTTTCCTTCCAGCTGCATAAGAATTTTCTTCTGATATTTACTGGTGCATCTCCCCAACTCACCTAAGCCAGCCTTTATTCCATGCTGGGGCAGCAGGGTTGGTAAGCACTGCCTTCTCTCTCTCACAAACCCCCAGTGTAAAATACCAAAAATACTACACTAAATCTGTGTCTGAAGGGCAGTGAGGCTGTGAGGAGAAACACCAGATTGTCTTGGCAGGTACACTGGCAAAGTCAGTCAATTACAGAGAAAGAGGAAGCTGATGAACACATTTGATGGTAATAGAGATACCATGCAAGAGAAGACAACAAAGGGATTCCAAAGGTGGCTTGCACAACCATTAACTGATGAATATAAATGAGGAGAGAGAATAGATTGACTTCCACATTCAAGTTTCAAAAATATATCTGTAATAAGATATTTCTTTACTAAACAGTACAGGCAAACTGGAGCCACAACAAAAAACAAAATTGGAAATTTGAGATGCTGTTTTTATCAAGTCCACTGCCAGAACCATATTTCTGCCTGATTAAATAATATGACAGCTCACACTGAAAAAAAAAGTCAGAGATTTCAGTCAGATACTTGGCCTTAAGTGCAAAAGTGTTTAGTGGACTACTGAAGAGGGAAATAATCTCACCTTACTTTCCATAATGTCATTCATATGTGTTTCTAGAATTATTTGACTGTATTCACTTAAACGAGGTTTTAGTAGAAACAGGACTCGGGGGAGTCCTGAAAAATATATTTTTCAGAGGATAATGAATAAAGAAGCACTACAGAGTGGCACAGTTTCAAATCTGGAGTCAATAGCAGAGAAGAACACTGATAGTGCCGAAGGGAGCTGCCAAGCCAACAAGGGGGATGGAAAGAAAGTAATAGAGTGGGAATCACAGGTCACTACAGAAAGGGTTCAACACTGATACTGACTATCTCATACATGGTTAGGGGATGCATTTATACCATCTCAAAAAATCCTAAAATTAAGTGAAAGTAACTTTTGTGCAAATCAGCTAAGGTTTTTATTTCTAAGGTTGATCAGGACTGAATAGAGTGATTGCATCTGATTTGGAAAACTTTTCCTGCAGAGAAATATCTCAAAAGGGGTGCTAAGATGATGGTGCCAGACTCTTTTCAGTGGTGCCCAGCAACAGGACAAGGAGCAATAGTCATAAACTGAAAACCAAAAAGTTTAATTTCAACATGAGGAAGAAATTCTTTCCATATAGGGTGGCAGAGCACTGGAACAGCTGCCCAGGGAGGGAATGGAGTCTCTCTCTCTGGGGACATTGCAAACTCATCCGCTCATGTTCCTGGGTGGTCCTGCTGTGGTCTGGTGATCTCCAGAAGTCCCTTCCAAGCCCAGTGTCATGGAGTCACTTTACCTTTAAGAGAGTTGGAGTTGCTGGGATCTGCCTGGAGTCTTTTCTCCTGACCAATTATCAGTCATTGCTGGGAATTGACAGCAGTTAGGCCATTAAAAAGTGGGATCAACTTGTGAACCCTACCTTAAAGTGTAAAAGCAGAGCTCTCTGGGTTCTCTTTGTTTTCTGGCTGTGAAGAGTGGCGGAGCTCCAGGCCTCCCGTTCCCTGCCCAGGCCATGCGGCCGGGCGGGGATGGGGCCGGGCCTGCCCCATCTCCCGGCCGGGAGATGGAGCGGGGGGGCCTGGGGAAGGTTTTCCTCGGGGCCGGGCCGAGCCGATCTCTGGCTCAGCTGCAGGTTTTGCTGTAACTACATTCACTAGAAACTGCCCAGTGAAGAGAGAGAGAGGCCCTGGACTTGCAGCGGGCTGGAGCAGCGACCACACTCTCCAGAGCAGCCATGAGGAACTTTCCGTCACAGACGGCTCCAGCTCCTGTTCGGCAGAGATCTCCGAACCATCTACAAAAGCCTGGGCAAGATTTTAACTCTTTCAATACCCAGATGAGACTTGCGGATTAATCTTTTTATCCAGAGAGAGAGAGAGAGTGATCAACATGAAAAGAGACTTTATAAACTACCAGTGACAGGAAAGAAAAGAAGCTTCAGGAAAGGTAGAGAATTAAGAAGATGCTTTAATTAAGCTGAAATATCTCCCTCTTAAAACTATGGAGATGGACAATGAAGTCCTGAAAAGAACTCCTTTAATTCATGATACAAGATCTAGAGAGGAATAGTGTTCAAAGTGTAAATTTGAGTAAAAAGTAATTATAGTATAGTGAAGTGCTGGGAGATTAAAAGCCTTGAGAGGCAATGAGAAAACTGTTTTCTGGTGAAGCTCACAGAAACAGATGAAGAAGACTTTTTTTTTTGCCTTTGAATAACTTATCCTTAAAAATGCTATCTCTAGACTCATGGCCCATACGCACTTCAGAGTGATGTGAAAATGGGAAGAGTGAACTCTAATAATAGCAGCTCTGGGCAGCTAACATTAGGGCAATGGAAAACTATAACAAAAATAGTTTTCTTGTGAGAAACTCCATAAATTAACGGGAAGAAACTTCTGTTTCTCTATAAAGACTGGTGAAAAGACTAGCAAGAATTGGAACTGTTTTAACCATCAAAGTTCCAGAGTTTTTGTCTCTGTTGTCATGTGAACGGGGAAGTGGTGGGTAGATAGGGGATAGAAGGGTTTTTCTGGAGGTTTATTCTGGTGTTCTTGTTGTTGTAGTTTGTCAATAAACTTTCTCTTTTTTCCCTTTTAAATTGTATGCCTGTTTTGCTCTTGTTCTAATCCATATCTCACAGCAAGAAGTAAGTAATTTTCTTAGTTATTGGTTTAAAACCACGACACCCAGCTACTCTGTGATTCTGTGACTCTGCAAATACTCTGCCAGAACTGTTGAATCAGCTCCAGCCCTAATTCAGATCTCCACTGAAAAGCATCTCGGCCTCTTAGCAAATATTATCCTCTGGATCCAGACATGTTGGTGGAGGTGGGAACTCCCAGATTAGTTTATCTCTTTGAGGCTGCCATCCTATGGACCTGCTGGCAGAGAAGAGTGTGATCACTCTCAGAAGTGCTGAAGGACAGTCAGCTGGTTTGTCTCAGTAAACCAGTTCAGACCCCACAATCAAAACTTTTGTGTAAAGGAGGATGTTCCAAAAGCTCCAGTTTTATCTTGGATTAAATGATGTACCATCTCATCTTTCTGAGTAATTTGGCTACTAACTTGCAAAACCAAGTTTTTGTAATTACATGCCTGCAAATACTATAGAAATCCAATTAAGTAAGAATTTAAACAAGAAGGATCTTTTTATAGGCTGTTGTGTAGTTTTATTTTGGTCAAAAAATCACTTGGAGAAAAAAGTTTCTAGGTTGGCTCAATGATCTGGAAAGTCTCTTGCAACCTTCACAATTCTGTGATTCTCTTATCTATACCTAATAGAAGAATATATGCAGGTCTCCTATTTATATGTATTTTAAGAGTTGTTATGGTAATTGGACTTATTCAGTATAATTCAGAGTACCAGTGATAGATCATTGTACTAGCAGATGGGGAAGGAACTAGCAATGCTTAAAAAATCAAATAACTCAAGTAAGAGCTGTGAGACTACTTCAAAATGCCATTATGAAATACATTCTAATGAATTAGTTCTGTTTGGTATTTGAAAGTTTATTTGACCCTATGAATATTCATGCAAGCTGCAATTTTTTTTAGCAGTAACATTCATTTAAAAACTTCAAATGAATCATGCCAATATGTGTTTGCCCTGAAAGTATTGTGAATTCTCAAATGACTCTGTTCGCATTCATTTTCCCATCTATAAAACTTATTCAAGTCCTTTTTCTTGCCCTTTTAAGTAGGATTGTATGGTGGAGACAACAAAATGAATACCCTGAGATTTAAGATGGTAACAGCACTGTATAAACAGCAAATTATAAGTAAAGAATGACAAAAGCAACTCCGGCCTGAGGCAGTTAATGAGAAAGTTATGGGCAAGAATGTGATCACATAAAATCCTTTTGAAACAATGTCAGCCAGCATATTTTGTGGAAATAAAATTATTCCTAGGGCCAAGGAGTAAACTCAGAGAGAGGAGCTTTATATTAAATTCATTTTTCAGCCACCTATGGCTAAGAACGGAAATAATGCCCTTTCCTCTTTTCCTACAAGATTGTACCCCTGCCTCTAAGATGATCAACACTTTTGCTGTAGCAAGTGTAGTATGAGCAGCAGATTATCTCACCACATTCCTAACAGACGTCAGGATATGGCTTTTAATAAACTTGATGCATTTTTAGCAATTATAATTCTGACAAAACCTCAGCATTGTAACCTAATGTGTGATAAAGCCTTGATTCTGGGAAGCAGAATGCCTGGATCTAAGTGTCAATATTAGGTTACTACCTCTCCTTGCTCTCAGGGCAGCAATTCACAGACACAAAATGCTAAAATCAGAGCTGAACAAAATCACAGCCAGTATCTGAGCTGGGGGATCCTGGTCTGGGGAACAGAAATCCAGGTTGATGCAAACACAGACCCAACACCAGTGACAGAAGAGTTGGTGTATGAAGTATTACAGATGCTTCAGCCCTAAGGTTTTGGGGAAAAATAGTTCATAACTTCAAGTGTCATTCCTTGCAGAAAATATTGATAGGCCTTGACGTGTTCCCAGAGGGTTATGAGAGCTGTGTGACATCATTGTGAGGCCTCTCATCATAATCTTTAGGAAGAGACTGAGGAGGTCAATGGACATCCTGGAAGTCTGGAACTGGCTGATACCACTCCCATGATGTAAAAGGACCACTCAAAGGAGAATCCAGGAAATTAAAGGCCCATTAGTCTTTCTTCATTCTGTGGGGAAATTATGAAAGGAATTCTCCCAGAGGCTGTCAAAAGTTAAATGAAGGAAAAGCACAAAGACAGATGGTGTTTGACAAATCCAGTTGCTACCCATCACAAAGTATCCTGCTCAGCTGATGTAGGCATTGCCTATCTGGATTTCTCCAAAAGTTTCAATATGCTTTCCCCCAGCCTCCTTCTAGAGAAGCTGGTATGTTACTGTCTTCACAATGGTCCATGGTCTGGGTCACCTCACTGTGGCATTCCAGTGCCTGAAGGGAGCACACAGGAAAGATGGAGAGAGACTCTTGACAGGGGCCTGGAGTGACAGGACAAGAGGTAACAGCTTCAAAATGAAAAAGGGCAGGATTTGATTGGATACTGGAAAGGAATTGTTCCCTGTGAGGGTGGTGAGGCCCTGGCACAGGGTGCCCAGAGCAGCTGTGGCTGCCCCAACCCTGGAACTGTCTAAGACCAGGCTGGATGGGGCTCTGAGCAACCTGGGCCAGTGGAAGATATCCCTGCCCATTTCAGGGGGTGGGAGAGAACAACCATTAAGGTCTCTTCCAACCCAAACCATTCCATGATGTTATTATTCTGTGATCCTTGAGATCACTTTCAACTTCACATTCTATGATTTTCCAGGAGAGTAACTGGCTCCTTAGCACAAAATAAATAATCCTGGAGGAGAAAAAATTAAGGTTTTTTTTTTCTCCTCTTCTTGAGCCTCAGAGTTACACAGAGAATTATGTTAGAATTACAGAGGAGCTGGTATTCACTTTGCTTTAAGGTGAACATCTCCCACTGTTGGCATTTGGGTTCATGTCATACCCCCAAACTCTAAAGCTGGTTGCCTTTAATAGACCCCTCTGCTCTGGCTCTGCCCAGGCTGGATTCCCAGCCACCACTGCTAGAGAGATCTCAAACCTTCATGAGCTAGGCCCTGACCTCCTACCAGTCAGGAGGAGGAGGAAGGAGTAGGAATAGCAGTTTTAAACACAGCACTTTTAACCCCCAGTGCTCACTCTGTCCTGGCAGACTAAGAGGTAAAACAATCAGGTAAAAATATTAAGGGATTGACTTTCTAATTATCAGTCAGGAAGATGGAATACTGGGAAAATTGAACCGTGGTTTGCAAATGGATTAAGTTGTTTTTGTATGTGAGGTATCTTAAGATCTTGAAATTGCTTTTTTCAGAACCCTCTCCTCTTGATAATATAGATGAATAATAATGAGAAAATAATGAGGACAGGTGAGCTCCAAATAATCCACTTTGTTTAGAACAGAGAAGTACCACATATTCCTGCCAGGCTTGTCATTTAGATGGAGATTTATTATAATGAAGAAATTGAATCATGTTCTTTGATACTGAATTATAAGAAAGAGAATTTTGAAATTACTCTTAAAAATGTCAAAAAACACATTTCCCCAGAACATGGTGAAAAAGCAGAGCAAGTATGATGCAGAAAAACCCACCAAAGAAATGTCTCTCAATCATGCCCATTAGCTAGAGAAATTTAGCCTTTTCCACTCCACATAGCACTCTCAAATGTAAAAATAATGACACAGTAGCACTGCGTGCTGAGCGGATAAAGAAGTTTGGGTCCCCATCCTCTTTCAGCTGAAAGATGGCTAAATATCTTATGTTTCTTTAATGATGTGTCTATTTTAGGCACAGCCAGGGCCTAAAAGCTCATGGACTTCCCACAAAGCACTTCATTTTTCCAGACCCATTAATACAGTCTCTGCCCAACCACCAGAAGTGTAGGCTTTGTTTCATTGAATTGGCAACAAAGAAGAGACTCAGCTCAGGTGTTTTCTGTCAGCCTTCTCTTATGAAACCAGACAGAATGATCAGAGCACAGGTGATATCAGGTCAGGTATGGTATATTCCTCTCAGGTTTCAACTGTTTTTCTTTGCAAGCAGCAACCATCAGTTTGGTCAGAGAAGCAAGTGTCTTGGTTTTAGAAGACAGGTGTCTGCTAGGGAGAGCAGGAGCCTCCCTTGGGAGGAAAGAATGTAGACCCCCTCCCTCCGAATTATTATAAATTTGAAATCAAGGGGCTTTCAGGCAGAGATCTGGGGATAGGAATAACAGTTCTTTACTAGTATAACCAGGCAAACAAACAACAATAACTACAGCATTAGCAAGAAAACAGAACCAGGGGCCCCATGACAGCTTTCTCGGCTGGGACGGGATGGAGGAGAGGCTTTGTTTCACAAACCCCTCGGGCAGCCAGTCCCGGTGCTCCTGCAGGGCTCTGAGGAACACTCGGCTGGAACAGCAGGGATGAGCAGAGATCCTGGGCCGGTGGCTGAGGTGGATCAGCAGCTCCGCGGCGGCAGCAGCAGCTCCGTCCGGGTGATGGCGAAATTCCCTTCTCCCCGTGGCAACAGCTCTGCACTCAAAGTGTTCTTCTCCAAAGCTGAAGAAAGGCCGCCAAACTGTCCCCACCCTCCTTTTTTCCTGCCCCCTTCCCCCCCTGGGCCCGGCCACTCTGTCTTTTGTCAAGCCCCCACTAAGTACCCACAGTTAGGTTGTCCCCTCAACTAATGGGTAAAAATTCCATGGGCAAGCCAGAACTAAAAAAAAAAATGGACACCTAACCCCCAACAGCAGGAACAAAAATATGTAGAGTAAAATCAGCAATATGATTCAACACTTAGAAAGTTGTCTGATACTGGGCTTTCACATTCAGAAATTGTGAGAGGGATGGTCATGCCTGGCTCTAGTCTGGAAAGAGGGAGTGAGAAGGAATTATGCTCTCAGGACACTGTTTAGCATCTGAGATGGGTGTGAAAGGGCTGCTTGGCTTGTTTTGGTATTTCTTGGAAATGTCTTCATATGGATGTGAAGGAATGAAGCACTGGCATAGAAAACCCCTCTGGTTCAGAGACAGGGAGATTGGCTGTTCTTCTTGAGGCCAGCAGGAGGGAAGAGCCCTTCAAAGAAAGGAGAAGTAGGGACTTTTCAAAAGGCACAGTGCAGCTGCCAGATTTCTGATTTTCTTCACTCCTCTGCATCTTGCCAGGTATGATGAAGTCTCTCACCTTTAACCTGCAGAGGTTCTTTACTAGGTTTCAAAATTTCACTCAGTTCTGAAAAACCTGCAAAACCCCCCTTGGTTTGGATGGTTCTATTTTGCATTTTGGCATTCAAGCAGCAGTATTTCAGTCTGGCCCTACCAGTCACATGCATCACAATGTAAAGTGACACCTTGCCTTGCCAGAAAGCTGAATGATTTTGATATTCTCTTCCCTCAATCTGGAAAGACAGTAGCCTGTGTGACTCCTTCTCTGGGAAAAGTATTCTGTGTGGGAAGGGAGGGTAAAAACAGCATTTTAAACCTAGGGAAGAAATTTCTAGAACAGCCTTTAGAGGATTCACTTATTCCTTGGGAGAAAACACTTTTCTGCTGTCAAAAACTGTGCAAGTTACAGAATGTGTCACAGAGACACATGCCTGTGGGTGACCCACTGAGGAGCCACTAGTGAGACTGCAGGTAAAGTCCTTTAAACACAAGCTCCTTCTGCTACCTTTTATGTAGAGTACCCTCATTTAGCCCTAAGTGTGTGAGTTATCATAGCTTATTTAGACCTATGTTAGAAAGTCTTGGCATTTCTTCGGCTTTTTACCCCAGATGTAATTTTCCCAAGCAATCATGTAGCCCACAGACTTGGATGCTGCAGGGTTTCTATCTCATCCACTGTGTTATAAATCTATACTGTGATATTGGCTTTCGCAAGTATTAAGATGAATATTATATGTTAAATACTTTTTGGCTATGTATGTACTTTTTTTCTTGCTAACAAGTTTTAAGCTTAAAGGAATCTCCTAAGTACAAGCAAGGAAACCCCAGAGGGCAAAGACAGTGGGGCCCAAGCTGTTATCTGAAGCCAAGATCAGACTGTTGGCAGCAGGGGGGAAAGATATGAAGCCCAGCTGCCCTCAAAGGAAGGATGAGGGGCCCAGACTGTTTTCAACACTGACCATTTGCAGAAGAAAGGAAACCAAACTCAAAATAATGCTCATCAGCAAGAATAATGATGACCAGCAAAAACAGTGCTGAACAGCAGAAATAGAAGTCATACAGAGCATGTTCTAAATAGGCAGAACCAGGGTGGGAACATGCTAAATACTTCTTGAATATGCATCAAACCCTCACAGCAGGATGGGATAAAAAGGGTGTTCCCAAGATACCAGGTGTGTTCCTGGCAAGGCGCCAGGGCACCCGGCCATTTTAACCCTTTGCTTTATTTCCTTTGTCTCCTAATTGTCTTTTTGTTTATATTAAACTTTTTATAATTTATTAAGTGAATCTCGTTTTTAACAACTGTAAGACATTCAACACACATTCACATGAAAATTCCTTAGTAGATTCATGCCAGTACAAAAAAAATCCAAACCCCAGTGTTCCATGATGCACAATAGAATGAACCTGTTATTTTAAGTTGAGAAAAAGCCAATCCAGCCACACTTCTTGAAGATAAAATTGCTGAGGCTCTGAAAACTAATTTCCTGTTTAGCAGTGAAATAATTGAAAGACTGAAGTTGCTCATGAGATTAGAAGGCTGTCTACTAGTTCTGTCTGTGAACAGACTTTCATGAAAAATGCCCTGCAGAAATATTTTTTGTCACTTACACATTTTCTTAGAAACAGAGATGTAAAGTAGTCACTGCAAAATGCACACTAAATAATATGATTGGTATAATTGCCTGAAAGTGGATGGCTATTCTTCAATGATCACAACATCGCAAACCTCTGAGGCAGAACATTTCTGTATTTGTACTTCATGTGCACAGCTTGGAAAAATATTTTTTCAACATTTTCACTGTCATCATCCACCATCTGTTCACCATCTAGAGCCCCCCACAAAGGGCTGGGAGGCTCCAGGATACATGGGAATGATACCCTGCTTCTGCATTATTCTGTAGGGGCAGAAAGACCAGGGCAACAAGAAATAAGTTCTTGTTCTAGAAAAGAGACACACCCGGTTTTTCAGAAATCTCTCCATTTGAAAATCTTGCACTTAGGGCTAAATCTGTCTAGGATGGCTGCAGCATCCTTAGATACATCTGTCTGTCTCGCGTCTCCAAAAGTTTTAATTTTCTGCATTGATAGGCCCACTATTATTATTTGTGCTGTTGCAGAACATGAACCAGGTCTCATAAAGCACTGAGTGGTTGCCTAGAAGAAGAGCTAGGAAGCCAAGCCACAGTGTACAGGAGACTTGGAAAGGAATCTTGGTTTCATCTTTTACTTGTCAGATCTGACATTGGTGGGTTTTGGCATTTTTATATTCTCCACACCTCAATTTATGCACCAGAAATTTTCTTATATAATCAATGAGGAAAGAGAGAAGTTTCTCCAGTCGTGGTGCAGAACAGGATCCTAACCTTGGGTGTTTCTCTGCCCTGTGGAAGAAAATCTGTCTCTGTGCTGATCATTTAGGAAGACTAAGCAAGCCAAACCCCATCATACAAACGCCTTTCTATCTTCTCTGTGTCCTGAATGCCTACTTGTGAAGTAGGAATTAATATTCATTTTCCTCAAAGAGAATAAACTAGCAGGTGCCCATATAGATTCATGGTAGAACCACTAAAATATGGTTGTATATTTGTATATATACTTATATTTTTATAATATATCACTGTATATTTGCTTTTCAGCTTTGAAAATGAATTCTTTCTTATTGTGTTAACAGGTATTAGGATACTTCAACCTCAAAATTTAGACATTTTTTGCTTTTCACAGAAAAAAAAAAACGAAGATTGAAATAATTTTCCTTATAAAGACTTGAAGAGTTTAGAAACAAAAAGAAAATGTAGAAGAAATAACATAACTGAGTCAGTTCAGTTTCCTAGAGTATACTTATTTTTCTATGCAAAGCAGGAACAGTAATAGATAAAGGAGTTCATCCATATTAACCAGAAAGTGGAGCTAACAGCAAATGGGAAAAAAACAGATTATGCTCACCAGACTGTTGAAGACAAGCAAGAAAAAAATTCATTGTTTTGTCATTGACTTCAAGGGGATTGAGCAAGGCTGCAGTTTGGTTATCTGTAAATAGCAGGGGTTGAGTGAAGGTGGTCATGGCTCTTGCAGATTCAGAACAGGCAGTGCCAAGAATGGCCACGAAAATAATGAACTATGTTGCAATGAGACATTTAATACACCTGGATGTGCACAATCCTTTATTTTGTAGACAACCTGGGTAGCTTCAGCACAGTGAAAATGTCTTTAAGAATCTGCTGGGGTACTGTATTTGAAACAGATCTTATAGATGTAAGTACTACTTATTCCTGGTGTTCTTGGTGATATTTTTGGTTAGATCTTTTCTAGTGGTAGATGGTGCTCAGACTTATCCTGCTGAGGACCTGGTGACTCATGTGATAAAACACAACAATCTGAGATGACCTGTGAAGTCATGAATTTTTTAATGAGGTCTATGCATAAAAAGGGGACTAGTGGTGAAAGAAACACTATCTTGACTTTTGGCCACACAGTTTGTATTCAGTCCTCATCTCCTCAAATATGCCTCAATTCCCTTCTCTACCGTTGCTGAAAAATAAGATTATTCAGGCATTGCCCCTTTCAATGGCCTCCATATAAATAGCTTATCTGCACAATGAATTGGTTAGCCTGAGAGACAAGATTTAGAGGCTGGGCAGAGCACCTTTGCATTTATTTCTCTAGTACAATCCTTTTTATCAGCATCCTCCAGGCTTGCTTCACTCTCTGTTTGTGGGAAATAATGAATTGAGCAAATATTTTTAAAGAATATTTTCTATTTAACAAACCATGGTTTCTGTTGTTAGCATCCTGAGCAGTGGTAGAAGACAGAGTGACTTTCTAGGTGGCAAAATAGCCATTAGGCTGATAAATCAAACTTTTATAGGACATTTCACATTTTCTTTTGTCAGCTGTCCAGGTTACTTTGAAATTGGACTTGAATTCTCTTACCAGCACCCCACCACTCCCCAGCTTAGCCACAGGTAATGTGGTATGTTCAAGGTAGTCTCGGCTCTTTCGTGAAGCCAATTTGTGGGATTTTGTTTGCTCCAAGAGAATTTTGGAGTTCAAAGCCTCAGTCTCCAATAACTGCCTTCAAAATCTTGAGGAAAAGCGAGGAAAACCTGTGGTTGGAATCACAACTCACAGAGTCCAGTTCGTTTGTGGAATGACTCTCTGAAATTCTTGTTGCAGAGGGATCCGACCACTGTTTTCATTTCTATATGCATATTCATTTATATGCACAAATAAAACAAATAGCCCACTCAGCTTATTTACACACAGTTCTCTCCAGTTGATCTGTTGTTTTCTCCTCTCTCGAAGGTCTGCAAGGCTTGTTATTTGATCTCTAGGAACTGTCTGACTCAAGAAGGCAGCTTTGCTCTTCATCTCCTGGGAGGCAGCGCTTATTTCAAACCAGATCACAAAAAATAGTAGCAACTTGTTGGAAAGAAGGAAAAGTAGACATTAATCACTGGCAGGAAGAAGAGAGAACATCCTTTAAAGATGGTTTATCCTTTAATTCACAGATTAATGCACATTTTCTTTAGCTATGATGTATTGGAGATGTGGAGCTTCAGCTGGTGTGTCACAGCTGTGTCACCTCCAGGCATCAGGGCCTGCGAAGGGGGATTCCTCTCAATTTGTAGTTCGGGCAGCTGCTGATGTGAAGTTGTCAAATATCACAACTATAAAACATCTGAAAGTTAATCAGTCTACCAAGTGCAGTTTCTTCCTTCTTTCACACATAAACATCACTTCACATTAGATTAGCAAGTGCAGAGATGAGTGGGTAATGTATAATGAACAATTAGTCTAATTGTGTCTGTTATGAGGCGAGGATGAAGTGCTGAGACTGGATCTCTGAAATAATTCATATATTCCTAGTAAACAATTTTGCCATGTGAATGTCCTGTAATTCATTGTGAATTGTTGAGCTTCAGCCATGGTGACGGTTGCTAAGTTATAGAAGTCACTGGGATTGCTTGTGTTTCTCTAATTAGATTATTTGTGAGTCCAGACTAAACATGGTGAATTTAAATTTTTAGAACTGAAAACATCATCACAGTGGAATAATAACTGGAAACTGAACATTTGAACTCAATATCTTTGGCTTTAAAGCAAAGTCATTTGGATAACTGGAAAATTAATACAGAAGACTGATACACATCATTATATTTACCTTTTCTTCCAATGAGAAGGCTATTTAATGAAAATGTTTTTATTCCTCCAGGTATAACAAAACTTCTTTTAGCATCTGCATTTAATTTCTATGTTGCTCATGGAGGTCTATTCCATTAATTAACTGTTCACTTGTGGAGTTTGCCAAGGTCCCAGACAGTGACATAAAACCCTGTCTGAAATGAAATTTAAATACTTACACCAATGTCACCAGCACTGTGATTTCATCCTTTGTTCAGAGTGCCTTCATATCACAGGAGAATCATATTTGGATCTAGGTTTGATGCTGCAAAGCAAAATATTGGGATTTCTGGAAGTGGAAAGAGAAAAGCTGAGTGAGTAAAGGCCAGTGGAAGAGTTCCTAGAGGTCCTCAAGTGTCCTACAGTGCCAGTGTCAGGTCGCAATGATTGAATCATGCCTGGATGGTGGCTTGAGCTGCTTAGAGACAGTGATTTATCCCACTGAAATGTTCTGGCTGTACATCTGAGCCTGTCTGCTGCTTTATCACCTTCGCCTCATGCAGTTTTAAAAAGACTGGCTTTCCTTCCCTTGGTATTTCAGTACTGGCAGCTGTGTCAGGTGTGCCCCCAGATCATTGATAAGGGAGTTTTCCCTAGGATGCCTCTTTCCTGCCTGTTTGTAGGGATGATAAAGGCTCTTAGCATTAGGGCATCCTTCCCCTGTGTAATGTGTCAAATCCATAGCAAGGAGACTTGTAACCAAAGGGTTTTGATGCATCCAAAACCTGTCATGGTCGGTTATTTACCTGTGCCATTAGGATCCAGCTCACAGATGGATGCAATTGGGCACCTGAGTAGATTATTTTTCACCCTGCCCTTTTTTTTTTTTTCCTTTTGTTTTTCTTTTAGTTAGGTTTTTGTTTTGTTTTGTGTTGTTGTTGTTGTTTTTTGGTTATTTTTTGTTTCATTTTTTATAATTTAGTAATCAAACCAAACATTTTTTCTTATGTCACTGCTGGTTTGTAAAGGCCAATCAGCATATGTGAATCTAAGAATTCTGGTAATAAAGGGCATCCATATGCTCAGAAAGAAATTATTTTTTTTTCTTTGCTTCGGCCACAGCACTGTAGCTGTGGCATTTCTAAAAAGCTGTGGATTGTTAAGAGGGAAAGGAATTATAATTCACAGGTCCTCACAGCTCATGGGGTGGTTTTCATCAATTATCACCCCAAGTTCTTCTCTCAGAGTTTCTCTGTCCAGGTCCCTCTGGATCCATCCCTTCCCCCCAGCCTGTGACTGCACCCCACTGCTTGGTGTCATCAGTGAACTTGCTAAGGATGCCACGATCCCACCATCCATGTCACCAACAAAGATGTTGAACAGTATCATGTGGATCTTGTCTCAGACTTCTCAGGTTCATGTTCTTATTTGGGACATTAATTTCTCCTTCCTGGGTCAGCTCTGTGTGTCAGTGATGGATGAGATCAGGTTACAAATCTGCACAAAGTCATTAACTCACCACACCAAGTGTCACACAGGATGGATGAATTCAATAAGAAGTGAGCTCTGGTTTAACTCTGGTTTATATCTGGTACTCCTGATGAGACCTACCAAGCCAAATTCAAACCTTCAGGTGCATCTGTAAGGACTTTCTGTACCAGTTAACTGTTTAGTTTACAGTTTTACAAACCCAGCAGATAATTCAAGACGCCAGGAGCTTCAGGAGTCCATTGTAACAGGGGCTGTTTGAAAGTCAGAAAGTGAATGTTGCTTTTCAGAGATTATTAAAACTTTTCAATTCCCTCTATAAAATATTCAGGAGAGTCCAACAGAGATTTAAATTAAAACACATTGTATGCATTTTAGTGGTTACCACCTGTGACCTGGCTGCTTGTGTCACTGATGTAATGGTGTTTTGGGGAATGCTGTTCCCTGGGGTTGCTCTGTAATTGGCTCCTGCACTTTGTCCTTAACATGTTTCCAGCATGATTTGGGCAGATGCAGATCCCTCTTAACCAAATCTTATGTTGATAGTGTTTGTAAGAAATACTGTCTTGTGACACAGGGACAGCAGGTTGTCCTTGCTGCTGTGCTGCCCGGATTCCCCATGGGTGGTGATGCCCTTGTCCTCACGAGACTGTACTGAGAGGGACCAGGACTGCATGAGGGACAGTGCAGTTGTTGTCAGTCCCACCAAATGCTGAAGCCTCTTGTACAAAATCACAACGGTAGTTTTAAATAAATTCCTGGAATCCTAGAATCACAGACTGGTTTGGGTTGGGAGGGACCTTAAAAAGGTCATCCAATCTCACCCAGTGCCCTGGGCAGGGACACCTTCCACTGTCCCAGGTTGCTCCAAGCTCCATCCAACCTGACTTCGAACAATTCCCGGGATGGATCCTTTTTCTGCACAGCAAGCATCAGGAGTGTGTCAAATGCAGCCTGTTTTGGAATATCCATGGGTCTTCTCATAAGGGTACCTGAATACTTCCTGATTCCTACAGAACTAAATCCCAACAAAGCCTGTGAGACTCAAGAAAGGTATAATTCATTTTCTACAGATGAGAAACACAGTAGGTTAATCGTATATTCCCTTTAGCAAATTACCTCAAAATCATGCAGTAATGGATGTTATTTTCAACAAAATCTTTATTACATCTCTTTGAGTCCAGTGCCCAACAGAGGCTCCAGGAGATCAGATAATGAGTGTGCAGTCACAATACACAGCTCCACACACGACTTCATCTGTGTGGTTCTATCCCAGAGTCAGGAGAAGAGATCATTCCCACCCCATCTGTCAACAACCAGGGGTATCTGTTGGCATTTTCTGATGGCAGCATGAGTCCAGTGGGGATCCATGGGCATAATTTTGTGCTTCCAGGTGGTTTTGTTGGTTCATGAAGTTGTAGAGGCAGAAATTGAGTCAGTGTTCCCTTTTGACCATAGTTTATTTCTTGGGTAAAATAAATTTCTTTCACTTACTTGCTGGAAAGGTAAAACAACCAAGGATCATTTAGAGATTTATTTTTTTTTTTCCCCTCAGGTTGCTTTTACAGCATCTTCCTGATGGTAAAATATTGATTTATGGGATACAAAATGACAGCCTGCTGCAAAAGAAACACCACCATTTTTTCAATGCAAAAGCTGTAAAAGCAAAAATTGTTAATCTTCTGCTTCTAAAATTCAAGATAGTTCCTTTCATAAAAACATATCACATCAGGTTCCTGTGGCTTTCCCCATTCAATCTGAATTTCTAAGCACTAAAGAAATCTCATTATTGAGAAGTAAACTAGCAGCTCCCTGGTAAAATGGTCACAGCAGTGTGATATAGAGCCTGTACCACATTCAGGAGAATATGCTCATCACTTATCCATGAGGCTCATGATGCTTAAATGCCACCTACAACAGAGCTCCTGATCTGGCAGCCCTTCTGCTTCCCCTTTTTGCCTTTAATAAAGCAAAGGTTAAAAGGCTTACAATACATATTACTTTGAAAGTCATGTTTCCCGCAAGTGTGCCTTGCAATGACACAGGGAACATGAATTTTATGAGAATACTTAACTCTGTGGACTTGGACGTCCAGGTCTCGGCAACCCCAAAAAATGTTTAAATATGTCTCTGAGGTTTTCTTCCTAATACCATACCTGTCATTTTAGCTTTCCATCCATCCCCACCTCCCTTTCAGCCCAACTTACTAGTTTTTGGGGTTTTTTCTGTTCTTTCCCTCAGTTCTCCCAATGTGCCTTTTAACCCATCTCACTCACCTCAGACTGCAGTCAGATCTTCCTTTTTTCCACACTTCAGCAGTATCCCACAGTTTTTTTGATTGTTCAAATCAGAAGAATTTAAAGATCTTGCTTTGATTTTTCTCTCAGCCTGATTTGCTTTAGACTTGGTTTTAAATGATGATTTGTAGAAGGGTTGTAAACAGTATTAAAAAAGGTTCTTTCAAGGCTTTTAGTTCTCTTTTGTTGGTTTTTTTTTTTTTGTGAAGAGAAATCTGTTACATAAGTGATCTAGCATACGAACAGTCAAAAAGTAAATGGATGGGGAATTCCTGAGAACTGTAGATCAAAGGTGTCTAATGGGAGGTTGCTTCAAAGGAAATCTGGGAAAAAGAAAAAAAACAGGGGAATACCATGAGGAATACCTTGCCCAATTTATTCCTACATGTCTGCAATTCTGCACACAAAAGGATCCTGTGCACAGGATCACACAACTGCAGTGTACACATGGGGACACCCCCTTGAGAATTTGAGACCCCCTGACAGGGAAGAGGAAGGAGTATGTTAAGAATGGGCCAGGACTTTTGGACTGCAGAAATATCTGTTGAAAGTATTGAAGAATATCTGTTGCATTGGTGGTATGGGTCAGTGGAGGAGGTGATCATGGTTGTATTTTCAGACAAACCAAATTAAGGGAGAGGGTATGTGCCAGTGGAGGAGCTGTAGGTCAGCAGCTAGTGAGAGGAGATAGAAAAAGTTTTTTGGTCTGAGCAGTTACAGTTGTAAAAGCTCCAGGCATAGACATAGAACAGGAGCCCTATTCAGTCCTCCTGAATTCAGTTTTTCTTTCTGCCAGAGACATCTCAGAGCTTTCCTGTTTTCTATCCCCTCCATGTGAACATATACACACGCACACACACGAACACACTCGCTCTCTCCCTTCCAGGCTCCCACAGATCTTTGAAGTACTTATCTTTGTACTTTCAGAACTGAAACTAAAACAGTTCTGACACCTGAAAGCATATTCAGTTTGCTGCATTGTAATTTTTACCTTTTGCTGCTCACTGCTGTTCCCTGAAAGCAGCACACAAATGCTTACCCCTTAAAAGATATATTTCTGGTAAGAATGTAGACATATTCAGGGGAAAAATTTGAGTTATTACTGATTGGTGAAAAATGTCCTACTCTGTATGGGTGTTTTTTCCCCTAGGAGATGATGCAGTGACACCTTGTCTGTGTGCTCCTTTTTGAAAAGTATATGCAGGGTATTGGTCATCTGTGCTTTGCTTTTCTATTCCTAGAGCTAGGCAAGACCTTGTCTGTGCTCCCATTTGTGGGTAGGTGGACTAGATGGTCTCGTAAAATTTATTTTTTAGCTCTATTTGGGTTTTGACGTGAATATGCAAATGGAATCTTTGCATCACAAGTACTAACATACAAATAGAAAAAAAAGCTTTGCCTGCATTCAGTTTTCTTATTTTTTACATGGTAGCAAAATCACAAGTGATCTATTAAGCAGCCAGAATAAAGTTTCTGGATGATACTGATCTTGTCCTCTAAAATGGGTGTAAATTCACTCCTTTTTAGGAGTGAATTGGGAATATACATGTCAAAACAATGCAAAACCCAAGTTGTGCAGCTGCAGACATTCTGCTCAGCTCTCCTCATCTGGTGCCAACTTCCAACAGGTTTCACAATCTGGGCAGTGATAAAAAGGGGGAAAAAAAAGGCTTATAATTTCTCCCATAATTTCCACCTGCAATCCCAGAGAGTGAAGGAGAAATGAAGCCATAAATAGCAAGAAAGATTTGTCTGACTGTGCAAGATCAGAGCATTGATTCAGCCTTGATTGGGCTCCCCACTGCTTTCCTTTCGTTATTTATGTCAGGTTAACCTCTCATTTTCAGCAATGACATCTGTTCCCTATCTACTCATTTCAGGGAACATACTGCGGTTTTCATTTTCTCAGCTGTTTTTCCTTCTTCAGATTACTTTGGAGCAAAGCTGCTGGAGTGGGTTTTATTTGAATAATGCCTAATTCTAAATGAATGTGCTTGGTTTGAGATAGGACACAAGATACAGTGCAGTACATTCCATAAAACCTACCAAACACATACAAGATGGAATCAAAACCATCAGGACCTAATGGAGGAAGCAAAGACAGAGGAGAATACAGGCTGAGCACCTGAGAGCATGGAGGTGGAAGCTCCCAGACCCATGGGCAGGTCTGTTCCACATGAGAAAAAAGCAATCATGGAATACCATGAAGCTGCACAAAACGGGCAGGTGAAATGTCACCCTCAGGTGTCTCAACAGAATCCTACATCCACTTGATGCTAGAATCTGCTTTTGGTCATCACTTGGTCCAATGAGGTCTTACAGCTCTATTTCTGAATTTAGATTAGTCATTCTCAGTGTGAATAGAGTCTGTTTTCAAAGGAATCCTTTGTAAGACAGTTGGATGGTTCCTCTCTATCCTCTCTCCCCTCCCCTCTATTATCTCTGTATTTCACTCTAGGTTTATTCTACTGCTATAAACCTTTGCTGCTCAGGGAAATTAACATTACAAAAGCAAAGACTCAAAATCTTTGTGGAATTTTCTCTGACTCTTATCTTCAGAAGGGAAGTTATGATAACCATTGCTATCCCATTGTGTATGTTGTTAAATCAACCAGGCCATGTAACAAACTCGCAAACTGAAGGCTTTTAAAATAATCCAAACATCTCATAGCAAAGCTTGTCTCCAAAGTATTCAAATTTTACCCAAATCTTCACAACTTCCTTCGTAAAAAGGTTTTAACTTATTCAAGAATTAAATTAAAATATACAATATGTACCACACCTACGAAAGAATCCTTTCCCTTGTGCATATATTTATTGTCTAATATTTCTCTACTGTGTTGTATAAGGTATTAAACATAATTGAATACATGTTAAGAAAAATGTGTTCAGGCATAATTACACAAAAAGATTTCTGTGGAGGCTTCACATGGACGGGAAGTGTCTGTGTGTATCTATTTTAAAAGAACTTAATGAGATGATGCGCTTAAAGAAAATTTTAAAGATCATTTTCTCGTTTGCTAGAGCACACTTTTCCCCTGGCTTCTTCAATCTCTAGTACTTCCAGCTGTTCCTAATGGTTTTCCCAATGAAGCAGCTGTGTTTATGGGACTCTCTTATACTGAGATGTCTGGGTTACAAAATGTTCAATATATTCACAAGTTTCTCCCTGTGACAAACTCACAAAAAAATCCAGGCATTTTTGTCTTGTTTAAATCTCCAGTTACCCATTGAAATTAATGTTTAATAGAAAACTGACATGACTTTATCCAAGTATAGCTGAAAAGAAGTATAGATAAACTTCAGTCAAGAATGAAATCCTTCTCTGTTTTTGTGACATTCACCTGTTCTGGCATCAGGTTTTCAGACTCACAGCATAAGAAAAATCTTGACTGTGTTGGTACAAATGAGGGATAAACTGATCCCAAAACTATGTCACCCCACAACTGGTTTTCTTCAGGGATGCACTACTTCCCCCAGTTCCAGGATGCTGTATTACCTTTAAAGCCTTGAATCTTCAGCTTAGTCCCAGGTGCCTCCTGGTTTCACTACTGGTTTTTTCACTGTACTTTTCTGAAGTCAGAGAAAACAAGACACATGGGTCTTGCATAATTTTCAATTTCCCCACAGAGTTATAAAAAAGTTTAAGAACCAATGCTAGTAGATCAATGCTGGTACTGCTGGAACCCAAATTAGCTTCAGCCCTGTGCCATATGCCAATTAGCAAAGACAAAAAGGGAAGCAATATTTAACTATGCCAATCTTTGCCATCTCTTTTATGTGAAATGCCACTTCAAAGCACCTTTATTGTTTGTTACAAGATCACTTTCATAAGCATCTAGCAAATTGTCCTGGGTTGATTATGATGTTAAATTGTATCCCCATTCGTCCACCTAACCCAGACACAGGTTCTGTATTCTTAAAATTTCATGTAAGAGTAAAAGTGAGTGGAAAAGAAGCACCAAGTCTGTTATCAGACTGTACTTGCTCCCCCTGCATCGGGAGTTTTGACTACAGCACAGACAGACAGCAAGACACAGATCGCCTTGGCTTTCCAGCTAGCCGGAGCAGAGAGGTCTTCCTGGACTGTTTTCTTTCCCTTTTTTTGAAACGAATCGAACCTGCTCTGGACTGGGGACTCGGGGGAGCACCGGGAGCTTGCACCCGTGGACTACCGGGAGCCCAGCCTGGGCAGCGGCATTTTCCAGCGCCAGAGGGACTGATAACAGAGCAAACACCCCCAGGAAAGAGACCCTCTGAAGTTTGTCATCTCTTCTGAAGGGCGAGAGGTTTTGTAATTTGATATCATTCATTTTGTGCTGGGTAGTGTTGTGCCTGTGAAATAAACAGGTTTTTTCCACTCCTCTCAGAGAAATCTCTTCCTGAACCGGTTGGGGGGTGGGGGGAAAGGGCCACGTGGGTTTGCTTCCCAGGGGGAGCCCCACTGGAGGTTTTCTCCCAAATTTGCCCTAAACCAGGACAAATACATTCATTGGTGCCCAACGTGCAGCATGAGAGAGTGGAAAAACCCTGTACTGATTGTACTGAAGTGGCAATTACTTTGTATTGGGATAAGATAAAGCAGTCCCTAGCCATCCAGCCATGCTGTTTGAATTAATAATGTCTTTTGGGGTGCAGGCCTTCATGTGTTTCTGGTCGCTAGGCTTTTTTGAGGTTTTAATACCTTTATGGTCCCTTGGTTTATTTTCTTATCCACAGCTAGCCCTGGTATTGTCCCTAACACATAGCTTTTACGGTAGAGGGGCACAGATTAGAATAGCTATTGGGCTGGGCTTAGTGATTATGATTTCTAAGAAGTTTATTCAGGTGCTGGAGTCTGTTCCAGGTATAAAGGATTCATGGGTATGGTTATGCACTCAGTTTGTTAGAGGAGGAGCAGGGAATGAGGCTTTTCAACCTTTCCTTTCCTTCTTCTCCTCTGAATCTGTTACATCACTATTGGAGAGTGTTCAGTTTCCCCTGAATGTTAAAGAGACCATCTTTCTGGCATTTAATCTGGTAAGTTTCCTCTATACAGTCTTCCAACTGTCTAGAATGAAGGCTGAGATTTCTAGAGGGACTGATGAGACCCCTGAACCAGGTGTGGAAAATCCTGAGTGGGGTGGAGAATGGGAGGATATGGGCCAAGTTCTGAAGCAATTTTCTGACCCTATAGTTTGGGACTTTCCACATGAACAAATTCAGAATCCAGCTGAGGTGGGGAAATACCTTAAAGAGAAGTGTCAGGATGATTCCAAGGAAAAAAAGATCATTGCAGTAAGCTGGGCCCTGGCATATGCTTATCATACATTGCTAGATACTGTAGGGCAGCAGACAGGAGAAAGGGGACAGGGAGATAAATCAACAGTTACCCCAGTTACTCAGGCTGCAGCCAACCTCCCAGTTACAAAGCTGGTAACTAAACCAGACAGCAAGCCTCAACCCATAGCTGTTGCCACTAGCACAAGAAGTGGAAAGTGCATGGACAAAACCGATCAACCAGTAGATGATGATGATGATAATGATGATGCAGGAGAAGGACCCTCAACACCTTCTGACATAAAATCAAGAGTCAAAGCAACTGGCGCAAGATCAGAGGCTAATATTGAGTCCTTTTTCCTGAAAGACCTTCGTGGTGTGAGGAAGGACTGCACTTGACGACCTGATGAATCTGTAATTAGTTGGTTAGTCCGTCTGTGGGACGCCGCAGGTGAAGCTACAGTTCTGGATGGCACTGAAGCAAAGCATCTGGGATCTCTGTCACACGATCCGGTTATCGACCAGGGGATGATGAGGGGGGCTGACCCTTATAGTCTCTGGGCACAGGTCCTGGAAAGTGTAGCCCAAAGATACCTGTGTGTAAATGATCTTTACATGCAGCAAACACAATGGAAAACCATCGAACAAGGGATCCAACGCCTGAGAGAAATGGCAGTGGCAGAGAGTGTTTTTTTCAGATGACATACCAACTAAGAATCCAGACTTGGTGCCATGTACATCCGTGATGTGGCGAAAATTGGTACGACGTGGGCCACAAGAATATGCTTTAGCAATGATGAAACGGGATGAAAGGGAGGAGACCGTGCTGGATATGGCAAAGAAGCTTCGAGCATACGCAGATGCCGTGCATAGCCCCACACATGCAAGAATCGCAGCTGTGGAAACACGTCTGCAGAAATTAGAAGATAAGATAGAGGAGAATCACAAGAAACTTAGAGATGAGATTAAAGAGGACCTTCTCCAAATCTCAGCACTACAGATCAGAGGTCCTGGCACTCAACGCAGGCGTTCCCCAGATCGGGAGAGAAGGTATACCCCACGAGCTGAGCTGTGGTTCTACCTGCGTGATTGCGGAAAAAACATGAGGAGATGGGATGGGAAATCTACTGCAGCTCTGGCACAACGGGTGCGTGAATTGAAGGAAGAGAAGAGTCACAAAGGAAGTTCTAGCAAAAGGGAAGCAGCTCCAGTTGTCCGTAGCCGAACTGCCAGGTATAATGATGATGACGACATATCCGATCCCCTTGAAGGAACATCCAAGACATATACCCAAGGAAAGAAGGATCACCAGGCTTAGAGGGGCCCTGCCTTTAGCCAGGTAAAGGCTAGGGAAAATCGTGTTTTTTGGACTGTGTGGATTCGTTGGCCTGGCACATCAGAACCACAAAAATATGAGGACTTGGTTGACACTGGTGCACAGTGCACATTAATCCCATCAAGACATGTGGGGGCAGAATCTGTTTCTATTGCTGGTGTGACAGGGGGATCACAAGATTTTACCTTGGTAGAAGCAGATGTGAGCCAGACTGGAAATGAGTGGAAGAAACACCCTATTGTGACTGGCCCAGAGGCCCCATGCATTTTGGGCATAGACTACCTCCGAAGTGGGTATTTAAAGACCCAAAAGGATTCAGGTGGGCATTTGGGATAGGAGCTGTGGAGACAGAGGGTGTCCAGCAACTGAACACCTTGCCTGGACTGTCCGAGAATCCATCTACAGTAGGACTTCTCTAGGTGAAAGAACAGCAAGTACCAATTGCCACCTCGACGGTGCACCGCCGACAGTATAGAACAACTCGAGATGCTGTGATCCCCATCCACAAGATGATCAGAGAGCTGGAGAGCCAAGGGGTGGTCAGCAAAACCCACTCACCCTTCAACAGCCCCATCTGGCCTGTGCGTAAATCTGAAGGAGAATGGAGATTGACTGTGGACTATCGTGCATTGAATGAAGTGACTCCACCGCTGAGCGCTGCTGTGCCGGATATGCTGGAGCTCCAGTACGAGCTGGAGCCCAAGGCAGCGAAGTGGTACGCCACTATTGACATTGCCAATGCATTTTTCTCCATTCCCCTGGCAGCAGAATGCAGGCCTCAGTTTGCCTTCACGTGGAGGGGAGCGCAGTACACCTGGAACCGACTGCCCCAGGGGTGGAAGCACAGCCCCACCATCTGCCATGGACTGATCCAGGCTGCCCTGGAAAAGGGTGAGGCTCCAGAACATCTACAGTACATAGATGACATCATTGTGTGGAGGAACACAGCAGCAGAAGTGTTTGAGAAAGGAGAGAAAATCATCCAGATCCTCCTGGAAGCTGGTTTTGCCATCAAGAAGAGCAAAGTTAAGGGACCAGCTCGTGAGATTCAGTTCTTGGGGGTAAAGTGGCAAGATGGATGGCATCAGATTCCCACTGAGGTCATCAATAAGATCACTGCAATGTCTCCACCAACTAATAAGAAGGAAACACAAGCTTTCTTAGGTGCCATAGGGTTTTGGAGAATGCATATTCCTGAATACAGTCAGATTGTGAGCCCTCTTTACCTGGTTACCCGGAAGAAGAATAATTTCCACTGGGGCCCTGAACAGCAGCAAGCCTTTGCTCAGATCAAGCAGGAGATCGCCCATGCAGTAGCCCTTGGCCCAGTCAGAACAGGACCAGATGTGAAGAACGTGCTCTACTCTGCAGCCGGGAGCCATGGTCTGTCCTGGAGCCTTTGGCAGAAGGTGTCTGGTGAGACTCGAGGCTGACCATTAGGAGTTTGGAGTCGAAGCTACAGAGGGTCCGAAGCCAATTACACCCCAACAGAAAAACAAATTTTAGCAGCCCGTGTAGGAGTCCAAGCTGCCTCAGAAGTGATTGGCACAGAAGCACAACTCCTCCTGGCACCCCGACTACCAGTGCTGGAGTGGATGTTCAAAGGAAAGGTTCCTGCTACCCACCATGCCACCAATGCCACATGGAGCAAGTGGATTGCTCTTATCACGCAGCGTGCCCGTATTGGTAAACTGAATCGCCCTGGGATTTTGGAAATAATTACAAACTGGCCTGAAGGTGAAAATTTTGGTCTCATAGATTAAGAGCAAGAGGAAGTGACACGGGCTAAAGAAGCTCCACCATATAACCAGCTGCCAGCAGAAGAAACATGCTATGCTCTGTTCACCGATGGTTCCTGTCGCATCATAGGGATGAACTGGAAAGCAGCCGTATGGAACCCCACACGACAGGTCACAGAGGCCACTGAAGGAGAAGGTGGATCAAGTCAACTTGCGGAACTCAAAGCTGTTCAGCTGGCCCTGGACATTGCTGAAAGATAGAAGTGGCCAAAGCTCTACCTCTACACTGATTCATGGATGGTAGCCAATGCTCTGTGGGGATGGTTGGAGAGGTAGAAAGAGGCTAATTGGCAGCATAGAGGAAAACCAATTTGGGCTGCTAAAGAGTGGAAAGACATTGCTGCCAGGATAGAGAGACTACCAGTGAAAGTCCACCACGTAGATGCCCATGTCCCCAAGAATAGAGCTAATGAGGAATACCAAAATAATAAGCAGGTAGATCAGGCTGCAAAGATACAAGTATCAAAAATAGATTTGGATTGGGAACATAAGGGAGAGTTGTTCCTAGCCCGATGGGCTCATGATGCCTCAGGTCATCAGGGTAGAGATGCCACCTGTAAGTGAGCATGAGACCGAGAGGTGAATCTAACCATGGACAGTATTCCCAGGTTATCCATGACTGTGAGACGTGTGCCACGATCAAGAAGGCCAAGCGGTTGAAGCCGCTATGGTACGGTAGGCGTTGGTCCAAATATATGTATGGGGAAGCCTGGCAGATTGACTACATCACACTGCCCCAAACCCGCCAAGGCAAGCGCTACGTGCTCACAATGGTAGAAGCCACCACTGGATGGTTGGAAACCTACCCTGTGCCTCATACCACTGCCCAGAACACCATCCTGAGACTTGAAAAGCAGGTCCTTTGGAGGCATGGCACCCCTGAGAGGATTGAGTCAGACAATGGGACTCATTTCAAGAACAGCCTTATAAACACCTGGGCTAGAGAACATGGAATTGAGTGGGTGCACCATATCCCCTACCATGCACCTGCTGCTGAGAAAGTGGAGAGGTACAATGGACTGTTAAAAACCACCTTAAAGGCACTGGGTGGAGGATCTTTTAAAAACTGGGAGCAACATCTAGCAAAGGCTACCTGGTTAGTCAACACCAGAGGTTCCACCAACCGAGCAGGTCCTGCCCAGTCTGAGTCTTTGCATGTAGTAGATGGAGACAAAGTCCCAGTGGTACATGTCAGAGGTCTGCTAGGGAAGACAGTTCGGGTCAATTCTATCTCAAGTACAGACAAACCCATTCGTGGGGTTGTCTTTGCTCAAGGACCAGGATTGGTCCTTGGATTATCCACCTTGCATGGTGGATAATGCAGAGAGATGAAACAACACAATGTGTACCTCAGGGAGACCTGATCATTGGGTAAAAGGTTACTGCCATTGTCTGTACATTAAACCATGCAAACATGAAATAGAAGGAGATGTGTAAGTGTTGAAGGTATGAGCTAGTGAAGGATGGTGTTTTGAGTGAGTAAAATGAGAGAGTGGAGAATCCTGCAGCTCTCCAGCAGGGGGGCCTGGATTCAGTAGCTTGGTGTGGGGCGTGACAGGGGCATGATGGATATATTGCTTGCATTTTTTGGGTGGAATGGACGGGAAGTTTTTATCTATGTATATATGTGCAGAGTTAGAATGTTAGTTTTGGCAGTAAGTGGATGATATGGGGATAAGGGGTGGAATGTCCTGGGTTGATTATGATGTTAAATTGTATCCCCATTCGTCCACCTAACCCAGACACAGATTTTGTATTCTTGAAATTTCATCTAAGAGTAAAAGTGAGTGGAAAAGAAGCACCAAGTCTGTTATCAGACTGTACTTGCTCCCCCTGCATCGGGAGTTTTGACTACAGCACAGACAGAAAACAAGACACAGATCGCCTTGGCTTTCCAGCTAGCCGGAGCAGAGAGGTCTTCCTGGACTGTTTTCTTTCCCTTTTTCTGAAACGAATCGAACCTGCTCTGGACTGGGGACTCGGGGGAGCACCGGGAGCTTGCACCCGTGGACTGCCGGGAGCCCAGCCTGGGCAGCGGCATTTTCCAGCGCCAGAGGGACTGATAACAGAGCAAACACCCCCAGGAAAGAGACCCTCTGAAGTTTGTCATCTCTTCGGAGCAGCAAGACGTTTTGTAATTTGATATCGTTCATTTTGTGCTGAGTAGTGCTGTGCCTGTGAAATAAACAGGTTTTTTCCACTTCTCTCAGAGAAATCTCTTCCTGAACCGGTTGGGGGGTGGGAGAAAGGGGCCACGTGGGTTTGCTTCCCAGGGGGGGCCCCATTGGCGGTTTTCTCACAAATTTGCCCTAAACCAGGACACAAATGTAACTAAAAATGAGTATTTTGTTATTCCTTCATGCCTCTCTCCTGAGCTGCTGAGAATCTTTTATTCCTTTTGTCCCTGGTAGCTCTTCAGAATGACAGTATACAGTTCTCTCCTTGCTTTTATCTCCTTATTTTTATTCATTTATTGCTTTAAGTTTTTTATTTTCCTCATCTTTTGCACCTTATTTTTTAGTCACTTCCATTATAATTTTTAAGGAGTGAATGAAGGTGTCAAGAGGAGGACTGGACAGTCAGGAGGACCAAGAGGATGGGTTCAAACTGCTTCTTTTATTCTTGGTGGTGCTGTTCTAAAAGTGCATTTGGATTACTCTAGGGTAACTCAGATTGAGTTGCTCAATCCACAGAGAAAGTCAAATCTATCACTCTGAGTAAGGTACCTCCCAAATTAGCAAAATGCTGGGATTCTTCCTTCCTACTCCTACATGCAGAACTTGATTTTTCTTTCCCAGGTGCTACTGAGTATTAAATCCCCTGAAGTGAGCACTATTTTTTTGGTATACACTACTGTGTACACTGCTTCTAGGAGAAGGTAAGCCCTGGTAATTCTATCACACAGCTTTGATTTGCTATGGTATTACTGAAACTGGTGTGAAATACAGCACTAAAATAGAGGCAAAATAGGTATTCTCCCGAACAAGATGCTTAGGCTGCTGCCAAGAGAGGAGCCGAGATTAATCCAACATTACAAATGTAGGTATGCCTGCGAAGTATAAACACATTCAAGTGTCATCTTGTCTTTTAATTTATTATTCCGACGTATTTGTCCTTGAATCCATCCACACAAAATAGAAAAAGCAATTGCTGACAGGGTGAAGAACTGCAAGTGCCCCTCCCTGCTTTTGATCCTCAGCCTTAACAGGGACCTCTTCAAGCAGTCGAGTTATCTGGAAACACTCCCCAGATGAAGCTAATCGTCTACAAGAGCCTCTTCCGTAAATATGTATCTGTCATCCTAAACCACTCCAAAGGATCAGAGGTGTGAAATTCAATATTCATTGACGTACTGTAGGAGGCCCCACAAGATCAGCTGTATTAATTTACAGCAGCCTGTTGTTTATTGGCAGTGGGAAAGTTTTGCAAGAATAAACAAACTGGAAAAAAAAAGCAGCCATTTGTAAGAAAAACTTGCAATGGAATCTATGTTGTGAATAGAACTTCCAAACTATGACACAATAAATCATTCAAACTTCCATGGATGGAACCCATGAAACATGAAAGTTGTTCCATTGGAATGTTCTAATATTAAGTCTTGTACTCAATTTGAAGGTCTTACTGGGTTAGGTATTCTGCAGGAAAAAGGAACTGTCTCTGTCCTCCATTGCGTTCAAGCTAAAGAGAAAATTAAACAGAAGGAAAAAGAAGAACCATGGCACAGTTTGTCTTAATTTCCAGACAAGGTTTACAAACTGCTGAAAAGCTTTTTGTCATGGGTTGACTGTCCCAATGCCAGGCACCCACCAAAGCCCCTCTCTCACTGCCCTTCACAGCTGGGCAGAGGAAAGGAAATATAACCAAGGGTTCATGAACTGACATATGGACTGAAGGAGGGAATCTCTCATCAAATACCATCATGGGCAAGACAGACTTGAAGTAGAGATATGAATTGAATTTATTACACTGACACAATTAAAGCAGAATAATGAGAAGTTAAAAAAAAAAACTCAAAAACCCCTTCCCCCCACCCTTTCCTCATTCCCAGCTCTACCTTCTCCCCCAGTGGTGCAGGGAGATAAAGTGGAGGTTTTGGTCAGTTCCTCAGGTATGGTTTCTTCCACTGCTCAGGTCATTCCTCTGTTCCATTACTGGGTCCCTCCCACGGGGGACAGTTTTCCATGAGCTTCCCTGATGTGAGTCCATCTCACAAGCACCAGCTCTCTGTGAACTGCACTTCCAGGCCATGCAAATCCAGTACACCTTATTATATTACATGTAGTAGCACCTAAACTATACTAGAAACTTCTTAGAAATTGAGACTCTCCATTACTTTGCTCAAATCCTCAAATTGTCCCAGACAAAGACTTTCAAATAAGTCTGACATCTGTGAGATTTTCCCAGGGGGTGGCAGAGAAGTTGAGGTATTAATCCAGGTAATGAAAAACAAATATGAAGGGAATTGTACATTTTGCTTTGTTTGTAAAATATTACTTTAGCACTGTGCTTATGACTAGGGAGTCTGGTGAATTTTATGACCTTAATGAGCTTTACCTTTCACCATTACTATTTCCTTTGAGACTACACATGTATTAATATAGTGGACAAAGTAAAAAGTAAATGAAAATATTTCGTAATGCAAAGTCTGGGAGATTTAACAAATCTACATTAGAAACTGTCAGGAGTTCCTCTTTAAGCATTTAAGACAAATGTTCTATATGAAAGCAAGGTATGACTCCTGCTAGGTATTTCAACTGCACTAGATCTCATGGAACTAAGAAGGATAGGAAAGTCAGAAATAAATGCAACAAGTTTGTCTTTCTCTGCAGCTGCCAATAATAATTTATCGAATTCCTTCTGTAACTCAGTAACAAGTTTAGGATGCACTTAACTGTGAGTAGCAGCCAAAGCACCAATTTTCTCTTCTTGACTGTGGAGTAACAGATTTCCAAGCAAAGGACAAAAATAGTGTAAACTTTGGAAATACATTTGGAGAAAATGAAAATTATATCCCTCCCCAGGAAGAGGCATGGCAATTTAATAAGCCAAAAAAGTGGCTTCAGATGTTGATGAAATTGCCCAAGAACTTTAGATATTCAAATTTTAGATCATTTCCAACTCCTCTGATTCCATCTTGACCAATCTGCTAAACTCATTAAAATCTAAATATTGGATTTTAGCCCAATGCTAGATTTGACATATGCCCACCTCACCCTGCTAGGAAGAACAGGCTTAGATTGGGGGTTTTTTTTCCCCCTCTTGTATTTTATTGAGGATCTGTCAGTCGTGTTCTCCAAGATTCTGGGAAGTTTGGTAGTTGTCTCTGTTGTATCTTCTGGTAATGAACAATCACAGAGATAACTTCCAAGGAGGAATGGCTGTGTGTTTTAGGACATTATAACCTTTTCCTGGGAATGTTATGAAATAAGAGCTGTCCTGTAGTTCTGCAGCTATTTTTGTCATTTTTATTTCCTAAGTGATCTTGGTTCTTCAACTTGCCTTTTAAAATATCAGCAGCCCATGAGCCCAAGCAATCCTTCTGTTTTTTAACACATGATGCTCCCAAGGCATAAACAACATAATGAAAATTACAAAAAGATTTCAAAAAAGGAAAAAAAAAGCTGCCAGCAGTGGTGAATGTTGTGTCTTCAAAACTTCTAAGACTGCAGGAGAAACTTCCCCCAAAAAATCCGTGTAACCACTGGCTGCAAAGCCGCCATAAAACCCTTAGCCTGTGGCAGAAGCTTTGATGGAATTTTTACACTTTGCCCCATTAAAAATAGTGCCACACTCCAAATGATGTCTGTGCACCACACAGAGAGAAAATAAACTGAAGACAACTACAGATACAAAGTACCAATTTCCAGATTATTTTTAATTACACTTATGAGAAAGCTATACAAATAGCAAATACCTTTTTCTTTTTTTTAGTAATTTATAATCAATCAGTCAGGTAGGTGTGTATTGGAGTCACGTTTTATTGTCGATTGACGTGGTGCCAGATTCTCCCTGGCCAGCTCCAGGCCCAAGAGTCCTGTTCCTGAGAACAGGACTGTTCCCAGAAAGCAGATACAGCTTGGGGTTTATTCTCTACAGCACAGGGTGTCCAGCATCAAGGGCTGGATCAAGGACAAGGGAGAGGTCTTCCATGTGGCTTCCAAAAGTGATTTATTCCATTGAAGGTACCAGGGAGGAAAGACGAAAGTTACGGGGCTACAGCAACTTATATACGGGGAAGGAGCAAGGGGAGTGTACAAATAATAAACCAATAGGGAAGACTTAGGGGAGGAGCACAAGGAGGGGTTACACAATACATAAACCAAAGGCGAACAAGGGGAGGAGAGTGGGGCACATGGGCCAATGGGGCTTGGAGGAATAGGGGAATTCCAAAGGGGCAGTCCAGGCAGGGGGTTGGCACAAGGGAGGTTTGACAGCTTAATGGTAGGGGAAACAGGGAGCATTCTGGAACAAAGGGCAGGTGTGGATTGGCAGCTGTGGTAGGAGGACACAACTGGGACTAAGCTATTAACAAGGAAGGGGGGAGGGTACAACTTAACCATACAGAGCGTAATTGAATCAAGTATGATGAACAAAAACGCACTGCAACAGTCAATGATGTTACTTATGAGGGCAGTCACCCATCTTTGGAAAGCTATTTGCCTCAGCTGAAAAATTAATTTTGGTCAAATAAAGAAGTCATAATGGAAGCGATCTGCAGCAGAGGGTCTGCTTACAGATATGTCTTAAACAGAGTGGTGACACAAATACTGTTTTTTACTTCATTAACAGTCAATTAATAACCCATGGTGAACATGGTGTCTAGAGTTTGGCTGTGAAATTAAGTGTTCCCTTTAATTTGGTTTGTTCTGCGAAAATGTAAAGGATTAATTAGTTCTTCTCTGGATCTTGCTGCTTGCACCTTTAATGAAGTAAGATCCTGGGTTTCAAGGAGCATGGAAACACTATTCCTAACAGGCTTCTCTTTCAATACTTTCTTTTCTCCTTTCAAGAAAAAAAAAGAGATTTCTCATCTCTTGACTCAATGTCTTAAGGAATAACCGTGCAGCTGAATATGAAATAAAAAAACATACCAGAAAAAGCAAAGAATATATGAGGAAACATGTAGGTACCCCAACTTCATGCAGCAGCAGGTTAAAGAAGATAAACATCTGTGCTTACTTTTAAAATATTCAATGTTTTCAGACACTCTGGTCATAGGTGTGCTGTGTCAAGAGACACAACTGCACAGTGATCCAGGTTGTATACACAAAAATGTGGGATTTTAGGAAATAAAATTATTGTATCTCTTTATTATTGGTTTGAATAAACAACAACTAAAAAAAAATCCACAAGTATTTAATTCTTCCCTATGAGAATATGGGAATGAAAGTGCTTACAGCAGAGCCAGGGAGTGTTCTTTTCATTAACACCGTGCACATCTAATTTCATTGATAATAAAGCTGCCCAAATTACCAGAAGGGTACAAAAGTAGAAGTTAAGAAAAATAGGGATTCACTCAGTTTCCACTCCCCTTCTTTATAATCTGAAACTGCCTCTCTGTGTTGTGCTGAGAGAGAACATATCTAGGTGTGTATTTCATATATTTATGAAAAGAAGCTCAAACAGAAGCAGTTATTGTGTGTGGAGAGCTCATTCTGATGTCAGAGCACAGGTAAAATGCTTTTGATACGCATGGGGCTAAGAGTTTAAGGTGACTCTTTCCATTAACATAGTTTCCAGTTTCTCAAAAGCTTCAAACATTTTGTCTGTTTCTGCCAAAATTATCAGCCTGGATTAATTTTATGTGCAGGGGAAGGAAAGGATGAGGACCCAGAATGTTTCAGCCAAAACCATTGATCTCTTTCTAAGGAAAAATATTTTTTAGTCAAGAAATTTAGTCAAGAGTTTCCTTCCAGACTTTCCAAATTTTGGACTAAGTACATTTCTGTGACAGATGGTTACAAGTATGATGCACACCCCAGCCCATACATGACCCACCACTACCCATTGTGAAAAACAAAGTTCACTCTCCTGGTAAATTTTAAATGATTTAATAAAAACAAAAAGACAATAGGAAACAAAGACAATGAAGCAAAGGGTTAAAATGGCCAGGTGCTCGGCTCTCTGCCAAGAGCACACCTGGTGCTTTGGAAACACCCTTTATATACTGTTTCTACTGCATGGGTTTCATGCATTTTCAAATTTTTCCAGGAACTGTTTTGCATGACCACTCCTTGGATCTTCCTTTTTATAGCATGCGCATTTCTTGGCTTTGCAGTTTTAATTCCTTTTCTCATCATCTTTTAATTTGGGCTTTGGCTTCTTCTTCCACAGGCGGTGAGTGTTGATAGCAGCCTGGGCCCCATCATCTGTTGACCGGAGGTTATCCTAATCGGTCAGGCAGGACCTGAACCTAACACCTAAATTCTTCTGACCTGCGCTTAAATTCTAGCTAATAACAGTAGAAAAAGAAAAAGACATAGCAAAAGCCATTCTAACGTTAAACATATAACATTCATCTTAATACTTGCAAAAAACCAGTATCACATTATGTATTTATAGCACTATCTTCCTAAAAACAAATCTGTCCTGAGTGCCTCATATGGGTACCAAATCCTGTCCTATGCAGCCATTTCTAAATATCTTCTCCCAACCTCATGCAAGTACTTTATGTATTTTTATTTTTTCAGAATCCTTTGACCTTTTGCTGGTTCCAGTAAGCCTGTCTTTCAGTGTCTGAAATTAACATGAAGTCAAATTTTGTTGACTTCATGTTAATGTGTCTTCTGCTGAGGAGCATGAATTAAACCAAAATGTAAAAGGCAGGAATGCTGATTTTATCCCTGGCTACAGAAAAGTGCTCTCAGTGTCTGGGTACATTTGTTCCAGCTGGTAGTGTACAGCATGGTTGTTGGGAGTTAGGTGTCTTTCCTTTTGTCCTGTCTCACCTATGGAATTTTTACCCATCAGTGGAGGGGAAATCTGACTGCGGGTACTTGTTGGGTGTTTGAGAAACACACAGAGTTTGGCTGGGCCAAGGCGGGGAGGGGGCAGCTGGGGGCTGGCTGGTTTCTTCAGCTGCAGAGCAGAACCCTCGCTGGGAGCTGCTGCAGCTGGGAAAAGGGGATTCACCATCACCCAGACGGAGCTGCTGCTTCTTCCTTTTTCTTGGATTCCTACTCATTCCAACTAAGTGTTCCTCAGAGTCCTGCAGGATCACCGGGACTGCCCGCCTGAGGGGTTTGTGAAGCAGAGCCGCTCCTCCATCCCTTCCCATCGCAGGGACCATGGTTCTGTTTTGTTGTTAATGCTGTAGTTACTGGGTTTGTTTGCCTTGTTATATACATACTAGTAAAGAACTGTTATTCCTATCCCAGATCTCTGCCTGAGAGACTCTTGATCTCAAAATTATAATAACTTGGAGGGAGGGGGCATCTACATTTTTGTTCTTAGGAGGGCTCTTGCCCTGCATAGCAGACACCTCCTAGACTGAGACAATGTCATAAACTTTCAAAGTACTGTTTACCATACAGTTTTATGTCTGTATATGTTTATGACTAACAGCATATTAGAGCAGAAAAACACCCAGAAACTAAATTTTAATTTATAAAAGTATGTAACTTGTAATGTATCAGTTTTTTCGTACAAATTACTGCAGTAGAAAATTCATTTGGATTCCTTTAAGTATGGTATGGTCCAAGGAATCTTTATTATGGGAAGTGATAAGGATGGTTTTTAATGAGCTGCAATCTGGTAATCTGAATATTTTTTTCAGAAGCTGCTGTCTTCTAATTAGAGCTTAAAGATTTTTCATGCAAACTATCTTTGTTCTGTCTAAATAGAAACTTCGTGTGATTGTGACAATCATCTTTAGATCTCATTTTCACAAAAGGATATTTGGACACAGCTTCACCAATGCGTTTGGGAAGTTTTTATGGTTTGCTACCTGAATTATTTCAAAGTTTTCTGGTTTGTTTTATCCCCCTTCTGAGGTTCTAGATGCTTCTGAGTTTCCCAGAAAGCTGAAGGGGGAGTTTGTGTGGCTCTAGTTCTGTTGTAGCACAAATGGCTCCTGTACCTGTGAAGGTGAACTCTGGGCTCTGAAGTTGGGTTTTTTTCACTGCCTTAGTTTGTATGTACTAGCAGATTTTGTATTTATCTGTGCCCAGTTCCCATTTTATTTATATCCCTATCCCTCTGCCAAGTGCCTTGCAGAGGCACATTAGGTGATAATGTCATCTGTTACATGGAAATTTCTCATTCTGCAGAACTCTGTTTCTAAAAGCTCTCTGCACGTCAGAACTCTTCTAAATAGTATAAATTTGTTCCCTTTTGAGTAATTCAAACCTAATTGGTAAACCTTTTGAGAGCCCAACCACTGAAGAACTATAAATGTGTTGCACTTTCAATTATTTGTAATACTGGGCATACTGTAATACATCAATGGAAATAAGCAGATGATGCATGCTGAAGCATCAGGTGGAGTTTCTCCTGAACTTTGACCATGTGCTCACACTCCCTTTAAGAGCTGCATATAAAGATTATTTGTAGCGCTAAAAACCTGTGAAGAGTTTAAAAGCAGCTGGCATATTTGCCTGGTTAAAGAATCAGCTTCTGAAGTAACACTCCTTCTCTCCATATGTCTCTTTGCTACGATGGCTGAACATTGTGCTCAGCTTTCATGTATTTTCTTGGAATCCTCTAAAGCAAAAAGTGGGAACAGACTTCTGAGAAAGAAGTGTCCATGGGTGTATTCATACACATGAATACAGTCTAGGTGTGTGCACTCATCCTGAGGTATGTGCCTGTTCTGCCTTCAGATTAAATAAGATTATGGCCTTGAAGGTATATTTACCAAACTGTACCTACAGGAAAGATGTCATAGAATAAGCAGAGCTGGAAGGGATAAAGGATAACTGAGTCCAGCTCCTGGCCCTGTACAGCAGCATTTGTGAGTCCATGTCTGTCAGCTCTCTTCAAGACTCAGGCAGACACAAACTATTGTAAAAGAAAACTTTTTTTTTGAGTTTTCTGTGTATTTATTCTGTGGTAAGAGAACAAGGGGTTATGAACATCAGTTTCTTCTCTTGTTCTCTTGTTCTCTGAAATGGATTATTTTTTTCTTCCATGCATCAACACAACTTAACATCTTAGTGCTTGTTATCTTATTATATCCTGCTAGAGGCTTATTAAGAAGTGACCCTTTGGGTGAGGTGTAAAACAAACACAAGGGCCACCAAGGCTTTGCATCAATAGTTGCTCTTCCCCTTCCAAAGAAAAACTGCAGTTCTAGCAGGTCACTCTGACTCAGATAGTTTGGCTACAAGTAACTCCCCTGCATGCATAGCCTTTTTCACAGAAAATAAGGAAATATTGAAGTACCCTACTCTCCTAACAAGGTTCCAGATGTGGAAGCGATTTGATTTTGCTTCTTGTCACTGCTGTGCTTCAGGACAGGTGATTTTGTTCCTGTCTCTAGGGTTACAGAAGGAAGGTTTGTAGGTAGATACTGCAATATTGAGTTTTTGGGCAATCAATAGATACCAAAAAAGTAAACAAATCTCATACCACAACCTATCAGTATTCTTTTCATTGGCCTGTACTTAATTTTGCCTTTGCTTATCAAGGGGCTGCTTTCTTTGCTGCTGCAAGCTCAGAATTGCCCTGAAATGAAAGCATTTCCTACTCCTACCTCAGACAAAGAAAAGCTTGTAAAATTATGATTTCTTTTCTTCCCCCTAAAATTTGCCTCACGGATTGCAAATGGGAAAGAGGATGGGCAAGCCTTTATCTCTGAATGCAGCAGCTAAAAGCCTCGATGCTCAACAGAACGAGGGGAAGGAAAACAAATAGTTTGGACTCCCCTGCCTGCTTTCCCTTCCCTATGCACCAAGGGAGAGCTCTAAAAATGACCTGACCACCAAAAAGCCTTGCAGGTGGGGAAAGCTCAGTCCGCTGCCTGTCTTGTTTTGGCTGAAAGGATCCCTGCCGTGTATGAATACTGTCCTGGCACACTTCAATTATCTCCTGATTCTCCCCCACCAGAAAAGCTGTGAGAACAAAGAATACCTGTCCTGCCACAGTTCTAAATAGTCCAGCTCAAGCTCTGCTTTTTGGTAATTTCACCAATTAGTTCCATTTACAATCCAAGGCCCTTTTCAGCCCTCTGAACATAAGGTACAGATAAGGTTGACTAATTTGTCAGTTGTCTGTCCTACTGTCAGCAGTGGGGAGCAGAGGATGTCTGTACTGCTTTATACCCCGAGGATATTTGTATTGAAAAAAACAAAACACCCTCTCCCACCAATCCCTTAAATGAAAGAAAGCAGAAAATGTGTCTGACTCCACTAAATTTATAATAATATGTAAGTATTTTATCTCTGTTTGATAGCAAATACGTAAGATTTACTGTCACAGGGATCTAACAGAAAGGGAGTATTAACTAAATAGGATGTGTGTAACAAGATGGAGAAATTGATCTCTAAAGCAAAAAGCTGGGGACACTGGTAGGATAGCACAAGAGACTGTAGCTTTTGGGAGGATTTATAGTTAAAACCGTAAGTGATGAGGAAGTTCTGTTTGGAAGTTTGATCTTTGACATATGAGAGCGTTTCAGAGCCTCAACCTTCCCATATCAAGGTGTCAGGGAGGGAGGGAGGGAGGGAGGGAGGGAGGGAGGGAGGGAGGGAGGGAGGGAGGGAGGGAGGGAGGGAGGGAGGGAGGGAGGGAGGGAGGGAGTTTGTACAGACTCCACAGAGAGGAAGGAGACTTCAGAGAGGCTCTCAGTGCAACCTGCTTGGAAGTGGAGAATGGGATGGTGTTTTCCAAGAGATCACATGGAAAAATAATCAGAGCTATAACTGAATATATAATTGTAGCTTTTGTGTTTCCTTATTCTGTGCATGTAATTGTCGTATTTAGAACCTTTTTTGATTTGGAGAGATACATGTTAAATTTCAAGCTGAAGAACTTCCTTTACAAAGTGGGACATGGGACCTAAATTACCTAGAGTGATTCATAGCCTTTTAGATGAGGATGCTTAAAAAACTTGGCAAGTAGCAACAACAGGGTCTTGGTTGTGTTTACATCAGGAGAAATGATAAAATCAGTGTTGTCAGGAAAGAGTGTGATGTGGATATTATAGTGACTTACACAGAGCTCTTGTAGAAATCTTGTAGAAGGAGTTAAGAATTGGTATTGCAACTTTGAAAATCAAAAATGAAGGATCCCAAACCTCTTGGTTCATCCACTGCTGCCAGCACACATCTTGCTCACTTGTGGCAGTGTGCAGTCCCATGAGTGAGTAATCTGAGGGGTGCCAAATCCAACTGTGCCTTCCCAGCCTCTCTTCACATCTGTCATCCAGCTGTCAGATACAAGAGGCAAACTGGGTATTCAGGCTCTGAAAGCATCCCCGAATTCTGTGTCACCAAAAAGATCATAAATACTGAGTAAGTGTAACTGGGATTGGGGAACTAAAAAGCTGCCTGCCAGTTTGGCAACAAACCCTCTCCTCTGAAAACAGGGATTCTCTCAGGAGCATGCTCAAGGTACCTAGGATCATATGCTGTTTAATGTCATGAAAAAGGGTCCAATGAGCATTGGAAAATAGCATACAATGACCATACAAAACCTAAAGCAATAAAAAGAAATAGAAGAGTGTGTGACATTTGGAAGGAGTCTGGCATGTTCAGGAAGGAAAACTGCTGAGCACCATCTCTTCCTCTGGCTCCCCCACAGCAGCCAATATGATCTACACCTCCCCATCACAAGATGTGCAATATGGAGAATGTAACAGAGTATGGAAAAGAAAATACTGCTAGTACCTACTTTTAAAACAAGCATCTTCCTCTATTGTTTCAACTAGTATAAGCAGAATATTTCATGTAGGGATGATTCAAGAGGTAGAGGATAATTTTGGTGGAAAGGAGCAGAAGTGAAATGACAGCTTGGAGGCTTCACTTAAATTGGAAGATTATGATGAAAAAATTAGGAAAATATTAAAAGTTCACTCTAAGATTTTTTCTTTGCTTCAGGCTATTGTTTGTAATCTTCAAATTTTCTTTAAATCTTTTTTGTGCCACAGATTAGTTCAATGTGGATAGGAAGTGCATACTGTGCTTTTCATCCATTAACAGTCTCATTCATTCACATACCATGTTTGAACAACCCTCAGGAATATATAAATATATATATATTAATATATAAGTAAATATATATATACTGCTTGTTTAAGGGGAGGCTTGTAGATACTGACTCTAATTTAACTTAATCACTTCCTGCTTAATATTCCTAAGAAGCCTCTTGTGATTAAATAGCTGGGAATGACAGTTGGGACTGCATTTATTTAAAAAGTGACTCTTAAATAAATGCTGGGGTTTTACATGCTGAAAGTGAGGCCTTCAGTTTTACAGTTTCAACTTCTAATGAAAGCTGTACTAACAACACTGCATCCTGACAGGCTTGTAGTGGCTTTTCCATTCCTATTGCATGTCATAAAAGAAACTGCTGAAGTTAGGTCAACCTAACTGTATATGAATTTTCATTTGGTGCTTGCTTCAAATTGGTGCAAAAATGTTTCAAGGCAATAGGAGTACTCCAATCTGTACATATACCCCTGAGCACACAAAGCCAAAAAACAAACTTTGGAAATATCACCTCTAAGTGAACTGAAAGTTCATCTCCTATTGCTTTAGTCCAGAAAGACTGAGTCTCCCACTACTTTTTTTTTTTTGAGCTATCATAATAAAAGTAAATAGCAAAACCTTAAACAGAGTCCTGGAAGGTCTCTTGGACAAGGCAGAAGGGCAGGTGAAGGATGAATTTTTAAGCCTTCCTACGGAAGAACTGTGGATAGAGTCCAGCTGACCCTGTGAAGAATCAGAAAATGAACCTTGATTGCCCAAGTCCTTGCACAGCAGCTCTATCAGAACATTATTATCAGCTGCCATTTAAGGTGTATTTCCACAGAGGGGTGGATTTGGTTGTTCCTTCATGAGGAATCAGCCTGAGCACAGTTTTGGTGATGACTTGGCTTAAGGAAGAAGTGATTTTCTGGATGATTGACCCAATTCTAGGCATGAGTGGAGCTTTAAAGTAATGGATTTCCTCTACCTTCTCACTGAAAAACAGTGAACAATCAGCCTTTTTTTAGAAATGCTAAGATTTCAGTCATCTGGAGTTTTGTTAGGGGACACTTCTGTATAAAGCAGAGGTTAGTAACATTTTCTTCTAAGGATCCCTGACTCTCTCAAGCCTGGTGTAAATTCTGTCCATACTAGGACATTGCTCAGAAGAAAATCAGAGCCAGCTTTTAGTGATGGACTAAGCTTTCTCAGTTAGCTGTCAATTGACTAAATCCAGCCATGTTCTTTCTCATTAGAACAAATGTGGATTCTAGGAAAACACCTGTTGTTTGCTTGTGTCTGTAGATTATATAGCCAATCAGTACTTTTATAAATGTTGACAATATTTTCAGAATTATCCCCTATGAACTAATACAGGTTGGCACTTGAAAAATATTGCTTGGGGGGTACATAATCACTGATAGAAAATCTGGGTTCTTTATGATCAGATTTGCCTTGGCAAATTGTGTTTCTGTCAGTTGGCTTCAGCTGGTCCTGGCACTTCAGAGTCAGAGATAGGTGTTGAAAATGGATTTTTTTTTTTTGTCCTGGGCACCAGCAGTCTGAATAACTAATACAGAGAAAATTAACCAGTTTTTAGCTAAGTTTCTAGATCCAGCTAGGTTTTAGCTAGTTTTCTCAGTGTAAAACACTGAAAAAACAGGCATCTTTTTAAGTTTACTTTACTTATTTAATATTTACCTTCAATACGTGCAGCCGTTCTTGAAGCATACTTAAGAGTTTATGCTTTAAGTGCTCCTTCCTATTATGTACTTGGGAGAAGCTCTTCTGCTTTCAGATGTCCTGATGGGATCAATTGTCAAAACTCCCATAAGCTGATGAGCTGTGACCCATTTCTTGGTTTAAAAAATAAACATATCCCATCCATGTCAACACTGTTGGTTTTAAAATTGCATGGAATTTCAGACAGCAGGGGATGTTGAGTGATGTCACTGGGATGTCCAAGCTCTCCCTTGGAGCTGTCACCCTCTGTTGCTGTGCTCCATGGTGATGTGCATATTAGAACTGCCTTTTCTCTCTGTCTCAGCATTGTAAACCTGGTATCTGTTTGGTTTTTTTTATGCTGCCTATCATTTCAAAGAAGAAGAAGAAGGAGAAGAAGAAGGAGAAGCAGAAGAAGAAGCAGAAGAAGCAGAAGCAGAAGAAGAAGCAGAAGCAGAACCATTTTCTTTTGGTTTGTCAGCAGTTATTTAATGTGTAATACTCTAACCAGTGGTTGTTGTCAAAGAGAAGCCTTCTGAAAGAATTTTGGAATTTGTATTTAAATAAAATTGGTTGAGTTGTTATTTTAGTGGCTTTTCGTGGAAGCTTTAATACATGCCAAAAAAAAACAACTTCTAAGGCATATTCAGAAAAGTTGCTGGTATGTAGATTTAACTTTTTTTAATGTGACAGGCAATTTAATCTAGATTTTTCTGTCAGCATGCCATCTGCACAATCTCAAATTCTTCTGTCTTTTCAGAAAAAAAAAATCTTTGAAATTGCCACTTCCACATGGTTTCTACTGTAATGTATTTCTAATCCACACAATTATTCTATGTGTATTTAAGAAACTGCTGTAAGTTTAATCTGCACTCTTCAGAAAACAATGGAAATCGACATGCAAAGTGACAAATTTCCAGCCTGACAAAACAGAAGATATTGAAAGGTTAGAGTTTGAAAAGGAAAATATTCAGAATATCAAATGTGAGCTCTTACATAGCTTTAGCTCCCAGAGGAGGAGGGCTCAGTTGACAACAGAAGGAATGCATAGACAAAAGCATTTTATGCTTTGTCTGCAGAGACCTGTGGCAGGGTGTTGGGCCTCCAGAAGAAGGTGACCCCCTTCTGCCACCGAGCTGAGGAGGAGGAGGAGAATGGACAGCCTGTGGGTGTTGGCATGTGACATTGCCATGTCACCATGTTGTGCTTCATCCAAATCAACCAGCGCCTCCCCAGTTGCTGAAGGGAGTTGTCTTTGCAGGTGACAGTCATATTCTGCATGAACTGTAAGTCATCACAATTATTCTGTTAACCATCTTTTTGTCTTTGTTGATGGAAATTATTCACTTAACATTGTAAGAGTTTCTTCATCCTATGGTATAGGGATCCATCTGAATATGATTTACTGTGTAAATTGATCCTTTGCCTCCACAAAGGATATTTAAGGCAAAAGCATTATTTTTGATCCAAATCACCTTGTGAAAGAGCAAATTGTTTTATTGAACTGCTTGGGGCTAGGATCATTTCCATACCTAGGGTGCAAATGTTAAATCCTTCTTCTCAGCTGAACTACTCCCTGAACTGGTGATGGCCAGATCAATTGCAAGCAGGTTCTTCTAACTCAGGATCGAGCCACCTGGCTGTGAAGATGAAAAAAGAAAAATCATTATTGTGACAGCTTCATTAGTAAGATAGTGCATAGCATGGACTCATGTATTAGTGTAACAGGGTATAAAGGCTAGGCCATTGTAAAAGTTTCTTTAGGCTTTGAGTTTCAGACAATTGAAAATGTGGGGTGCATTAGTCATGAGGCCTCTTGGAAGGACAGGCTATATATGAAATCTGCACTCCATATTGTCTCCTCTGGACCTCCTTATCTCCCGTTAGGGTATCGTGGCAGTTCATGAGACAAGGTTGATAGCTGTGGTAAGGGGTAACTTTTGTCTGAGGTAGACAGTAGGAGGAGTGCAGCACTGGAGCTGAGGAACTGAAAAATCTGGTTTGTCCTGAACCACTCAGAGGGCTGCAAGAATGACAACATTGAACCCAGTGAGTAAAACCAAACTCAGCAAATGCTGGGTTGGGGCTGCTGTTCCTGCTGTTCAACATCTCTAGCTGTCCTTCCATGTGGAAAGCCTTTACTTTCTGTGTATCTAATTCTTGGCCTCAGTAAGTTAAATTCTTGAACAATTAAAAGTATGTTGAAATAGTGCAGTAGAAGCAGTGAAAACAAATTCTCTCCTCACAGCCTTCCTGCTATATCAGCTGAGCAAACTGAATTGTGCCAGCTTTGAGACTGATGCTTCCTCCTGCTCATCCTTGGAGACATTGGTGAACAGGCCTGGGCAGGAATTTGTGTGCCCTTACTGGGGAGTCCAGAAACAAAGGTAAGGAAATAATTGGTTTAATGCTGCAGGAAGTGGTTGGTTGGTGACATGTAATTCAGCTCCATGAGAAAATACTTATGGTTTAGAAGATATTTTTCCATTTCTGTGTCAGCATTAATCTACCTTCTTTTTTCATGTTGATGAGATAATTTGCTAGTTTATCCTGAAAGGAAATGATCTTGCACAACTTCAGCCGGGGAGAAAATACTATTCTTGAATCAGGAGTTCTGGGGATTTAATCCTTTCATCCCAGACCTGCCTTCTGCAAGTAGTGCAATCAAACACTTAAATACTGAAGCCACCAAGGACCAAAACCACTTCACTTCCCCTTATCTTGGTTAATTTTCCTATAGCTCCCTTCTTCTGTGCTGAAGGAGGCTGTATGAGTTATTGCTGTGTGTTGTTTGTAGCTTCAGAAGCCTGATTTAAGAACCATGACACCATTGGAGTAGCTGCCCAAATAACATCACAACAGCCACTGCAGTTCCTACAGTAGTGGGTATCCTCACTGCAGCACAATGAAATGTAAATCTTCAGGGAAACATTTTAAAATCAAAGGATATTTGACATTTTCATGTGGTACAATACATGTTTTTGAATGGGTTTATAATTGTTCCTTGTGAAAAACGAGGTTCACATTTTTTTAGATAAAATTTAAAAAGTTTAATAGAAAGACAATTAGGAGATAGAAATAAGGTAAAATGAACAAATATGGCCAGGTTCCTCAGCATTCAGCCAAGAAAGCACACCTTACTAACAAAGGATTGTCTCTTAAAAACAGAACCCTATTACATATTCATAAATGCTTATACATGATTCACACATTCTTCTTAAGTTTTGCATGTTCCTTTGTTTAGCTTCAACTGCCCCCTCCCCAACAGATCAATCCCCAATAGATCAATCTTCTTGGCTCCGTTGAGTTTCACACTCCCTGACAACAGAGGTTCAATAAATTCCTCCCTTGGAGCTCTGGTCACCACTGTCTTCATATGGGTAAAATAATCTAAGAATGCAGGGGGTGTTTCTGACTATCTTTTCAATCTTTGGGTTATATGAACCAAAGCAGTTTTTATTTTAATACCATGCTACAGTCTAACATATATATGTATTAGTCTACTAAGTTTTATCAATTACAGAAGTAAAAGAAACTATATTAATACAGCAAAGTTTTCTAACATTATGCATATAACATTCATTTTAATATTTGCAAGAAGGCAGTAGTATAATATGTACCTATAAGGTTCCTCATATGTGGAATCTTTTTGCTGCCATCATTTTAAGATTAAGAGAAATTTTAGGAGCAAGTGAATAATGCTTCTACCAGAACATATTTCTGGCTGGATAGGTTGTCTTCAGAGATCTTAGACTCCATGACCTGATCTAAATTTGTGTTGTTGTGATAACTTTTACTGAGGTATCCAACAGCAGTTTAGTTTTTGAACTGTTCCTCTGTCTGGATCATAATCTGACCGAAATCTGAGGAACTGTCCTAAGAGCAAGGACACAGGAAAGGTCAGTGTAGGTTTGTTCCAGACAAAGTTGGTCCAGAGGCTTAGGAAAAGTGTACAAGAACAGCACATGTAGAATGTTAATAAACATTTCATATACCTGTTTTTCCGAAGTTGACCAGGACTAAAAATGTATGCTTGAAAGTGTTTTAGACTATTATCAAAGATCTAGATTATAGCTGCTAGATAAAACCATGAGTTACAGTAACGTTTCAGCCCATTAAACTTTAAGGCCACCTTATCCTCAGAAAAAAAAATGTATTGAGAAGTTTTACAGAACTTGATAACCAGCAGGAAGAACCCTTCAAAAAAGATACAAGGAGACAGTAATTTTAAAAAACAGGTGGGTTTTTTTGTGATTTTAGTGATACCACAGTACTTTGCAGACCAGGAACTAAGGCATCTGAGGAGAAGAAATAACCGTACATACTTATCCCCATATATACTCTGTCTGTCAAGGTGCTTTAATAGGATTTAAACAGGTAGAGAAATGGATAGTGGGAAGCAGTTCATTTTTTTTAAGATGTATTTAATGTAGGAAATACGTGAAGCTTTAGATCTGATTATCCACCAGAACAAAAAGGCTTTTACAGACCATGGGCTGAAAAGAGCTTGGGAATCTGTGTGATTATCTTCCAAATTGTCCTGAACCTAAACACAGCAATCTTGGCTAGATCTGAGCAGAATAGGTGGCAGCTAAAGTTGCTGAAGCAGATTAGTCTTGTGAAAGCAGTTGACAGCACTGGATATTGTCCATGTTTTCCAATAAAGATTGTCTTTGTCCCTTGTCCTTCCTGAGTGCCTAAATTTAGACTCCGAAATACATCCTTGAGAACAGAAATAAATATTGATGGTTGTTTGCATGTGAAGGTCTCATTGATTTTGATGGTATTTAGTGTCACCCTGTGACATTAAACATCTCTGAGGTATGTGATGACAAAATTTGGGGTTTACATATAATTGGTGTAAATTTCAATGTCTAAGAAGAAATGTTATTTGAAATTAACAGTAATTTTATCAGGAGTGCTTAGAAAATGTTGACTTCTTGGCTACCAAAAAGAAGGCATTTTGAACATTGCTAGTATATGAGAAAGGTTTGAAGAATTTGATACAAGCTGATGAAGAAAAGACGCTTCAGACTGTGCCCTTGTAGGCTCAGTGGAAAGTAACATCCTTTGGGATTAAAGGAATTGCAGAGCCCATTTTCAGTGTTCAGCCCACTTGTACCGTGATTTCCAAAGAGCTGCTGGGAGCCTGGCTGCCTGGATTCCCTGAAAAAGGAAGCTCAGGGGGAGCTGGAAATGGTTGCAACTTTCAGGTACTGGCAGTGTGAAACAATGGATAGCAGAGGAAATAAGGGTCATGTACAAAGAAGAGAAGCAGATGGAAAATACATTTTTGGGAAATGTCTGAATAGCCATGTAGCACAGGTATAGAAAATGGTTTACAGAACAAGTATATGGAAGACTAAATATAGAAAGGAGATGAGATTAATGTTCTGGAAACCAGCTGCAGTTGATGTGATGTGCTCTGGACGCTGTGTTCTCTGTTCTTGTATCATCCCCCTGGTATCCAGGCACTTAACTGGCAGATGACTCACTGTGTCTTTGTGCTGCAGCTTGCTTCTCAATTAGATAAAGGTAATTCTTTCCACTTTTGGAGTGACGGTGAAAAGGATTGATCTGTAAAGTGCTTTGAAGATACACTAACATTCACAGAGCCTCTGAAGCCTAGGTTTTAATTATGGAGCTGCAGATAATTTTAGTACATTATTGCAGCAACAAAAATGCCTAAGTGCAGTAATTCTAGTGCATGGTACATTATTTTTGATGCGCAGATACCTGAGGTGATGTGGAGGCTGGGTAAATTGCTAACATAATACCATTGGCTTCACTTACACTTGTTCCACAGTGGGGTTCAAAACATTTTGTCTGGTTGGGAATTAATTTTCTTTGTTTCCAGTGCAGCTTTTTGAATGCTCTGAAGATAACTTATATTTTTTAGCTGATGTGCCACATAAAACTTCAAGGTTCACTTTGCTCTGGGCAACCATGAAGTAAGATTATTGAGTGAGATAAAAATTCAAAACTGCACCACTTCCTCCAGGTTTGCAGAGCTCACACACCAACTTCAAGTGTCATGTCAGAAAAGGTTTGTCCACAGCCCTGGCCTACAGTCATATCAGCTTTCATCTCAGCTTTACTGACATTTTGACGTTGTCATTGGTATGGAAGATGGATGTTGCCAGTGAAAAATCCACTAAATCCAGAGAAACTCTGGTAAATATGATTTTTATTGACATCACCCATGTTTGTGTTCAACCTGGACAAGGTGACTTTTCTGACCAAGCAAAAGGTTGTCTTCAACCCAGTTACAGACAAGTTTAAAAAATCCAGTGAATCACTAATATTTTCTGAAACACTCTTTACCAGCTCTCTGTGTACCTGGTTTCTATCCAAAACAAATGCAAAATCAAGGTAACTGGGTGGGACTACTTGGAGAAACTCCCCCTTTTTAAAAGAACCATTTCATTGTGCTTCTCTCTAATTTTTAGTGGTTGTGTGAAACCACAAGGTTTGAACAAAATGTCTGAAGCTTATGACCTTTCTAACATAAAGGCACTCTTCCTAGTGTTGATTATCTTCCTGCTTGAAAATCTGTCGTTGTCTGTTTTGCCAGTTTCTCCTTTCCCAGATAAAATGATGCACAATTCTTCATCTTTTTCAATTGAAATTGAATTCACTCTCAAATGCTTTCTTGATGTTTTCCAGTATTGCTGTCACTTGCATGAAAGAAATAACAATGAAGTGGTGGTGCTGCCATTTTTTGGCCTTAAGTTCTGGAATGGAAGCCTCAGCTACAAGAATTTCCTGGGGTACCTTTAAAGAGAAGGCTTGTCCCTTACAATTTCTCTGTTTAGTTACTAAGTCTAAACATCAGGAACAGCTTAAAATCTCATTGTTTTTTGGCCAAGAAAAAGGAAAAAAAATCATGGATGCATCTTACTTGTTAGAATGTGACACTTAAAGCAAGTTGAGATAACCAAACACTAGAGTGGATTATTAGGCAGCTGATGCTAAATGTGATTTTATTGTTAATGTAGAAAGACCTTATTTAAAAAAGAGCTGTTCTTCTTTCTAGACTAGTGTTAAGTCTTCTGCAATTCCTTAAGAACGTTACTGAATATTTAGATTTCTTTCCCACTCCATCTTACAGATTTTTTAAAGGTGATCTGAAAAATAATTCTAAAGGGATTTGTATTTCAAATGGCTTTTTCTCATTTTAGTATAGTGTTGCTAACTTAGAGCCTTTCTGACACTCTGTTGGCCTAAGATTTCTTGATAATCAGGTTAAATGATATAGCCACATAATTCCAGCATGTAGATTCCTCTTACAGGACTTGTCTACTCAAGCATTTGAGGCAGATAAAATTCCTAAAAACTGCTAAGAGCCTTGATCTCATCTTTAGTGTACACTGCTGTCATCTGTGACCTTTTTCATATACTCAAACCCTTTTCTTTGCTCTCTGTATGTGCATGCACTGAGTAGAAAACAATATAGAAAACAATAAATCAGATCTCAAATGTTACATTATCAATTTAAGGCAGCATCTCATCCACTAATATAGAGAGTGAATCCCTTTCTGTTGCATAACAGGTAAGTTAAAGTAAGTAGGTTGTGTCTGAAGATATCTGGTATAAACACGGCACTCAGCTTTTTGCTGTTTATCTTTCATCTCTGTCTATTATAATTACTCTCTCATCAAACAAATGAGGCTTTTACAGATATTAGCAGGAGATGTGCATCTGCCATAAGCCATGTAGAGTCACCTGATTCGATTAATGTGTTGAATAATAATGCTTACATGATCTTACTACCTAAATATGCTGTGCCTTTTTTCCTGTACATATATGGGCAGCCCCTTTTGGTCCTGGAATTTATGTACAGCATGCTGTACATAAATTATTTAAATAGTATAGAGGGGCTCATTTATGTAGGCCCATTCTTCAGATATTAAGTGTTAAATACAGTGCTTCTGGGTGTGTCTCTGAATTGCATTTTCCCATGTTACAGAACATGGATCAAAGCTGCTCAAATCCTGACAGTCTGGAATAGCAGTCTTAGTTTGCTAAAAAGTGTCTGTTTCATTGATTTTTTTTTTAAATGAATCATCTTTCATCCCTTTCTGTGGCTTCTTGACTATTACAGAGCAATCACCCTTATAATGAGAGTCATTTTAGTCCATATGGTAAATCAAAGCAGTTGGATTATTTCATTTCAAAGCCATTGAATTCCAAAGTTTAAGTAAATTGATATAATTTTTAAAATTCCATCTCCTTGCTCACTAAGGCAAAGTTTTTCACCAGTTTACTAAATATTGTCTACCAGCCTACCTGATTTTGTACAGGCTCTGAGTGAGACAGCACCAATGAAATTTAGCAAACTCAATTTTTAACAAAGCACATATTTTTCCAAATAGTAAAATCATAAGCACTAAAACACCTATCTTTTGACATTGCAGTCAAAACATTGCAGTCTCACGCCTAGGAAGTCAAGACATTGCAGTCTCACGCCTAGGAAGTTTCCTAGTTGTGTTGGACACACAATGATAATAAGAACAAGTGTTTCTTAATATTTAGCACAGAACTTCATTTTGTACCATCTCTTAGAAGCAGCCAATTCCTTCCTATGAAATACCTGTCTGTGAACAGTTTTGGATGCAGTATTTGGCACAATTTTTCTCCATCTAAAACATTCCCTTCCTGTCAATGACAATTTCCCTAGACAAAGCCACTGGATTACTAGCCTTGCTAGTAACTGAGGTTCAAGGAATGGGGTATGTTGCATTTAAAAGGGGAGAAGATTTAGGGTTGTAAATTGCTGCCAATAAAATGTTTTGGTGGCAAACAGGAGTTAAATGTCTGCTGCAGTTTGTTCAACAGCTGTACTGTATGAGAGGCTTACACTGCAAACAGTAATTTTTGTGTCCACATACATTATATAATATTCTGTGCCATCAATAGCCTGCCTGTAAGGGGATTTAAAGATTTCGTAATCTACAGATTTGCCAGTTTTTTATACTAAAGGAAATATCTCATTCCCTGTTACTAGGTCATTAATTCAATGTATAATTACTATATATAAGTACGCTAAAATCCTTCTCTGTTAACTGGAAGAAAGAAATTAAATTAAAGCCTTTAAATGATGCCCAGAATCTTGATTAGAGTGGTGAAGCCAGGCTGCTCCAGTAAATTATTGCTCCAGCATATTTTCTAACTTTTGTTTTTCTCTTTTTGAACAGTGCAGCATGCCTTGGAGTCCACAGAAAAGGAAAGTAGTCCTGTGCATAGGGAAGATGCCTGCTGGGATTTCACTGTCTAGCTGGGCCTGGGTTCTCACTCCACACTTGCAGAGGTCTAGAAGTTACATGAGGATTTCAGTATTTACTCAAAGTAAGTATTTACATATTACGTGCTGAAAAAAGTGCTCCCTACCCTCAAGCCAAATGCTGAGGGGGCCAAGAAGAATGAAAAACAGCCTCTTTCTTTTGGTAGTAGTGAAGAGGTGTTCATGAAAGAACACATTCCATAGGGTAGTCCACTACCAGCAAGGCAAAGGAATGCAAGCACCCTCAAACTTTCTGCTTTTTCCATGTGGTATTATGTTCAAAATACCTATCCCCAACTGGAATACAGTCGGTAAAAATTGCAGTAGCTGTCACCTAATTGGTATTTGCCAGTAATGAACTTTGACAGAAAAAGAAGGTAGGAAAACACCAGTGAAAACCCAGGTCTAATATTGGCTTCACTAGAGCAAACTACTGCTACTTTTTAATTTCTGACTCATAAAATTAATTTTATTAAGTTTATTCCAATACCTCTATAATTATTTGAAGTCTGATCGTTTCCTGAAAAAAAATTAATCACAAGTTTCTGAGTCTGACGGCTGCTTCATACATGCTTTTGAGAGCAAGCTGGGAAGGGCTTTTAGATGGGAAGAAACTTCTCAGGATTATGCATTTAAGATTTTTCCTTTTTTTTTTTTTTTCTCCAATGCAACCACAGCTCCCTTCCCCTGTTGCTTTTAGTGTATTTGTGTAGTTACACAACTCAAATTTCAATTTGTATGAGTTTTACTTCCCTGTTGCTTATTTATCTGGCATCATGCTTTTAAAAAACTGATCTTTCATGTTTTCACCAGAAACAATTGGGATCTAATAGCTAATTCTTTTCTAGTAATATTATTTTACCTGACTGGGAAGTGCAATATTGTGGTGAGAAAGCATGGAAAGTTCAGCAGTTAATCCATTAAACTCTTGAATAATTCATTGAAGATAAGCCCTTTAAACTCCAGTTTAAGTTGTTAATAATAATGAGTGGTTCATTCTGAAGACTTCTGTCTCTTGTGCCTAATATAAAGTAGAAGTAGGATAAACTCACTACAGTCATGTTTAATCTGTAAAATTATTTCACTTACAGAGAAAGGATTTTTTTCTTATCTTCCAGTCTCTTTTCATCCATTTCAGGAAGTACTAGATGTTTAATAGTCACTACTGATTTTACCATCCTACATGGGTATGTTACTGAAAAAAGATATTTGACTGAAGGATATTCACAATATTTAATTGGAAAAGGTAGTATTATATGAAAAGCTTTCCTCATGATATTGCTCTTTCCCTCAAATTAGCTCCTTTAAAATATTATGAATATAAACATCCAGCTCTGGGAAATACAGGACTCTTTTCCTGCAGAGATCAGAAATAAGCACAGAGTAAATTTCTTAAAATTCTCGTTCAAGTAGAGAGACTTCCCATACTAAAGGAATGAGGAGTACAGTATGGCCCTAGAACATGGAGTGCTCCAGGTTCAAGGAAATTAGTAAACCCTTCTCCCTGGTAATGTTTGCAATTTTGTGTGGGGAATAAATGCAAAATTGTATGTTTTACTAATCACTAATGGAGGGAAGTGGTCCTTCAGCATCCTTAGCAGAGGACTTCCCATGACTAAAGATGACTTAAACCCACTTCTACTTCTAATGAAGTAGAAGTGGGTTTTAGCAAACTGCTGGAATTTTTAAATTTTTTTATTTTTAATTCACCCTGGAATGTGTAAAGCTTTTAACTATACTTTCCAAAATATCAGAGTGAGATGTGCAGGGTGGTAGTGACAGAAATGATGGAACAATACAAGTGTTTATCTACAGCTGTGCTTCATAGCCTAGAGCTTGTGCTTTGCTCAGCTGCATTGCACTCAGGCTTACAGAACCTGTGCTATCCCAGCATGGAATGCCCTAATAAACTATAAATCCTGTCTTGAAAGTTAAATCTTTTGTTGATCTTGTAACCTAGAATAATTCAGAGTGGAAGAGAACTCAGGAGAACTCTAGTCCAAACTCCTGCTCAAAACACTTCAGAACACTTGTCAGAACTCTTTGGAGCTTAATCCAGTCAGATCTTGAAAGTCTACAAAGACTACACAGTCTAAAGTTTATATCAAGAATTATATTTAGTTGGTAAGGGACCAAAATTTGGATGACTCAACCATAGGCAAGTGTCTTAACTTTCTGATCAGGAGGTTATCCTAATGCTTTAAGGACAGCACTTACAGACATTTGACATGTAAAAGGAAGTAGTTGTGAGAAGAGAGCACAAGTTAGAGCTCCATTCTGCAGAGATGGAAATACAGGTGCTGGTCCTGAAGAAAGTGGGAGGCCATGAATAACAAGGGAGCTCCTGCTGGACAGGTGCATACCCGAGCACTTTTAGGGTGTATTTAAACAATTTTCTACCCTTTACTCTGCTCTTATAAGTGTTTATAACAGGAATCTATCTGAAAGGAGCGCTACATTGTGTGAAAATGCTTCTCCAGCATGACTGAGGAGGAAATAAAATAAATATTTCAGCACTGCTGCAAAGTGAATTTCAGATAACTGTTGGTTGTATTTGAGAGGCTGAAAATAATCAGCAGCAGGCAGGGGAAGTGGAGCTCTCGGGTTTATCAAAGGTGAGCTGCCTTCAGGAGCACACTGGCTACCTGGTGCTCACTGCTTGCAGAGGTCATAGCTCTTCCCTGGAATGTGCTGCGGGATTAACCAGGGGGCTACAGTGTAAATGCAGTGTTCATACTCAAGAAACATGGCTACGTGTATTAACTTCACAGTTCCTCATCTTCATGCCATCACAGGCATAAAGATGGCATCACAGGTTTTGTTGATTTGATTTCTGCTTTAAGTGGGTTTCTCTGAGGAGAGAACTTTGTTTCCATTTAAACCTTGGCAGGGCTTTATTTCATAATCTTTTTAGCCCTCAAAAACCCCTATTATATTCAAAGGCCTAAAAATTTCTCTTTAATAATTAAGGCTATCACAGTCTGAATTTTCTAATGATAAAATCAAACTTCTTTCTGACAGACACCTTGTGATAAATTGTTCTGCACATGATACTGTAGAGAACAGAAGGAAGGGAACTGACCAGGCTCTACCAGGCTGCTTGGCTTTATTAATTACTTAGTGACATCAGGTGTCACTTAGGGTGTCATCTTGCTTCTATGTTGTACACTTCTATGGCTGTCATTATAAATAATCACGAGGCAATTTCTTGACACCCAGCAGAAAACTGAAGTTTTATTACCCATAAAATAATACGGCAGAGGCAGACGACAAACGAAGCAGAAGAGAATATTTGATTATTCATAAGTCAAATGACCCCTGAAAGACAGCAGTAAAAACTGTAGAAGATGTTTTAAGATGATGTGAGGCTTCAGGCAATGTGACTTAGCACATTTTGCAATGAAAACATGCTGGTTTAGTAGCCCGTGGCTGTGTTTTGGCAGGGGGGTGGGAGGCATTATCCAGCAGAGACCTGCTCTGCACTGCTGAAGGACAGAGCATTTTGGTGTCTCATCTCAGAGGAGGGAATAACAGAAGGGTTTTTCTTCTCCCATCAGAATCTCACATGTGTCACAAGTTAACTGTGAAGGAACGAGGACTGACACCATTTGTATTTTAATTTTTACCATGCCTGTTTTTCTTATTTAAGTCCTTTGGCCCAGTCACACCAAATTATTATTTTATTTAAAATTACTCTCAGGTGGATGAGCTGATCTAGAATGTGGTTTTATACAGGCTTGTGCAGCCAAGCTGAGGGTAGTCCTTGTCTACCTTTTAACCCCTGAACTGTAGCCTTCATTGTCTTCAGAGCAGCACAAAGCACAGGAAAAAACCCAATCCTGGAGCATTTTATAATAAATAATAAATTAATTATTGGAAATAGCTTCACTAGGAAGAGTGGAAAACCAATATATTGACAATATATGTAACTTGAATGAAATGAATGATATGTGACTTGTTCTCTAGGTGGCTTGTGTTTTTCCATTCCAATGTTCAGTCTGTAATGCAAGTTCTAAGTAATGCACCATGTTGCTTTTGTGTTTGTTTTTGTTTGTTTGTTTGTTTTGTTTTTGTTTTGTTTTGTTTTTTTTGTTCGGAATATCAGTCTGTTTTCCTTGCTCAGTATAAAGTACTATTTTTGTTCAGTGTTTTGTCAAGTGCTGTACAAATGCCATGAAGCCCAGGTGTTAAGGGGCCTTGGTAACATTTCGGAGAACAACCCAGTAGTTGCTATGCCAAGTCACCTTTGTAACTTTCAGTCAGCAAGTCTCAAAGAGATGCTGCCTGCTTATAATGAACTTGAAACGACTTTGTTTTCTATTATCTCAGCGCTAATATTTAGTTTTATTTAGGTCTCTGGCTCTCAAGGTTTTACAGAAAGGCTGAAAAATGTGAATCAAATGTAACCAGTTCAGAAAGTTAATAGTGGACACTAAGAGAATATCACCTAGGGAATACGAATTCCTTATGCATCTACGAAAACTACAACTGGCAAAAATCCGAAATATAAACATCAGTTCCTCTAGGATTCAACTGCATGGAAAGTATTTTAACTTTAAGTTCATGAGCCAATTCCAAAAGAAATAATTACATGGCTACAGTGTGAACATTCTCTTTCCCATAGAAAAGCTGTCATGATGCAGGGGAGGGGGCATAATGGGATCCCTTTATTTTTAATTTAAGGGCAGTACAGGTATCCATATACAAACACGTATTCAAAGTTCAATCTGCTATTAAGGGAAAGTGGTCTGTAGGTCTCTAACTAGACCCGTATCATTATCCAAAATTGTAGGCATAAAAAAGGACCTGGGAAAGGTGGCAGTTTGGTATCTCACCTTGCTAGCATCAGTAAGAATTCTTTCTTCCTGTTCTTCAGGAATGAAGACAAGGAAAGCAACTTATAGGTACATCCAGGAGTCTTTTTTGTATAAAAATACTTTAGTATTCCTAACAAAAATTACTGAATTATAATCACTCTTTACTACTTGTCTCTGTTTTAGACACTTTAATAACACATCCCATAAAATGCAGTATTTATTTAATTCAACACAATTATGTATGGATAAAATTTAAATAGGACTGTTGTCATTTTAATTTAAATTCTTTGGCAGGCAATTCAATTTAATGGTAGTTGATTAAAAAAAGAAAAATGTTCTCTAGATACATAAATCAACCCAGTGTTCAATTTATTCAAAATACTGAATTAGGCACTTGTCTAGGGCACTGGAGAAGAAAAAATTACATTGCTTTCACTAATCGCTTTTCTGAGTATGCAAATTTTTAGTCAATTGTAAATGGCTTTGCAAAAAGGAGACTGGTGTAGAAATTGAAAAAATAAAAATCCAACATTGTTCATTTAGTGAACGAGTCTATCTCCACTCCCACCTCCTTAGGTTTCTATATAAAGCAAAATATTCTGACACCTAGTGAGGAAAATTTCAAATTGCCCAATCTATCACCAGAAGCATAACTACTGTTTGGTCTGAAATGATTACTTATTGAAATTAATGAGTGTTACTGGTGCATATTGCCATAGGAAGGGATTCCCTGGAATTTTTTACTGACTTTGCTATGGTGTCTGTTAGTGAGCTTTTGAAGAGTGAACAAAAGCAGTCTTCATATTTAAAGCTGTAAACTATTCAGTGCTTGGCTCCAATGTCACAGGACTGGTCAGTCTGTAAACCAGTGGGAAAACTCTTGTAAGTCAGTCAGAACTTTGATGTTAGTCTTATTGCTTGAGGTTCTGCTCCAGTCCCTGGTTGGTGCACCTGGCTGTGCACCATGTGTGGAGTGTCTTGGTTCAGAAATGCTATTCACCTTGTGCCCAAATTCAGCAGTGTCTTAGGGCCTTTGCTGTCCAATCCATGGGGTTTCCACAGTGACCACATCCCCTGCCTTTCTGGTGCTCCAGAAGTTCACAGCAGTGTGAGTGTTCCTCTGGTTGTTCCATGCAAACCTCACGAGGACAAGACACCAGGTTTTGGAGCAGGGAGGCCCAGTTTCACCTGGAAGATGCCCCATGCCCAAGGTTTGGGGAGGGTGAGAGGAACCTGGCTACTCATCCCTGCAGGATGCCTGGTGGTGGGCTCTGAGGAAGTGCTGGCAGGTCCAGGCAGTGGGGAAACACTGGCACAGCTCATTTCTGTATCCTGCAAAGGTGAAGGGAATGACTGCAAGAATGGAGCCAATCTCCCTTTTTTCCAAATGGGCCCTCTTAATAGGCTTTTCTTGAAAACTGCTATTAACAGTAAAACTTTGGATTCCCTCTAATGAGGCAATCTTTCCTCCTTATCTTCTAGGACAAGGATAAGACCTCCACAGTGGTTTGTTTGGTATTTGTTGGCCCAGCTGGGACAGCCTCTACTGCTAGACCAGGATTGTGGAGACCAAAGAGATGCTTTAGGTCTCCTGAAGATTTGGTTCAGCCTCTGAAAGCCTGCAGAAATTTCTGTGTGTAAAACAGATGTTGAGTCAGGCCCAATGCTATTCTAAACACCCAGTGACCAGATAAGGACAACAGCATCTCCTGACATTGAGCCAAGCTAAGCTTTAATTCTGCAGCACTTTCTGGAAATGCTGGAGGAAGTGGCAAATCCGTGCCATGGCACTTTGAGGGTGTGTCTGGCCTTGCCATGTGTGTCCTGGCTTTCTTGGCCATCCCTTCTTTACTCCTCTAAAACAAGTTCAGAGTGACCACAAGTCAGGGTTTCTTGCCTTTCAGATACTGAAACCTGTAAAAGTTAAAAAAAAGCCATACTTGGGTAAATGTGTTGCAGTCCTGTACCAATGCCAAGGTGCTGGAGTAATGAATGCAATAGATGTGAATGGTGTTAATAAATTCAAATCTTTCATAGCAGTTTGATATTGTGCTGTGCAGAACAATAATACTGAAAACGGTTTGTCAGTTTGATTAATGCACCTGTTTCTTATATGGCAAACTCTGCAAGAGTTTGTATTCCTTTAAAGCAAGGTTATAAATGCAAGGGAGCTTAGGGAAAATCTCTGTTTAGCTGCTCAAACAAAGTAATATATTTAATAAATATTATCAGAGGGTTGACAAGAAGAGCAATCCCTTGATTAAATACTTACTTTTTGAGACTTTATCTCTATTGTAGAAAGCATCTTAAAGCAACGTGTTACAAAAGGGCTCTGAAAGAACTCTCAAAAGCCAGAAAAGAGTAACAATCTTCTTGGATTAATCAAGAGATTTTAAAAACTACACATCAGAAGATTTTTATAATGGGGTGTATTTTATAAAATTTTCTAAATGATATTTTACATATATATTTGAACTATTTTGTTTCTTACATTCTTAAATCAAAAAATCTGGTTAAACTGTTTTGCACTGCGGCATTTTGAAGATTACAGTACATCTCAATTCTTTGGGTTTTTTTCAGAATTTAACATTATCTTTTCCTTCCCCACTTACCTTGTTTAGTCCAAGTGACACTGCACAGAGTTAAATGAGACTGTATGCCAGTAAATGGAATTTTCACCCAGGATGTCTCTGTAAGAAAAAAAATTCTGTCATTTTAAATCCTTGAATTTTGGCCTTTTTATAAAGCTTTTGACAATTATACAAAGTACTTCCATGGGTTTATTACAAGGCTGTAAAAATTGTGTACAAAATCCTGTACACAATTACCATTTTAACAGTGCTGTTATACTGCATGTGACACAGAGTTCAGGATGCTCCCTTTTGTGAATTTTGTGGGAGAACTATCCACACAGCAGATTCTTCTGAAGCAACACGCATCCCTTCCAGAGTTAGAACTTTGGATCTAAAGGAAAAGCACTTTAAATAAGGACCAGTTAAAAAAGATGGCTTCTAGATTCAAATCCATGTACTCAGAGCCACTTGAAACTCAGCTTGACTTTTGAGAAGTTTGTGAAACTGGGAAGCAGGTGGTTCTGCTGAAAACTTTGCCTTCCAAGTGATATAAACCGTTCTATAAGATGTGTCAATTTTCTTCCTCTGTCAGAAACAGAAAATGTAAAACCAATACATTTTATACTCATGTTAATTTCCTAAAACGAAAGGATCTTAGTTGCCACTTCAGTGAAAACAGACTAGGTCAACATCAAATAAAAGTACTAAATCCAAATTCAGACTGTTAAAGGCTGAATGAAATATCTAGAACAATTTACACAAATATAAATGCATGATAACTCTTTTCCTTCAGGATTTGTTTGTGGTCCAAATTGTGTTGTAAAGCATAGCTGAAAGCCTGCTGAAAATAATTTGGGACCCATGAGTTAACAGTCTGATTCCTGATATGATTGATGTCTCATATAAAATCCTTGTAGATCTCATCTTCCTAAGTTTTTTTTTTTTTCTGAATGAGATTGTATTCAGACACAATCCCATGTGTTGAGAACACTACAAAATGACATCTAGAAAGCGATGCACTCCTTGTTGTCAATATTTGTTGTATGCCAGGCTGACCTTTTGGATGATAATCCTTGTATTTGCGGAGTGAAGAGAGACTGATTTTGTTGCTTTATTCTAATTACACTGCAGTGTAGCAGTACCACACGCTTTTGAAGGGTATTCAGGAACTGAAATGTCAGTAACACAAACAACTTTCCATCTGCTCCCAATTTAATCTGAATGCGTTTCTGATTTAATAGAAGAAGGTCATTTCTACAACTGGTGAAAGCTGGTAATCAGTTAATCAAAATGCATTGATTGCTCTAATTATTGCATCTTGAATAAGGTTTTTTGTGAACCTTACCCACAATTTAGTTTTGACATGTTTTGCTTTCTACCTTGTGCAAATCTATGGGTTTCAAAAAACTTTGACTTCATTAAGTATAACTTCTTTATTGGGAGTTAGAGCCAAACCCACCAGTGAGTGCTGACAATGTTAACATTTATGTTAACTGGCTGGGAACAAACCAGTAAAATCAGTTTGAGCAACTTTGTGCAGAGTCAAAGTTGCTGTCAAAGAGAGCCAGTCTTGATCTGGATTGCTCATGGCACAGAATTAATATTTCATATAAGCTAGAAACTTCTTTGCCACTTGGACTCTTAAGTTTGACCTGCAGCCTTTGATTTTTGCACATAAGGAATCACAGTTTTGTTATGGTTTTGGTTGTTGCAGCAATACTTTGTCTAGGGAAGAGTGAACAGGAGTATATTTGTACTTGATTCTCAGCCATGGAGTCTGAAATCTGTATTTCTTTTTATATTTTTATGTAAATAACACTGCTCCATTTCTACATGTCCAATTTAAATACAAACTTAGGGTATTCTAGTTTCAGCAACAAACAAAACCCACCAAAAACAACAACAACAACAAAAAAACCATAAACAAGGAAAATCCAAACCAAAACTGACAATAAAAAACCTAATCAAAACTACCTCTCACAGTGCTAAGGAAACACAATGTGTACAATTCCAAGGGAAGCAAGTAAAAAGTCAGTCTTTGCCTGAGTGCAACTATAAGCCCAAAGGAAACTGATGAAGTTGAAGCCTTAAAAATATTGACTGTACTGGATAAGCTAGTACCTGAAAACAAATTAGTAAATGGTCATGTATTCCTTCTCTGGATTGAAATCTAAGGTTAAGGATTAAATAGCTAAATAGCACTCACTTTTCAGGTATTGATATTAAGGAAGCACCATTTTCTAGGAAAAGAGCACATTTGCATAGTAGTTTAATTATGGATATGAATGTTTTTGCCTAGATGTGTTCAAAAGAAAAGAGCAATGGACTTTGTATAAAACCTTTAATGATAAAACCTTTAGTACTGAAACATGAATCTATCATTTTCTAACAATACAAACCAGATAAAGTGTGCCCCATCTGAAATAATTATTGAGTCCTAAAAGCAGATCAAAATGAGTACTGAAACAATTAGCAGAAACAGAGATTAAACTGTGTTTCATTACAAAAGTACTTCTATAATTCAATCATCTATCCATGAAGCACCAACCATGCTGTCAGAAACTGGTTCATCCATGAGCTGGGGGGAGGTCAGAGTAAAACTCCACCTTGAGGAATGCTCCACAATAATTGCTCTTTTAGTATTTTTCCCTAGAAAGCATCAGCAAATGTCCCTGCTGGTGATGAGAAGAAAGAACTGACTGGACAGGACAGTTGATGAGAAGAAAGAACCAGAGCTGATTTTCCTGATTTTAGTAAAGCAATGTGCTCATTTATGTGATGTCCAAATGCTGAAGTGGACTTGGGGCTGAGAAATTTGCAAAGCTTCGTCTGCCTGTAGATTATTAATGAGAGAATACTGAAGCTATTGTTACCACAGGATTTGATGCTACTGGAAATAAACCTGTTGGGATTTTGTCCAGAGATAGCTCAAGGAAGGCAACTGTGGAACTGAGAGCTGTCTTGGCAGCCTGAGGAATTGCTGTGTCACTGCTCTCCTCCATTGAGTGTGCCCATCCTGGGAAAAGGAAGAAAATCTCTGCTTTGAAGAAGTATATCCTAAGGCTGAGACAGACTTCTGACTATCAAGCCAGTGACAAGAACTTCTCCAAAGGTCTGAGTGTATTCTTAGATTGGCAACCTGACAATTGGCTCCAGTCTTGTTGCTTGGTAGATCCTGCTGTGCCTGGACTCAAGCTGCCTGCAAACAGCCAGTAGAGGACTAATAAAGAGTGCTAATTCTGCCGTGCTCTCTCAAGTCATACTGGAAGGGAACAGGACCACAATACATATGTTCTGTCCCAAGCACTGGGGATACCAAATACAAGTTTCTTCTGGCTTCATTAGCAGACCCTGGATAAATCTGGAAGCATTTCACACATTTGAAAGCTTGAGAGCTCAAATTTCATGTGCATTCCAAGTCTCTACCATGAGCTACAACATTTCTGCAAGTCTGGCCAGACAGATGAAGTCTTGAACCTGTGAAAAAGTGTGGAAGAGTAGTGAAATAGAAATTAGGTACTGAATAACAGTCAAAAAATTAATACTTGGTATGATTTGGAATTTTAAAGAAGCTTTCAAACAAGAAGTAGAATCATATTTTAAACATTTGGAGTCCTGCATGAAAATATATAGGGAATCATTCTGGAATAACAAAGTGATTCTTTCAGACACTCTCTTGAAATAACATCAAAAATTCAAGGAATGAAAATTTTAAAATCAATCTGAGAGCACAGCTCTAGAAGCTGAAAATTTGGAAATTAATTTTATGAGCACCCCTTAAAATGTCCAGTGATGTGACATTGAGGCAGTTGTTGGAAAAAATTTGGACATTATAGTGGACTCTGACAGCTCTGATTTGATATTGTTCCTAAGGCTGGGATTCTGTTCTCAGAAAGGAGTGCATCGTCTTCATTTGCCCTGTTTAGGAAGTCTGATTTCATGTGTGGCCAGACAGTCAAGGACTGCAGAAGTCTCCTTGACTTGAGCCCATGTGGATGGATGGTACCAAAAACTCCAGAGCTTTTTAAGGTACCTTATAGCTTCCTTTCTGCAAGTAATAAAAGTACATTTATTTTTTTAGCTACAATAATTTTTGAGTGAGCTGGCTTAAAACTCCCCCTGCCTCACCTCACAGAAAGACCAAAACCAAACAACAAAAAGATGGAAACACAACTGCCTTTAGATGTTTTATTCTTGAGCTAGTCCTCTCCTACTCTTGGTTCAAGCACAGATTCTACATTGGACCACAGAAAATCCTCACTGAAAGGCTTTTTGAAACTTAGATATGAATTAGTTTCTCAGAAATCCTTTTTCCTTTGTGCATCTTATGTAAGACAAACAGGTAGGGGAGTTTTGAGAATAGTAAGGCAGTTCTTGATAGAACAAAAGGCTGACAGCCTCATGCATTAAAGCCCATCTCAGTCCTTTTCCATATAAAAACAGCATTGTCAGAAGATTTTTGTTGTTCCAAAAGTAATGTTACTATTTTACTGCACACTTTGCCAATCAAAAAGAACAAGCTTTGTTCCTTGTTGCCTGCAAAGGTGAATCTTTTCATCTGCCTGATACTAACAACCTGTGCTAGCTCAAATATTTTCTGACATAAAACACGTTTGTAAAATATTCACCTGCTATCCAAACCTGCAGGAGACCAGGATATTTTAGGGTAAGCAACAGAATGAGCAAAGGTGCTTTGTTAGGCCTTTTCTGAAGCTAAGGTAGTTAGGGGAACTAAGCATTTTTCAACACGAAATCTCAAGGTGAGAACCCTCAAGCAACTGTTGACTATCCTGTTTTTTCATTCCATCTCTTATTAAATGGTGGGGTTTGAGAGAGGAATCAAACACGTGTCAATTCCTGTGCCTAAAACAAATGACAGAGAAATTTTTTGAAGAGCTGCAGTCCATCAGTACTTACTGCTAACAGTTAACACAGTCCTACCTAATTTAGCCAGATTGAATTAGCAGAGGTAAAATAGATGAACCAGTTGTTTACTGCTTGGCAACATCTGGACATGAGTCCAGCTGTGCCCAGGGAGGCAAGAGGCCAAAGGCACCTGGGCTGTGCCAGCCATGGTGTGGCTGCAGGGCCAGGGCAATGACTGTCCCTGTGCTGGGCACTGCTGGGGCCACACCTCAGATCCTGGGGCAGCTTGGGAACCTCAGGACAAGATGGACATTGAGGGGCTGGAGCGTGTCCAGAGAAGGGAATGGAGCTGGGGAAGGCTCTGGAGCACCAGGAGGGGCTGAGGGAGCTGGGAAAGGGGCTCAGCCTGGAGAAAAGGAGGCTCAGGGGGAACCTTCTGGCTCTGCACAACTCCCGGACAGGAGGGGACAGCTGGGGGTGGGTCGGGCTCTGCTCCCAGAGAAAAAGGGACAGGACAAAAGGAAATGGCCTCAAGCTGTGCCAGGGGAGGCTCAGGTTGGATATCAGAGAAAATTTCTTCACTGAAAGGGCAGCCAAGCTCCGGAAAAGGGAAGTGGTTGAGACACCATTACATATTTGAAGTGTTCAAAAAACATTTGGATGTGGCTCTTGAGGACACAGTTTACTGGCAAATATGGTGGTGGTGTTGGGTTGACCATTGGCTTTGGTGTCCTTTGAAGTCTTTTTCAATCATTCACCAGCCTTCTTTCTGCCTGCATCAGTTTTGTCAGGAACTTTGCTGCTTGTCACGGGACATTTGACAGAATTTAACATTTATCTGCTGGCAGGAAACTACCACAGTGGCCAGATATTCTTCTACCATATGTATGGATCATAATATTGACTGGCATTGAACACTTAAAAATTAATAGGATTGTGTTACAGCAAGAAAAGTTCAATTTAATAGTTAAGACCTTCCCTTTAAGAAGTGTGACTCAGTCTAAATTCTTCTCTTTCTTTTTGTGTGATCTGTGCAAAAATATAAGGAGGGTTTTCCTCAATAATTTTGTCTAATTTTGTATTAGAAAGATACTAATGTTTTGTGCAGCTGCAGATTTGTTTTGAGGGTTTTTTTGCTGTTGCTTTTTTGAATATTTTCAAGCATCTGTTCTCCTACCTTTGAAATTTATTAGCAAGCTGTAAAAATAAAGATGGGGGAAGAATTAATCTCTGATAACCTTGGTATGAGCTTAAAGCATGGGTTTTGAAATGAAGATTTAATGAGTTCTGGCCCTGACTAAGAGAGGACTCAGAGATAAGCACCTATTTACCAGTAACCTATTACAGAGATACTGAATGTAATGTTTCTAAAAGAATTCTTGAAGAGTGGACACAGACCTGTGAAGTTGTCCTGTTGCTATGATTTTGAAACAAGTGCCAGTAATGTACAAGGCTAGTTGGTCCTCAGACTGGTATTTCTTACAAAATGAGACACAAAGTAGGAGGACAAACATCTCACGCACATTGCTATGGCTGCAGCATTTGGTTCCCATACATCCCCACTACTTTTAAACCACTGGAATGGTAGAGGGAATAAAACTCCACTCTAATACTTTCCCAGCTTAATGAGTTGACCTTGAAGCTAAACCCAATTATTGTCCTTGTTTCCCCCTCCTTAAAGCTTTGTTTCAGTCTCACAGTGTTATCATTTCTGCATTCATTTTATTATGCTTTAAAGCCAATATACCAAATTTACCAGCATTCTCTTGTTTTGTGCAGCCTTGGTGATGCATAAGAGCGGTAAACTTACACCAGCCCAGGCTAAGGCAGTTTTACAGCCTCTATGTATGGCCAGAGAAAGGCAAAGCAACTGGAGCACAGCAGTGAATACATGCCACCATTTTGCATTCTGGGATGCTGAGAGTTCTCTTAAGTGCACTAATAGATGTTGGTTAAAATAATTTATAATTTGTTGATATTCCTTCACCTATAAATAAGCCTTCTTCTCTGAAGAAAACACTTTTCTCAAAGGTGTTAAATCACACTAGTTTTGTAATAAAACTGTCTTGGGAGGGTTTGTGCAGGGAGACAGCAATTACAGCAATTAATTACTTGGAAAGAGCAGTTCCTCCCTCCTGCATTTCTTCATCTAGCTTGTTCACAGTTCATTGTCTTTTTATCTCCTTTATTTAAGTCCTGCCCATACATCACTGTTATCTTCCTCCCGTTGCCCACAAAACAAATGAGGGAGCTCCTGTCTCAGGACCATAATTAAGTGTCATCAAACAGCACCGAATTTAACAGCAGCTTCAGAAACAGGCTTTCCAAGGGTTCAGTGAGAGCATTTGCTGCAAAGAAGAGCTGGATTCTCCCTCTTTCCCTCCAACTACAATTTCCAGTGGTCATTGAGGGATGTCTCACGAGCTTGTCTAAGGCAGAAGAGCCTGTTTATGCACCTTTGGGATATACTTCCCTGGGATCGCAAGCACTAACTTACTTGAAAGATGAACTTGGTCCTCAGTTCCCACCTCACTGAAGGGTTTGGAAATCATCCTGCATGCCTTGGTTCCTTGTTCTTTCCTTTCCTGCAGCCTGGATGAGAACCAGCCTTTCTGAGGGGAAAAAGTGGCCTTAAATTAATGTGTCTGTTTTGTTTAGAAGAGTTGTCTCCTAAATAGTTCAACATGATGAAATCTGTGACCTTTACAGCTTCTCTGCCACATTTCAACAGAGTTGCTGTACAGATAATTTTAAAAATAATTTTCTACATGAACTAGCCTGACTCTTAAGTCCCATTTCTTTTAAGTTTCATCTGAAGCACTTGATCTTTTCTAAATGACATTGGCTTTTAGCAGAGCATTTTTCCAGCACAATCTTTGTCATGGCCCTTTTATAGTCAGCATTAAAAATCAAATTACCTGGAAAGTAATATTTCCTCTGCTTCAGAGGCAATAAAATTACAAGCAGTAAAATATAAATGTATCTTAAGGTGAAGCACCTTGCACTAGCTTAGAAAAGCTGGTCTTGAGGGAGATGAACATTTTGAAATTTCAGATGTTTCTGTCCAGTGCCCTTGGCCAAGTCAGATGCTGAGTTTATAGATAAAGTAGGAACAATAAGTCATTGCACTTCTTCTAGAGAATGACTGAAGAGTGCTAAGGATTTAAACTGGAAAATTGATTTCTTTAAATTGAAAAGTAGAAAGGTAGATTTTTTTCTTTATAAATAAGCAAATGCCAGTCAAAATATGAACGAATATTCCAGGGCTATAGGGGTTTTTGACAATAAGTTTAAAATTTCCAAATTGCCTGATCTATCAAGTATCTATCTAATCAAGATTGCAGATTTAGAGTAATTTAAGGTTCTACTGTGAGATTAAGGTGATTTCTTTGTCAGGCAAGTTTCATTCAAAGACTTGAGAAGAACCAAGATGCTCAAAGCTCCATGCCTTCTACACATGTAAGTATTGAAGGAATTTAAGGCACTTCCCTTCTTACCAAAGGAAAAGAAAAAAAGAAAAAAAATCAACAAGAAATTTACAGTTTTATCAATGATTTAAAAATTTCTAAAAATACTTTCTGGATTTGCATAAATACATAAACAGATGAGAGTAAGACTGTATCAAAGCTGATCTTAAATTCTGATAGGATTTAGTTGTGTTTGTAGTTTTGCTTCCATGTGTTAGACACAGTCTGTTCTATTAGATCTGTTATTCAGCAGGCTTTTGAAACACATTGGAACTCACAGTAGATCGTGTTTTGCTGCTTTTAAATAACAGCATTTCACTGAAACTGTACAAAACCTCAACAAACCATTTGACTCTGTGTTATGCAGAGCTTGAGAGAACAGGCAAGAATACACCATTTTCCCTGCTTCAGAATCTGTGGCTTTGCTGCTGTAATGTTGTTTGGCTCAAAGGCTGCCTGTGAGTCCTGCCCTGATCCTTTTGCCCTGTGGAAGAAATTGGAGAGGGCTGCTTGATATCACAGATGTGAGTCCTGCAGGGAGGTCAAATGTTTTTTTCCCTTATTTTCCAGAATTCATTGCTTCCAACTGTCTGAACATGGGAGACTCAGGATTGTTCCTTTGTTTTATGCTTCCCTGTATAACTACCCATGGTTAGGCCACAAACTCGGGGACAGAGGGTGGAAGAGGGATCTGTGCTGGGCTACAGGGCACAGAGAGTTCAGTGAAAACTGTCCCAGATCCATCTCCCCTCCACCTGTTATTTTCTACTTGAATGAATGAGCCTGTCTGAGCCACTGAAAAGGCCAGGCTTGACCTTGTACACCAAGTACTAAGGAATTACCCTGATGAGAAGGATGGATCTGCTTTCTCCACCCCTCCAAACAATGGGTCCTGGAATTATTAAAGTATCCTGGGAGATGCCATTTTGGACAGACCAACTATGATAACTGTGTTTGTGGCTGGGATCAGTGCTGACAGCAGTGGGGAAGCTGCAGTGAGACCTTCTGCTGCCCTTGCTGCTCTCCAATCCCTCCCAAAACCTCTTCCCACTGTCCAGGCTTTGTAAGCATCTGTTTTCTTAGAGCTCAGGTGGAGCAACAACTTTTGGAATAACAAAAATCAATCCAAAATTCTTTGTTCTTCTTTCTCCCCTCTGGGCACAACAGGTCCTTCCCTTAGGGTTGCTTAGCTTAAAATTAATCTTAAAGCTCTGCTGCCATGAAAACATTTCCACCTCCTCCATACACAGATGTTGTACCACGTGGGTCTCTGAAAAGGCACAAAACTTACCAAATAAATATCAACCTTTCATCAAAGTGAAGTGGATTTGCAAGAGGTTTAGAGCAGTTGGAGGGTCTGTTTTGGCTGTTGAATTTCTCTCTAGCTATAAGCAGTAGAAACAAGATTATATCAAAACCTAAGAGCTTGGGTGTTCATGAAGATTTAATTAAACATGCTTAGTTGTTTTCCATAATGCATTAGCACAGTGAACTCTTAATCCTCTTCCTTCTCCCAGTGGAAGCTTGAAGGATTCTATGTTTGCATCTTTTTCCATCTCTGCTTCTCTGCAGATCAGCCTAGGTCAGTAATGGTATGTGACAAGTTGAATAAAATCTTGCCAGGAGAACTTGAGCCACGTTTTTATCTCTTCAGGTGCTCTCTAAAGCTGCTTATTGATTATATTTTCCTGGTGCTAGAAAAATAACTATGATAATTGAAGAAAGGAGGAGTACTTTTCGATTCTTTGCATTTTCTCCATGTCTTTTGCTAGCCAACTCTTTTCTCAGAAAATGAGTTCTCTCATTTCTGTGCTGCTAGAAGATAGTCAAGAGTATCTTCTAATACTTCTGGAATTCCCAATTTGTCCACAGATGCCAATCCTTGCCCAAATAGAGTCCCTTTGCCAGCAGGTGGTTTTGTGGCACATGTGGTGAGATAAGACATATTTTGTCTTGGTTCCTGGTCCTAGTCCAGCTATGTAGGTTTATAAAGTCTCATAAAAGCAGGTTTATAATTAATTCATGTTTCTAACTGTCTTTTTTCTCCCCTGCAGAAACAAAGTGATGCTGCCTTGTATTGACTTCCCCGTGTTGCTATTGTATTCCCATCAGCTTTCACAGAAATAGCCTTCTCAGAGCAGTATTAAGTAGTAGTGATTATCTGATAGTGTAATATTGTATTTTGGGAATATCAACTCCCACAGTCTCATCAAAAGATGATGGGATTCATTATTCTAGGGAATGTGTGGAGTAAGGAATGGCAGGTGTTGCAGGGATGAGGACATTGAGATAAGTGTTGAGCCTATGCTTGCACATCTCTCCAAAAAGCTGGAAGGGCAGATGTATTTTTGATTTTGTGGGGCATTATCTGATGGCTATGGAAAATATTGACATTACATTTATTTGTACTGTGGCATTGCCTACTGTATAAAAATGATGCTATAATTAATGTCTATAGTTTTTATATTATCATCATCACCATTTGTCTGACATCCAAGAAGCTGCAGCTCCATCCTTAGTCCCCCTACCCCACATGTGCAGTAATTCCCAAAAGTGCTGTGGGAAGTCTGGATGAAAACTTAGTTGCCAATGCATGGCCAGCCACAGGTAGCAGAAAACAGCTTGATTACCCAGGAAGATTAATTTATTTCAATGCATTCATTAGTTTGCCTTTTTAAATAAAGAGGGCTTTTGGTGCCCAGCCATACATTGATATTTCTGTTTTTGTTGCACTGGGCCTGGCATCCAGCTGCAGCTCCGGAAAGATTTGTGTCTGCTACAGCTCCTTCCAGGGTCTGGCAGGCTCTTGCAGAATTCTGGGGCACCGTGAAATGGCACAGGACATCTCTGAAAGGTCCCCTGAGGCTGCTAAGCAGTTAATTGTGCAAACTGGAATTAAAACCCAAGGCCCTAATTATGCTGTGGAGTCATTTAAGCATTCAGAGTTGGGTTCCCTCGTGCTCTGTGTCAGAACAGGAGAGGAAGGGTTGGTGGGCCACCACCTCCTCCACATCCTCCTCCACCTCCTCCTCCACCTCCTCCTCCACCTCCTCCTCCACCTCCTCCTCCACCTCCTCCTCCACCTCCTCCTCCTCCTCCTCCTCCTCCTCCTCCTCCTCCTCCTCCTCCTCCTCCTCCTCCACCTCCTCCTCCTCCTCCTCCTCCTCCTCCTCCTCCTCCTCCTCCTCCTCCACCTCCTCCTCCTCCTCCTCCTCCTCCTCCTCCTCCTCCTCCTCCTCCTCCTCCTCCTCCTCCTCCTCCTCCATTATTCAGCATATTCACCATGTTCTGCACTTGGAGGATGCTGCCCTCCAACCCAGATTCCAGAGGAACGGAATTCTTTGGGAGGAAAATACAATGCAAAAATAGGAAATTGCACTGTTGAGCTTTTATGTTGGTGGCACAAAGCCTCCAGCACATCAGACACAGTTATTGCTATTTCTATCCTGTTCCTGGTGAGGCCAAATGTGGTTATTCTGGGAGTTTCCAGGTGAGGTTCCTGATGGAATATGTGGGAAGGTGTTGCCTTTTTCCCCCCATCTTTCTTCCTGCCTTTTTTCTTCTTTCTTAAGCTAGCAGGGATGAAAAGAGTACACAGCCTTTACTCAAACAATGAACTTCAAGAGGTGTTTCACAGGCAAACAATGACAAATGAACACATAGAGAGACCTACAAGAAAAAAGACATTCCTTAAATTGATAAAAAACTGTAAAAAATGCAGCCTTTTGAGAAAAAAGTTGATATCCTTAGTATCAGGTAGCACATTTTCACGCACAAAAAAGCTGTGTTTAATGTGTAAAAATGAACAGTCTCCCCTGTTGGGATTCTGCAGTCACAATGACTGGTTGAGCACAGGTAACACGAGGGCAGATTTCTGCCTGATTCCCACCTCTAATCCTTGTTTCTCACCAATCCCAAAAGCTATCTGCTTATGCTCTGACTTCAGTACCAGTACCCAAAGGTTTATTTTCAAATCGCACATTTTGCCCATTTTTAATCCATATACAAGTCAAAAATGCTGAAATTTGGAAACAAAATACAAAAGAATAATTAGAAAAATGTTAAAATAAGGTATTATTAAAATTATGGTATGAAGATAGATTTTCCACATATTTTTTTTCGTTTGTGCTCCTTTCTAAAAAGCCTTGGCTTTGATGATTGGACACTTTCTGCTGAAAAACATTTCTTAGAAGATTTCTTAGCAGATTTGTTTGTGTTAAGGACACTATTCAAAGACAAACAATCAATATTGAACATTTCATTCAAATAATATGAATGTCTGGTATTAGCCTGACATAGTAATTTGCTTTGGGAAATATGGTAGGTTTTTTATCATACCCATTCATTCTACATGGATTAAAAAATAAATTTAACTGACTGAAAAAAAATCAGTGAAAGTGTATTGCAATGAAATACACTTTCACTGATTTGAAATGACCACATGAATTGACCCAAAAATGTAAGTAAAACAGCTGTATCCAGTGTCACCCCGAGCTTACTGAGCAAGTGAAATTGCAATGACATTTTAATCCTTTTCTGGACAAACAAAATAGCTTCCTCAATCTCTGTGGGTAGAAAAGACTAGAAACAGTTCAAATCCCGTGAAGATTTTTTATGACTTTTTCTACTTGAGCAACCTGGGGTTTCTATTTAAGATCAGGACATAAAATCTGTAGTGAGATATTATCAAAGACTAGGGCCTAAATAATCTCAAAGTCTATCTAGCCTAAATAAACATTATGTCCTAATATATGCAACTTTTTTTTACAGAAGTAGTCTGTAGGCTTTTGATCAGTGACTTACTTGGTAAGAATATTGCTGTAAGAAAAAAAGCATGAATATTTTTCTTCTCTCTCATGCTAGCATGTGTCTTAATATTTTAATATTTAATGTGAAATCTGTACGGAACTTGTCCTTCCATGGATTAACAAAGAGTCAGGTAGAGTTTCCTCAGCCTCCCATTTTATTTGACTCTGTGAAAAAAAGCCCCTAAAATAATAAATGTGTGCTGTATCAACTTTAAAATATTCTGATTGCAGAGAAAGGTTGTCAAAAATGAATTGAAATGTAAGTATTGTGAGCTTTATTTAAATGTACTTTGAGCTCATCTTTGCTCCTGCTGAAGTTGGTGACTCCCTGCCAGCACTAACCAGGCAGGGCTAATTGTTGAAACTCTTCAAAATATCAACTTAATACCTAAACAGTGCAGCCTCAACCTCCAGAAGTTATATAATCCCTGTGGCATAAAGGAAGTGAAAAATGCTGTCTGTAACAAGCTTTCTATACTGGCAAGTATTGGTGAAATGAAAATGCAAGCACTTCAATGGCAGGCAACTGCAGGATGATTTTTTTAACCTCCATATTTCAGTCCTGGAGTTTGGAATGGTGTGACCTGAGGTCTTTGGTTGCAGTTAATGACAAGTGCAGGCAGTCAGAGTTCAATGCATTGCGGAATGTGTGATGTTCTAGATGCTCATGCAGTGCAAGGACTGCTGAGAAAACTTGCCCATTTCTTTGGAACCAGCCTTCAGGTAGCACTGGACACTTAGCTCCTGGCCCTTCCTTGGAAATTGTTCCTGAATAAAAGATAATTTGCTTCTCCTGAGGATTAGGTGCTGCCTTTTGCCTGCGCTGGGCTCCAAGTCTGGTGTTAGCTAGTTTAATGTGGTGCTGCTTAGCTCAAGTGGATCAGCTGTGAGGGAAATGCAAATGGGACAGGTGGCTCCAGGATCTATGTGCATGTTCCAAAGGAAGAGCCATTCAGCAAACTTTTTTTAAATTAGAATTGTGATTTTGAGGCATTTGGTCATTCTGAAGAAACATCAGGTGTTGATGAGATAAAGCACAGGGCAGTGCTATCAGTGAAGAACAGCATTCATGGTAGAGTGGTGATGGTGTGGGCTTAAAAACACTGAAACCAGGTCTGAAGTAAGGTGTCTCCCTGAGCTTAGCATCACTATTGGCCAACACAAAGAGAAGATTCCCTCAACCTCGGAAAATTATGCTGCTATGTCAGCATTATTACAAGATGTGTGATCTCCAAGCTTTTTCCAGAAATCTTATGTGGGGGGTAGGTGCTCCTGAATGCAGGTCCTGTCCTTACAGAGATTCACCTTCTGTGTCCCCTCTGTGTGCAGCCCTTCAGGTAGTGTCAGGACTTGACCCAAAACAGGGTGGTGAGGTTCTCCAGCCCCATGAACATCCGGAGACTTGTTGCACCCTGTCCCACATCAGCTGTCCCTCAGAAAAAAGACAGCACATGGATGGAAAGCCCCTCAAGACCTAGAAAGAGAGACAAACTCAAATTAAAACCTTGAATCTGAATATGGGAAGACCCAAAAAAGAGCAGCATGCCAATCTCTTGCATGAACTGTACTTGCCTCTACTTGCTACTCCCATTTTTTGCTTTTTACTGGGAAGATTGGAAATCTCCGCTGGCTGAGCTGATGGAAGCCCAGCACCTCACTGCACAGTGATAACAGCAAAAGTGTGATAGCAAAGATGAGCCTGAAAATTACTTTCCTTTTTTGGCCAGGGAGGAAGAGTTATTTTTTAATTCTACACAGAATGTTGGCATGATATAAGAGTGTTTTGAGGATGAAGGTGCCAGGAGGGGGAAGAAGAGAGGAAAGGAAGGAGGGAAGTATAAATAAACTTAATTAATGATGTCCACAATTTCTCTAGTGCCTTAATGAAGCTGCTGATATAATTGACTTGAAGTCTGTCCCTTTTTTCTCATTTGAGCCACATCAAAGTACCTCTTTCTATGGCATTCCTTGCTTACAAAGAACATAAATTATCACTGGACAACTTCACTTTTATTGAGCAGTAAATATTACTTCATACTGAAAGTCTTCACTATATTTAATGGAGGTTATGCCTAGCAACTAAAGACATAGATGCAATATTTCACTTTAGTCAATGGAGTTGTGAGTGTATATAGGCATTTAAAGTCAATAACTGTAATAAATATTTTAAATGGCAATAATAAGTAGTAATGTTCAAACATGTTCATGTAAGACATGACATAAAAAAAAGAATTTTTTTTTCCCTAGCATTCATATAAGAAGCCCATGTCTTTGGTTCCAGATATTTGATTATGATCAAAGTTTTGGAAATCTGATAGAGACTATCAATGTTGGAGTTGTTAGGCCTTAATTAACCTAAATCTTTCCCTTTGTCCATATTACTGAAGTTTACAATTCCTTATTCTAATATATTTTTTTACTTTCCTAGTCACCACACTTCACCGTTGCGCTGTCTGCTGCCTTCTAGCTCTATCTAACCATTCTTCAATATTTATCCATTATTCTGCAGCATTTTATGTGCTGGGCGGGAAAAAGTAATATTCAAAATTCAAATGTATGTGTAGGGAAGGACAGTGAAGAGCATTGATGTCTGCTTCCAGGGCCACTGATTTTTGGAATCTATCCTTGCCAGCAGATTGTTGATTTTGAGTTATGAGTTGGTTAAAGGTGTCAATATCAGTGTGGTGTTTCTTGTATTTTTAGCAATCATGGTTCAACCTGAATAGGGAATGCACCTAGTTACAGATCTGGTCACTACCTCTCCTTGGAGAATTATCAGTTCTCTTTGAAGAGGCCGTAATCCCATAAAATATCTTTTGGCAGCAATCCTAATGTTCCATGGACTGTGGACTCTAAGTTAAATATTTCCATGCAGGAAAGAAATCACTGAGATTTTACACGACTTTTGGGATGTGTCAGCTCAGAGACAGAAAAGCAAAGAGAAGTAGGTGAGCTGGGACATGTGCTGTTTCTCCTGCGGTGCTACTGTTGCTTTCACAAAGTGCAAAACCTGGGCACTGTTATTTGCATATTGCTCTTTTAATCTCTGTCTCCTGAAACTTTCTCTGGGATGGTTTCAAGGAGCCACGAACAATCCCCAGGTTTTCTGCAGAGCCAGAGTGGCTTCCCAAGGGCTTAGACCCTCGCAGCCTAGAGGACCTTGTAGGGCTACCTCACTGCCAAGCTCTTGGTTTTCCTCTCAGCTCTGGAACAGTCCTGTTCATCTTCTCTCTCCAGCACTTCCAATGCAGCTTTTTGCTATCAGGCTTTCTAGTTTTTCCTTTGTCAATTGTCTCATTTGGGGAATGTCAGAAGCTGGTGGTTTGTCAGGTTTTCACAGTTTTCTAGTGGTTTCTCAGAAATGTGAGAGCTGTATGTAGATTTTTGCAGGTCAGTCTGGCCTTGTCACAAGTATTGGTTTAAGGTTAAGCACTTAAGATTTGAAAATGCTCTCTGGTCAAAAGAAAGGACAAAATTCAGAGGACTTTCAAACAGTCAGCAGATTTTATTAGTAAATTACACACTTGGCATGTTTGTTCCTGACCTACTATACAGGCAGTGGGCTTTGTATAAAGGGGCAGGGTGAAGGGAAAAGAGAAATTAGAGGGATTAATGAAAAAGGGAGAAATGAATTAAAGAAAAAAAGAGAAAGACAAGAAAAAAGAGAGCAAAAGGGAAGCAGGCTCCAGGTCAAATTATTGCTTGCCTCTGAATGCAACAGTCTGTTTAGATGAAAAGAAGAATTGGGTTTTTTTTCCTTGCTACTTACTTGTTAAATGGGTCTTAACCTTTGGATGGATTTTACACAGAGCTCCTTTAAAAAGGAGCTTTATGTTTATTCATGAAGGTCCCAAGGTTCTTACTAAAGAAATCCTTTTCCACCCCCATACACCATGCCTTTTGTTTTACCTGCTGTAGAAAAGGGATACTTGTCTTTGAATTCTTCTATTCCTAAAAATTTTAATACATAGGTTTCAGTTTATACTGGCCTTTTTAGAAAGTTGTCTGATTCAATTCTGAAACCTTAGTTTTCTCATATTGCATCTCCAGTAGAGAAATATTCTTTTCTAGAAAATTAACCTTTACTGTCGCTTTTCTGACTGAATCATCAGCAATTATTTTGTCCCTGCAGAGTGTTTTCATGCCTCTCCAGAGATTTATTAATCTTAGATGAACACAGTTACAGAAAGAGCTTTATTTTTACTTTCTGAAAAATAATTCAGGCTTGCATCACCTAGGAACGAGTTAATGAGCCTCCAGGAGCTGGTACATGAGCTGCTCATTGTCTGCGGGGGTAGGTAGGGCAGCGAGTGTCCCATGACAGTGAAGGAAGACTTGGCAACCTGACATTGTTCTGTGGATCCCCTTTTGGTAATTGGGAAGGAACTATTTTCGAATATGTTCTGCAGGCAGCTAAAAAACCGTGTGTAATTCTTCCTTTTGGCACTTGTGTCACTGTGACTTAGTGCTTTCCTGAAGTTAAGCATCTGTGAGCCCTGTCTTGTGAGTCCTCAGGGAGCAACTTCTCTGTGATGGCAGGGGAGGATGTAGTCATAATCCCTTTTTTCAGATGAGGTTATAATTCCCATTCTAGTTGGAGGCCCAGCTAGATAGAGGCTTATGAAATTTGTGGAATAATTACCAAGACATATATTCTATAGCTAGGAGACAGTAATTCTGGATCATAAAGCTCAAAGAGCATTTAATACAGCTGTGTTAGACAAGAATGGGATTTATTGGCATAAAATTAGCAATCCCCTTTTTTCCCAACCTCCAATTCAGTGCAGAGAAAAAAGAGGAGAAGAAAGGAAAATGACTGATGAGCCCTGGTAAATCTTAGTGTGAGGTTTAAGATGTAATCCTGCTTTATCTCCAGTCTCATTGCCAGAGGTTACCAACCTTCCAATAAAGGAACCTGCACCTTTAGCAAGGCAGTTTCTGGACAGATTTAAGTATTTTTTCAGAAGCCAGTACTAGATATGAGGTATAATAATGAGATAATGAGATAAGAGGATATCAAGCTCTTTACAGAAGCAACTTTTCTGCTGGCTTTGTCTTGAAGCAACTTCCACCAAGAGGAAGGGAGGGGCAGCTCCCTGGGCAGGTGGCTGGGACAATTTAGTGGTAACCTGAACAAGTCCCTGTCCAAGCTGTGTGTGTGTCATGAGGCTGCATCTTGCTTTTTGCTTGCACACCCACAGGCTTTGCTACCATGAAGAAGCAGAACAGAATAAAAAGGGATAGAAAAGGAAAACCAAAGTTAAACATCTAGCAAAAGTTTCAGGTTTAATTGCAGTCTTGATAGAAGCTCAGGGAGATTTGTTTGAGCTAAGAAAGTTAATCTATCCCTAATTTTGATCTCTGTGACCTTTCAGATTGGAAAAAGAAAATTAAAGGCAGATTGTCTTCACAAAGAGAAAAATTTGGCCCCTTTATGAAATTCTGTTGAAGTGAGTAACTGATATCAGCACATCTGGAAGCAGCCATCACACACAATGAGGACACACCCAGAGTGTTATCCATGACAGAATAATGAGATATAACCCATAATGATTCCATGCAATTTGCTTTTCCTGGTTTTACTGCAGTTTCTCTGGTGAAGAGAGCTTGGAAAAATTTTTTGTTTTGGTTTGTTTTTTTTTGTTTCTAACTTCTTCAAAAATATTAACAATAACTTTGCTGCTTCATTCTTCCCAGGAGCAAGTGCTGTATATTTGGACACTCTAAGGAATCTAGGTCCCACCTAATTTTCAGTGAGACTCAGTCATGTGAACGTCCAAACAAGTAATGAAATAAGATTTGGGGCCCTGCTTCCACACCCACTTATGGAATGATTTAACCTGACCACTTCATTCTTCAGTACTATAATTGTTATCCGCTGAAGTTCTGTAATCCTGGTATAAATATATATAATATTATTCAAATAAATTTTTAAGGTATTGCCAGAAGTATAGATAGCTGCATTTCAAGAGCTTGGCCCCAAACTGGGCAATTTTAGTAATTTTTGGAGGGCTCAATCAGGACCCAGATTATATTTTCTGGTTTTGCTATTTGCAAGAAAGATAATTTTGGGAAACTCATGGGTACTGAACATTTGAGGCCTGTATGGTAGAGTTTGGACATTTTGCCTTTTGTGACAATAATAAATATAACTTCAAAACCCAACAAGGAAGTTAGATTGAATACAGCTGTACTGATGATCTAGTGGCATAGTCCTTTAGCTGAGGTAATTAAACTTTGATGTTAGAGCTTCTATATGGAAATATAGATCTGGAAAAGCAAAATAACTTACCTGAAAATGATGATGATAGGCTAAGGACAAGGTATATTTTATGCCAGACTTTTCAGAAATCTGGTTATGTAATTTTTACACAATTTTCTTTCTCTTCCAACCGACATGTTGAGACATCCGTTTAAACATAATGCCTGACCCCCAAGCACACACTGCCATGAATAAGCTTAAACCATGGACCCACAGGTTGATAACTTCTTCCTGTTTTAAACCTGTTTTCCTGGTGCAGTCAGATTTCTGTCCATGCTGGGTACCATGAGCCTGAATTTGATACACACAAGAAATAACCAAAATTTGTGATATCCAGATCATGAGGTGATTTTAAGACAGACAAAATTTTCAGATTACAGTTGGCTATTTTCCCCATAGAATTTAAATGGAAATGGTTTTTACCTTAAAAATATTGGGATTTTTGTGGAGTAACTGTCAAGATGGTCACCATGACTCAGCGACCTTACATAGTGACAAGAGGAAACAATAGTAAACCCCAGTAATTACATTCAAAGGCCCGTTTGCTCAAGATTTCCTTATTTGCCATTCAATGTTTTAACGAGAATTGTAAAGTGTAAACAATACAATAAAGTGAGAAATTAAGAGAAATCATATTGTCTTTTACCAATGGCCTCTGGAAATTCCCTTTCTGTTTGCAAAGCACTTATTTTCCCTTTTTTTTTTCTTTTTTTTTTTTTTCTTTTTTTTTTTTTTTGGTGTCACTTAATAGGTACAGTGTCAGCTTTTGTGTGTGGCAATGCTGTGATGCAGGTCTGTTTTACCAGGAGATGACAAATGCTGGGTAAGAGAGGAATGTGAGCTGACAGATCACCAGGGTTTCCTCTGTGCCCATTCTGCCTAGGAACTCCTGGCTCATCTGCAATGTGTTGCTTAGAAGAACACCAGGCAAATTTGTTCCTGAAGTATCATGGAGGAACAGCATTAAATAAAGAAACTAGGAAAACCACTAGTTTAAATGTTTAACGCAATGTATTTTATACACTCCTGTTATTTCCTTGATCTTTATTCTGCCTGGCTCTTCATGTATTTTTAAAAGCTTTTAACAAGCGGCATAGAGGACTGGCTGTATCTGCCCACTGCTGACATAAATAGCATGCCTGGGAGTGATAAACTACAAACTTTCTTTAAAAGCCTTGTAAATGGATGTGTGGCAGAAGCAAGAGTTACTATTAAGCAGCTTTCTCTGACAAGTGATCCTTTTTATGCAAGTTTAGTCTCAGTGTTAAAAGGAACCTTTTACAACCTCTTGTGCTGTATCATCTCTACACACTCCTTCAGGGTGTTATTTCTCAGACTACTCATCCTAGCAGAGGTAATAGTTTCAGTGTAAGAGCCTTTTGAGACTGAAATATCTCTGGTAGGTTGCTTAGTGCTGCCACTGTCCAGCATGTCCAGCATAGGATGTAATTATGGCTCATCTTTGCGTACCCACCTTCCCTCTGCTGTAGAGCAGCTGCAGGTGGTATAAAACATGTGCACAATGTGCCAGGCACTTCCCTCTTTCTGCCCTAAAAGAAAAGCTGAACACATATCTGGCATGTTTTTAAATGGCTGCAAAACATCCTGCCCCAAACGCTTGCAAAAATAGACTGGAAGGATCTTTAAGCATGAAGGTAATATTGCAGTGTATGTACTGAGTTTAAGATCCTCCTAATGGATTTTATTCTCTATTTATTTTTAAAAGATCTCTGCCTTTTGTTATGTTGTATCTGCATCTTTTCATTTGCTGCATGTCCCTGTGCATGGAGAGAAGGCATTAAAGACCACAGATACAGCAAGGGAATGCTCACTTAAGTAAGAGCTGGGAATGTTTGTACTTTGTAGAAACAGAATTAAAAGGGCTGAACAGCTTTGACCCAAATAGTGAAGGGTGCCTGGAACTAACTACCCTCCCCTGGAAATCTGCCTTTTGGGAACTGGGTCTGTATCACAAAGTGGAGGAATCCCATGACGGCATAGAAAAAACAGTTAAATAATCTAGTAAATTGATAAAGGGTCTGCTGAGAGTGCCTGTAAATGAGGAGAAACTGATAATGAAAGTGGTAGGGGGATAGGGAGCTGAGTGCTATTGGGTTGGGAAGTTCTCTTTCAGAGAGGCACATCGAAGAGGCTCTTAATTTCCTATTTGCTAAATATTTGTGGGATAACTCTTCTGTGTGGCTCCAAACAGCAAGGAAACAGCAGATGTACAAAATAACCATGGTCTGTCTTAGAAATTACGTTTGGCAATGTCTTCGCCCCATACCACCTTGGTGTTTTAAAGTTTGATTTGTAGCTGTGAAGTTAGTCAAGATTACAGGTGGATCACATATTTACAGATCAGCATTCTTTTAATCTGACAAAATCCATATCTCTGTGTTCGGTTAAGGAGTGATGATTGTAAGACTGTGCTTCATGTTAAATTGAAATAAATAGAAATAAATGCAGTTAAGGTTCCCTGTGGTTATTGTGGTTATTGCCTCCATGTGAGGGAAGCTTTGACAGAGCCGGGGGGGGAAGGACCACCAAGTTCCAAACTCACTATGGGTATTTTCACTTTGGTTTATCATAACAGAAGCTGAAAACAGCCTCAGCTCAGGTGCTGGTTGAGGAGCAGCCCAGAGTTAACTCAGCTGGAGGATGGACAGCATCTTCCAGCAGGGTAGGATTGGCCTTGGGGTCACTGGCAGACACTGGGCCTCCATGTAGGACCTTCCTGTGCCTGGGAGCCTCTCTGAGCCCAGAATCCTGTCTGCAGGAATTTAAGGGTGTAAAACAAATATGCCTGGCAGCTCATTTATTTATCTATTCATCATGAGCAGGGCAGTTGAGGGACACAATCAATAAGGTTTTGCGTGCTGGGGCCAAGTGCTGTGCTTTTCCCACCTGGGGCTGTTGGGTAGATTGTGGGAACAGAGCCTAGGGCTGATAACAGCAGGGCGAAGAAAGTGCCCCTGGGTGGAGGATAAAGGAAATTATGATCCCCACAGTGGCGTCTACCGTAGAAAAATGAGTTGTGTATATAGGAGCTGGCTCTACAGAGAGAGACAAACTATAAGAAACTAAATTGTGAGAATAACGATAGTGTACTAAAAGGAGAAACATCCACCATCTCTCTTTCTTCTTATAACCTGGAGAATTGTGTCTGAAAGGGAACTTGCATTAATGCTTGACAGTAGAAATGTTCAATTTATGAGATGAATCTGTCAGATTTACATTTGTTTACTCTAAATGGGAAAACAACATGAAGGGGATATAATGTGATGCAAACATCTGAGAAAGGAAAAATACAGGGGAATATAACTTCACTCTTGACAGAAAACATACAGTAATGGCTAAATGATTGCCACATAAGTGCACCAGATTGGGGCCCAGCAGGTGCCACTCAGTCCTGGCCTCTGCTGCAGAGATCTGCAGTCACCCACTTTGGCCCAAGCCTTAGAACAACAACACCCACTTTGGCATCTGACTGCCCTGGAACCAATTCCCTCATGAAACTTGGCACCTCCTTCCTTTGTGCCTTACCTCCCAGGAAACTGAAGACAGCTCTGGGAGAGCCGCTCCAGCTGCTGAATTCCAAACCCTTGGTGGGAGCTCTTCCATGAGGCCTTTTCCAGGCATTACTAGTCTCAGAGGACTCTGCTGCCAGTCAGAGCTTCCTACCACTGTTTAAGGAATAAAAAATTGTGTGATGATGCTGTGATCATGTAAATATGCAATAATATCCAATACTAAGGATATTGTCAGCCCTCTTTCTAATTAGTACCCTAATTAGTTTTCTACTTGCCACCTTCATCAGACGTACCTCACTAAGCAAATGACCATTTGACTTACTGATAATTCAGATACAAGTCCTGTCAAAATTTCATTGCTATCAGCAATGAAATATCTTTAACATTTCAAGTGTCTGTGTCAATTTCAATTCCAAGGAAAAAATCCTGGTGGCATTTCAACAGTTAAATGCTCTGACTTGCTACAAATTCCTTCATTTTATTTGCTGCATGGCTGGGTTGATAAAGATAACGTCTTGTTATCTTTATGCTTCAGTATCAAATAAACAGGGTACTTCAGACCTTTTAGTAACTGCTGTCACCAACACACACCTGTTGCTGCAGATGAGACAAAGCAATGCTGCTTCACAGGAGAAGTTCCCCTGCAGGCTGCTGGAGAGTTTGCTGATCCGTGAATCAAGGGGAGCCTTTTCCCCAGGCACAAGATGAGCTGGCCACCAGTACTGTGGTTTCTACCCATATGAGCTGAGTGGCTGTCTTAAAAATCATGAATTTGAGAAGCCAAGTCAGATGGAGCAAAATCGTTCCTAAGGTGTTATTGTGTTTCAGTATTGCATATTGAATAAATGGAAGTGTCCAGCTTAGATGACCTCCCTCGAGCACATTGTCTAGCAAAAGCCTATGCTACATGGAAGAAACAGGTTAAAAATAATATCATGATGATGCCAGGCTGAGTCCTTAAAAAACTTAGTGATTAGGGCAATAGAGAGAGGAGGATTTCAATAAATAGAAGGGAACACAGGCTGTTTAATAAGCAATGAGACTGGCCCTTGCCAAAGAAAATATATAGCCAGTAGGAACAAAAAAGAAGATAAGGAATATAATTGATGCCCTTTGACTGCAATCTCTCTCAGAGCTTCACCACTCGTGAATACAAACTGTACCTGGCATGGCCTGTGTTACCCATGAGTGCCCGGGTTTCCCAAAATTCCTGTTGGAAAAACCACCTGAGTAGACCACAGGGAGAACTGCAGCTCTCCCATAGGTGTCATGTCTTCTGATCATCAAGGTCCTCATTCCCCCTGTGTGCTCTGGATGCTTTATGAAACCTTAGTGCCAACTTGGACTTTGAAACCAGACTCAAAAGACCCAGAGTATTTTGTGCTTAGTGGTATTCCCAAATTCCTCCCAAAACCCAGAATTTTCTCACCACAAAGCATATAAATGCATTAAATAAAAAAACATGCACAAACATAAAAATAAAAACATATGTATGTTAGAGGCAGAAAGTTTTTTGTGATATGAATTTCTATATTGCCTTCTTAATATGATGAGGAGTATAAAATAACTAATCACAAGCTGCAGGTGCAGCATACTCATGGTTATAACACAGGACTGCAAAGATAAATGTAATAGTTTTAAAATGAGATCATGAAATGTAATAATAGGTTTTCAAAACATAGGAACAATGCTATAATGTAAATTAAATTAGTATAATTCAACAGGTACATGAACCTGAAAGTGAACTTAAAAGTAGAGAATATTTTAAACATCCCTAAATCTTAGGAAGAATGATTTTTCAGGAGTAGCTTTAAGTATTTTTTTTTTTAACATGAATAGTACTATATAAAATCCTGAGTAAAGAAAAACAGCCAATCATAAGAGGTCTCTTGAAATGAAAGGTGATGAAAAACTCTGGAAATAATCTTGACCCAAAATACAAGCCTTTGAGAAGCAAACAAATTATCAACTAAAAGAAAGGACAAAAAAATATACATTTTTTTAAGTAAAAGAGTTCCCAGAAGTTTTGTTTTCAGTTCACCAGCTGCTACCACCACCAGCTACTCACCAAGGTATTTTGTTTTAAAATATGTAGGGATTTTTATCTCCCTTCTGCAAAATTAAATTTCTCTTTGAAGCAGTCAAGCTTGCAGAAACAGCTCTAATTTGTTATACCTGTTTATACTGTGTTGTACTAATGACTAGAGATACAGAAAATAACTTCATAATGGGACATAAGTTATTGCAAGATCATCTACATGTGAAATTTTCTTGAAGGAACAGGGTCTCTGTGAGATATTTTATATAGATTTAATAGAAAGCATACTGTGAAGATTAGTTATCTTTTTTTTTTATTTTTTTTTTTTGATCATCCTTGTTTAAGAAAGGCTAAAAAATTAAAATCCATGGATTGTTGACCGTAAGGCCACAGTTGTTGTAAAGGCCATCCCACCTCTTAGTCACAAAATCCGGATTCAATTTTTGACTCTTGCAATTGCTCTTGCCTAGGGCGCTTCTTGGTAAGCATAGGAATAGTTAATTTGTTCCCAATGAAACATCTCCCTAAAGTGTAACGGTTTTCTTAAAGGAGGTCATAAATATTAGGATTTAGAGAAATTAACAGCAAATATATCAAAGTACTCTTTCTTTCAGAAAGAGATCTTTCTGATTAGAAGACCTCTATGATTAGAAGAAATAATGAATTATTAAAGAGAGCCTCTGAAAGCAAAGGCCTGGAGTGCACCCTGGGGACACAAAAGGCCTTTAATCTGGCCTGAAAGCCGCAGCTCAGCGCTTTGTTGGTGTGAGACTCCTTATCTGAGGATAAGTAGATGTTCTGACAGCACTCGTGTGAGTTTTGCTTGTCAGGAGCCACATGTGCGGCCTCCTCTGGTTTCTTTGCTTGCTCTGAGAGAAGACAGCTGATTAGGAACTCTGTCAACCCAATGTAGTCTAACTTTCTAGTCTTGGAAAAATATGTTCTTTCAAGGCACTAACAGATGGACACCTAACATTATTAGTTACTTTGGGAAAATGATATTCCAGGCTTAAAAACAATTTAAGGAGGTAAACAGGGCATACACCCCTGTTTTTAGAGTTTCTTTCTAATTGAAAAGTACCCTCAGCAAAATGTTCACACATCAGTGTGAGTGAAGAGCAGAATATCATACACAATAAATTGGAACCACAAGCAAAAGGACATCACTGCTCTTCTTCTCCTGAAGTTTCTCCCTCTCAGAATGAGTGCATGCTTTTGTTCTCCTCCACACAGCAAAGGATGGTGCTCCCTGTAAGAGGCCAAGTGAGGACTGTCACCCTGGGAGCGTTCATTAAAATAATGCAAACACACATTTGTCTCAATCAAACACCTCTCATTTGAAAACTGGCAAGGAAAGGAGAGATCCTACAGCTCTTTAGCTGCCTAACAAAGCAGAGTACAAAGGCACAGCTCTAATACCACAAACTCAGAGTGAGCTTGGGAGCAGATGCTGCAGCACAAGATAATTTTCCACAGCTTGGAATGAGGGTGTTACATTGTTACTGAAAAACTGAAAACACTGAAGTGCTGCAAGATAAGAGAACCATATAAGATGCAAGGCTTTGATTGGTATTTATCATGGTAGGAATATCATGGTAAATGCCTTCTAGCCTTCCCCATGCACATCAAGCTAGTGTTTAAAATTATTTAATTGTCACCTGTCTGCCATGCAGCAACCACCTCCCTTTTTTCTTTTGTTCATTAATACCTACAGCATTTTACAGTGTCATCACATTGCTACAGCCAGGATGTCTGCTTGCCTTGCTTTGAAGACATTCTGCAGAAACCAGAGCTAGGTACTTTTGATGCATAACCACCTTTTGATGCATTTCCACCCTCAAAAAGTGGGAAAAAAACCCCTATTTCCAATGAAACATCAGTGAGTCAAACCCGAATGATGAGTGTTACTCTGCCTCTCCACCCCAGATGGACTGTGCCAGAGTAGCCTGATCCAGCAGCTGCTTTTCCTCTGTCCTTGACTCTTCCTGACGAGGGCAGGAGCTATGAATAGTGAGCTGCTGAGGACAGAGGTTTGCTCTGTGCTGAGGTAAGGAGCCTTTTGCAGGATGCCCTCCTGTTGAGTCATCTGCCTTGCAGCAAAATAAGCTGACAGAGCAGGACACAGGTTGCACAGCTTAACCAAAGCAGTAGTGGCAGCTTGACATTTTCAGCCTCCTCAAGCAAAGTTCATCAGATCAGACATATGAGTTTCAGGGATGGTTTCTCATAAGCCACACCTTCTCTTTGCTGTTTCTTTCCTTTAGAATAATTATTGTTTATAAGTTCCACAACTGAAATAGGGTTCATAGATGTAAAAGAAATCTTTTAGGCATTGATGCTCAGCCTGTTTCCTTATGATGCTTTGCCTGATACAACTTTACGATGCTGGTGGCTCCCCTCAGCTCAGCTCCCTCTGTCCATCAGTCAGAGAAGAAAGGAGGCTGTGCCTGACCGTCCCCTCTCAGAAGCTCATGAAAATCAAGGGTTTTCTTTTCTACACATTTCAGTGGGCTGTCAGAGGCTCTCAGAGCCTCTGTTTAATGAAAGCCACTAGCATTTATATGTACCAAGAAATGGCTGTGCCTTGCAAGCTTATTGCTGTTCTAGCATATCAAGTGTCAGAAGAAGCAGTATCACCCCTAACAGTGTTTCCCTTAGTTCAGTATTCTGACCTAATACAGATTTTTCTCCAGAATGTCTGTTTTACAAAGAAATGTACTTTAATGGAGAATAAAATATCTTGTGGATAGAAAGCCAAATATGCCTTAAGAATCACAAACTCTTATTCATTGTGCTCATGTTGTCTGCTGAGCAGCTTGATGCACAACTACATCTCACCAGGTTCCCATTCCTGTCTGTAAAATGGAAACATTTATATGTTCCTCCCCTGCAGAATGTTCGGAGATAACACTATAGGAACAGTAGGCTTTGCTTACATGCAGCAGATAACCCTTGTTATCTTCTTAATGTTGTTTATCATGAGCAGGGTTAAATAAAAAGCACGTTTCCCTTAACCACAAACTTCCCTCCCAAAGCTTCTCAACTTACTGTCACGTCTTGATCAGAACTTCCCAATCATTTCCTTAAGGGGCTGGGGGTTGATTCCCAATGGCAATGGTTCATGTTTACATTTAAACCTTTGCATTATCTGTGACTGGCACCCTTCAAAGAGCCTCTTCCCTCTCTATTATATAGTGAGCATGGTGGTGCTTGTTCAAAGGCTGCACTTGATGATCTTGGAGGTCTTTTCCTACCTCAGTGATTCTATGATCATATTTGGTGCTGTTGATCCATCTTAGGCAGTTAAGGAGACCCAGAGGAAAGACAGACAAGCCTTCTGCTTATGCTCTGAGGAACTGAAGCAAATTGGAGAGATCAAAAAAAGTGAAAAAAAAATGGCCATCAGCAAGGCAGAACCACGTAGGGGCTTTTTCCTGATGGATTTTTATCTCAGCAACTCACTTATATTAAGTATATCAGTAAGCTGAAACAACTTCATGGCACAGAATTTCCTTAAACAATGGCCAAATGTGACATCATTATTATTATTATTATTATTATTATTATTATTATTATTACTATTACTATTACTATTACTATTACTATTACTCTTATTGTTGTTGTTGTTGTTGTTGCTGTTGCTGTTGTTGTTGTTGTTGTTACGTATTTTTAAATTATTTTTATTCTTTTTTTAAAATTTTGTTATGAACCTCAGTAAAAGCAAAATACAGGAGGCCAAGAACTACAACTGAGTGTTTTCTCCAATCAGTACCTGGCCAAAGACTTCTGGCTTTGTGTACACAAGAGCTGCAAACCCCTGCACCTCATTGTCCTGATGATTAATGCTTTCTCCCTCTGCCTGCAGTCCCTGAGTTGCTTGGTGTCAGCAGAATAAACCAATACTTCACCAGATAAATCACTGTTTTCTTTAGAGGGGAGCAGTGGTTTGTACCTGTTCCTTCTCTGGCCAGCTCAGCACAGAGAGCAATTTTCCACGCCCTGTTTCTGATCAGTCCAGCGTGGTGATAACTGGAAGGAATCAATAATTGCAGTGTCACCACACCATGGGGATCGTGTTTGCTGCTTTGGGTCAGCTGCTCAAGTCTCTTATCACCTCTTATCAAAGAATCTGTAAAAGCAAGGTATTAATGGTCACTGGCCAGAACCAAAAGTGACCTACCAGCTGAGTAAATGACATTCAGCAAAATGATGGATTTTAAATGTTGATTTTTTACGCACTCGCCTGTTGTCATTGCTTAGAAATTTGCATATTAATTAAGTGAATATCTTTGCAGTTCATACATCAAAAAAACACTCTTAAGCCAGAGCTTTTGACAAATGGTTTCTGCATTTTAACTGAAGCATTTGATGTCATTCAACAGAACCTTGTAACCATTTTTCATTTTCCTACACAAGTGACAAAAATTCTTTTCCCCATCTGGCTTTCAATGCTTTGCTTTTTAATTTTCTTCCTTTTCCGTCTCTATTTTCTACACTTAAAAAAGGGAGAACGTTAAGGGAAAGGAGGAAGAAATGCACTAATGTAAAATATTTGGTGGGTCATTCTTGGCAAAAGTATGTAATAAATTATTCATTTGTTGTATATGACTTTAGAAAAAAAATTGTTAGGAGAAGTTATGAGAACCCAAAACAGCAAAAACTCTGAGACCATTGACAAAGGAACTTAAAAAAAGGGAGAAAATTCATACTGCAGTTTGTTGTGACAAAGCATCCTCCAGATAAGGGAAAGGGGCAAAAGAACATGATAGAAGTGAGCAGAAGCATGCATGTGAGAGGCTCAGTCCATCTTTTTATTTGGGTTATTTCCTTTTCCACTCTTTTTTTTTTTAATGTGGTATTTCAGTGAAAAAGCTTTTTTAAGTGGTGTAGATGTCTTGCATTTGTTTTAACATATGACAATTTATAACTGCTTTCTATTCCTTGTAGATATATTGCTCCTCCATATTTTTCTTATATCAATAGTTATTCAGAATAAAGGAAAACAGATAGTGTTGAGATATATTTAAAGCAAAATGAAGGATTTCTTTTCAATGAAAAGCCACTTCTGTGTTTTAAAGAGCAAACATCTGTCTGTGTAATGGCTTGGAAATTCTGTGACAAGTTCAGGAAGGTTTTTTTCCAGCTAATTTATGGCCCAACCTAAACTCATCAGAGCTGATGGGAGCCTTTGTACTGACATTAATGTGCTCTGAGTCAGGACCTTGGGCTCAAGATTACATCTCAGTTGTACTAACACCATGCAATGCTTAATTAAATTGAGACACTCATATTTGCAGTGAGCCACCCACAAGATCCCAGCACAGTAATGAGGGTCTTGATACCAAAAAAGAACCAATGATTTCAGCTCCAGCTTTCTCGAATGAGCTCTTTTAGAGTTATCCCAAATCCAGAAAGTATTTTGTTCCTTAAAGTGCTAAGTGCTGCTTCAGTCTAGTGTACAGACACACTAAAACTAATTAATTCTTGAGGTTTCTTGTTTTTATCCAGCATTTGTTTTTATATTTAAAAGGGTTTAAAGAGGTAGAAGAAATGCTTCTTTCAATCTCTGTTATCTATGTTATACCAATCAACATTTGATTAGTAAAATTATCAAGTCTAATAGGAAAGAAAACAATCTCACCACAATGAGTGACACTAATTTCAGTGACTGAATTTCAATATGCCCTGTATGTTTCTGTAAAACTTGCCTTTCTTAAGAATTCAGGCATTCACCAAAATAGTGTTCTAGAAACTTGTCGTTAGTAAAGAGGTCATGGACCACTCAGTAAGTAGAATAAGTAGAATTCTTCTCTCTGAACAGACCTCTATCTGCCAGACAGCAAAGAGATTCATCTGGAGAATCCTAAGCTGACAGAGAAACTTCCAGGGTTGTTTCTTAAAAAGCATTTATGCCGTTCATTGTCATTACAGCATATTCAACCCTACATATTCAAAACACTATAATATATCCTCTTCCTGCTGGCTTCCTTTCCTTATCTCCACTTAACTTATTTTTTAAATTCTAAAAAATTCCATTGTTTCTACTGGAAAATGTTCCTGGTAGTATAAATCATGGTCACTGCTTATATAAGCATGCTTTCCTATTTGCATATTCATAACAAGACTGAGAAGTAAGGAGCCATTAAAGCCAAAGCTAAATGAAAATATTTCAAATTTATAGGCAAAATATTTTTCAGATCCCTAATAGTATGCAGTCCTTAGCAAGCAATGTTGGTAAATTAGAAATTTGCATTAACAGCCTTGCTAATAACTTAATTTCCCACTCTCTACCCAGGAGCTCTGAATCCATAAAGGGAGTTAATTACCTCTTGACTGCAAACAGTGGTTTTGAGAAGGAACTTTGGACTAGTCAACATTTTCCTGGTTTTGTTTATCAGTAAATGTCAGGGATAGAGCTTAAGGAGCAAGCACACAATACTGCTAAAATTCCCACAGAAAAAAAAAAAGCATCTGGGTTTTTTTTAAGTTCAGCCTGTCAAGGAGAAATTCAAGCTGGAAGCCACAAAATGTTATTTACAAAAAACCAAAACAAAAGTAAAATCACACAAAAAACACAAAAAACCAAACAGAAAACAAAACAAAACAAAAAAACCCAGAACACAGTTTACAACTGTGACACATAAGTGAGTTGAACACTACTTAAAGTACAATTATATTCTGAGAGGTGGCTCTGGGAAAAGTCATGATCTGACTGAAGAATTCTGCTATTGAGACTGATCTGAATCCAGTTTTGTTTTAGACCAAAATTATATGTAACTTTTGCATCACTTTAAATATCTTTCTCTTCCTACTGTATAATTCAAGCAACTTACTCAGTGTTTTAAAAGAAATGCATTTATATAAAAAAATAAATAAATGAGTGTACCTAAATAAGTAGTGTCAGTTGAAGCCCTAATATCTTCCTGCTGTTTTATGTACCCTCACACACATAAGTATTTATAAATATATATTATATATATATATTATAGTTTACAAGTTGTGATAACTGAAGTGGTACAAGGGCCCACATATAAACTCTTCATCTTTTAGCATATTATCAGCAGAAATCTGAGCCTCATTCTCAGTTACAGACAGGTCTTTCTGCATAACCAAAGCCAACTGAGAGCACAGGCACTGCCAGCAGTGTCGGCAAGGGCCTGCAGATTTCAGGGGGTGTGAGCCAGGAGAGAAAACCAGCTCACCACTTGTCCTCCAGCAGAGCAGCCAAGCCATGCACACATTAAAATTGAGAACACAGGCCCTGCACTAAACTGGGGAGAGTCACCCACACTTCGGAGGACAGTCTCAGAGTTGTACAGTTTTTATGATGTGAATTAATTAGTATATCTGGCAAATACTGTCCAGTAAGAAGAGCAGTTTGTTAAGTCATTTCTGCCCCATTGGAACCCCCCCTACATTTTAGCCCTACATGTCTATGATTTATGATGGAAAGATAAAGTGTCCTCCTGGCTAAAAGACAAGACTAAACAGAATTCCAAGAAGGAATGAATGATGTGAGGAAGTGCACCTACTATGCTAAAGTGACAAAGAGTTAGAAGCTATACAGCTATAAATTAAAATCTGGAAAGCTACAGATACATATAAAAAGAGAAAAAGGCATGTGTCATCCCAAACCCCTGGTGCTTTTGTGATGCTCTTGGCTGCCTGGGACATCATCATGTCAGGAACTCTCCTGGAGTGGCAGCTGGTGCCCAGGCAAGTGGTCTGAGGGCAATCCAAGAACTTCATTGGGTTGAACTTTCTATATTTGCATAATTTCAATATTAGATGGAATTTTAAAAGCCTAATCTCCCACTCTTTTAACATCATCTTTGAAACAGACTCTCCACAATAAGCTTCAGACTGCTTTGGATGGGATGAACAGGCATCCCTGAGTCAATGTGTTCAATATATCCCAAATATAAAAATCCATTTGTAACAGATCATAAAAAAAGCAAAACAAACAAAAATCAAAAAAAAACCAAATTAAAAAAAACAAAAACCTGATGCCTCTGAATGCAAATAACACTAAAGAGTGAAGTTTTCATACTGCTGAATGTATTAAACACAATTACAAAGCTCTCACTAGCAGAAACAAAGTAAGTACAACTACTGGAATTCTTTTTTGTCTTGCTTAAACCTTACATGTGCAGGCCTCTCCACCTCCTTTTTAGCCAACAACTCAACACTGATGTGTTGGCTTCAGCTTAATTTGGATATAACAGATCCATCTGAGGAGTAGCTAAGGCAACCAACTAATTGCACGTGCTGAAAAACTGAATTAAATTTTACTTCCCAGAGATTCTTGAGTGTTTTAGTATCTTGAGCTATCAGACAGGTACAAAAACGCTTTGTAAATAGTACACATCTCTCATTGTAGCCATTTAGTGCATTTGTAGGTTGGCATTGTCATTTTTAATGACAATGACATAACAACTGAGGACTGTTTCATTGCAATTTCTATCTAAAGTGTTGCATAGGCTATTTAAAGTCAGGAATGGAATGTGTCTAAGCATGATTTCTCAAAATTCAAATAAATGAAGAGACATTCAGCCAAGTCAATTGAACCCTACTGTACATAAACTGTTTTATTTTTATGAGACGGCAATTTAAATCTGTCATACGTGTGGTGTGAAATGTTCTCCAGTAAGATGTCAGCAGGCCTCACCTTGTGTCCAAAGTCTGGGAAGAACAATTAGCATTAGACAATTAGCACCTAAAGGGTTTGACTCATCACACAGGGCCTTTGGGCAGGTGTTACTGAAGTCACAACCCTGAGGCAAAGCACTTCCAAAACAAATAGAGGTGATGCTGCCTCTGAGGCCTGCAGAGTCCCCTTCCCTGGTCACAGTAGTGCTGGCAAAGGTGTCCTTTTTGTGCCATTACAGCCCCGCCTAGGAAGGTTCCTTTGATGGGACAATTTGGAGAGGTTTCCCATGCCATATAGACCCAGGGAAGGGAAGATTCCCCAAAGAGAATCGCCAGAGAGCTTCAGGCTTTCCAGTTTTGAACTGGCCAGCCACAGCAGTCAACAGCCATCATGTTCTTCCATCCCTCATCCTCATTGTTCTAGCTCCTCTTCCTCACATCCTCTTCCTTACATATCTCTGACACGCCCATATTTCATCCTTGGATTTCATCCTTACACATTACCCTTTTTAGGAGAAAAATAAGACACCTCATTGTTTAAAGAATTTTAGAGATGTGATTTCTTGAGAGCTTTCTTACCTCATATCAAGACATCTGTGGGACTGTGGGACTGGGGTGCTTTATGCCTACACTGTGTAGATATGGCCAGATATGACCCCTGGGATACAGGGGCAATGCAAGTGCTGGCCCTGTGGACTATAAACCAGTGGTGATACACTTGCTCAATGCACTCCAGAGAGCTATTGCAGCTTGTTCAGCTTGTAGTCCCATCTTGAAATAAGCTTATGCCAGCAAACAGTGAAGTGTTACCCAATATTTCACTTGTTGCACATGCAACCCTCCCACTTTGCTTCTTCCCACTTTCCCCATGAAGGGAGGGATCACAGCTGAATTTCCAAATTTCCAAATGAAAGGAAGGCCACCTTGCAGATGGCATCTTCTGTAATAGCAGTAACTGTGCGTAGGCTGAAGCCTATCTAACAGCATAGCAGAGCACAGCTACACAAATTGTTGTACTGGCCCATCCCATTTATATCCAGGTACACCACCTTTTCCTAGATTCTTCTGTAGACAAAGCCTACTTCCCTTTTTCCTGTTTATATGTAGATTTACCTGTTTGGTAGCCCAGAAAAGTGAGACAATCTGAGTGCAAAAAGAAAAGTTGGTGTAATCATGGGTTTATTGAGTCTTCCAAGCTAAGCACCACACAATCTATTCTCTGTTCTTACACCCATCCACACAGATCCATTATATCTGCTGGCCTTAAATGTCCTAAGCACTCAGGTTCTGTAAGCTTCTCCATGAATTTCTCTGCTCATCTCTGCAGCATTCCCATCTTGTCCCATGATACTGTGTATCAGGTTCAGGCACGAAGGTTCATCCATGTATGGCGGCAGCAGCAGCCACCGAGTCAAACACTTCAGTGCTGGAGGAAGAAATGCTGCCTAGTCAGCTGGCATCTTTTCAAAAGAGGGAGAATTTTATGTTCTCAATGTTGAACCTTTTTGCCTGCTCTGCCTACTGGGTTAGAAGCTTCTTACCCAAATTCATCCAAATAACAGAATTTGCCAGTTCAGGACTGGTCTGGATGAAGCTATCCTGTGACAAAGGAGGCTGGGGACTTAAAATACTGCTGGAATTGCAGTGGCTTAGTGTAGCAGGAGCAGGCTACAAGGAAAGGAATGTGTTTCCCTGTCCAGGTGAGTGACAGGACTGATCTATGCCCCTCCTGAACCACACCTGCCTTCACTCTTGCCTGCTCAGAAACACACAGACAGTAGTCACATACCTTTGTAATCCTCATTGTGCTGGAACATTCCTCTCCCCTTCATCTTCCCTTTCTGTTATTTCCTTTTTTTCTTTCTCTTCCTCTTTTTTCTTTTTCTTTCCTTTTGTCATTTTCATGCTGTGCTTGTGACTGCTTGAATAGGCTGTGTGCAGGCTATTTTGTGTACATACTACATCACTCCATACAATGACAACAGTGTAATTATAGTGTTCAACAGGCAACATTGGCTGAGCAGACAAGGCTCTAACAACAGCCTAAGAGCTGTGAGTTTACCCACTCCCTCTGCTCAACCACCATATCTGGGTCCATTCCCAAGAGAAAAAATGTCTTATCAGTCATGTTCACCCTTTTCCAAAGGCAAACAATCAGCACCTTCTGTGACTTAAATCAGACATTTAACCAAACTCAAGAATTTACCAACATAGACAAAAATTATTTCAGCACTATTCCAACAGTAAAAAAACAAATTCGTTCATCAGCATTATCCTTTCAAAAGCCACACCTGAGCTATATTGACATTTAGATGCTTGTGCAGGTGTTGCACCATATACTTTTATATTACTCTTGCCTCCACTTTTAATTGGGACTGTATATATATTACTGTCCTTGAAGGGTTTAAATGTCCCAGTCCCTCTGATGCTGTCAAGGAGTTAACAGATCTCATTAACAGTTGCTGCAGTGCTCTATTATCTTATCTAACAGAGGACTTTATGGCTATATTTAATTTAATTGAAGAATGTCCTAGAAAAGGACTAACGACACTTTTCATTTTAAATATACCAGTTCACATTCAGAAAAAAAAAATTCAAAGAAAGAAGACAGGAAGAAAGTTGACTGGAATGGAAAATTACTTCTGGCAATTAAAAACCTGTAGCATTTTGTCAACATGTGTCTAGTCGCTGGTATGATCTATCACTCAATTTTTTTCATTTAGTCTTTTTGAAACTAATGGTGAAAGTCATGCTCACTTCCACTGGATAAGTATTATTTCCTTCAGTAATTCCCACAAAAATGATATTAATTCCCCATGGAAGCAACATGTTTATAATGTATTAAAAAATCTGGCTTTCTAGATAAAAAGGCTTTACATTGCCCTGAACCTGTGAGAAAATATGTCCTCTTCAGGGGAAAAAACACAGCAGAATTTCCACACTTTTCACTGGTAAGAAGTAATTTTGCCATGCCATTACCAGACCTCAAAACAGGTTGTTTGACAGGATCATGGAGGTCTGTGGCCAGCCTCATGCTCAGGGTCAGCAGACCTCAGGGCAAATTTTGACAGGATAAAGGATGGGGCAAAGATTAATCTAACCCATGGGGTAGAAGCTGAATCAGCCCTGCAAAGGAGCATTGTGTTAATGTGGCTCTACTGCTCCTGATTCAGATCTGGGTGAGGCATCTCATCCTTTCTCTCCCTCATTTTCTAATTCCATCAGCTGGGAAGAAGAGCTCCAAGGAGGTGCTGGTAGAGCCACAGCTCGGCACATCTGACTGCAATATCTCCTCCTAGTAACTAACCCCACACCTCTGGGTAAAATGCATTACTGGACCTTGGCTGGGAAAGCTGGGACTGGTTGGTCTTCACAGGTTTGGACACTTTTTATAGCTCTTAGACATCTGCAAGTCTTCTAGGCCTTCTGGATACTCTGAAATTGTTGCTTTCATCTTTTTTATTGCTCTCCCAGAGATAAGGGCCAGTTTCCCAGCATTTGTACACCTTGTGAACAACATATATTGCATCTCTCTGTAAAAGGCAGGTTTTGGTTCACAAAACTCATCGATCTTTGGAGAGCTGCATTAGCTGTGTCAGCAGAGTTTGTGCTGCAGGACCAGCTGCAAGGTCCTCCTGTTGTCACCTCATTTATGTGCCTCATGAATGCAGTTCCTGCCTCAGCAGATGCTCTGCTATTCTCCTTTCACGTATGGAGACAGCTTCTTCCCCCCACAGTCCTTACGTAGAGGGGAATGGATGAACCACAGTGAAAACTGTTTGGACACTTGGTGATTTCAAAACCTGCTGTCTTGAAGCTCATGCTGTGAAAATGTCACAAGCCTTAATCCTTCGGTCTCCAGCTTCCACAGCATTATAGCATAGGAAAGGAACCACCACTGCTCAAAGCCTGGCACAGGAGGACCATGAGTTACCACTGGTGATCTCACTGTCCCCCCTGTTCCTCCCTGGGCACCTTACCCAGCTCAACATGTCCCTCTGTCTTAATGTCACTGCTCAGGTACCAGCTGCCTTTTATTTCATTGTCTAAACAATTAACATATCCAGTCAAGCACACAGAAGTCTCTTGACTCACTTTTGTGCTCAGTTGTGTCCAGTTTTAAAGCCTGTGCCTTCCACCTCTGAATTCTGTGCTCAAAATAGTTTGAGTTGTCTAGTTTTTGCTCTTCTTGTTGGCATTGATGTTTCATGGGGTGGAATCCATCTAACATTGCCTGGAAACAAAATTCTCACAGAATCACGGAATCACTGAAGTTAGGAAAGACCTCACAGGTCTTTGAATCCAACCTGTGACTGATCCCCACCTTGTCACCCAGCCCAGAGCAGTGAGTGCCACATCCAGCCTTTCCTTGGACAGCTGAAGGGATGGGGACTCCAACCCTGGGCATCCCCTTCCAATGCCTGAGCACCCTTTCCATACAGAAATTCTTCCCCATGTCTACCCTGAACTTCCCCTGGTGCAGCCTGAGGCTCTGCCCTCTCATCCTGTCTCTGATTGCCTGGGAGAAATCCTCGGATACTATTCCTGATCTCAGCTTTGTTGCTTCTCATCAAGCCCCCAGCCCACTTAGTCAGGTACCTCCTTCCTGGCACTGCTGCTGCCTGATGCTTCCAAGGAAGACCAAGACATTCCCTGAAGGACATTCCCTTCCTCCCTGTCTTTGCAGCAATCATGTCTGTGCCCTGAGATAAAACACCCTAAGGAAAAAACTTAAATTGCTTTTAAAGTAGTGTTAGACCTATTTATATATTTACCAAAAGTATATAAAAATATAATAATGTACAAAAAATATATTAAAAAAAATCTGTCATCATTTAACTAAAACAATTTTTCAGTCTTTCCTGAAAAGGGCAAGTGGAAGCCAGAGAAACTTGTTTCCATTTTCAGTGTGGCATTGCTGGGTCGTGTTTTTACCTCCCCACAGAGGGTGGAGGTCACCACAGACTCTCACAAGAAACCGACCTGGCAGCAAGTACATGTGCAGCTTTCACAAATTCCTGACTGTAAACCCAAGCTTGTTCTCACATCAGGACTCAAGGTCTTATCTGGAACCTTGAGAAACAAGTGTGAAAGATGCAACAATAGAATTATGGGGTATGGTCACAAGGCTCTGATTGTCAGCATGTTCCCATATTTGCACGGAGTTTTAATGCACTTCAGAAGCTGGAGATAAGCCTACAACTTGTGTGAAAATAGTAATTTTTCTTTGTGGATCTGTGGTTGTCATGATGCTAAAACATGATGCTTCAGTGTCAAACTAAATTTCTCAGGGTTTAGCTCACACAAAGGTGTACATCATCTTCTTGCTGAAGGCCTCCTGGACCCCAGGAGAAGAGAAGAGAAGAGAGCTGGGATTGAGTGACATCCCTGTAGAAGCTATTTGGATCAGCTGTCTTTAAAAATCTTGATGTGATAATAACCCTGATAGTCAGAATGCTTATCCAACTACATAAATATGAATGTGAGCCCTACATTCAGGCATAAATAGCTCTCTATTCCTGGACTTGTCTTCTGCATGTTGTCAGCTAGGAAATCAAATTATTCATTTATTTGTTTTGCAATACTGAAGGAAGGGAAGACATGGGATGGTGAAGATGAGAGTACAGACATTAATTTTCTAAATTCAGTCTTCCTGAAGAATAATGGACTGAAAAGCTGAAAACTCATCAAGAATTGAATTATTCCAATAGAACCCAGGAATTTTTCTGTCTCTTTGTGGTGACCAAATCCTCGCTGTGCTTCAGCAGATGTTGGCTGTGAAGTTATCTCGCAGAAAGTACCACAGGATAAGATTTCTGGCAATTAAAGCCCAATTCTCTGTCTCACCATGTTTGTGCTGGCAAGGCAGGGAGTGTTGTGTGTGAGTGGGTGGCAGGAAATGTGAAGGATGAGCTGTCAAGGAGTTCAGTGTGAGTAGGCTGCCTTCATGTCCCTGAATTTTGTCTGTCCACATAGCAGCTTTATTTGATGCTGCAGCATTATGCCAACCTTTGGCAATTGGCAGGGACCCATCAAGGGAACAGGAGCAATGTGGATATAATCAGATCACTTTGTATTTTTTATTTCCAGCTTACCCCATGCAGTGAGAGATTGCACTGTCATGTATATGGTTTTTCTGGGGAATTATTTGCATCTTTTGGGGAATCTGTATGGGTGCTGCCATTCTCTGCACCTTCTATGGAATAGAGGAGGAAGTCAGTCTGCTTTTAATTGTCTATGTGAAAACCTGTCCTCCAGAGAGGATGCTAGAATACACACAAATGAGTCAATACATTGCAGGCTTTCCCTGTAGCTATCAGCAGCACAACTTCTCTGTGTACATTTCAAATAACAAATGCAAACCAGTAGATTAAACAATAAGGAAGCAAAGGTGGATAAATTTAAAGTCATATGAATTGCTCTATAAATGTCTGTTATCCTCAGCAAGGCTTATGTGTCACTGCAAAATGCCACACGGTGTAGCAGTGTTTGTTTGTTTCATTCTGCAAAGGCCAATTCTCAAGGCAAGACAAATGACAGGTGAGTAGATCCTGGTGGCCAAATATTTGCCAAAAGTAAAATCAATCTTTTTTCCTTCCCTCACTTTTTCTCTTTTCTTTTCTGCCACAGTTCACTTTAAAGCTAAGCAGAAGCTTGAAGTAATGTTCCTTAATTCCTGTGCCCCTGCTCAGGCAGTGTAATGCTGCAAGAGGTCAGGCCCTCAGCTATTCTAGAAGCCCTTGTTGATTTATGTGGCCAATAACACAGTCCATAACAACTCCCCAAACACTTCTTTTGAACTATTATCAAAAGGTGAGTCATGGGATCCATCCTGTTCTCAATCTCCCCTCAGAGGGTGAATTTCTTCCTTGGAAGAAGCAGGCTTTATCCTTTCAGCATCTCCACCTGCTCTCTCAGGTAATGCAGGACCCCACTCCAGATGCCTGCAGGCCAAGCAGCACACTGGAGTCTGCCTTTCACTGGCTCCATGACAAAGGATAATTCCAGAAATCTTTCCCTACCCTCTTTTTAGTGCTGCCCAATTCCTTAATCACCTTCCAGAGAGCAGAACATGAATTTGGTTTGGACTGATGGTTCAGACTGAGCTCTGCTGCACGTGCAGTGGGAGGCTGAGAGAGAGCAGGCTCCAGGGAGACTGAGGTGACTAGCTGGGAACATGCCCAGGTCACTGGGCCCCAGCTGGAGCAGTGCCAACAGCCAGTATCTTCACAGACCAAACTCTCTGGATTTGGTAAGACCAAAATATGTGAGACTTTGCCCTTTTACTGAGCCCTCAGAATTAAAGCAACTGCTGAAGTTACCGGAAAGTGAGGGGAAAACAAGAAAACAGAAAACTCATGTAACTTTGTCTAATTCAGGTGTTTCCTGGAAAGTGTGCTTAGCTTCCCTTCTTATAAAAGGCATCCAGTCCTATCTCACAGGTTTATCTTGGAGACATTTTATTTCTGTCATTCTAAGTTTCTTTTGAAAAAAAGGGCAGAGATGTGCTTGCCAAATGCAGATTACTTCAAGATAGTAGCAGAACATGCAACCCATTTATAGTGAAATGGCTTAATATTAATCTCATCATTAGCAGTGTAATTCACTAAAAATGTATGATGAAGAGACAGTTAAGCAGAACAAACATCCAGGGCTTAGAAGTGAATCTAAGATCTAAGATTACAAGAACTTAAGAATCTTGTAAACGGTAGTAGCCTTTCAAAGCTTTTGAAATTTAATTACAAGCATGCTAATAATCTCAAATCACCTGTAGACCCTGTGTCTATGTATGAATGGAACATGGGTAGCAAATACATCTGTGGGGAGATCACCTCTCTTGTCACCTCTTTGGAAATATCTGATTTACCTAGATTGGATTATTAATTAATCCTCAGCAAGATGCCTCTGCTACAAATAGGTGAGGGAAAAAAAAAGAAAAAGAAAAAGAAAAAAGCCAACCAAAAAAACACAAAAAACAAAGCATCTTCTCTGGCTCCAATATTTGTGAAGCTGTAAAGACTCATCTGGAATGAATGTTCTATATTCAGGTCTGGATGTTATCTCTTGTTATCCCATCCAAATATACAACATTTGGGGGAAAAAAATAAAAATTGAAGTTTCACACAATATATACTGAAAAATGTCCACAAATGTTTTTCATTATGTAGCTCATATGAGAGGATGTTCATTCCATACAGTAAAGGAAATTCAGTTCAGTATCAGAATCTGCTAACCTTAATTAGTGAGTTAAGACCATGCTAGCACAAAATCAAGATATATTTTTGTTGATTTGTTGCATTCAGACTGTATAATGCCTTTTTTTCAGGATTTGGACACTGGCTGAGTTGTATTCTTGGTTTGCCACTTTGAAATAATTTTTATGCTTCCCATGTCATGATTTACAGAGAAGCTTTACTTTCTCCCAAACCTCTGACACACAGTTCTATTTTTCTCCTCCATTCCTGCTCAAGGAGAACCGTCTCTGAGCTGGAGCAGGGTTCAGTATGTGTGGTAGGGTCTGAATGGACTTGGGAAGCAGCAATCCAGAATAAACTTTCATTGTGGTAGGCAGAACACACACAGTTCTGTGAGGGGAAGGAGTATTTACGCATGGCAGAAAAGGTAGTGTTGATAGATTTGCCTACCTGCAGATGCTGAAAACCTGCTGAGTTTTGGGGTCTTTTACAAGCTATTTAATTGCTTTAGCAGTACTCTGTCCCATATTAAAATAATCTTTCTCAAGATCCTGGGTAATTGCCCTTCTCGGTTTTAATTCAGCAATTGTTTATTACTGCAGTAAAGCAAGAAGCTTGACTTTGTTTGACTTGGTATATACCTCACTGCAAGGCCCTGTCCCTACCCCAGAAAAGCTGTAAAAGCAATCTTCTTTCTTTGGCACCAGTGGCACCTCACCCCAGCCCTGACAGGATAAGAAAAGTGGGATACTGCTTTATGACTTGCAATTGTTAAATTGCCACAGCTTTGCAAAATTCTCTTTGCATCTGCATTCATGAACTTTTTAATCCATCCAAGAAGGAAAATCAGCTTAAAGAAATTGGGCTCTCAGCATAGGTAAAAAAGGCCTATGAATTGCCATGGTGCCCAGGTGCTGTGCAGTAACATAAATTTCTTTGGATTTGTTTTGGACTATGTGACCAGCAGTTTAGAACTGTTTTAGCAGTATTGTGCTGTTGGAACTATTACAGGTCTCCATCTCCTGTGCTTTTAAACCTTTCTATGAGGTTTAATTGTATTTACACTGATAAATGCCACAGAACTCTCTTTCACCTAAAAGTCACCAGATAAGCCATGTCTCTGCCTAACACACACTATGACTGGGGGGTGGTCATTGACCAGTTCTGAACAGCAAAGCCAACTTTATCCCGTTTTATTCTCTCACCAGTTTTGACATCTACCATCCCAGCAGTAAATCCTGAGTGCCCAGAAATACTTTAGAGAGGGTCCCAGATAATTTCCTCCTTGTTTAACATCGCCATCTCAACTCCTTCAAGTCTCCTCTGGAAACTTTGTTCACCTTCTTGGAAGTCTCTCTGTGAGCTACTTTATTAATAATGCATAATTTAATTTTTCTATTAATGACTTAAAGAAATAAAATTTTAAACACTGCATTAATGTGTGATGTATGAGATGAAGGGTGCTTAGTAGAAATTCATTAAGACTAGCCATTAATTTTCCACTCTTCCCTGCTGCCTCCATTTTGTATCTGTGGTCAGAAGTAATCCTGACCAAACTTTCTTTTACTGGATGTTGTCATTCCTGGAAGTGACAGGTACCATTGTCAGCAGTGGCAGCAGCTGTACAAGATGAGCAGAGGAAACCTTTTCATCCAGAGGTTTATTTTTGGGCATAGGACAGAGCTGAGACCCACCCCATCCCTAATTCACAGCATACTTTGCTCTTTCTAGGACACCTCTTGCAGAGATGTGCAGCCTCACCAAGCTGCCTGAGTACTTCATGCTTTTCGCTTTGTGCTGTTAAATGAATTGGGATTCAATTGCAGCTACCACAGCTGCAATATCACACAGGCACAGCACTTGGAAATGGTTTGTATACCACAGTTTGAGAGCCCCCGACACAGAGCAAGACGCAGTCAGAGGTGAAAGCTACTTCAGAGACTCTATTGATTCTTGGGTTTATTTTGCAGGAATTGGGCCTGGTAGCTATTGAAAGCAATATAAAAAATTCTCTTCTGCAGGCACTACAGCACGGTTTTCTGTGTGAGGAGCCTGCCAAATTGATGGCTGTGCTAACCAAACTCTCTCTTTCATGGAGGAGTAACATTATGCACACATAGAGATAGTAGGAGCTCTTCCTTCTCTTGCTAATGCACTGCTTCTCACACCCAAAGGGCTTCATTTGCTGTGAGAGTAAATATTTTGCATGATTCCTAACTGCAGTCCTGAGTATTTTTACTGTTTGAGAAGCCTGGAAAAAGAGTTTTCTCTTTCTCTTAGTGTGATTTTTTGTTAGGTTTCATGGTGGTGCATGCCCCTCATGCTTGGTCTGCCCTATGATCACAGAGTGACTAAAACATTCATAGCACAGCAGATTTGAAAGAACATGTGCCTGGGTCTCTTTCCTGTAATTCCATGTGGTGTTGTATAATTCCTGAAAAACATCCTTTTTCTCCCTTCCGCCAAATACATTTAAAGAAGAGTTTTTCAGCTCCTTATTCCATCAATATGAGAAGACATCTTCAATCTTCCATCTTAGTAAGAACTCAAGTACACACTCACCTCCTACTCTACCAGCAGAGGTGAAAAGAACTCTTTAAGATATCTGGATTTTTATTGAAATCAACAGCATGAGATAAAATCTCAGTTGGATCTTGAGTGTCCATTGGGCTACAAGGGCCTGGGGAGTACCTCATGGGTGTGTTGCTCCCCTACCAAATTCAAGCAAGTTCCCACCTTATATTTAATGTAGAAGATGAGGAAATTCATAAATTCAAAGCAAGACACAGAAGAAAGTACAGCATTTCCAGTGAAACTGAGCTTGCCCTGATCTCATACTGTAACATGGCTTCATGCTCATAAAATCCAGACCAGTTTTGCTGTAAGTTTTATGAACTTCATTCAGGTGGGAATTAATTCAATTTTCAGCCTGACAACATACCTCAATAGACAGTGTGTGAGTGGGAGGTTATATATGTGCCAATGACATAGGTTTTCATATCTGTTTCAAGTAATATTTTAGATAACAAGAACTGTAATAACAGCTTGAAAAACTAACTTCAGAATCAATTTTGTTCAACATAGCCTGGGTCCAATATCTGCAGCCCAAAGCTGGTGGGAGTTTGTGTCTTTGATGCCACAGTGTGGAAACTGAAAGTGAATATTCTGAGTACATCCACAGAGGGATCCACTTCTCAGCACTCAGCTCTTCCTCAGTGGCTGAAAATTCCACAAGAGAGATTGCACATTTTTGGCCAATTTATTTCTGATAGAGGACAAAATCTCACCATCAAAGATGATGAAGAAAACCCCAATTATGTTTACCAAGGAAATAACCAGTACAGAAATAAGGAAATGAAGGTTGTGGGAATTTTCCTAGCCTGGTGCTGGTAGTGGAAAGCTCCAAACAGGCTGGGTGTTTCCAGCTTATACCTCATCTCCCATAGCTGCTCTATCAGATTGTTCTTTCCTGATACTAATAATCAGATCAGCTGTAGTTTAGGGCCTCATATTCTCTCCTCTCTCCCCCTCTTTCTCTGCCTATACATGATGATAAAGAGAGCAGTGGTGTTGCTGTACTTGCCAAACCCCAAAGTAAAAGGACTTCCTGGTGTGTTCCTGGGGTCCTGGGTACTGCTGCTTTGTCCTGTTTTCCAGCAGTGCCCGTGGCCTGGGAGCCATGGAACCCCTGGATAGATGGCATGGAAGTGGCGTGTCTGGAGTGCCATGGCAGCTGACATACGTGGGCATAGCTCAGCCTGTGAAACAGGCTGTGCTTATGCATATTCAGCTCCTGATTAAATGTAAACTCATTATGTAAATGCACAGGCTTCGCAGAGCATTTTCATTTGCTGGGTGTTTTCTTTGGTAGATCATAAATCACTGCCACATTAAAAATCAGTCAGTGCATAAACTATGTCAAATCCTTCATGCTATGAAATAATTTTCAAAATTCTATTCATTGTGATTTGTGCAATTTTTCCACCAGGAAATCGTTTGTCTAATGACATGACTTAACAGACAAAAGAAGCAGTTGCAATAATAAGGCATCATTCCTGTGCAAGAGCTGATTGGAAAGTCAGAAGACAAGAGCTATGTAACCATTTAAAATGATTGAATTTTGAATTGCAGAAAAGCTATTTTTGACCGCTACAAAATAAGCTGGTTGGTTTTTGTCAGGTGGATTATCAAATTCTTTCTACATTTCATGTGTAAAATGTATTAAAACTGTTGCATCCTGATTGAAAGGGAACTGTAGCTTCTTTTAATTATTGCAGGAAGAAATGTTGTCCTTCAGATATTTTTTTCTAAAACTACAAAAATTTAAATTTACTTCTAAGTTTCCTTTCACTGCAATTTCCTGCAAAATACTGGCTTTCAGCATCCTTAAGAAACCACACTGCGAAGCACACAGGAAATGCTGCTTTTTCTTGCTTATAAAAGATCTGTGACTGTTTTGGGGTCTTTTTTTAAGAGACTGGGACACAGAAGGTTTTCCCTGAGAAGTGAGAGGGGGAAGTCAGGAAGAGGTCAGTGACTGTGGCTCAGCTCTGGAGCAACCCTGTGCCCTCCTGGAGATGAGAACTCACTGTTTTCTTCATTCTTTATCAATGTCTTGGGACACTTTGACTCAGACTAAGTCTCAGCTTAGTGTGGTTTCAGATGAAGAGCAAAAATAATATGTGGTGGACAAAATGAAATGGTTTTGTGGCTGGGCCAATGGCTCAGGTTAAATGGGGGCTTTCCACACTTGAAAGTAATTTCAGATTCCAGTGTGAACACAAATGGAAAAGGTAATTTTTTGAAGCAATGCCCATTCAGGTGTTCTTGTTCTGTAACAGGTGTGCACTTCGGTATTATCAGTCCTCTTGATTGTGCTATATTTTGTGTGGAAAGAATGAGGGCATCCAAAAAAGGTGCTGCTTAAGAAACAGCTACAGCACAAGGACTTCTTTGGTTGGAGTCCTGCTGCAAATGCGCACACTCAGCTTTCCTGGGGTCTTTTCTGGAGGGTTATTTGCTACTTTTTCCCCTGTTCCCAGCACACACCCAACACACGAGAGAGTTAATTGTCAGAGCCAGCCCTGGGAAGTTGCTAAGCAACATCACAGGGACCCAGCATCAGCTTTGTCGCCAGGCGCTTCTGCTGCCACAGGATGCCTCTGGTTTAGCAGATGATTCTGCAGTCCAGCAGGGAAATGCTCAGAAAACCTAGCTTACCTCCTCAGATCCCACAGCCCAGTTGAGCTCATTTAACAAAAATAATTTAGTAATTTAATTTTTGTAATTTAACTCCAGCTTCTTAAAAATTATTCCCAGTATAGAATTTGTATAGTTAGGCCAGTTTATTCTGTTAACAGTCAATCCTTTCAGATGTTTAAACCAATCACTCCTACTTGAGATGAGCTGATTGCCTTTATGACTTTAAAGTATTATTGAAGTAAGTGAACATATGTCTTGACATCCCATGAGACTTAAGCAGGCTGAACACCTATTCAGTCGCTGCAGTTATGCTTCCCAGAAATGAGCCTGAGATTTTCCAATATTATCACAGATTTTTTTCAGCCTGGCATCCTAATCAAAGCCAAGGCTATTGGGGAACATGCAACCTTTGGGTAAATCAACAAGTCTTACAATCATTAAAAACACAAGGCCGTGTACTCTTGTCACCCCAGCCTGATTACAGATCAAGAATTCTGGGCTACATCATCTGCTCTTAATGGAGCGTATGCCCTGCAGAGTTTGCCCTCTGTGTGGAAGGTTCAAGTCCTGAATACCCTTGAGACAGCAGTAAAACTCCTAATCAGTAATGCAATCCATTGTTATATCTATTCTCAGAACAAATAATTCTAGGGCTGCCAGAGGTAATAAAAACAACATTTTTGTGGGTTAGTGTCCTGCAGTGATTTTGAGGTCTGACTGAAGACAATGGCACTTAGTGGATTTGCTCTCTGTGTCAATTCTCTGTCATCAAGTAAAGTAAAAGTCACACTGGAGCTTCTCTCCCTTGCCAAGGGGTTTGTATGCTCTTGTTCTTTTTGACTCACTGTGCTCAAAAAAAATTGGAGGAACTTAATTATTAATTATTGGTCAAGTTTTGCTGAACTTGGACCCCTTAGAAGCTACTGGTGAAAAGATAAGATAAAAAAGCACTCCAAAGCTATGATTAAAGAAGCTTCTTTGCCATAGGGAACCAGCCTTAGTAGCCCCTAAGTAACCCCAAATAATCCATTCTTGTGTGTGTTTACAGGCTATCAAAAGTATATTGATTTCAGCCTGAGGAAGGTTCTTTGAATTAATAGGTTTTCATCCAAATATTAGAACCTTGTTAAAATGGTTTGTTACTCTTTCTTTTGTTTTAAGTAGTATTTTGCATAAACATTGATCGTTCTCATTTTCTACATCGACTTATGACACCTTGTTATCAAGTTTAGCAATATCACTGTTTTAACACATTTGATTTTTTAATTTCTTTGAATTTTTGGATTCTTGAAAACTCTCATGGTCACTTGTAGGCATCGGAAGAGTGACTTTCTTTGACTGGCAATATAAATGCTTTATTTCATTGCCTTTTCTAGGCTTTTAGGAATATTTTATAGTGCTATAGCAGTTTGTAGGACATAGATAGAAATGGCTACTCTAAAGTCATCCTTTTATTTTGTTTGGTTTTATAGTATTTATAGTCAACTGTATCCTGACACAATTCTTGGCTGAAGTCTGGACAACATTCTATAATGTTAAGCCAGAATTTTTTGTGTCTTTTGATTTTCTAACATATCTGTACTGCCTTAGTCTGAAAGAGATTAAATATGTGTGCTGCTCTGGGAAGTGGAACCACACATTTGGAAACCAGTGAAAGTAAGAAGGGTAACAGCAAAATAAGCCTAGGGCCAATCACATTTTATTGATGATTATAGCTGAGTATAATAGTGACCAGCACATTGTACAGTGAGAAGTTCACTGCGAGAGAAATTCCAGTTTTGTTTAGGTTAGTGGGAGTCTTATAATCAACTTCAGTGGAATCATGATTTACATTTTATTATTTAAGCATTTAGTATACTTACATCCTTATACTCCATAGAAAATTGACAGAAATCTGAGAAACTCTGCTCTTCTTGGTTTTGCTTTCCTTCTTTTTGTTCTTGGTGTTTTTTCAAATTCGCTGTAAACTTCTCAGCTAGCATTTAGTTTCTTATCTGTATTAGGCAGACTCCATGCGCCACTTTACTGTTTGCAGATTTTTTTTCTATTGAGCAGACAGCAATTATGTTGTTCCTTTTCTCTTTGGATATGGAGTGTGAGCACCCCTGAGGTCATCAAAGATCCATGAAGGGGCAGCAATAGCACTGTGCCATGGCTGGCAGCTAAAAACTGTTCTGCATCAGCCTCTTTAATGCACAAGTGGTTTACCTTGGAGGACTGGTAATGACATGAAGAGTCTTCTCCACAAACATGCTGGAAGGGGCCCCAGAAGAGCATCTTGTTAAAATTTCCCTTTTATAAGTGGAAATTGCTTTGCCTCAAAGGTCAGCCCCTTTTCAAGTGTCATTTATTCATGACTATGAAAGATGACTTCTCTCTGAGGCTATAAAAATGTTTTGCCTCCTGACATACATTGCATTATAATACTTTGGGTTTCAAAAAAAAAAAACCAAGAAAAATGAGATTATATGATACCTTAAAATTACCAACAAAAGTAATCCAATATTACCTAAGAACATGAACATTCCAGATTCCCAGATTGAGCTCCCTACCCCTCATGTCTAAAGCCCCAAATGGAATTGTGAAGAACACCATCAAGATGAAGACCATTGTAGTAATTTAGATTCACCAATTTGTGTTTCCCAGCCAATGCACCAAATAATGTGGTGTTTTTTAGGCACTAGATAAAAATAACCAGAATACTTGCTCATCTCTTGCTGTGAGATAGGGATTAGGAGAAGGGCAAAACAGGCTCAAAACTTAAAAGGAAAAAAAGAAAATTTATTAACAGAACTACAAGAATAAGAAACCAGAATAAAACTTGCAGAAACCTTTTCTCCCCACCCCAGCTTTTTCTTTTCACAACTGACAATGTAGAGACAAAACCTGGGATGTTAAAGCAGTACCAACTATACAATAATCTTTTCATCAGTCTCTGTGGGAGAAGAATTTTCTCTTGTCATTACATGGAGAGTTCTCCACAAGAAACGTTGGGTTTTTTTTTTGTGGCTTTTCATTTCCACGTCTGGCAGCTGCCCAGAAAAAAACTCTGCCATCATGGTCTCCTCCCATTTTCACACCACTGAGAGGTGTGTTCATGGGCCACGAACTCAAGGGGTATTATTTTAAGGATGAGTTATTCAAAGGCAATGGTTCTCTTCTTCTGTTTCTATGATCATCTCAGGGAACAAAGGTTTTCTCCTTTTCTCCTTTGGGGCAAAGGGTCTTCATCAACTCTCATTTCTCTATCTCTGTTCCAGCATCTCATGGGATTACAGCTACTCCACTGTCTGCTTAGCTTCATCAACGGATACCTTTGCTCAGATTCAGAGTTTGAATAGCTCATTCCCCCCCAATATTCTTTCATGAATTAAAGGAGTCATTCAAAACATTATTGTCCATCTCCATGGCCTTCCCAAAAGAATATTTCAGCTTATTAAAGCATCTCCTCATTCTCCTTCTATCTGAGGCTGACTCTTTCCTTTACTGACCCTGATGTTTCACATTGTCTCTTTACATATTGATCACTCTCACTTTCCTCTCTCTGTAGAGGGAATTAAGTCTGCAGGTCTCATCTGGGTAGTGAAAAGGTTAAATCTTGCCCAGATATTGTGGATGCTCATGTGATCTCTGCTGGGGCAGCAGCTGGGGCAGTTTGTGATGGAAGATTTTTCAGTGGCTGTGCTAGGGGAGGGTGGCGAGCATCTCAGCAGCTGTGCTAGCACTCAGAGGCAGCATGCTGTGGGCCGACAGCTTCCCCTCCCCCTACTTGGCAGTTTTCTGGTGAAACCTAGCAGTGGCAGAATTTCCACTGAGCCAGGGGCTGGCCTAGCCTGGCAGCACCACTGTACAGGGTTCAGCAGGCTTCCCGAGGGGGCTCAGCCCCTCTGGAAAGGGGCTCCTGACACCCCACAGTCGAGTCCCCTGCTCAAGAGCTGCTGGGCTCTGGCCCAGGCCCCCTCCTTCCCAGGCTGCATAGGCCACAGGGGAGAGGGCCAGCCACACCAGAGCTCTGTTACCTTTCAAGGCCGGAAAGAAAAAGGCCGAAAGTTCCTGGGTTTCGGGTTTAAAAGGTGATATTCACAAAGTGATCTCACTTTTCAGTGGTCCAAAATGCTGTCAATTCTCAGAAATGGCCAGCTATTGACCAGGTCTCAAGCAGAGAACAAAATCCCAGCAGCATCTCAGAGGAGTCACTTCCATGGATATTTCTCACTTTTTTCCTAAAGGCCAAACCATCACAACCATTTTTACACATAAAATAACTGCAGATTGGTGGGCTTTCTTCACTGTGTGTGACAGGGAGGTGACACCAACTTTCTGTTATTAAAGTTAATAAACAGAGAAATCATTGTCACCATGGTTCTTTCACCAAACAATACTGAACATTAAACTAAGCAAAGAGAAGGTACAGGGTGAAATCCTGGTCCCTCTGAAACCACTGGATGTTGGAGCATGACTTGAACATCCCTATAAGGGAAGTTATTCAGGATCTTAGCAAAATCTCTTTTTTTTTTTTTTTTTTCTCTTCTATGCACTGCAGAAAAGCATCCTGATGATCAGCACTTGTGGGTTTTAAGTGTCCTTCACAGGCTCAGATGATCAATACTGCTGGAGTACTTAATATATCTTTTCTAAGTATGAACAGTCATTCTGACATTGGGAGAATGCTGAAAGTACATGTAAAAATTAGGTCAATAAAGAAAAAAAAAAAAGAGGATTTATGGAAGATTAAATTGATCAAATCAGTTTTATAATACAATCATAAGTCAAAAAAAAATTTTCTCAGGTCAGCACCTGAGTTGATCCTTGGTGGTTTTGTACAAATAGAAATTCTCATGTTTGTTCCTTAAAATTGAACTCAAACTTATTTGAATCTCCTGTTTTCTGAAAAGTGGCTGTCAAGTTCTTCAGTGAGTGTTTACTTAGTAAAAGTAAACCTGCTATTTAAAGTGTTGCAAAAGTGGCTTAACTGAAGTCTCATTTTCAGTTTGTTTAAATCAACAATGGCAGTCTTGTGTAGATGCACTTAAATCAATGTATAGCTGCCACTTAAAACTCCACCCTTTGAATTAAGCTAGATCAACATAAGCTAGTTGTAAATCAATTTAACTGAGTCCACACATGGATTTGCTTGTTGTTTAATGAAACTGGTGTAAAGAAAAAAATCTAACTGAAACCACTGGCACTTACCTTTGCAGGCAAAACCTATATTATGTTAATTTATTTGGAACTAGAACTCCTTTGGCAAATGTATTGAATAGCCAGCAGAGCTCTTCAGCTGAAATGCTGAACATCAACCTGAATTCTTGGTCTTGTCATGGATTTAACTAATAATTTATTTTTTTGCTTGAACCCATGTTTCTCCCTCAGTGAGATTTAACCCATGCATTTGTCTACCCAAATGGGTTGGGATTATTTTGTTGTAGAGTAAGCTGATTAACTTAATCCAAACAGGATTTTACCCTATGTTTTTGTGCTGTCAGTAGTTGCAGGGGCTCCTCACATCAGCAGTTATGTTCTTAATAAAATAGCCTGGCCTTTCAGTTTGATTTATGAATATAAGCAAGAAAAATTTGAAATTCAGTCAGAAAAATTTTCCATGTGTTGTCTAGCCAGGATGTTCTGGTAGGGTTTCCTTTGTATCTCAGAAATTGATGCTTCCATGAATTCATGGCTTCTAGCGACAGTGATCTTCAGTTTGTAACTCATTAAAAAACATTAGTTCTAATTAAAGCTCCCACTTTTTGTACTTCTGGAAACTGTGTAAAGAATATTCATCCTTGTAAATGTATCTATCCCTTAGTGAACTGATATTTGTTTTCCTACCCAGAATTCATGGTATTTCTTTTATAAGTGACTCATTTTGGTGAATACCTTCAAAAGGCAGCAGGAAAGAGAAAGTTCAGACTTGCACAACACCGATTCCTAATGTCTTATCTGAAAATCACAAATCTGCAGCCATGAGAAACATATACATAAAAAGCCAAATGGGTCTCTATGGCTTTATCCAGACTTTTATTTCCCCCAAAATACAGCTGTTACTCTGATAAAAGCTATTGCTGCTCCCTGCAGACTTTCCCTGGCCAATAGGAAAAGACGATTCCAGCTACAGTCACACTTCTGCTAGTGTTGTGCTCATCCCCATCACATGTCCTGCACAGCACTCAGAAATTCAGTAGGAGCCTGAGAAATGAGTAGTGGTGTCACCTTTCACACCCATTTGACCTGGAATAATGTATACATCTAACAGCATTAATTTTGTGCATGCTCATTATTTCCTACCTGCACTGCAGGGCAATACCAGATTTCCAGTGCCAGAGCCTAATGAATATTTTCTGTGGTATGGAAGGAATTATTTGCCTGTAGTGGACTCTTCATTGTCCTGAGTTTTGGCTTTCTGTAGGCACTCTGAAGAGAACTTTGATAAAAACACAGATATGGAAAGAAAACACACTGAAGATGTACTGAGAGCAAACCTCTCTGCCAGGCAAAGCCCTCTCAGGGTTGTTATTCCCAGCACAGTGTGAGCACACTGCTCTCAGTATAACACTACTCCAAACATCCAAATATTTGGAGATTTTTAAGAGGGAAAATTTAAAAAGCCACCATGGACTTTCTGTGAGTGCTTAAAACCTGTACTGGGGTACAGTTATCTTCAGTAAAATCTCCATATACTGAAGGAATGCAAGCAGGAGAATAAATAATCAGACTTGACATCTTTCATTACCAAATGTGGAAGTTCACAATGTCTTGTTTGTTGGCATCAGCACGGAGATTCAGACCACTATAACCTCTGGAGACAGTCCTCCTTTATTTTAATGTTTTTCTGCCTCTTTCTCACTGAGACTAACCCTTCCTCATCCCCGATCCCTTGTATTTTGTGCACACTTTTGTCCTATCAGTTCAGTCTGTCAAATCAAAATGTTGTCCTCTTTCCATCTTCTTTCCCTATCTTCTCCCAGATCTTACCTTTCCTCTGACAGTGCTGAACATGTAAAATTTTCTTAAGAAAGGATGTTCTTTGTCGTTTGATACTTTCAAGCCTAATCAACAAGAGTGGAGATTTAATTGGGGAAACAGAGCAGCCAAAAAGCTGCAAGTAACGCCCAGGTGTTAAAAAAAAATAATTACTTGTAGGTAGAACTGCCTTGTTAAGGTTTAGGGCCAGACATGCTTCAATGATCTCAGCCCAGAGGGAGGCTGACAAAGCTTGGGAAGAAGGATGTCCACTGATAATGGACACAAAGAAGACAGAATTTATGGACCACTGGCAGAACTCCCAAGATAGGGAAGCTCCTGATGCCACCTTTTCTGTCAGTCTTGTGACTTCAAAAAGTCTCCAAAAATGATTTGATTCTCAAGTTACTGGTCCATGAGGAAATGGTAAATAGTCAAGGAAATAATTTAATTTTCAGATAAAGTATGTTTTTTATTCGGATGGTGACCCACAAGGAATTCAGATGGTTGAGAGGCTTTACTGAGCAGCAGATTTAGGAACTCCTGCTCCAGAAATAAGCATGTTTCCATGGTTAATTTGACAATAAACTTTTTCTTGCCACATATATGACTTTTGAGTATGTAAAAAGACTTTTTCTTCAGCCTCAGATTTATAACCCATTGGGTTGGCAAAATCTTTTATGAATTCCTTAACTGTGAATTTTGGCCAGACTTCATCTTTCATGCAAAGCATCAATGCTATTTCTGTTCCCCAAACCCATCTATTTTTACATGGGGGCTTTGTGTGTTACTCTCTGCATGGTTCTGGCTGTTGCACTCCCAGCCTTCATCCAGTTCCACATTTTCCAGGACACTGTCTTCCCAAAAGCTCCTGTCTCCCATGACCCTATTTCCAAGCTAGCAGCTTCTCAGTTCCTACTATTGTCTTTAGCCTCTACCTGGCACTTCTCCCACTGCTTCCAGGCACATACATCTCTTCCTTGTCTTTTCCTTTGGTTTTCAGAGTACTCCTCCTCTTGCAAACTCAGCTCCCTCCTGGTACAGGTTCTCCTGCTGAATCCAGTCTGAGCTCCTCTCCCTTCTCCAGCCCTTGCTTTTTTATGCTACTGTTCCCCATCACTTTCAGAAAAAGCAAAGAATTCCTGTGTGATGGCAGTGTGAAATCATACACTGATAGTTTTTTTAGTGATAAACAAGGTTTGTCCCATTCTCTTTGAAGAACTTCAATTCTAGCATATTTGGGGAAGCCTTTTAAACTGTTTCAGAAAGACAAGAAGAAAGTACCTTCCCCTCCCCCACCATGTTCCCAAATGCTGCCTGATTCCCAGGAACTCAGCTAGAACTTTGCAATTAAGCAATTTTAAAACTTGTCAAAACTGCAGACAATATGAGGCCAGACAATGCAGCATAGACATAACACATTAGAGTGAGTGTTCCAGTTATAAAATAAGATGTGCATAATAGGGAAAGGAGTGAACAAGGGCACAGGGGGAAATGAAATTCCTTCCTCAGCCTCAGTGGTTCTTAAACAATTTTGTGGAGCTGCACTCTCCAAGTGGGTTTGAATTTGTCTCACTCTCTAGGGTGGAAAGCTGCTCCTTCTATCCTATTCCTTCCCCAGACAAACGCCTTTTTTTCTATTCTGGGCTCAAGCTTATTTCTCTGTTTCCTGTAAAATAATACTCTTCATGCAGGTGTGATCCCTGCAGCTCTTAAAATCCAGAGTCACGGTGACCTGATGTAATACAGTTCAGCAAATAAACAAAGCAAATGGGATTTGTCCATAGATGTTTTCTTTCTAAAGCCCATTTCAATTCTTGTGTCTCTCTCTGCTCCTTCAGCTGCCTGACTGCTGGACAGTCCCAGGTGACACTTAACCACTGCCCTATTTCCTTTATTATGGCACTCTCAGGCACTGGAGGAAAAGGACTCTGCCAGTTCAAACTCCATAGTGTGTCTGACAAAACTGGTATTTATATTTTTGAGCAAAGCCATCAGAGAGCCACGAAAACATCTCTTATTACAGCATACTCTGCCACCAGGACCCTTTCATGGGGTGACCTCCTTCCACAAAGAGCCTCAGGCTGATGCACTTCTTCATTAGCAAAATGTTGTCGGGCCTTCTGAGCCCTGTGACTGTCCAGGGGTATATGATCTAATTTATTAATTTTAATTATTGGTACAGGAGTAAAGGCAGTAATTCAGAGCAGTGTTTAGCACTGGGGAATGGACAATACATTCCACTTCACCTGTAATAATTTGGATTTCTTTGAGTGATAGACAGGGTGCTAACCAGAACTGCACAGAAGACCTCTACAAATATTATTACTTTATTTTTAATATGGTAGGAGAGTATATATGGAGAGGCAACAGAAAATACAGAGGTTATACTGAATATTAATTTTCGTACTAAAAATTCTTTCTGCAGCAGCTCAGAGGCAGATGACACTCCCTGTTCACCTCACTGGGAGAACTCAGGGTTTAAATAAAGCTTCTCTAACTAGTTAAAATTTCTTGGCAGTTTATTACCTTGGTCCTTAATTACATTCATTTCCCTGTGGAGATTCCTTTGACAGAGATTCTCCATCACATGACTGCTGGAAGATTTCCAACAATTCACATTTTTAGCCATTAATTTCAGACTCAAATATTGACTCATTTTGGGACTGAAGCAACAATGAGGCTGAATTTCTGATTTGTAGAACCGGATATACATGTCCTGGGGTATAGCATAAACTATTAATTCATGCCCCATTGGATAACTGAAATGTCTGCTGTCTAGGGGAACTCTCAGAGTTTGTGCTTTAGCAGCAAATCAAAAGGAATAATGTGATGATGGCTTAATGCCTCTGAAGATAATGGAAGTGTCAGAGACTCTTTAGCTCATGATGTGAGAAGTTGGTGAGTAGTACAAGACCTGAATGCTGGAATTAAGCACAGGTTGAAATACTAAAGCTTGTAGATGGTGGAGGATAAGCCTCCTTATCTCTATGTAAGCCACATTGATTGTGTGCAGTGGAACAAAAAAATTTCAATAGTTGTGGAAATTCTGAACAAATCCAATTAGACTTGGAGGCAGAATGAAGCTCAAAGGCATTTTCAGACTCATGGTGTCTGTATCAGTTTCTAACCAGCTATCTGCCAGCACTGTTGGAAAGAGACCCCAGTCTGAAGTCACAGCACAGCATCACTGCTCCACCCAGTCTCACTCTTCAGCCTCACTCTTCAAAAACAATTCCAAGCACCTCTTAAAAAAAGAAGTTTAAGGAATGCTATGTGGATTCCTGTGACAGTAAATGTCCTCCAGGCTTCCCCTGATTTCAAATTCTTAACTGCCTTCTCATCTGATGATGAAAGTGCCTGTGCTGTGCTACCACAGCTCCTTGAAATTTCTGAATAAGTAATCCCCCCATGGCAGTGTGCTCCTAACCAGCAGGTTCTTGTGTTATGAGAATTGAAAAAATTTCTTTAATTTCCTCAGAAATCTTTGGATGATGTTAATAATTTACCGTAGCTTAATATAGAGGGCTATTGTTCTGCTCAAAAGGGCTGTTTAATCAGGCCTTTCAACCACAATCAGAAGAGAAATGCCTGCTTTTCCAGCTAATTCCCATAAATAATGCCTGTCCATAAAGGAGGAATTGAACCTGACATGAATGTACTTTTTGAAATCATATTGCTATTAGCCAGAGCTTGCTACATATCTGGAAATAGAGCCTGCAATGCCAGATAGAACAGAGTAATTTGCTTTCATTTCTGAAGGACTTCTAAAATGTCTCTATTCTAATTTAACTTTTTACTATGATATATCTGGTGGTTTATTTGTTATATAGGTTGGGGGAGTGCTTGTTTAGTTTTCACTGGCAAGTTCTTTTTCCTCTGTAAAATTTTGAAGGATGTCTCTAGCAGAAATGTAAAATTCCCCGTGTCTGCTCCTTGCACATGTTTTCATTCAGAGGGTTACAGATGCTCAGTCACAGGAAGCAGTCGTGGCAACACAAGAGACAGAGAAAAATAACAGGGCACTGCAAAGCAGAAGGAAAACTGCACATGTACAGAACCCAGAAAATGACAAAAGTACAGATAATCTACATAGACTGGATATATGAACTTCCAGGTATTACTTACCTGTACATCTTGCAATGTACTTCCAGCACAGTTGTGGTTTTAGCTGGTTTGTTTGTTTGACTTTGGGGTCAGATGTACCCAGAAAGGAATCAAAGCATTAAAGCAATCACAATAGTCATGTGTGTGATTTAAGATATAGATACTAAAAAAGCCAAATAAAAAATAAAAACCCTGGAAAGGCCTATACATCATAAATGTGAGTGGAGATCTTTCTTTCTTTCTTTCTTTCTTTCTTTCTTTCTTTCTTTCTTTCTTTCTTTCTTTCTTTCTTTCTTTCTTTCTTTCTTTCTTTCTTTCTTTCTTTCTTTCTTTCTTTCCTTTCTTTCTTTCTTTCTTTCTTTCTTTCTTTCTTTCTTTCTTTCTTTCTTTCTTTCTTTCTTTCTTTCTTTCTTCCTTCCTTCCTTCCTTCCTTCCTTCCTTCCTTCCTTCCTTCCTTCCTTCCTTCCTTCCTTCCTTCCTTCCTTCCTTCCTTCCTTCCTTCCTTCCTTCCTTCCTTCCTTCCTTCCTTCCTTCCTTCCTTCCTTCCTTCCTTCCTTCCTTCCTTCCTTCCTTCCTTCCTTCCTTCCTTCCTTCCTTCCTTCCTTCCTTCCTTCCTTCCTTCCTTCCTTCCTTCCTTCCTTCCTTCCTTCCTTCCTTCCTTCCTTCCTTCCTTCCTTCCTTCCTTCCTTCCTTCCTTCCTTCCTTCCTCTCTCTCTCTCTCTCTTCTCTCTCCCTTTCCTTTCCTTTCCTTTCCTTTCCTTTCCTTTCCTTTCCTTTCCTTTCCTTTCCTTTCCTTTCCTTTCCTTTCCTTTCCTTTCCTTTCCTTTCCTTTCCTTTCCTTTCCTTTCCTTTCCTTCCCTTCCCTTCCCTTCCCTTCCCTTCCCTTCCCTTCCCTTCCCTTCCCTTCCCTTCCCTTCCCTTCCCTTCCCTTCCCTTCCTTCCCTTCCCTTCCCTTCCCTTCCCTTCCCTTCCCTTCCCTTCCCTTCCCTTCCCTTCCCTTCCCTTCCCTTCCCTTCCCTTCCCTTCCCTTCCCTTCCCTTCCCTTCCCTTCCCTTCCCTTCCCTTCCCTTCCCTTCCCTTCCCTTCCCTTCCCTTCCCTCCCCTCCCCCTCCCCCTCCCCCTCCCCCTCCCCCTCCCCCTCCCCCTCCCCCTCCCCCTCCCCCTCCCCCTTCCCTTTCTTCCTCCCTTTCTTGCCTTTCTTGCCTTTCTTGCCTTCCTGCCTTCCTGCCTTCCTTCTCATTAATTGAGATGGAGGCAGGGCTGGGATATGGTGAGCAGATGTCGTGTCCTGGTCAAGAGCTTTTCCAACACTCAGTACCTTCCCTGATCATTTTCTGTTTCTCCTAGGAGAGCGAGTTCTTAGGAGGGACCTGGGAAATGGAAACTTAGAAAGTTTGTTGGGTTTTATCTGATGTCAAATTATTCCTATCTATTATTTCTTTAATCAGTTTGCCAAATGCAGCATATTGCTTGTAACCGAGGTTTAGGCTTGAACTGAGGCATTTAACATTGTGGGAGCTCTGTATCCTCACTAAGAGACTTTACATACAGAGATTATTTCCTTTTCCATCAGAAAGGCAGAGAGAAAAAACTGAATTTAAACAAGTCTATTGCCATGAATTTTGGATATTCCTGTTAAAACTCCTGTCTTGTGCCATGTTGTTATACTGAAGGTCTGAGTGTTTTTGAGAAGATCTGACTACAAAACAGGGACAGGGAATCTCAGATTCTAGGTGAGAGGAAGTAGGAAAACAGGGGAAAGGACTGGGCCTGTGAGAAAGAGGGGATGGGCAGGAGCAGAACAGGAGCATCTGAGACTAAAATGAAGGCTAAAGGTAGCAAAGTAAAGAAAAAGAAGAGCTGCAGATGGGTGGAAATCACAGTACCCCATAGCTCAGTAGCCATTTTTATCTTTATTTCCTTTCAGCCCCCCCCCATCAGTGCATCACTCAGGTGATTCATGCATCACCTGGTGCCATTCTGCAAGAGCAGCTTGCTTTGATGAACGTGGATTCATCTGCCCCTGTGGTCCCTGAGAAAGCAGACAGGGTGGCGCAGCAGGGTTTTCTGCAGGCACTCCTTTTCTAAAGTAAAGTGAGTGTTTTCCTGCAGGGAAACCATCTCTTTGGCACACTTCAGAGTGGAGATAACAGTGCACTATCTGCAAACAAATTATCTCTATTGATCTGCCTGGTTAGGCGTGCGTGCCAACATGTCATTAACTCCCTGCCATGGCTGGAGGAACCTGAAACCCGATAATATGGTTTAAATGCATTTGTCTTGCCACGATTTCATTCCCTCAAGAAGAACCCTATGGAATTCACCTTTTTTTTCTTGCTGGACCATTCCACATCCCTACTTGCTATACTTGTTCCAGGAGATAATAAAGCATGTGCTTGGAGGGGAGAAGGTTTCTAGATGTGTTAGTCACAGCCACTGGTTAAGGTTTTATATATAAGTAGGAAACTGTAAAAACTAAAAGGAGCTTAGTGAGAAACAAACAAACAAACAAACAAACAAACAAACCAGTACAAACATTAAAGGTTTTTATTAAAGGTTTCTGCAAAGGATGCACTTTCTAACTGGGTTGGAATTGCAGCCGGGCTGCAAAGTGCATTGAGAAACATAGTCTTTCCAGCTTAGCATATCTCCTGGAAAATCTGAGCTGTCTTCTGGCTTGTCTTGTGCCTAAATTTTTAAAAATAATTGTCTTAATACACTGTGTTCCCTAACAAAATTTCTTTTTTTAACACAGACTAACTGCGTTCTCTTTTTTTTTAATGGGAATTTGAAAAAATGTTCCAATCAGTTCTGGAGGTTTACAGTTCAGTGCTGGTTTAGAAGACAGTAACCCATCAAAATTATTTCTATTTTTATCAAACAGGGTAAAAACTCCCTCAGGCAGTGGGGAGAGGCACAGTTTGAGAGGCTGCTTTTATCTGCCCTCTCAGGAACTCTGGCAGATGCAGGATGACCTCTTTTGAAGTTCTCAAGTATGTTGTATTTAACAAGCCTATATTAAATTTTCAGCTGCATACAAAGATCTTGCCCTTAATCCATCATCAGTGCTCTCCTTTCCATGTCATTCTTCCCTAGTACTGGTGTTTATCAGCATTTTTGTGTTTTAGCAGATTTCTCAAGGCAGGCAATGTTGTCCTCTTGAGCCTGAAAAGAGAGAAAAAGATGGCACCATTCATAAAGCCTATCAGTCACTCCAGAGTTTGCACCGAAGAGTTACCTCTGCACCCTTCAGAGCTTTCAAAGGAGTGAAGGGCCATCAAGGCTTCCTGGTGCTGATTGCAGAAGGATGTAGGACAGAAAACATCACAAAATCAGAAGAAACAAAGGGAAGGCTAAATGTGCAGCTCAGCAGTTCAGTTCCTTGGCCCAGTGTTGGGAAGGATGAAACAGAGAAACCTTATGAATGTGATTGTTTGGCAGAAGATTCTGAAAATATGAAGCCTAGAATCAAAGTAGAAATGAAAGCCTGCTTTGAGTCATGATGTTACTCAGTGCTAGTTACTATATGACCAAAGAACAATAGCCTAGCCAGCTATAGAATTCCTGCTGATGAAACAATGTCCTTCTGCAGATAGAGAATCCAAAGGTCAAGAAGCAAGGGAAGAATTTGTAAAGCTTTTAGAGTCTGAAATGCAACACTCTATGTTAAAGTAGTAATTCTTATAGGCTGTATGTAAATTCTTTAGTGGGTGTATCTCATATTGATTGGTTACTGGGAATTAGAATATTCACTATAGGAAAGCATATTGTAACAGGAACTTTGCTCTCTTAGTCTTTCCCTCCCTTACCCTCTTAGTTTTTCCATGCTCTTACTCTCAGTTTTTCCCTGCTGTTACTCTCGTTTCACCCTCCCTTACCCTCTTGTTTTTCCCTCTCTCCCTCTCTTACTCTTACCCTCTTGGTTTTTCCCCCTCTTACCCCTCTCTTGTCTTCCCCCTCTCTCCTAGGCCTCCCTGGTTTCCCCTGCTCTCCCTGTGTTGCTCTTGTTCCCTCCCTCCCCATCTTTAACCTCTCCTCTCCTGCTCTCCCTGCACTCTCTCCCCTCCCCCTGGCCACGTGGACGCCGAGGCTGGTGGCGGACACGGGTCTCTCCCTCTCTTTACCCATATAATAAACTGCTTATAGCTGAACAGCTTGACCCTGGAGAATTCTCTCACCACGAGCGTTTTGTACTTCAATAGCCCAGGAAAGTGTGGGTGGCAAGAGTGGACAGAGTTTAAAGAGGGTGTTTGGAAGATCAGGGTAAGAGAAATACAGTTGCAAGTCAACTAGAAAGGATGCTCATGAGCCACAGACTTAGACATTGGAAGAATATTGCAGAATTTTCCAAACTTGTACTCCCCCACAGAGAAATAATTCTGGCTGTTGTTGAAGATCTTTGGTCTGACCCAGGATAGGTGATCTCACATTCCTGAGCAAGTAACCACACTAACCAGAGGAGACTGGGAGGGTTATTTTTGGCTTGGGTTATTTTCTAGAATGGAAGGTCAGAGGCCAAAATGGGACACAAAGAAGAAGGGACTGAAGTTCTTCTTTGAGGTGTTTGGCTTTTCTTATCAAAACTTCAAACACCAAGTGTGCTTGGATTCTTTATACACAGCATGACTTCCCATTTCATCTTGCCTTTTTTCCCTCTCTAATCTAAACTTATCTATCTACCTAGAGAGTCCTGGATCTCTTTAAACTAACTTCAAGTACCTGGCTGAAGAATCTATATCTGGATTGAGGTCACTTGGAGGGTGCCTTTGCAGTCAGTGAACCTCCAGTGGGTGATTCATTTCTGAGGTGGGCTGCACTGAATTAACTATATGGGAAACCTAACCTGACCTTGTTTCTAATTTAAGCACATCACCTAAGTGTCTAACTTGTCAGAGCCTCAAGTCAGGCAGGAACAGAATTTACTACCCTTGTACCTTCTATCCTTTCAGAGATTTATTATACACATTTGTCCTGAAAGTTATCAGCTCTTTCCAATTTCTAATCCATAGAAACCATGGCACAGCTGTTGTGACATGGGTATAAAATCAAAATCTGTGACAAATAAAAATAAAGCTTTTTTTAGGGATCCTCCTATTTCCAGATACTTTTCATATACAAAGAACATTATCAGGGTTAAAACAGAACAAGTTCAATTGGCAGAATGGAGATAATTAATTCCCTTTAAAATCCACAATTGTGCACTCTACAGCCAACAATGCAGGACCTGCCACAACATGTGGCCAATCTTCATTTTCCAAGTAGGGGAAGAAGGAACCGTCAGGATTTTATTTGCCAAACTATTGTTATATCGGTTTCTGTTGGAATTCTTGTCTGATTTAGTAATCGAGCTAATTTTGCACACAATAAAATATTGTCATGATGACTAAATTTTGCATTTTCCTAGAGAAAAAAAAAGAAAAAGCAGATGCATAAATGAGGTTTTCTATAAGAAATCTAATGAAATGGGACTCTTAAAAATGAGTACTTAAAAATTTTTATTTGTGATACAGAGTACCACTATGGTTACCTCAGCTTTCCTTCTTGAGGCATGCAAGAACTTACAAAATTATTCCACCACAGGCAGCAAAACTCTACAAAACATTGCTATGATTTTTAATTTTCTCCTCAAGAATTTCTTTAGATGAGCAAGAGCAGTTCTGAGTCTTCAGTTTTGGCAGCATCCACACAAACAATGTGAGAGTTAAATGTCGTCTCTCAAGATTTTACAGTTCAGTTTTTATTTGATGAAGGGATGATTCATATATACTTCATGTTTTCAGGGGGGGTTTATCCAAAAGGGATTTTTCTGAGTGAGGTTTTCATGCTTCCTTTGTCTGGAAGGTTCAAGTATCATTTCACAGATGAGAAGATTCCTGTCAGAGCATCCTCAAATGTACACACTGAGGCTCATCCCTGTTTCTTTACCAGTTATTGTTCCTTTCCCTTGAAATGGTCACAAAGCACCAACCAGCACAGGTCTTCCTACAAATACTGGTGGTCGCATGTTTATATTTTAGAATATAAAATATATATTTTATATATATAATGTAAAGGATTTCAACTTTCTTTTTTTCTTTTGTATCAAAGATGAATTGGATTATCATTTATCATGGTGTCATGTTCCTTATAAAAGACAATGTGGTAATAACAGAATATTTTCACATTCCTATTTTATTTAGTACTTCTCTTTCTGGGAAGGGAAGGGAAGGGAAGGGAAGGGAAGGGAAGGGAAGGGAAGGGAAGGGAAGGGAAGGGAAGGGAAGGGAAGGGAAGGGAAGGGAAGGGAAGGGAAGGGAAGGGAAGGGAAGGGAAGGGAAGGGAAGGGAAGGGAAGGGAAGGGAAGGGAAGGGAAGGGAAGGGAAGGGAAGGGAAGGGAAGGGAAGGGAAGGGAAGGGAAGGGAAGGGAAGGGAAGGGAAGGGAAGGGAAGGGAAGGGAAGGGAAGGGAAGGGAAGGGAAGGGAAGGGAAGGGAAGGGAAGGGAAGGGAAGGGAAGGGAAGGGAAGGGAAGGGAAGGGAAGGGAAGGGAAGGGAAGGGGAACCATTTCCTAAGGTTCTACTGCTGTTGCAATACTCAATGAGTATGAAACTTTGCACAAAGCATTGAAAATACTAGTAGCAAAATTGATCAGTAGTGTCAAATATTAATTAACCAGACTAGATTCCTGCTTCTTCCTGGGAAAAGACTCTTGGCTACTGAAGTATGCCTCATACTGCAGGTCTGGTTTTGTTAGTGAGGTGCATGAGTAAGTTGCTGCATAAGGCATGAGATGCTGCCTAAAAGAGCAATGTCTGCCTCCTTGAAACAGCTTTTCACACACTTTCTCTGTGTCACTCTATATGTGATATGGCTCAGCTGGTTATCATCAACCAAAGACCATAAATAGAGAATAAAAGTTAGTATAGAGAGTAAAAGCTTCCTTAAGAAATAGAGAAAGATGTTGTAGTTAAAATTTATTTATACACAATCTGTGCAGACAGCAAAAATTTCAGATACATTTTGGAGGAAAGGGGGGCACAGTTCTTGGATCTGCCATCCAAAGACCATTATCTTACCAGATTATTTTCTTGTTAATTAAAATGAAAGGTAGGAGTCTAGCTAAATCTTCTTCCCCTACTTTTTTCCTCATGATCTCTCATTTTTTCTTTTCTCATAAACATCTGGATTACTTTTATCAAGTAAGTATTCTTAAAAACAACAATATCCATTCTATTTGCATGCCAGATAGAAGAAAAATAAATTATCTTTCTCTCATATTTCCATGTAATTTCTCTTTTTGAAAATAATTTTTTCTCCCTTTGTGACTTTCTTCCTGGGAATTTTATTGTACATCCATACTTGAAATCTTCCAAAGAACATAACATTCCAAATAGGAAAGAAAAAAAACCCAACTTATTATGATAAATGCCTTCCAAAGAGATTTCTTTTTTTTACGAGAATATAAATACAGACACTTTCATCAGAATATTATAACTCAGATCCTCATATGCCTCTGAGCTTGTCATTATTTGTAAAAAAAATGATGTATCATTACTATACGCTCCTGATTTCAGCTGCAATTTAAGCACTCTAGGGAGGTACCAGCAGTGCCTAATCTTGAACTCTTTCCTCAAAATGCTGTTTCATTTGGGCTGTTTTGTCCTGTCCTGCAGCACACATGGGGACTGGGGTGATCCTTGGCTCAGCAGCTTTGCCACCCTGGGAGCTGGGAAAGGGTGGAATAAAAGGTGTGGTTAGCCTTTCCTTGCCAGGAAGGATTGGCCCTTTAGAGAGGCACTGCAGAGGCCCTTGGGAGATGCTGGTTTAGTTTCTGATCTTTACAGATTTCTTGCAAAACGTGAGAAAATCATTCATTGGGTTTCAGCACTAAACTTCTGACAAAGCAGATTTTGGTGTTACCTTCTTTTACTCCCGTCTTTTAAAGCACTCCTATTATGAGGGGTTCTAGACAGGGAGATTAGCTTTGTTTGCCCAAAATTTAATCCAGTGGGAGCCTCATATCAGTGGGGAAGTACTGTAAAGCAATCATAGAAGTATTAGTGACTATTCTTCAATTGCTTCTGTAATTCAAGGTTAGATATGCATTCAGAGCTTCACAAAGAGATGAAAGTCAGCCATATTTCTAAACAAAGAATGATATTAGAAAATTGTGACAAACAATATTTTGTTCTATTCCACTAGAGTGGAGTGAATCAGACTCATAAATTTTACTAATCTCTTACCAAAAATGCATTTGTTGGACAGTCCAAACTCTTCACTGATTTGGTTGATGGTTTAAAAATAGAAACAATGTTATAAATATAAATATGCTGAATTAAACAAAGTTTTTCAACTTTTGCCTTCAAAATCTGTTTGAAGTTGCGAATTTTTTTTTTTTTTTAAACAGAGGGGATTAAAGAATTAATGGTAGCACTTCTCTTCTGGCCAGTGAAAACATTCAGTAATACCGAATTATTCCTTTTACAACCTGTGCTACTCCAAAAATTAAAAAAAAAAAAATAGGTGAGTTTAGCCCAGTGAAAATGTGAGGTAACAGATATTGAGCTCATCTGGCTTAGACCAGGCAACTAGCAATAAATTTGGCATTTTTTTCTTGGTTGAACTGTACAGCTGCCTGGATGTCCATGTATTTTTTTCGTAAGCCAGAATGTTAAGAAACTGTGTCTCCAGGTTTCCAGGGCTTTAGTGCCATGAATATAAGAGCAAACGTCAAGAACAGAGTCAATTTTCTCAAATAAACAACCAAGTATCTCAAGATGTATAAGGAGCTGTGTTACTGTCTACATTTCTAACTCCGTGGAGGATTTCAACTTTCTTTTTTTCTTTTGTATCAAAGATGAATTGGATTATCATTTATCATGGTGACAATGTGGTAATAACAGGATATTTTCACATTCCTATTTTATTTAGTACTTCTCTTTCTGACTCATTAATTATTTTTGACAGTCCCAGTGTTTCAGGTCATAGAGGCAAAATTAGCAGACTCGGCTCATTTTTGCCCAAAAGTGAACCATTTCTACTGTCAAACAGATCCCACACATTTCAATGGCTTGTACTGATCCTCCAGTAGGAGACAGGACTGAATCCTGGTCAGCAGAAATTGCAGGAAGCTTGTAGAAAAGGGAGGAAGGCCAGAGGGATGACTCTCCCAGGACATCTTTTTGGTGTCTTATTTTCCAGACAAGCACAAAGGCCTCACTTTGTGTGCCTTAAGATAATGTCCCCTCTGTGCCGTGACAATGACACACCAAAGATTCTCTCTCAGCATAAATCATCCTGTTGCTGACAGAGTCTGAGCAACTATGCACCTGCATTGTAGCAGCCTGGTAAATGGATATTGTTACTACTGCCTGTCCAAAGCCTCTCAGAGAGATTTATTGCAACCCCACCAAAGGGGTTCAGTGACAAAAGACCAAGATTTCCTGCCATGTCTCAGGTTAAGTATAGGGTCAGGAGCCAATAGTCCAGGGGCACAGGGGTGGCACAGGGGCTACTCAAAGGTAAATGACCTATAGGGGATGAGCTAAATTTATCTAGTGTTGCATAGCACCATGGGAGAAGCATTTTGTCTCATCCTAAGCAGTCAGGCTTTCTTGAAGCCTGTGGCAGACTGTTCCAGGGCATATCCCAGAAATTTCCCAAGTAGGCTCAAGAACTTCCTCACTGCATCTCATGTAAATGAAAGAGAAAGAGATTATTTTGGCTCTGTAAGAGGAAGGGAAGTCACTCCATTCTCACTGAAGCATCACCAACCCAGCCAACCATTGTTCCTCTCCTCACTGAGCAGCACAATGTGGGGCAATGAATATGGAGTTATTTGAAAACTGCCTGCCCACCTTGTGGTCTCAAAAACCCCCACATCTCTCTGTTCCCTCTCTTTTAACTGCCACTGAGGTTTCTGTTTGCCTGCCAATACTTTTCTCCCAGTCTGTACAAGGTTTGACGTTTTGGCAAAGCAACTATTTTTTTCTGATGAAGGAATGAATTAGACACTATAGCAGCTTTTTGTCATGGGTAATCCAAGTGAGCTGCAAACTTGAATTTAGCATGAGCAGCATGGACATTCTTCAGAGAACGAAAGGTCCAGCACTAGCCATGGCTTTTTGTTGAATTCCCATCTCAGTTTTCATTGTAATGCCAATTTAAGCTACTGCCAAGAGCAAAAGGAAGGAGATCAGTAACAAGATTTGCCTCTAGATGAAGCACACAGTGTAAGTCCCTTCTAGAGATAAACACCAGACTCACTGAACTATGAGCATGACTTATAAAAAATAATGATTTTGTATAGCCTCTAGGTCTTCCTGCTGCTTCTACATTAGCAATTGGATGTTTCCAAACTCAAATAGTTTTTCAACTGGTGCTGGTCCGAAATGGCTTTATATGTGTGTCTTCTATAAAAAGGAAAGAAATGAACCTTAAAAATACATTCTGTAATAAAGGATAGAAATGTCCTTCTTTCTGGTATTACTGAAAATGTAATTATTAGAACTTATCATGAAGGGAAAACAGGAACATCATTTAGGGGAGACAAAGAACAGAGGGTATCCTACTAATGACTCAATTCAATATAAAAACATCTATCATAATTGAGTCTGAAATAAAAATACTGATTTCAGTTTATGAATGCAGTGAGGAAGTGGGAGAATGGGGGAATCCTACTGCTAAAATACCACTTGTCAGGAAATTGAGGAACCTGACGTTTGCTTTGGCTTCATGATGCATGCACTGTCATGCCACATCCCCTAAATAAAGCCAGAGGCATTCAAAAGTGGCAATGTGGCATGTGCTGCATGCATTGACTTTATGACAGCAGCATAATTCTGCTCACTTTAATCTGCAGCTCTGGTCATGTAATATCACTCAGACACACAGATCTAGACATATTGAGACAAAATCTGGATTTTTGGTGCCTTCCATCTTAAGTTTACAGCTCACCAAGCATAAGGTGCCAATAATCTATCAACTAACTTAAGGAAAAAAATATAGCTGGAACCTCCTTGTTTGTCAAGGGAGTAGAGGGAAACTACAAAAATGGCAAGAAATTAAAGGACATTATTCTAGTTATTTATGTTGGTATCAGGTTGTTTTGAAATGCTAGTCATAAAGCTGAGCAGAAAGCTAAGACTGTTAGGTCTTATTTCTGTAACGTGAGGTTTCAACATCATCTAGGGACCTTTTCCTTCTTTAGCAAATGTACAGCCACACAGGCTTTTGCAACTTCAGCCCAATGTGGCCTTTGTTCCTTTTCCAGAAAGGTTAACTGTGAATTTTCTCCAATGGGAAAATTCACACTCCCTGGAAGAAGCTTGGGAAAACTGCTTTTCCCATGTGGGACTTACCCATTTTCCACCTTTCTCAGTGGCCTGTGTGAATTTTCTCTCTGCGTGCTGGGGAGGTTTTCTTTTTTGTTGTTCCTTTTGTACCGTTCCCATGAGCACCTGGATGCTGGAGAAAAGATATTGCATTTTGGGGTTCAGGGACTTGGATGGTGTTTGTGGACTCGTGTTGACATGGTTTATACTTTTCATTCAGACACTCTTTCTTGTTCTTTTTGGAGTGTAATGGACCACAGCAGGCAATCTCCTCATTTTGAGTTAGGTACGCTGGAAGAAGGGCAGGCACCTGGAAAAACAGGAGAGGATGCAATTTCATTATGGGATCTTCCTCTTGAATTCATTTAATAATTTAAATTGCATGGGTGTCAGACAAGGCTGCTCTGAGTGCCTAGTCAAGAGGAACTTTCTTTGAGAACACACTGGATTTCTTGCACAATATTCAGATGTTTCTTCCAAAAACTGTGATTGAACAGTTTTCCAGGGAAGTACATTAAATATACTGCTCCCTCATTTCCTTCTCACTCATGGACACAGAGCTAGTTAAAAGGCACCTGGGAAACAGAATAAGACCTCACAGCAACTGAAAACATTAGGAAGATATAGACACGCATACACATAAAATCCAGAGGAAGTGACTATCTTTAATAAATACTTCCAGTATTTGCAATTCAAATGCTATATTGGTGCATGAATACCAGAGAGAGACCTAAAATGAAAAGGACTGGGAAGTCACTGTTTTTATTGCAGACAGAAAGAACAGTACAAGGTAATCAAACAGCATACACAATGAAAAGCAAATTAGATTTCTGAAAGTCTTCCTGTTTCTACTGACTCCCATCTGGCACTTGTAACATGAGCAAGGAAACTTGTTTGTTTTATAAGTAGCAGGCCAAATCCTTACACCCTTCCCATTCCCCTCATGCCAATCTAACATCACAGGTGATGATAAATTGATTTAAGAGCTTCTTTCTTGGCTGGCTTGCAAAGGGATGTTACTTCCCTTCAGCTGCTTCCTGTGAAGAGGATAAACTAGAGAAAGGAGGAGGGGTGGTCACAAACAGAATATAATTTTCTGGTTTGAGCTGGGTAAGGGGTAAAATCAGAAAAAAAAAATGCTGAAGAATATAACTTTCTGGTTTGAGGTGGGTAAGGGGAAAAATCAGGCACAGACAGCTGCATTTGAAATGTCTGGAGTGCTCTCAAAAGTCAAGGGTGAACTGAAATTTGGGTAGTTGAAGAAACAGAGATGAAGTCCACTGGTGATATTAAGACATAATTATTTTCCTTTGCAAAAGATGAGGTACTCTCACATTTTGACTATAATTCCTAATTAGATGGGAGAGAGGTGAGAAATATTGCAGGGTTTATATCTTGGTAGGGATAAATATTTAAACTGATCACCCCAGACAGATTGCCTGGAAGCCACTTCAACTAATGGTTCTCATTTCTCACTATTCTTCAGCATTTCTATCTTCTAAGTATTTTTGACTTTTTAACATCAGGGAACTTGGCAGTGACTCATGTAATCCGTGTCCTACCCCTGCCTCTCCCATCATTTCCCTGGGTGATCCTTGAACAAGTTACTTCATTAATTTTAATTGGATGCTGTAATGAGGAAAGACTTGTCGGGCTGGTCTGCGAATCTGCACTTATTCAACTCTTGTTCACACAAATTCCTGTCAATTCTAGTGGGAATTTTCTCTGTGTGAAGACTGCAAGATTTGCCACAACTACATGTGCTTGAAAGGTGACAACAATTGGATGTGGTTTCTGGTTATGTGCAAGTTTCTTAGAATCTGCGATTAAGACTTATCTTCTTGTTTGACCTTGAACAAATTCAGGCCCTTCCCTGGCTGATTTCAACCACAGCAGGCATTGCCAAGTGAGTCTGTATTTCTATTAGCAGCTCTGCCCACTCATTCAAACTTTAGGCAAGTCCTTGCCATGAAAGAAAAAAGCAAAAGATTATGCATGATTATTTTTTAACCTACCATTGTGAAGCAAAAATGAACAGGTAGATACAGCTCCCATCTCTAAATGAAGAGAAGAGCCCAAGAGAAGGTGGCCAGGCTGGCTTCCACTGCAGCAGAAATCCAACTAAATGTGATTCTTCTGCAGAGGAGAACAGTTTAAACAGCTCTTACAAGGCTCTTAAGAATACTGCAAATAAATGGGATGTGGAAACACTAGATCAGAATTTGAGTGTGCCTTATTTACATAGCTCTGTAGAGCAAATGTTGCTATTATAATGAAAGCAGTGACAGCTTCTGATTAAACAATATCCTTTTAAATACAGGAGTGCTAGAAAAGTACAGGAATCAGAAAAACTATTGGCACTGTGTAAAATAAAGACAAAAATAATAATAATGATGATGCTAATAATAACAGTAAGTAGTAGTAGTATTCAATAATTAATGATATTAATATTATGTTCCACCTACAATTCTCTCCCACTTTAATTTCTGATCCTCAGGAGGCTGGAACAAGGCCCTGACATGTGGGAAATGGGGAGAGGACATATTCTTAAGCATTACCTTCAACACTGAGATATAGCTGTGAAAACACTCGTGACTTCTTTTTATTTACTCCTTTTCTTTGCAAATGTTTTTGTCCTAAAAGAATGTCTAGAATTCCTACAGGAATGACCAGTAAGGCTGGTAGCATTCTCTGGCTGCCCTGAAAGGGCTTCAGTGTGACAGTCTGTGCAACAGGATTTGGAAGCCCTGACATGTAAATTTAGGTAAGAGACAACCATGGTCACTGTCACCATGAATGGCATAAAAGATTTCCAGCCCTCTAATTATGCACATACATTACACAGGAGACCTGAGATCCTTATAACTTGGACAGGACAAGGGGACACAGCGTCAAGCTGTGTCAGGGGATGTTCAGGTTGGACATCAGGAGGAATTTCTTCAATGAAATTTCTTCTTCTTGCACTGGCAGAGGCTGCTCAGGGAAGTGTTTGGGTCCCTGTCCCTGGAGGTGTTCAAGGAATCACTGGACAAAGCACTCAGTGCTCTGGGCTGGTTGATGAGGTGTGAAAAGATGGCAGGAGGTAAAATCAGAGGAAGCTGAGGAACTTTATTCATATCCCAACCCAGACTGTAACAGTACAGAAATTTTAGGGTAAAATTCAGCTGCTGCTTCCTGTATGGAATGCTCAAAAGCTATTTCACGATGATCCCCACAGCCACAAACTGCATCCACAGCACCTGCTGAAGGGGATGCTGTTGGTGTGTGTCCCTGAGTTCAGTCAAGCACCTTCCGATCCAGCAGGCCTATCCAGGGAAAAGGTTCCCAAAATGGGATGGGACTGGTCAGGCACAAAGGGTCTCAGCTTTCCTGTGCACTGACAGACAAATTAAACACCAAGGATTGAGGAAATATCCCCTTTTCACATGACACAAGGGGGTGATGGCTCAAAGTTGGACCAAATGATCTTTGAGGTCTTTTCCAACTTAAATGATCCTATGATTCCATGAACCACTGGTTTCTCTTTCATCCCTTACAATTCCATGTGTGTTATTTGTTGAAAAGGAAGAAGAAATACTTTATCCAAGAGAAAGCAAACTTTCCCCAAGAAGCAGCATGAACAACAGTCTTCTATTTTTATGAAGATTCTGGAATTGCAAGCCTAATATTATGACATCAAATGACTGGTGCCTACTACTTCCAGACAGTGACCTTGTGTAATGTGTTTCATCCTGAAAAGGAATTTGACCAGCCATGGCTCACAGAACACCATGGGTTTGCAACCATCTTTTAGCAAGACACAGCAGAACCACAAGACCTTATTAAGTTTGTGTTGAACAGAAAATCACCTTCATTTTCACATTCACAAATCCCTTCATTTTTTGTCAGTGATTTGTGGTGTCTTAACATAGGTGTGCCACCTCTAAAAAGGGATATCCTCTTTATCCTCAGGATAAAGAGTGGCCCAAAAATTTGTGGTTAAGAGGCTGAGATACCAAGTAACCTATTTCTGTTTCTTTCACTAACAAAAAGGTATAAATAAACAGGAAGTGAAGGAGCAGCAAGGAAGCAAGCAGATTTGTATTGAAGATGGACTTCAAAGTGAAGATAACATTTTCTAATACATTTCTGACCTGGATCCTCAAGGATATGGAGCAGTGTTACTCTGATGCTTAAATAACTTCATGTGTGTGGACAGAGATGGTTTAAGAGAACATATAAATTTGTGTCCTCCAATCTGCCCGTGGTTGGTGTGTTGGTTTTTGCAAAGGAGAAAATACACAAGTGAAGTGTAGAAGGGAGGATACAGCAGTACTGTGAGGGAGGGACGTGCCATCATGGGGGAAGTACCTATCCCAGCTCCTATTTCAGGCAGGAGAATAAATTTCCAGTGGAGTTAAAAATTTCCTTTTCCAGTCCCTCAGGAAGAAATCCTAACCAGGAGGATGGAATATGGCTCTGGATGTAATCACTTAATAATATAGAAGTAATTTTGATTATAAGCCATACCCATGCAACAGTAAAGGCACATTTCCTGTCTGCAAATCCTAGCCCAAGGACAGCAATCTAAAACCTATGACCACAGAATATTGTGCAAGAGAAACCTATTTACATTATGGTTTTATAGGTTATTTTCTCTTGTGTGTATGTTCTGCACTGACAGAACCCTTGGAGTTGAATATAAAGGAAATCGTAAGCAACTCAGCAAATTATGCTTCAGGCTCTGGGTTCCACTGACATTAAAACCCCTTTCAGTGAACTTTTGCTGTTCATTCCTACACAAGAGAAAAATCCCTTTGCTGTTATGGCTCAATGTTTCTCAATTCAAACACTTTCTCTCATTTTTATTCCTTTTTCCTTTTTTTTTTCTGTGCATACGAACTTCAAGGACTATTTCCAGTGAACTGCTAAGGCATAAATGATGTAAATCTTTATTATAGTATAAAGAGGAGGGAGATCCAACGTCTTGGCCTTTTCCATACAGCAGCATGTTTTGAAACTTTCCATGTTTGAGGTCCTCTCTGTAATAACAAGGATTAATATGATGTGCCTACAAAGAGATTACGCCAATGAATTACACAGAGGATTAGAGAGAAATCTCATTTTGTGCGCCCATCAAAATAAAACCTTTTCCGACTCATCTAAAAGCAGCCTTCCTTTCCTCCCTCATTGCACCAGATCCTTAAATATTCTGCAAGGGGACTGAAAGAGACAAGAGAACCCAAAGCTAAGCTATATTCCCAGCAATCTTCCAACCAATCTGTCCTGAAAAGGTCATTTATGCCGACAAACGTGAGCATGAGTCACTCCCCTGTCTCGTGTACCACCCTGCAAAAACCCCCCAATGTGAGCCGGTGGTGATGGAGTTGGCCATGGAAAAGTTCCTGCTGGTTTCTAGTAAGCAAAACACAACAATACAAATTCCTTCTCATTTAGAGAACCTTAAAATACTTGACAAACAATATGTTCTGCAGCACATCTGGGAGACCAGATATTTTTGTGTTTATGTTGTGGATAGCTAAACCAAAACATGCTCTGCTTGTCAAAGACCCAGTAAGAGGAAAAAAAAATATTCCCAAGAACCTTGGGAAACTTCATGTCCTGTAAGGACATGAAAGTCCACCCTGCTGGCTCTCCTCCCTGCTTTGGTTAGTATCCTCCAGTAAAATATAGTCATCACACATCTGCATAACTTTTTTCCATGTCAAGGATCTCAGACTCCTTTAAAAATTGACACAATTCAGCAATGACAATCTCTCCCCTGAAGTGCAGCCATATTTGGAATGAAATGTAGCCACTGTTCAACAATCCAACCCTGTGTAATGATCTCTGATAGAAAGTGAACAGTGACAGAATTGAACTTGTGGAAAAACTAATAGCTGATATGTGTTGCACAATAATTTACACCATAAATTGTGGAGAACATAAATCTTGCTCCAGAATTTGCTCCCTTTTCACTTCACACTTCCCATTTTGCATAGATCTACTTATATTGCAATTGTTCTGCCACTTTTTTCTCTTGTTAAGGATTCTACATGCAAGTCCAAATACTGCATCAAGCTGCATCTCTTTCTTTCATAATTGGAGGCTTTGGCTGAACAGCGCAACCACAAAGATCTACTTTCATTTTATAGAGTCAAATCCTTCCTTCCTTCCTTCCTTCCTTCCTTCCTTCCTTCCTTCCTTCCTTCCTTCCTTCCTTCCTTCCTTCCTTCCTTCCTTCCTTCCTTCCTTCCTTCCTTCCTTCCTTCCTTCCTTCCTTCCTTCCTTCCTTCCTTCCTTCCTTCCTTCCTTCCTTCCTTCCTTCCTTCCTTCCTTCCTTCCTTCCTTCCTTCCTTCCTTCCTTCCTTCCCTCCTTCCTTCCCTCCCTCCCTCCCTCCCTCCCTCCCTCCCTCCCTCCCTCCCTCCCTCCCTCCCTCCCTCCCTCCCTCCCCTTTATCTTCACTTCCCCCCTCCTCTCTTCACCAACACAAAGTTATCCAGCCCCATCCAACTCAGACTCTTTTGGAACTGATAAGTGCTCTGCTGTGCACAGAATGACTCAGAAGAATGGTTTGTCTTTTTACAGAGAGTTGCAGAGGCACCTTTGCATTTAATGTCAGCCTGGAAGGCTACTCCAGCTCTCCTCTCTCTGCTTTACGAGTGCATGGTAGCACAGCCTAAGAGCACAGGTCTGTTAACCTTCTGGGAGCAATCACACATTTTCTCCTTGGCAATCAGACACAGAGCAAAAAGCATCTAAAAGAGAGTGGGGAGAGGGATGGCCTTGCTGAGCTAGGCAGGGACAATCCACATGCTGTGTAATATTTGTGTGACAAGTGTGAATGTGTTTTAAATGTCGGCTGCCATAGCAGAACCCACTGTCTACACCCAGAAGCAACCAGTATTTTCGATTTGCTGCCACAAAAACAGCTCACTTCCCCTCTTGCCCTTCTGAGCAGCAGCTGCCTGGAGTGCATATGAGGGGGAGAGAGGTGCTGCAGTTTGGCTGGCTTAGGAATCAAGGGGAGGAAAGAGCATTGTGAATTCTTGGTAGGCTGCTCTGTGGGAGGAGGAATGAATGTCCTTCCCTCTGGGATAACAGGATTAATGCCAATCCCACACATTTGTGTGTGTTCTGGGATGGATCTACCAGTACAAGCCCTTACCACCAGCTAGCATGGAGTGGCATCTGCACTGTGTAATATTGCAACCCACTCTACTTCCCTGGATGTGGGCTTGAAAAATGTGTATTTATGTATATGTGCCTACTATGTGTGCACAAATCACACAGATAAATGTCCTTACACTGTTATAATTAACTATTGTTTTGCCTTTGTTATTTTCCTTTTTTTTGTTTTTGTTTTGGAGACCCCAGCTAATTTAAATGATACCCAAGTATTTATGTTAGAGGTAGTCCTTTCCAAACTCACAGCTTCAAGAATGTTTTTAGAAGTATATGCCAGGGTTCTTGGCTCTAATCTACTTTTTAAATATAATTTTCTTCCTGAAAATGAAACATACATACATTTATATACACATGTACAGCCTGGACAGCAACAGTAAGGGCCATCCCCAAGTAATTTCTTTGACATTTAGCTGATTTTTAGATGGTTTTTCAAAAAAACCATCTTTGGCAATCTTCAATGACCATGTGATAGCCAAGGCCATGTCCAAACCACCTGAGTTTGGACTGCCCTTTTTGCAGTCAGCACTCTGACTGTTAATTCACTGCAGATGCCAACACTTTTTGTCTGGAATGATCTAATACACCTTGTCAGCATGTAAGTCCCTCACAAAAGAAAACCCATGCAGGTTTCCCCTTAAGTAATCTTTTACAATGAGTTATGAAAGATGAGTGAAACAATATTTGAAACACTGTCTTACAGTATTTTCCAAACACTGTGTGGAAACAGAGCATTTCATGTCATTATAGTCTGATGAAAACTACTAGGAATGCTAGAAGGTAAATTAGCCTTTTCAGAAATGAATCTGATACTGACATGCTGTACTTCTGTGCATATAATACCTTAGCAAGATTTCCTGATGTTACCAAGGAAAAGCTTTATGTTAAACATAAAGTTTTTCATCCTCATACAGAGGATGAAAGTGAATGGGATTCCCAGGATGGAACAATTAAGCTTTTGTCCTTCCATCTTTAATGTAGAATACCTGAGAAATTTGGGGTCAGACCCACAAAGGCTTAGACACCTGCTTATCTTCATGCATAACTCATGTCTGCAGATCATTGCAGCATTTGGCCCCTGACACAGTTGTTCCAGTACAGAATCTGTGTACAGTGTAAAGCCTGGGCTGTGAATTTGTCCTTGCTGTAGTCAGTGGGACGTTCCCTGGGAGCAAAGTTAGTTTATGTGAGCCTGTAAGGGCTAAAATAGCAAATTAGCTGCTCAGATATTGTGAACTTGAAAATACTGCCTTTCTCTAACTCCAGATGAGAGAGAAAAAAGGCTCTTTGAATAACAGCTTTATGCTACTTTTCATTATTTTACTATTTACTGTCTCAAGGCCCAAATGAGGTTCGTATTTGTTTCTTTATACCACATTAAGCAAATGATCACTTCTTGGATTCTAACCATCTTCTGTATTTTTATATAGAGCTTTAACATCAAAACCTTGAAGCAGTATAGGCTGGATTGGGAACACTGCCACACTCAGTGGCATTGAATCCTAATACCAATTCCAGCACTGGTTTTGGCAAGAGTGATAGTTAAATCACCATCTTTTGATTGGTGTCACCTTCCACACCAAGGCAGGTATTTGAAGTTTACACTGGGGCAGAAGTCATGATTTTGAACAGCTTTATTTATGAAACAGGAGTGCTAGAGTGGGAAGACTTGTAGATATTTTAGAAAATAGAAAGTGTCTACCAACTCGCTAAAATATAATACTTGTTTTATTTTATATTTATTGCAGAAAGAGCCACACAACATCAAGCAGATGATGAGGCTGTTGGGACACAAGCATTTGGTTGCTGCATCTGGTACGAGCATGGGATGACAGAATCATTGATCGTGATTAAATTTTAATTTCTTGTCTTAATTTGCATTTCCCTATATCTGTTTGCTGTGTTTCAACCCTGTGGGTTTGGGATCTGACCAAAAGCCAATTGAAAGCTCAAACCATTAAAAGCCCAGCATTTCCCTCTTTCCTCCAAAATACTGAGCAAAAATAAACACTCTTCATCCTGATCTTTCCCCTCACACATTTATCCACTGAAAAATGTCTGCTCCTCACAAAATAGGCATGAGTACCACAGAGTTGTTTGTGTCATATTTAGAGGAGACTGGCCATAGCTTCTCCTTTGGTCACAACAATGAAATGGGTGAGGGTGAGAGTGTGTCACTCTCACAGAAAGAGAAGCACAGAACAAAAGGAGTAGCTGAAGCCTGAGTTCCTGATAGGAATGGACTTGAATCTTTGTGTATGTGTGGGAAGAGCTTCCTTAATACCATCTGCTTGAAAAGAAAAAGAAAAAACAAATGAAGAACAGGGAACAGAGCAGCTTATTGCCCTTGTACTCTGGAGATTTAGTGAAATGCAGGAATTGGCAATACTATGGAACTGCAAGAAGGAAACAGACAGATGAACTGATGGTTCACCATTTCTTTGCTCTGTAATTATTTTATGAAAAAATAACAGCAGCCCACCTAGCCATAAGGAAGGTGGTTTTTTTTTGGTGTCTGGAATAGAATTAGTCCCAGTAGGATGGTGAAGCCTAGTTTAACAAAGCTGTGCAATGAGACAACCCAGTATGAGAAACTAGCACAAGCTGACAGGGTATTAATTTCTGTTTGAAATTGTTGAACTCACAGCTTTTATCTGCTAATGTGCAGAAAGCCATGGTTTACATTCCTGCCAGATCTGAGAAGTACATCTGTGATCATTCCTTTCCACGTGCAGTGCCTGTGCAGAAAGAGCACTCCACCTGCTAGGAAATTCAAAACATGTAGTTCCACACAAGATTAAATTAAAATGTGCCAGGGAGAGAGACTAGGATTAAGAAAAGATGCTTTACTTTCTTCAGAACATAATTATAGGGAAACAGTTGAGAACATTCAGATTAGGTTATCAATCAGTCCCATCTTCGGACAATAAACAATGTACATGTGGTGGGCATGAGTCATCATTCTTTGCAACAGTGTCTGGAGCTCCCTACTTTGCATTACATTAAAATGTAAATGAAAAATCTTTTTTTTCTTATAATGTGAATTCATGAGAGAGGTCATTTATAGACACTACTTAGATTAGCTTAGATCTTCTCTGAGGCTCTGAGGTGCCAACCACCTGTTGGGCTCTGGAGGTGTGATGCAGAAGGAAGGAGGGGGAGAAGGGGAAGCTTTAGCCATTTTTTGAGGGCTGAGCCCTCAAATCAGTGCCTATCCTCCTCTTCCCATCTCGGGGTTGCTTCAGTCTTTGTCTTGGAGCCGCGGGTGCTGCAGCAGCGAGGAGCCGCCGGGTGCGCAGGTGAGCTGGAGGCTCTCTCTGGGAGCCAGGAGGGCTCACATCGCGCTGCTGTCCGTGTGTCCGCTGGCGTCACGCCGTATACAAGCCACATTTCCACTATTCTAAAGGCGTGCACTTCCTCCGGCGTCTAAACTCCGGCTGCACGGCCAGCCCCTGCCTAGCCCGGGCTGGTTTAGTCTCCAGTGAGACGTGGGACAAACTCTGGGGCTGTTCGCAGGCGGAGGCCGGGGTTCTCCCGGTGCTCCCTCCGTCCCTCCCGCCGGCAGCTGTGCGCGCACCTCCTTCCCGAACCGGGCAGGGCTCTTCCGTAAGGAATTTTCCTAAGGAACCCCACAGCAGGCGGGTGTTCGGCCGCGGCTCCCCGGGCAAGCCCCGCCGGAGGCACCGGAGGACGCGGAGCCCGCGCTCGGATCCCTCCGAGCCTTCTTAACAGGCTGCCGGATGGATGCTCGCAGAGTAATTTAAAACCACAGAATCGCTGTTTATTAATATAATGCTCTTAAAATTGAACGTACACTTAATCCCCGGTGCCCTCGTAACGCCTGGGAGGGAGGGCGGCGTGCGGGAAGGGGGGGGGGAAGAAGAAGAGGGGAGCGGGTCCGGGTCGTAGCCGGGCAGGGAATCAGCGCCTGGCTGGGAGCCCTGGGGAAGCCGCAGCACTGTCGCCTCCTGGTCCGGCCGCCCGCTCGCTGTTGACAGAGCCCAGTCTGCCCAAGGGAAGCCGATCCTTGTGCCCCTCAGAGCGGCACCGCACGGCTCAGCTCCGGCCGCACCCGCCCTGCCAGCGCCCCCTTCCTCATCCATCCTCCCCCCGGCTCCGGAGGGCGGGCGGCGGCCACCGCAGAGGCGGCCCGGCAGTGCAGGCAGCGCGTCCCTCCCCGGGGAGCCCCGCAGGAGGAGTAGGACAGGGAGAGGGCAGGAAGAGGGCAGGGGGAGCGCCCCGCTCCCCCGCCAGGTTTCACCTCCATCGGTGACGCCGCCAGCACCGTGTCCACCCCCGTCCCCGGAGGGCACCGCCGGGCTTTCCTGAGGTGAGTGGCCACCTCCGGGCGGCTCTGCCTGTCCCCGTGCCGGGACAGGGCTCCGCGCTGCGATGTCCCCGGCCGAACAGAACAGGAGCGCCGGCAGCGGGGAAGTTTCCGTGCGGGACAGCGGAGCCAGCGCGGCAAGAGGCGGAGCCGCCACCCCGGAGCTCCAGCTGCTGTAGAGGACGCGTGTGGGAGCAGGGAGGCACCTGGAAAGCCGGCCCAGGTGGAGCGAGAGCAGCTGGTTGGAGCGGGGGCGGGGGAAGGAAGAGAGAAGGTGGGGAAGCGGGCGGGGACAGGAGGGGATGGGGGAGTCGGGGAAGGAGGTTGCAGCAGCGGTAGCTGCTGCTGCTGCTCCTGTGCATCGGTGCCTCCTCCCCCCGCTCGCCGGCTGAAGCACCGTGCTCTGCTCTCCGAGGTCGGGGGTGCCGCCGCTGCCGTCCCCGGGCACAAGCCGGAGCCGCGCTCTCCATCGTGGACTGTCGGGAAAAGTGGCTGTGTGCGGGCAGCGACTTAGCGCAAGGTGAGGGCTGGTGTGTCTGTGTGCCTGTGCGGGTCGCGGGCTGCGCTGCTCCGTGCGCTGCCGGACATCTGCGGGCACTGTGCCCGGCTCCAGGAGCGGGGCAGAGCGCCCGGCCCGGCCCGGCCCGGGCTGTGCGGTGGCCGCCGTCGCTCCCCCGCGCAGCGCGGTGGCAGCAGCGCTCGGGAAACTTTGTGCGGTCCCCTTCGTGCGCAGGGAGCCGCGGCGAGTGCGCGCTGCGCTGCTAATCGCCCTAACCCAGCGGCTGCCTGTGTCTGTTTGGGCTCGGAATCAATGTTTATTTACAGGGCTTGGGCATTAATCACTCGTGCCGTGGAAAGCTCATTAGCGGTGACTTGTTTCCATGACGACAGGACCCCTCGGAGCCTTCGGAGTTATCTGTTTGCCTGATTTTCTCTCTTTTCATATTTGTACTAGCACCGTGTTTTGTCACCGGGGGCAAAAACAAGCAAATAAACCTTGAGTGAGTGATCCTGTAGCCCCTCTTCCGCTTTTCCTCCAAAGCTCAACGATTTCCCTAGACCTAATTGACGAAACGTGGATGTAATTAAGCAAGTGTGAGAGTTACACAAGGTTTCTGAGTACTTGTTCTGCTGCATTACCTCGTTTAGCTATAAAGCTCAAACTAAGACGTGTTCTGACTTGTCTCGTGTTCAGAGTACTCCTGAGAGGTGTTAGTGCTAAAAACTGTGATTCTGATCTTCTTGCTTGTATGCCATTTGGCAGCACAGAGCCCTTTGAGGAGATTCGTTTTGCAGTCTCTGATACGGCTGAGCGGGGAATTAGTGGTGACTTCCCCTCTAAGTTTGTCATCGCGTTGTAGTGTGACCTTGACAGGTCTCTTTAACTTCTTCCTACCCCACTGCTCTCAACAGGAGGAAATATCGCTTACTTGCACCTGTGCTCAGAGTTAATCCAGCACAACACTTTATCTAAGATGGAGTACTGTTAAAATCGAGTATACGAGTGTATTGCCCTCTGTTACGAGGAGAGAACATATATGTTAAGTTCCTTTTCCTTAATGGTAGAGGTAAAAAATCCTCCTTTTAAACTCCAATCTTTATTTAACATAGCACAATCTTGCTGGCCTTCAAAAAGGTGAACTGTTAGCATCCAGTTGTAAAGAGTGGTTCTAATGTCATTTTATGTCATAAATTTAATGTCATAACTTTCCTGGGTTAACTTCATCAGAACCAGGTAAAAATGAGAGTTTTTAGCATTCTGAAATTTGTAGGAATATCCACTGTTATAAAGAGTACACCTCCAGTGAGAAGATGCAAGAGTAAGGGAAGAAGATGCTGTGAAACTGAATGACAGTCTTGATCACTTGCCTTAGCATTGCAACCTGAGAGGGACTTAAAAGCTCTTTTTAGAGAGAATGATCAAACATACACTTTTAACTTAACTATATGTTAGGTTAAACATCTGAAATTCCCCTGCAAATTTTCATGGTTTTGCAAGATACAGTTTAATATGTAGTGCTATGTTGAAGAGCATTGGGAGTGTGTACGGAATCTTTCGCAATATTCAGTTCTGAAATACTGCCTGAGAGACGTTCAGTTGTGACTGTTTCAGATTACAGGAGTAGGAAATTATAATAGTGGGGGAACTTCTATATGAGGCATACATTCTTTCTTCTTTCTTGAAACACTCCTTCTGAGTGAATAAACTGTTATAAGTGTCTCATGTTATGAGGAGTGTGTCCTCAGCTCATTCCAGCAAAGTACTAAAACATCTGCCTCATTCCAAATGCATTGGAGTAGGCAAATCACACTTCAGGCTTTTGCTAAAATACCCTAAAGGTATTTTTACTGAAATACCCCTATGACTTGTGACCTTGAATCTTGTATTCTGTTTTTTAGCAACTCAGTAGTGAGATACCTGTCTGAAAATAATTCTTGTGATTTGAGGACCATCACCACCGCCTAGTTATCAGTGAAATAATTTTATGACAGTCCCATTAACAGAAAAAAAAGAAAGAACAGAAATCTTAGTTTTTGTCTTGTCTCCTTTGGATGTCATTGACCTAAATTTCCTTGCTGAATAACTAAATTTTTACTACTTAGTGCTATACAGTCAATACAAGTAGAGAGGAAGTGATACAGGTTTTACTTTGTGCTGTGCATCCTTTATGAAGCTCAGCCTTTTATTATTGGTGGTAGTAAGAGCAACAGATATTCCAGTTAATTTTCAGACCCTAGGTACCATGAGGGGGTAAAAAAAATTCTTAGCTTGATTTTTTAAGACTGGTAGCAGGTAGCAAGAAAGATAATTTGTAACAAGCCTTTATTACTTTTATAGATATTTTCAGACCGATAATCACTTTAGTTTGTGAGAAGATATCCGAGTATGTAAAACTGTCACTGATAAAGGGGTTTTGTTTGAGGGAGTGGGGAAAAAAGTACACAGGCATGAAGGCTAGGTCTATAAATATGGATAATAATAGTATTGGTTTGCTCTGTGTTTTGCTCAACATTATACCAAAGTAACTTGGATATAATGTATGCTGGTTTTATAAACAATAGTGATTCTAATGGTGTTCATATTCAAGATACCTCAAATTGCTCAACCAGCCTATTGCTCAAACTTTGCTGTCATGTGGAAATAGACTTAATATTCTTTGTTTCCCTGGTGCTGGAAGTCCCACACCTGGGATGAATGATACTGGACTGGGATTTAGAGGAGGTGGTTGAGTTCCTTTCTCTGTAAATGATCTACTCTGAACAAGTCATTTTATCCCACTATTTTAACTTTTTCCTATCCCCATTAATCATCATCCAGTTGCTTATTTGGAGTGTGGAGTTTTGCTGTGTGCCTATATTGTGCCTAGAAAGATCTCTGGAGAAGCAGCAAAATGTTAGTGCAGCACAATAACAAAGGGGAGCCAAGATTTTTCCCGTCTCAGTCCTAGGTCACTGGCATCTGTGCACCAGTGAGATTGTTGGAGATCAGTGTGAAGGTGGAGGAATTGCTTCCAGTGCTAGTTCCTTAACATTCATCTTGCTGAATATATTTTAGGGAAACAGATTTCAGAGAAAAAGTTCACAGGGTATGTACTCCAAGGACTTGAAAATAAAGAATGGCTCATCACTGCTTTTCCTCTTTGCTGTCAGGTTGAATGTACTGGTTTTCTGGATGGAAAAATAAGTCCATTATGAATTTAAAATAGGCATACTGGCAGCAAGGGGCTCATGAAGGGCAGAGACCAGCACTAAATATCCAAAGTGAAATTTTTAATTTTTTTCTATATTTTTAGGAGAGGGTTGAGCAGGTAAGTTTCCAGGTATACTTTCTGAGCTTATAAAATGCACAACCTCATTTGAAAGGAGTGAGTAATGGTGTTAGGAAGGTATGGGAGATGTTTCTGTTATTCCAGTTGGGAGCTCAGTAATTTCTTCATAAGCTTCTATAAAGGGTTTATACCTCAAATGGTGATGTACTTGATTTAGCTATAGGGTTTGTAGTTTGGTCTTCATTTCAAAATCATCCTAATAATCTTTCTGATAAACCAATCTTTTAGATTGAGGCATGATTGTTTTGTATGAAAGGTTTACAGATGAAAAACTGACTTTTAAAATGGTATCTCTTATATATGGTAGACTTACTTCTGCTTTTCATCAGAATTTAATGGCAAAACTTAAGATAAAACAAAAACTATATTTTTACATACCAGTGGTAATGTAAAACTCTCCTGTTTCTGTCATTTTATTATTTTAAAAAGTGAAACTTATTAAACGTGAAGATGTAAAAATGCTCCTTTCTGGCCTTTCACTTACCATATTTTTAATGAACTATGTATAATAATTTCAAAACTACTTAGGCTTTTACAGCCCATGTTTGAAACAACCCAAATAAATCTGTTTTAAAAAATGCATTCTGGAGGGATGCCTCTCCCTGTCTCTGAGGTGCCTGATTACACACATGCAAATTCACATGCTCAAACTTCCTAGCCATTTTGGAATTTTTGGACCTGGATATGTTTTCTACTTATAAAATAGAGATGTCAGCTCAAATTTCTTAGAAATTCAAGTTCTTCCCATACCGGTATCGCTCAGTGTTGGATTCAGCAGCACCTCAGCCATGGCTGCCTTTTACCTTCAGCTGCCTGGATGGGCTGGCAGGGGGAAGGAGCCAAGGAGCGGATTTGGGATTTTCTCTAGGGGTAAGGCAGGGAGAGGCCTCCCCTCTGCGTGTGCTGGAGCCCTCCTGCTTCTCCTGTGGGAGTCTCTTGATTTGTAGGCTGACCTTCCCACACTAATGAAGCTTAGCAGGCCCTTCCAGTTTTCTCACTTTATGCCAAGATGTCTGATGTTGCAGACAGGGAGTCTGTTCCTGCTCTGTTTGGAGGCAAGGACAGAATTCTCACCGATTTCCATAGGAACAAGATGTATTCCTAAACATACTTCAGTAGCTAGAAAGAAACTTCCTAATAAAGAACCAGGTTCGTGTAACACAGAACACAAAGCATTGTTCTGAGCTTCACTTCAGAGCTCTTAGCAGTAACATGTCTGCAGACCAAGCACTGCAAACAGCAAATCTCAGGGCATTCCTTGGAGCACTGTAAAGGATTATTCGCTCTCATTCAGCCCAGAGAAACAACTGAGGCTTCAGCATGTTACTGATAAAATCTTGTTTATTCTAATGGATGCCATTTTGAGCCCCTTAGGTCATATCAGGAGTGTGGAATTCAAGGAGCAGCGAGGTGTGATGTAGTAGCTGTTGTACAAAAGATTTTCTACGTCAAGCAGAGCAGTGGGATTTCAATTTACCTGAACAAGCAAAATGGCGTCTCCCACACTGATGTGGGAGACTCTTGGAAGTTACTAAGGAAAACTTTGGAATGCAATTCTGCTGCTATCATAGTCTAGCCAGACTGGTTCCTAACTAAAACTTTTCTTTCTTCTTTATTTGGATGTTATTGTTTTTAGGTAAGATGTTCCAGCCCTCCTTTTACTGACATTCTGACATACTGGCATGTATTGCTCTTTCACAGCAGTGAATCCTTTACAGTTACAGGCTTTCTCTTTAAGAGGGGTCAAAATGAATCACCTAAATCTTGTTGGAAGCAAGCGTTTCCAAATGTACCTCATAGATATTTGCAATTCTTTTCTTTCCCAAATCCATGTATTCCATTAATTTTGCTACTGGAAAGGCACTGTTCCAAATAGAGCTGTCAGGGTGCAAGGGAGTGGTGAAAAGATATAGATCAGTGCTTTTGCCATTTGTGTTGCATTCCCATACATGAGAGCCTCAGGGCTCTTTTTTCACACAATTTTCAGCTTGTGGTAGCCAGAGTATCATTTTCTCTGGTTATCTCTCATCTTGGACTGTTTTTTTTGTGTGGTGAATGTTTGCAAAAATGCTTTTTTCCCCCCTTTGGTGTCTTAACAGTACCAACATTTGTTAAATTCTTCTTTACTTAGTCCCCTGCCCAATACTTAGTACACTTATTAAAATTTAAGAAACATTTTGACTTGTAAAGCCTGTAGCATACACACTTTCCCTTATGTCACTTTCCAGGTAATTACTATTTTAACATTTGAACATAGAGACAAAAGTCTAGAGAGAGAAACTTTTCCAAGGAAATTGCATACACTTTATATTGAATGGCAAATATAAGTGTTTGATATGCATTAAAATCCAGAGTTAAGCTTGGGTTCTTTGTTCATGTCTTGTTTTTTTCAGTATGACCATTACATATGATTGGACAGAGGGCTGACAAGATAATAACCAAGCTTCCTATCAGTAAGATACAAAACATTTCTATTTCTAAAGGTACAAATATCCCAAAAAGCAGAGCTTGAACACAAGACTGCTTGAATAATTTACTTGAAAGCTGTGGCCCAAAATTTCATGGTCCTGAAGAACATTTTATCCCAAAGTGGGGAGTTGTCAAGCATGTGTAAATTGAAATAATTGAAACGGATTAATTGCTTTAATTTCTATTAATTAATTTAATTTCTAATACTGTCTAATAATTTATTTTCTATCTTGTCATGAAAACAATACATTCATTCTTCTAACATTCATATTGTCAGTTAAAATCCCCTTATAGATCAGTGGTGAAGGAGCACTGACCTGAATAAAACACTGGTGCAGTATCTGGCATCTTGAGAGACAGACAGTATCACAGATAGACAGGGCAGGAATATAAAAGTCATGGCAGGAATCAGTGAGTGGCTGCTCTCAGTACCGAAACCATCCTTCAGAGGCAAGTTCAGTATAATGCTGATTACCCTGTTTAATTGTGTGGAGTTCTGAGAGTAATTTGTTGTGATTTTACTGCAAAGTGTTGTGATGTGGCAACATTTTGTTGATTAAGATATTGCTGGAAATTCATTTTGAGATACTATTGGCGGGGATTTAGAAACCTGGACCCCAGCCAGGAAGTGAACAATCACTGGAGCCAGCTCTACAAGGAGATTCTTTACACACACGTTGGAGATTTTTTAATTATTACTTTGTGTTGCAGCCCCTCTCATCCCTGTTTGGGCAAGTGTGTGAATTCTTGTGGGAAATTATGTCAGGGGCTGGCAGAGGGATTGCTGTAATGCAGGGACACAGGCCAGAGCAGTGGCACTGAGCAACATCCTGTCCCCCAGCCCCTTCAGGGCAGGTGGCGAATGGAAAGAGTCCCATGGCCTTGGTGATCTTCTCCCCTGTGGGTTTTGATAAGCAGTTCCACTGCTGGAAGAGCAGCAGAGTGCACAAATCACTGTGCTCACCTCTGCTGCAAAGATCAGGCCCTGTAACTCTTCTTCCCATTTCTCTTCTTCCTTTTCACTGTTCATCTCCCAGCTAGGGTCAGTCAAAGGCAGCTCCTTGAAACTCCTGAGGGTTTACCTCAGAAACAAATTTTACATAAGAAACCAGCTCATGTTGTACATTGCTGGTGATGATTGCTTTTTAGGAGCCTCACACATAGGACTATATTGTTAAATTACAAGCTTGTCTTGCAACAATTTGCTTTTATTTTGGAGCAGAAGGGGACAAGTGAAGAATTACTGAACAAATTTCAAATACTTCTTTAATATGAAATAACTGTTTTCAAGACAGGTATTCTACTTTTGCAAGTCCATGGGCAAATTCTTATTTATTTGAATGGGAGCAGGGTCCCATGTACCTGAGGGCTGCTACTGTGAAAGTAAACCCTTGCTGAGTCCTCTCTGCTTGAATTGGGATGCACTCCTGGACAGTAAGCTAAACAAAACAATGAGAAATTAACGAGGAAGGGAATTGGCAGCAATGGTACTACTTTTGCATTTCTGCTCTTTATCACTGGGGCCATGGTTTCATTGCAGCCACAAGACATGGTGGGAATACAGTCATGGATGGCTACATTCCTTCTAGGAAAGCTAGGGCAGCAAGGCAAGGTGGTGGAGCTGCTGTTTATGTGAGAGAGCAGCTGGAATGTGTTGGGCTTTGCCAAGAGCTTATGGGTGTGTGAGGGTGACAGAGCACTGGAACTAGCTTTACAGAGAGTCTTTGCAGTCTCCTTTTCTGAAGAGTTTCCAAACCCAACTGGATGCAGTCCTGTGGAACTCGTTGCAGGTGACCCTTGAGCAGGGTGATTGGGCTGGATGATCTCCAGATGTCCCTGCCAGCCCCATCCACTCCCTGTTTCTGTGATTAGATTTCCACGCTTTTGTGCCATGCACTTCGTTAGTTCAGTCTTTGTTAGACAGTCTCCTCTTTCTCATAGTAACATGTTAACAGCAGGGAAAGTTCTATCCATCATTAGTCATTTAAGCCCTAAGGCCAGAATCTGAAGTTTGCTGGTTTTTTTTTTCCTATAATCTATTGGACAAGAGAGAAGTAAATATGGATCTACATACATGCATAGCTGTTGGGAGAGGGAAAAAGTTAGTGACCAACTGGAAAATGGCGTGCTGTACGAGGAGGCAGGGTCCTTCCTCCCCACCCCCTGTTCATGGGTTATGCCAGTTATAGTTATGATGCCAGCTGCAGGTGGCAATGACGTAAGCAGGCGGAAATGACATGCCGAGCTGGAAAATATAAAAAGCTGAATCACCCCTTAATAAACGCCATTTGCCATCCACCACATTGGTGTCTGTGAGCAGTGGTCCGAGCAGGCTTGAGGTAGTTGCCGTGTCGTTCCTGAACCAGGTCGCCTAGCTGGTTTTACGGCAACACATAGCTCTCCTTAAATTAATTTGTATCACGTGTTCATTTTGTGCTTCTCTATTGGTTTGCTCTCTCTGTGATTAGAGTTGCAAGAAGGTTAATGCTGATGGCAAACTTTGGTTCAGTTTTTAACCTTTATTGCTATCCCCTAACTCCACTTCTCCCTAAACCTTTTGAGTATGGACTGCAGTGGGAAATTTTCAGTAGCATGAACATGAGTTCTAGTGACTGAGAACTATTAAGAATACAATTTATTCCTTTGTGTTGAAGCTAAGTAACATTGCTCCAAACTTACTACAGAGATGGAAATGAAATACAGAGTGAACATGCTCACAAGGCTTCACAGTTTGAAACATTTAAGGCATTATTTTTCTCTTTTGATCACTGAAATGTATTCCAGTAGTGTTAAACCAATGGTAATTATGGAGCAACCTTAGAGCCTCAAGCCAGAGCTCCTGCCATGGTTTTCAGGAGCAGCCTGTACTGTGTCTGTGCCATAGAAAGCCCCAGTCATAGCTCTTGGTGCCAGTTGTTTTTCAAGGAAAGATAAAAGAGGAACAATATTCTCAAGGAAGTCAACACTTTTCTTAAGCAGGATGTGTTTATGTTGCTGTGTTATGTTACTATGTTTTTTGATAATTAGGCACAGAAAGAAAGCATTGTTTTTGCTACCTCCTGCATATTACAACAAACAGTTAAAAACCCTGTATGAAATCAATAATGCAAATGAAACTGTAGTGCAATCACTCACCATGATCAAAGCTAAAGTTTCTTCTTAGTTTCTGAATTTGTTCTGCCTTCCCTGTTCTGCGTTGTCTGCCCTGTATCCTTTCTTGGGGGGGGCTTGGGCAGGCAAATGGAAATCTTGTAATTTGCTTTAGTTACCAGGCTTGGGACTGACTGTTTTGCAGTTTACTGCTGGCATGGGCTGGCTGCCCAGCAGCTGCCAACAAACTTCCAAATGAGCCAGGCTTCTATCTTAGAAGTATTTGTTGGAGTCTTCTTCCTCTTCATGTCTTCCATGGGAAGTGGTGCTGGGGCTGGTAGCAATGATTTTGTTTCAGGCAGTACTGATCAGAACTTGGAAAATAATTTTCCTGTTCCATGAGCCTAATTCCTCTTTCCTTTGCCTTTTCCTTTCTTTTTCCTTTCTGCCTGGCATGAAGTAAATGTTCTGGTGTTTTAGTTTCAAGCATCAAAACTAAACAAATATTTAGCCCATTTAAACATTAATTTCTTTGCTAATTTTCTTCCAATTCGGCTGCCAAAAAAGCAAAAAAGCCTGTCAGTTGCATAACCCTTATGGAGAATTTGTATCTGGCACAGAGTGGCCCTCCACAAGAACATGTTTTCTTCTGTGAATTGAGATGCTAAGCACAGATACGATCAATTTGTTTCCACAGCCATCATCATCACAAGCCCTCAGAAATCCTATGCTCTTGGACAAGAGCATTTTCCATGATTGAACAGCCACAGACTTAGAGTTTGAAGAATTTAGGAAACCACTAAAAGAACCCCAAAGCTTTGTTGAAGGGAGTAGATTACCTGTGTCCTTTTCTTGAAAACAAAGCTGAGACATGGTCCTCAAGGAATTTAGTATTTTCAGTTCTTAAGCCCATAATGGCTCTTCTTATGATAGAATCACAATTTTTTAAATCCTCTTTCAGTAAGTGTAAAGAGTATTTAGTGATAAATACCTCTTGGGTTATAAGGTGAAATTATCTTGCATGTTGTTTCTGTATCCAAGCTGAATGCAATCCATCAGAATTATGGTTTTAGTCATTTGGGGATGCAGGAAGAAGGATGTAACCAAAATTGAGTCTTCTAGCTATGAGTAGCAAAGCAGACCCAGTAAAGCAAGCAGCATGCTCTACTGCTTGCTACTGCTAGCAAATGTAATGATACACCAAAAACAGTCACTCAGCAAGTATTCATAGTAAGGATTCAAAAATACAGAGCCTGTATTTTGAGGTACTAAATTACAATGGATGTAATGGGAATTAATTGGCATGTCAGTTTCTCTGGTCTTCCTTCCCCTGTGAATGGGATCTGGGATTTCCAGCAAGGCTAAGCAGAAAGCCCAATGCCTTAAAATACGTAAACCAGCACCTAAACCTGAAGTTTGTTCCATCACAAGAGTGAATGATCTCTGCAAATGTATTGATATGAGTAGTTAGGAGCAGTTCTGGCACATCAGAAGGATGAAATAATGTTTGAAGAACATACTGTTCTAAGACAGAAGTAGTAAAGTGCCACTTGAAATTTAAAAAAATAAATTCTTCTTCATGGTCTGTCTGATTTAGTGGTGTGATGTGGCAGCTTTTAGTCAAAGCTGAAGGTCATCAGAACACAAACCCTTTGTTGATTTGCACCATATAAAGCACAGTGCAACAGAAAGTAAATCTATCAAAACACAAGTGATGAGCAGGATGCAGTAAGGCATAAATATCTATACAATATTAGGTTCTTTAAAAAGAAAAGAAAATTCTGTTTCATTGTGACAGCAAAAGGGAATAGCTGCGTTCCTATAAACAATTTCATGACTGGTGTGACTCTTGGGTTGGGCACATGACCCAGGAGAAGGGTGAAGGAGTGAATGTTCAGGTCAGTTAAGCATCCTTCTAGCTTGTTACTATTGCCTGGGCTGGGTATTTGTGGAGGAAGGCCAGTCCTCGGAAGGGCTTCCACCTTGGAGATCTGTTCCCTGGGATAAAACAAAATTACTTAGTCATGGTGACTAAGCTGTGGACTCCTTCCTGCTTCAGCACCCCATGTTATCTCCTTGTAAACTATTGGTCATTTTATCCCTGTCTTAAACCATTGGTCCTTTTCCCAATTCTCCCCTTCCTATAAAACCCCAGCTTTTTCCCAGTTCAGGGGAAGGCTGTCACTGGCCTCCTTTGCTGAAGCCTGCCCATAAAGGACTCTGTGGAATGCTACACGGCCTCCCGTCTCTCGTCCCTGCGTCAGCTGGGGTAACCCATGAGCTGAGCTGATCACTACAAGAGCTGAAATCACATCTAAAAGAGCTAATCACTTGAAGCCTCAGGCTGAGCTCATAGGGGTTACCCCCAGCTGGAAACTGCCTGAGACCCCTGGACGGCTATTCCTTGCAGGACCCCTATCCGGGAAGTCTGTGGCGGCAGCTGGGGATTGGACAGACCCCCCAGAACCAACCACCAACAGGTTATTTTATTATCTAAGTATGGGGAAATCGTATTTCTCCAGTTATACCCTCTCAGCTTCTGGCTGGCCGTCTCACAGGCACGTTCTGTCTGGCAGCAGAGTCACAGTTTTGTGTTTAATAGCTACTGGTGGAAGTTTTTATCCATAGAATTTTCCTAATTGTTCTTGAAAGATAAGCAAGCTTCTGTCATAAAGAGAACTGTGTGGGAAAACCACCTCCTTTTGTTGTTTTTCAGAGTGCTATCTGATAATTCTTGTATTATGTGAAGTGATGCAGGATTGCTGTCTATTCAGGTTGTCAATGCTGCTTGTAAATTTTTGTAGACTTTTATCAAATTCCTTCCCAGCTGAGTCTTCCTAGTCATTTCAAATGCTTTACATACAGAAAACATTTTGCAGCTCTTACTATCTTCGTCATGCCTGATCCCTTTCCAGCTCTAGAGGTGTAGAAAAATCATAGCATGGTATAATGAGCTTTTCTTTCCCCCCCCGCCTTTTTTTTTTCCCTCATCAGCTTCTGAAATTCTATCTGCTACTGAGTACTAAATCACTATCAGCATAGAATTGATGTGCATAATTTCATTATAGCTTTCCTATCTCTATAAGATGCAGTAGCCTCCCCAGTGTTGAGAGAAAGGAATTTCCTTCCTTTACTTTGCATTTACCAGCATGAATTTCATTTACTGTTCTATCCCTCAGCTCCTCAGCGAGTCGTGGATCCTGTTAGAATAATTTCTGGGTGAAGGCAAGGAAGTGTTCTCCAAGCTGTGGATGCTTTGAGGAGGGAGTCAGCTGTAAGGGAAAGTGTGTCTTGGGACTTGTAGTTTTGAGGAATTGGAATGCCTAAATTCTCGGAAGTAAACTTGGTCAAGATATTCTGTTAACCCTGTGCAGTTCTTTGCCATCTGGCACAGAGTCTTTGAAGGACTGGATGGTCCTTCAAAAAAAAAAAACAAAAAACTTGACAGTAACAGAGGGAATATGGACTGCTTCACTAGTTTTCAGCGTCAAGTTCAGCAGTGGGACAGGAAAAGTGACACAAAAAAAAAAATACAGAGGTTGGTCTTCACTAGAAATCCCTTAACTTAGAAACAGTATCTTGATGGCAGGATGACAACTATGGTTGGGATGATCCACTGACAGCAGAGACATTGATTCCCTACATGCACTCTGATCATCAGGATTCTGTAGATGTTTGGCATTTCTCAGGTGGCAGCACTAAAGCTCTTTTCCACTGTGGCATTGTGCTGTGTTCCTTTTACAGGTCTAAAGTGTCTGTGACAGAAATGGCTCTTGGTTTTTGCTCCCTTTGTAGTGTTTTGGTCAGCAGTAGGAATTGGAATCCTTGGTGATGAAAGAAGGGACCTTCAACACAATGAGATTTCCAATGTTTATTCAGACTTCTTTAAAACTATGTGTTCTCAGGGATGCAGTAGTTGAGTTCCTCATATAAAAGATTCTTAAGATGTGTCTCCTCACCAAACAAGAAGAAAAATCTTTGAGGGTGTCAAATCTTCCTTCTTCTATAAACCATAAGTTTTGTCCATGTGGAAACTAGCCGTGTTTTCAGTGAGCCATCAGATATTGAGGGATCTTCCCTCCTAGTGTCCTTACCTTGGCTAGAGGACAGGTAATCAGCACCTCCTTTTATATCATTAAAATATCTATGCTTTTCCTTTATTTGCTTTCTTTAATGTGAAAGTAATCTACGGACTACATTTCCTTAATGGGCACCCTAAAGGTATTCTGAGTTTCCAACAGCTTTATATGTGATCTTGTGCTGTCTTTAGGTTCAGAGAATACATGGAGTCATTTCTCTCTCCAGGTTTTTCCTGCACATACTCTTTTTACATATTTGGTTGGTTCATTTCAGTCAGTATCTAAGTTCTACCTCCTTTTGAGCTGTAGCGGCATTCGCTCTCTGCTTGTACAATTTATTCTAACAGCTGCATGACAAAAAACCCTCTGCTCTGTGTCTTAAGGCACGGACTGCTGAGTGCTTGAACTTTTGAGGTCTGTTCTGTTATCATGGTAATATGGTCCTTAGACCCTGGGTTAGCAATTTGATATATTGCAGGAATGGCCTGGCTAGTGAACAACCAGTTAATCTCAGTGGGGGGTAATTCCTCCTCCACTATGTGCTATACCTTTCTCAGTTCATTTACTGGAGCATTTTATTCTGTATTCTGCCATGGCAAAAGCAAAGCGCTCTTGAACCTCAGTTTAACTTCTTTCTGTGAAGTGCTTTTTCTTTAAGTCTGTAGGCCATGATTTGGCTAACTATGCTGACTTGGGTATGCCAAACACAAATGTAATAAGCAGCCTGTTTAATTTCAGGCTGATAGTCTTATCTTCTCCTAAAACCTTGTACGTAACTCTGAAGTAAAATACTTTTGAATTAATTCTCCTACTGACATGGTTCTCAGCCATGTTATGTAAGCTCTGGTTCTTACATGCTCTTGTTAAGCAAAGTAATCCTCTTGCAGTCCCTGCATCTGTCCTTCACATGGCAGGAAGTTATTGTGCTCTCAATTTGCCAGAGGTCCATGGGCAACTTTCAGCATCAGATTTCTTTTGCTTGTAACAGTCTGGGTTCTTTGCAGTTTGCATAGTTGCTGTCAACTGTGTATAGTTGGATTTTTGTCACTTGGCACATCCTCATTTCCTCAAGAACGTTCAAGGCTGCATCTTCCAGTGGTCTTTCTGTGCTTCCCTGGTCTCTTGTCAGTGCAGTATTCCTTATTTACCTCTAATGATGAGGCCAACCCATAGTTGGCCACGTCTGCCACATTTTACTATAACACAATCAACTGCTGGCAGAAATAAGGTTTCCTAAAGCTATCTCACCCTTAACTGGTGCCAGTGCTAAGTAGATGAGATGTGACTCTTCGGATTTGATGTTTTCATGCACAATGGAGTCCTCTCCACCCAGTGAAGCCAACAGCACCTTCTTTGTCTTCCAAATGGAGATATTCATATTGCTTTGCATGTGGAAAGCCCCTCTCCACTGAACTGAGTATAGATACAGTTCTATGTGCTGCAGGAAGTTTCTAAAGATAGGTGAGTGGTGTCCCAGGAATGTCGGAATATCTGCTGGAGTTCTGCTTAGATACCCTTAATTCACCCCTCTTCTACAAGAGTCATTGTGTGGACAGCAGGTTCCTTGTCCTGGTGTAATTTTGGTGTGGTTTGGTTAGCTTTGTTTCTCTTCCTAGAATACCATTCTGTGCTTGATTTTGGAAGTGAAGCATGGGACACAGCAGTCTGTATCCCAGAGCTGGGCCTTTCCCAGGGCTGTGTCTAGAGATGGGAAACAAGAGTGACCACATGTGATCGATCCATCAGCATGGGCCAGTAGACGGCTCCCCTTTAGGTAATGTGAGCTTATCCAGAGGTCTTGTTCCTACCATCTCTCTTATTACTTATTACTGCCAATTATTGGAGAAATACTCAGCCCATCCTTTTGATGAAGCTGATCTTGGCCAAGGAAAGAAAATGAGACAACAGAGCTCTAACACACAGAAAACTCAAGCCTTGTGTATTCACTGCTGCCTAACAATAGCAAGCTGACATTTTGAATGAGGCCCTTCGCAGATATGTGCAGCATTGTTTAACTAGTAATTCATTAAGTATATTAATAGTTTGTTTCTTTAAGTTTCTTAAGATCTGTAACTTGTTGATTGGTCATGGTTGTTTAACCTTTGAATTCTCTGGAGTTGAGAGACTGGGGAGAGGGGATATATTGGTAAAAATCACACAGAGGTGCCTGTTGTGTAGTACCAATTGAACAGACGTGGGCTAAAACAAAGCAGACATCAATTGTTTGGATCCAAGACTCTGGGCAACAAAACAGACACTGTTCCGAGTGATCAAGGAATTCTTTCCAAGCCATTTGTAAAACAACTTTGAACATTTCTCAACTACAAAGTATTACAAAGATGATTACTATGGAAATAAAAAATACTACCCTTCCTCCTGTTTTCAGTTACGTTCTCCCTTAGCTACATTGAGTCTTCAAATAATTGGAACAGGCTTTGATTTTTCATCCTGCATGAGTAGTTTTAGTTGTTAAGTGCATTTAGGACAGAAGACTCTTCAACCATGGCAGTGTACAAAATACCTGTCCCATACCTGGCAGTCCAGTTATCAGTAGTAAGTGCTAATGTTTAGAAAAATATACTTAGGTAAAAAACATGTGAAATGCTGTTTTGTTACTCAAAGGCAGATACTTGTTCAATTGTACTCCAGCCTGTGTTTTGCATAAATTTGCTTCCTGTGTGCAGCATTTTTTTCATTCCTGCACCCTTATCGTTGCTATGCAGCTTTCTCAGTTGTTGATCCATCTTCCCACTCCTCATTTTTATTAATAACCTATCTTTTATTAGAGTCTTGCATCCATTTATAGACTGTGCTGTGATTCAGCATAGTTAATAGGTGATTTTTTACTGAAAGTCAGTAAAAGGGCTTTTGGAATAGCTTTTAAAACATATTGTAGTAGATTTGAAAATAAGATTTGTCACGTTTAATGTCTTGAGACAATGTAGCTTAATCCAGGCAGATTGCAGAAAATCCAGCTATTAAGTAGAGAAATTATATGGTATTTAAAGTTTTCACTGAACGTGAAGTGGGTATTGTGGTAATGAAAATCATTGCTTTCCTGATCTTTCAGTGTTCAGGACTGCACAAGGTTGTGACTCATCTTTTTTCTAAACCTGCTCCTTCTTCAAATACACAAAAAAATCCAGAAAACAGGTGATCTTAGTCTGTTCTTTTGAGGATCTCTCACTCAAAAAACCCAAAAGTCCTATTATATCATACCTCATATATGTGCCACATATATAATATATTATAGATGAGCTATTAATAATGTTTCATATTTATCACATATATTGTATATATATCACATACTGTATTTGCCATGACTAATTATATAATATTTTTTAAAACATACTGTTGTATCTAAGATGTCATGTGATACATGTCGCACGTACCAAATCCTATGTATCACACTTATCCTGTGTCACATTTATCACATATTATCACATCCTTTTCAATCATTTTTGCACAAACAAGTGAGGGCAGTTAAAGTAGAAAAGTCTAAAATGCCATTTCCATTTTAGTGTGAAGTACAGTGGAGGAAGAAACTTCTGTAATTCAGTTAAAACCAGGAATGTTTCAAAATCTTAGGAATCAGTTTCTGTTCCCAGGTGTTGCTTCCATGAAGTCCTCTATCTTTGCCCAATACAGAATCTTTCTGGGTTGACCAAAAGGACTACCACAGCAATGACCTTGCAAAATCCAAAGGGTGAAAGTCAAGCTGCTGTACATGGGAAGTATTTTTGTTAAGGCACTCTGAATTTCCCTGATAGTTTTTAAAACCCTTCAGAAATACTTACTGGAAAACAGAATATCCAAGAATATTTCTTGTTGCTTTCAAGGAATGCCTGAAAATACATTACCTGGAAACACTACAAAAATCTTTCAAATAACAGAGGAAATAATTTTCAGGTCACTTGTTGTCCAGAAGTAAAACTTGTGTTTGAGCACAAGTCATGCTGCTTGTAATTGCTGACAGAGTAATTTTTATCTTTAAAAAGTTTCACCTTAGGAGAGTTAGACATCAGAGCAGTCCAAATCCATTAAGAGAGGGAGGATTTTTTATTTTTTTGCATTCTGGCTCTTACTCTGCAAAGAACAGAGGGGGTTGTGTTGTTGCTCAAGGATTGCAATCCTGTGCCAGAGCTGTGCTTGTACAGGAGAGGAGAGTACGCATGCAGTGGCATGTCAGCACTGTGGTGGTTATTAGATAAATCTGTTTCACTGATTAGCACACTTCAGACCCAAATTGTTGGTTGCTTTTGGAGTGCTGAGCAGCTGGATAGAGTTTTTTTAGCCAGCACACAACTGAATAATAAAGTACCACTCCAGACTGTTGGGTACTGTCTGCAGACTGGGCTTAAGTATTTGGAAATTACCTGTGTGCACATGTTCAAATTGAATCATATTTGTAACAGTGAAGAAAATACTAATGTTTGCATCAGTAGTTATTTCTTACTGTAAAACTGCTGATTTTCCTGATGAAAAGCAGCTCTCTTTAATTATTGGATTACCTTTTTCCAGTAAGAAGGCTTTGAAGGATTTAAATACTCATTTTTGAGTTATATTATGGGTGACTTTCACTTGAAAGTGAATAAGTTTCTCATAGCACTGAGTCAGTGGGAGAATAAACATATTTATCTTCATGCGAATGAGCAATCTGAGCCATATGTTTGCATGGTAGAACAATATGAATTATACAGAATGTACAAATTTTTTATTTTCAATAAAAAATGTTATTAAATGCAAAGAAAACTTCAGTCTCGCTTTTAGCAGTAAAAATAGGTGGCATTAATATATAGATGGTGCAATATAAATACTTAATGCTTGTGATTATTTCTTCCCCTTTGGGCACAACAAAGCTCCCCAGAATGTTTTTTTATGCTCCCAATAGAAAGGCTAATTGAAATACAGTGCAACTGCTTTCCTGACTGGATAAAAGCTGGATAATCTAGGTGCTTTGTCCTGATTGTGAGACCAAAATGGAGGCTTCCACTAAAGTGTTCCTGGTGATTCTGGTCTTTGCTCCGTATGAGTAGCCTCAGAGAGCCACTGATGTGCTCCTACTTGGAGGCAGGTTTGTTCCCTTCCACGTGGAAGACAAACAACAAAAGAAACACTTTACTCAGGTTAGCTGCTACCATTTCCAAGTGGTATCACCACTGATACACTCTGAAACCTTTCCTTCTGTGGGAGATCTCCCTTTTTAAGAGCAATATTTGCTTTCAAAATCACGCTGATCACTCTCTTCCCGCGGAAATTTTGAAGATGTCTGTGGGTTGTCAGACCGATATGACTGCCCTGAGTTTTATAATTATTATTTTGTTTGCAGATGCTTTGTTTGTCCTTCACATGGACATTCTCCTGAACTGTTACACAGTTGCAATTGAGATGGTTCAATTGAAACTGCTTGTTCATCGGGCTGATATCCCAAGTCTCTTCTTAGGTGCACCTCTTCATCTTGTGTTTCAGGCATTTAGCAGCCAGTCAAAGACCTTCAAAAGTCTATGTATTGCTGGCCAATGGCGTTGTGTGGTCAGTTTTACTTGTCTGGATGCCAGACACCCATCAAGACCTTTCTATCACTGCTTCTCTTAGCTGCACAGAGGAGAGAAAAGGCTCTGGAGTTCAGATAGGAGCAGGGGGAGATCCCTCCCCCATCACTGTCATGGGAAAACCAGGGTAAACTTAGGGAAATTGATTGCATTTATGAACAGAGAACAGGATAATGAGAAGTAAAACCAGTCTTGAAAGCATCTGTCCCCCACCTCTCTCTCCTTCCCAGGATTAATCTCGATTCTTCCCCTCCCAGCAGCACAGGGAGGTGGTAATGGGGGTTAAGGGCAGTTAATCACATCTCACTCATCTCTGTACCAAATTATCGCTGTACAATAACTTTTTTGTTCTTAAATCCATGATCCCCAAGGCATTGCTGCCATCTCTGCTGGGCTCAGCCTTGACCATTGGCAGATCTGTCCTGGGCCCTGGGCTGGCACTGGCTCTGCTGGACATGGGGGAGGCTTCTGGGAGCTTCTCACAGAAGGCACCCTGTAGCCCACCCACTACCAGAACTTTGCCAGGCAAACCCAGTATCTGTATGGTGGGTGCTCACCAAGCCACTCCATCACTCCTCATCTGGACAGGGTAGAGAAAATGAGATGGAAGACAAGAGGTTGAGATAGAGCAAAAGCCAAAATTGGATGTGCACAAGCAAAGGAAAAAGCCCAAAGATTTTATTCATTATTTCTCATCAGCAAGCAACATCCAAGGGAAGCAGGGCTCCAGTGTTGCTCTGAAAGGCAAACATGGTAAATAATCAATGCTTCCCCCTTCTTTCTTTTCTTAGGTTTTGTATGAATCAATGTCACATGGTCTGGAATATCCCTTGGGTCACTGGCCTGGCTGTGTCCCCTGGTGGGACCTTACCCACCCCCAGCCCACTGCTGGGGGAATGTTGGATGCTGTGGCATCCCTGCCCAGCAGCACCAACCAAGTCACCTTTAATTGTCCTATTGGTCTTCAGTCCTGGCCAGCTTTCCTTTCTGATTGCTTTAAGAAACAATGCCTTCTGGATTTCTTGATAACTTGCTTCATCTGTTTGAAGATTCCAGGTGTTTTCATGCTAGAGAAGCAAATGGGCTCACTCTTCCATATGCAGCAGGGATTCTTAGCACACTGGGGTGTTTCAGCTCTGGTTGCCACCCCTTGACTTTCCTGAGGAAGTTACCACTTCACACAAATCTTGCTTTCTTCTCTGAGCATATTTTACATCCCTCTTCATTTGAAGAGCCCCTTTTTGACAAGGAGAGAGTTTGGAAGGCAGGCACAGCGCAGATGCCAAACCTGGTTATGAGCCTTGCTGGGAGGGGTGACATGGAATTTGGTGCCCACAATATTGCAGTTGCAAGATAAAGGCCTGATTAACTCGGAAGTGTTTCCCTAAGTGTGGTTTTTCTTGAATTCTTTTGTGATCAGTGCTGTGCTTCAAGGTTGAGTTTTCTTCTTAAACTGAGAGATACTTCTGTTCTTTAGAAGGGCCTTCCCCATTACTGTTAATTACCTTGTAATACAAGGAAGATGATTAATTGCATGACTTTCTTTGGAAATTCATTGTTCAAAATAGCCTTCAGAAGCTGCTATGCTTGGAGCTTATAAGAATGATGAAATTGCAGGTTTGCCCTTTGGTTTGGCATTTTCAGTACACAAATGAGGTAAGGACAGCAGCTGGGGGAGGAAAAAAAAGCTGTGACAGAGAAGCATGGTGTGAGATTTCTTAGCTAGGAATACATCAGGTTAAGAACAAGGCCTCCTTTTAATTGAATTTCTTACTCACTGGATGGTGTTTCTAGTTGATAAGGTTTCTGACCTAGTGTGATGTACCTTCTCAAAGAAAGCAGTATTTTTAATCTATGTGTAAATAACAGTCTACTGTGAAATATTTCCTTACTTCTTCAAATTAATTGGTGTTTCAGTATTTCATTTTCTGAGTGCTTCTTTGAAATAAGGATTATGATCCTTATCTAAGACTATTGAGTTTCTCCCATATTTCTCCCAGGACAAGCGATACAAGACTTGTCCCAAAGAGGAGGATACTGAGAAATGAAACTTTTTTGGGAAGTAGGATGCAAAAGTAGTGATACTGCAAGGGCAAATCAGCCTGTTTGTAAAGCAAGAATAAAAGAATGTTAATTTGGTCCAGCAGCACTTACTATTTATTTACAGCCAATCAGTAGAAGTTATTGAAGTAAAAGATATCCATGCTGATAAGAGCTCTGAGGAAAAGCAGACATTTATATAAATAAGTAATTTATTGCTCTGATGATTACATGAAGATTTTTCAGGAATTAATTTTTCTTTCAAAACATTTTTAGCCTTATTAGAGGAATATAGAAGAAATCTATCTCTAAGACAAACTTCTCCTCATGCCCACATATCTGGAAGTCAGTTCTGCAGGAGGAAGACTGGAATGATATGGTCTTCTAACCTACTGAACTAGAGTACAGCCACCTGATAGTTCTACCACGCAGCAGAAAACTAGGATGGTAAACTAAAGTTCTAGCAGTTGTAAGGTGTATTTCTGCCAAAAAGCCCTGTCGCACTTCCAGTGATTAGTCTAATGCTTTGAGTCACGTGCATGTGGAATAAGATGCTATTCTGGGCTTGGAAAACTATGTAAACCATTTTTGGGGCAGATGACTTCCTTTAATTGGTAGGCTTACAATGCTTTTTCACTGTTGTGGCCAGGGCAGTCAAATTTCTGCATTGTATTAGTGCAGAATGGATAAGATTTTAAATAAAAATGAATTACATCTTTGCATGAAACACCTTGGATTTGTTAAGCCTTCTTAGGAGGGCTGTGTTTATTTGCTACGTTTTGCTGTAACTACAAATCCAGATTATGTTCCTAAAGTACAATTTACTGACAGTGTATTCAGAAGTTTGTTTGACTTGAGGTTACCCTCAGGATCTTCAGTAGCTCCAACAGCTGGGGCACTGACTTTTCAAGAGCCCTTGGAAAGGCCTCCTTTGCCACTGTTATGGTTCCTGAAAAGGACAGTAATCCGAGATAGCGATATGTCGTGGTTTTAAACCAGTAACTAACAAAAAAATTACTTATTTCTTGCTGTGAGATATGAATTAGAACAAGAGCAAAACAGGCATAAGACTTAAAAGGAATAAAGAAAGTTTATTGACAAACTACAATAATAAGAACACCAGAATGAACTTCCAGAAAAACCTTTTCATCTCTTATCTACCCACTATTCCCTTGTTCACATGACAACAGAGACAAAAACTTTGGAACTTTGGTGGTTAAAACAGTCCCAATTCTTGCTACAGTCTTTTCACCAGTCTTTGTAGAGAAACAGAAGTTTCTTGCTGTTAATTTATGGAGTTTCTCACAAGAAAACTATTTTTGTTATAGTTTTCCATTGCCCTGATGTCAGCTGCCCAGAACTGCTGTCATCAGAACTCACTCCTCCCATTTCACATCACTCTGAGGTGTGTGTGGGCCATGAGTTTAGGGATGGCATTTTACGGATGAGTTATTCAAAAGCAAAAGTCTTCTTCATCTGTTTCTGTGAGCTCCACCAGAAAATAGTTTTCTCATTGCCCGCCAAGGCTTCAAATTTTCGCTTCACTGTTTCCAGCACTTCACTATATCACAATCACTCTACTTTTTACTCGAAGTTTTCACTTTGAACACTCTATTCCTCCCTATATATGGTCATGAATTAAAGGAGTTCTTTCAGGACTTTATTGTCCATCTCCATAGCTTTAACAGAAAAATACTTCATCTTAATTAAAGCATCTTCTTAATTCTCTACCTTTCCTGAAGCTTCTTTTCTTTCTTGTCACTGGTAGTTTGTAAAGTCTCTTTTCATGTTGATCACTCTCTTTTTCCTTTTCTGGATAAAAAAAGATTAATCTGCAAGTCTCATCTGGGTATTGAAAAGGTTAAAATCTTGCCCAGGCTTTGTAGATGGCTCTGTGACCTCTGCTGGTGCAGGAGCTGGAGCCGTCTGCGATAGAAAATTCCTCATGGCTGCTCTGGAGAGTGTAGTCGCCGCCCCAGCCTGCTGCAGGTTTAGAGCTTCTCTCCTTCTCCACTCGGCAGTCTCTGGTAAATTTAGTCACAGCAAAACCTGCAGCCGAGCCAGAGATTGGCCCGGCCAGAGCCCCGGGAAAACCTTCCCCAGGCCCCCCCCATCTCCCAGCCAGGAGCCGCTGGGCCCAGCCCAGCCCCCGCCCGGCCGCATGGCCTGGGCAGGGAACGGGAGGCCTGGAGCTCCGCCACCCTTCACAGCCAGGAAACAAAGAGAGCCAAAGTGCCCTGACTTTACATCTTAAGGTAGGGTTCACAAGTTCATCTCCCTTTTCAATGGTTAAAATTGCTGTCAATTCCCAGTAATGACCAATAATTGGTCAGGAAGGGACTCCTTTCAGTCCTCAGCAACTTCAACTTCCTTAGCTCTCACAACCACCTTAAAGGTAGAGTCAGCTCATGACACGACTACATGGTAGAAATTACACCAAGCCATGCTGCAGTCTGTGCCTGCCCTTTTAACTGATGTTGAAGCCCAAATATTAAAACATGAGATAAGTGGTTTACCCAATATAAGGATTTGTTTGAAGAGAAAAAAAAAATAGGACAGCAAGGAGAGAAGAGAATGACATATGACCTTTGCTGAAATGCCACAAACCAGAGCAATATGTTTATTAGTGTAGAAGACAGTTGATTACCAAGGAAGCTGAGGAATGGACTGCTGGCTTTGATTTTTAGTAAAATAATTATTTAGAATATAGTTCAAGAAGGGACAGGGGTTTTCAGATCTGATCACTTCTATTTACACCATTTTTGTTGGAGGGACTAAATAATGATTTAAGTAGCTGAAAGCATTAGAAGATGGGAAGGAATAGAATCAGGTTATCTGGCTACTGTTCTCTTACTTGGACAACTGTGTTTCCCATTATGCTGTCATTCAGTTTCTGTCTCATTTATATGAGATAGAAATTAAATATTTCCATAGTTTGCCTCTTAAAATAATAGCTGTCTTTCCCCCAGAGTTGTCCAGAGATGTCTCTGTGAGTTGTCATTCCAATTAAAATAAGGAAGGCAGATTTCAATCCTTCCTTCTCCATATCAGGCCTCTCTATGTGGGGAATTCTGGTTTATTACCTGTAACTGAAATGGGTTAATTTTAAATATAAAAAGCCCCTCTGCTCTTTACAGATACCATTAGATTCAGTTCAGTTACACTGAAGGTCTAAGGATTTCTCCTTAGAAAGGCCTTATGGTTGGTGAAAAGAAAATGATTACAGAATGAGGATCTGTGGCAGCTGCCAAAAGGATTAGATTTTTATTAGACAAGAAGCTATAAGTAGTGTTACAATAAGCATAATGTTTTGGGAACAGACCTTGAAAATGCCTTGAGATACCCGGATTAAAATAACACTCTGCTCATAAAATTTGCAAGCATATCAGGCCCTTCCTGCCTTGGATGTTGTAGTTCCAGCTTTTTATTTTTTCTTTTTTTTTTTTTTTTTTTTAATATGTTTTATGATTAGCTTTCTGTGCTCCCCATTTAAGGGAAATAGCTAAAATTATCTGTGTTATATGGTAATAAAATTGTTGCTTACCAAATGTAACTAATTTCATGTTGCTAAAATACCCCAAAGAATGGTGAGGAGAATGTGAGAAATTGGTCCCCGTATGAGTAAGGACTTTTTAATGTCGACTTTGAGGTAATGCATGTAATGTAGTATTATTGCAGAGAGGAAAAACAGTTGTTCAGCTAAAATTTCCAGCAACAAAACATCTAATATTTAAAATAGTTTTTGTTATTTAAAACTCTACGTTATTTTGCTTCCTTACCTAATTTTGAGCTGCTCCTCTCTATCTAAATGTGGAAATTAAGTGTGATCCTTCAAAGATATCTAAGCTTGCTTTCAGCAAGGGTGGTTCAAAGTGATGATGGTATCCTTTCACCACAATCTTTTATTATGTTGAGGTGTGTATTTAATTATACAGAGGCATAATTAAATTTTCAGTTCTTTGGGTCAGAGAGTTTGTAAGTGCATCTCAAAGATGGAGTGGCTGGCATCTGCCAGCCACTATCAGAAAGTTGTAATCAACCTGTGACCTCCACATCTCAGCTTTACTAGTCCAGAAGCCATCACTGCACCTTACAGTGAACTTGAGAATTGACTATTACCTAATTTGGTGTACCAGAATTCCCAAGCTATGCTCTCTTCTGTACATGAACTTAATGAAAATCTTTTAAACATCAATTGAATTTGTATTCTCATAGGTGAAGTTCTTTTTCCCTACCCTGATTGTTTTTCCACATGGCTTTTAAAATCAGTATTTCCTGTTTAAAGCATTAGATCTACAAACTTGATGTACAGTACTCAAACCTTTTGTATTCCTCCTTCATGACTGTAAGTGCTCTGAGCATCAGCATCTTTTTTGTAAACTAGAAATGGTGCCACCCCTCCACTTGGTCTGGTTGGGTTTTTTTTTGGTTTTTTTCCATTTGTTTGGACTCCAAAATATCTGTGAGAAGGAACAGACTGCGTGACTGCAGTATTGCTTGCTGGTAAATAGCTTTTCTGTGTTATATATGTGATGAATGCCATATTTTCATCCTTACCAAATATTTGGACTTCAGAGGTTCTCCTGGTGGTGTTCTAGATACTGGGCTGTAAGGAAAATGGGATGTGCATGTCACTTTTCACTTTCAGAGGAACCATTTCAGAAAGTTCTGGCAAATTGTTCTCTGTGTATTGCTGTAGTTAATGCACCTATTAATAGAAGTGTTTCAGATGGAGGCCGCTGTTAGGGGTGGGGCTGTTTGGAGCCAAAATGCAGCGTTGATTGTAGCAGCTGGAACACTGGATTGATCTGTGTAAGGGATGTAAACCTACCCAGTGAACATATATAAATAAATACTAAACAACTGTGGCTTCAATCTGCAGCTGATGCTTCTGGCACATTCCATTTTTCTCAGCTGCACTGGGCTCACTGAGGAGAGGGGTGTGTGATGCTTGATCCGCGGGAGGCCAAGAATCAGAATTTCTGTGGAATTCTGTACAAGCCTTTGGATGCAGCTCCTCTCACACCCACTTCTGTGCACAGCATAAAATCTACAGACACCCCAAGCTAGGCTTAAAAAAAGTAGTTTTTAAATCTTGTAAAATAAAGGGTGTGAAACAAAGCTTGGGGCCATGTGATGTTACCACCAGCAGCACAGTTTTGTTTTACCTGGCTTTTCAGTTCCAAAAATGTCAATCTTAAAAAAAAAGAAGAAAGAAGATAAATTGTTGAAAGCCACTTTTCTGTTGCTCTGCATGCTTTATCTCCTTCTGCTTGGCAACCTCCACACCTGCTGTTCTGACTACTAAAAATTGTCCTTTCTTTTGTCCTGCAGGTATTTCTGCTTAAGAGGAGAGGATAAAGGATTCACTAGCATTTTCCTTGGTTTCTCTGCCTTGCTACTATCAATATTAAGCTTTTGTTAACAATCCAGTGTTCTTGGGGTTGAAAATTCAGGGGTTTTAATTAGAATAGCTGTGAGCTAGGAGGGTTGCAGTAGTACAGCCATGTGCTGCCCCTGAAACCAGCTCTTTAATGTATTTGTGTGCAGCAGTAAAAAATGGCATTTTCTCCTGTAGTGTGAGGCTTGTTGTTCAGTCAGAATGAGGCAAAAGAATAGGTGAAAAGGAAGTTACTCCCACCTTCTACTGCGCGTTTTTTTTTTTCCTTCTAGCAGTCCTTGGCTGAGGCTCCCACAGAGTTTCCTTTTTCCTTAGCTGGTGCAGTTACAGCTCTTCTTCCTGTTAGAGTCTGCTATAGAAACAACGTTCATTTGTGATGTTACTGAGAGCTATTTCAGTATGGGAAACATTTGCAGACATTTTAAGAGGAGAGGCAGATTCTTTTGAACTTGCTGATGCTTGTGGGTTCCTTTCATCTTGATTCTCTGGTTTCTTAGTTTACTCCAGTAGGTCTTTTTCATAATTTTCTTTAGCAAGAGTGTAAGGAAGATATGACCAAAATGTTTGCAGGAATTCAGAGTTCTTTTCCTCCTGAGGGACTAGTTTCAGGTTTTAAAAATGAAGAGGTCCTGCCTTTTGCACAATGAGGTGTTATCCTTAGGAAAGTTGAAATAATGCTGCCAAAATACTTGTAGTGCTGATCCAGCTATGTCAGGTTAGCTACACTTTGTGTTGGTATGGTTAAATGATCCTCTTGAGGGGAAAAAAATGTTTGGTTTTTTTTCATTTTGAAATGATTAATTAGATTGTAAAGGAATGGAGTCATTTGTATTTGTAAAAGGAAACATGCATTCTAAAGCTGATGGAAAGAGGAAAAAGTATTTATGAGAATTCTGATTTCCTTCATATTTGATATGATCAAATTAATGGTTTTCTGAGTTGACTTCAATTTGTTTAACTTACTCCTCGTATTTTTTCACTTTTGAGCATAATAACATTTGAAAATGTCTACAGACCCAGAGTGACAGAAGGTTAGAAACCCATCTGATTAGATACAGATGTTGATAATTGATGTTGAAGAATGTGAGAATGAAATAAAACTTAGATGCCACAGACTTTGCACTGGAAGGCTTATTTTTCAGGAGAGGCCATTTTGAAAGGAAAACATGTCAAAAATGTTCCCAGAGAGACTATAGGTAGTTTCTGCTTTCTGTATATATGCAGCTGACAGCATGTTGGGGAAACCAGAAATGTGCTCACATTTTTCACTAGATAAACTGCTGATATATTACTTTTTTCTCAAATGGATATTAAAAATACACTAACCAGGTTTACTGCCCTTTTTACAGGTACACACATTCACAAGTTTTAGAGCTATACTGTAAAGCAGGATGAGGGATTAGATGTGGGAGTTTTGTAAAACCTGGCTGTTATAAAACCTCTAATCTTACCATCTAAACTCATTTTATTTCTTAGTGACATCCTTAAAATTACTTGGACAAACCATTTCACATTAAACTAGTAGAAATTGTTATTAATTTAAGACTTGGTAATATTTTAAATTAAAACACATTTGCTCTGGTACTGTACAGAGAGTAACTCAAAAACCACAAATTTTCCCTAGAGAAGAGCCTCGCATTTCTTTGAAAACTGAAACTTGATTAACAGTAGAGATTTGTAATCACTTAAAAATGTATCCTATCCCTTCCTTAGATATATTATCTTAGAATAATCTTAGAATAGTCTTAGAATATTATTACACATGAGTATTATGTATTATTACACATGATTCTTTATCATTCCTGCCTCGTGGAGACCCAAGAGCATTCATAATTTCAGAGTGAAAATTCAGTTTTCTTAGATTGCTTTTTGTGTATAGCTTGGTAATCTCACCCTGGTAGATTTATGAATTCATTAACAAAGCACTTGGTTGAGCTCCCACAGATCATAGATGTTGGGCTGTACAAAATCCCCTCAGCTGACTCAGTAATCGAGGTGTACCTCTAAACTGAGTTATTTCACTAAAAATTAGGGTTCTGGATGAAAAAAACCTTTATCAGCTGCCTATGCTCAGGCTGATAAAATACATGCAAATGAGAAAATACAAATATTTTAGTCTCAGTGGTTTCAGAGTATTACGGAAGGTTTCAGCTCTTGGCTGCACAATGAATCTTTCTTAATGACAAGTGAGAAAGTTGCCACTAACTTGTAACTGAAGTTAGTTGTCAGTGTCAGTAAATTATCACAACTGCAGCTGTTATTTTCACAAAGCTGACTGTCTCCACAAAGTAATTTTCCCCAAAAATGAGGTCTAATGTATATGGTGTAAGGCCAGTTGTAGGACAGACAACAGTCTAAAATTTTCTGACCTTTGTCAGCAATAAATCTAGGAAATTAAACATTTATTCTACCAAGTGCAAGTATGTAATGAATCACTTATTTGCTCTACAGCTACATTCTGGTATTATCCATAATATTTCTAGATGTGCTACGGAGACAGTTTAGAATTTGGCTGTAAATAGTTTGTGCTTTCTTGTGGAATTTTCTCATCAGTTACATTTTGTGATTATAAGGTCTGAATGCACCACTGACTCTCTAAAATTAAATCTTTTGTAATAAAGGGACCCATTAACTCTATATCAGACTCTGCTGTGCATTGTGCTTAGGGTGGAAACTGCTAAAACCCATTTCCAGCTTGGATGTTCATGATGTGTCTCCCAGGATGTGGCTGTAGGACAGTTCCCAAGGACCAACGAAATGTGTTGGTGAAAAAGGGAAGGGGTAAAAGAGAGGTAAAAGGAGAGGAATGAGTGGCTTTGACAGCTGAGACTTATGGTATGTGCAGGTTTCTTGGCCCCGTCCTGTTAATAACGACTTGAAGTTCACAAGATGGGCTTCAGGCTGTACTTCAGAGCTTTATTTTTTAGTATTCATGCATATAACTGTTTGGAGAACAGCTCTGGGAAATAATAAACACTGTAGGGTGTAATAAAAAAAAGCAGCTTATATTTTCAATTAAAATATTTGTAAATAAGGGGGAAGAATTTTGTGACCTAGGTATGTAATATGCATTTCCTCACCTTTAGCAGTACTAAAGCTCTTGACTGCAAAGCCTTTATCTGCAGCTCGGTTGAGATTCACTTGTGCTGAACTTCCAGTGTATGTGTAATGAGATGTTTTTAGGGAAAAGGCACTGAATAATGTCAGTGCTGCATAATCCAGAAGGTTCCTACCAGCAGCTCCTTTTCATAGGTTTTTTTCAAGTAAGATAACTATCAATTGAAACCTAGTATCTGTTTTTCATAAATATTTTGTTGAGATTGCTGCAGTGCAAAACCATGTTTTCTTAGTAATCAGGTTTTCTTTCATGCCAGTTATATTGCTTCCTTTGTAATAAGCCTGTAATTTCATTGTAATGCCATTCATGAGCACATACTGGATGCATTTTTAAGCCCTCTTTAAAATGAGAAGTGAACAGAGCTGGACTAGAAGTTAGGTTTGGATCACAGCCTTTTCCATCTAATTTTAAACAGCTTTCTCAACCACTGTCATGCTCTGGTTGTGTTACTCATCCCCTTGGTGTTGCCACAGTGCACCAGCATTGTGTCTCTGTAGCCCATATGATTTTTCACCCATGTAGTTTTGTCTGTGTGTAGATGTGCCTCTTGTTGTTTAATAGGGGTTTACCTGTGTGTCCTTTGAGTAGCTGAGAATTAGCAGAAGCTCCGTGGCTCTCTGCACTTTGGTAATGCTGTGTTTTTATTTCTCTTGGAAGAACTGGTAGCTATCGGGATGTTTATTATGGCGCTAATGAACAGGGCACTAAGGAAATACCACAGAAAATAAAATGATGCTAAAATTACTTGCACAACCTTCCTACAAAGAATAGAGGCAGATAAAAGAGGTGTCATAGAATGTGCAATCTTTCCTTAAAAACATCCTTGTTATAAGAGTTGTAAGCTGTTAGCCTAAGAAGAGGCTGAGTGAAGATATGACAGCACTTCTTGTATGTATTAATTAAAAGATTGAGGCAAAGAGGTGTAACCAGTGTGTCTGTAGGTAAATCGTTCTCCAGCTCCACTGCTGATAGAGAGGGCTTACAGCAAAGCAAAGGAGCTGCAAGTTGAGCATAGGGAAACCTTTCTAGGTTTGCACTCTAGGGAATTGCCTGACAAGATTAGAAAGGCATTGGTGGTGGGAATCCTGTGAACTTCAGCAAAGAATGGTTTAGATGTTCTTAATCCTGTGGCAGACAAAAGGAATTAAATTATCTCCTGAATTGCCCTATTTTCTGTTCTAGGCAGAGAGAAACTTGTGAGGCAATGCTGATGTGTTTAATAAATTCTCTTGCTCTAGCTTCTTTTAGTTCTTCCTACTAACCAAAAAATGCAAAAGGTGCATTGTTTTTCAGGCATCTCTTCTAAGCATAACTTCTCTTTTCCTTTAAAGTCAGGGGAAAATAATTCCTTCATCAGAATCTTCCCTTATGAAATGGTTGTTTCTCTTGGCAGCTTTTCTTTGCATTGATTCACTGATTCCCTTCAAGAAAAGACAGCTAGATAAAACCATGGGGATAACCAAAGCAATGTAGGTAAGGAATACAGTGAGAGCTAAAATGTCACAGAAAAGTAAAATCTGGCATAATGAGTTCATACATTCCTATGGTCCCCTTGATCATAATGTTACAGCACCTTTCCTTTGAGCATTGTTCTCTTTGGATTGTGCATGTCTGCATCTTCTTCAAGGGAAAGCAACGTTCTGCACAGGATCCTTATTCATGAGAAGATAGCAAAAATCAGGAGTGAGGACTGTCTCTTCTATTCCGGATTAGACGTGGTTTAATCCCAGCCTACAACTAAGTAGCCATGGCATAGCCATGCAGCTGCTTATATAATAATAACAATAATAATAATAATAATAATGAGAGGGGAATAAGGACAAGATGTGGGAAAGTGATGAAAAAAAAGCCTCTAAAAATGTGATTCCTCAGCCATTTCTGTAGTCTGCTTTCTGGGGTAGCTGCAGAGATACTTGAGATTGCTAGCAGAGGGGGAGGAGGTGGTGTGAGGGTACAAATTAAAGGAGAAGTAAAAGGATGGGCATCATCCTTACCTCCACAATGACCACAAATAAGCTTAGAATGGTGCATTAAAAATGAAAACTGGTGTGTTAGACCACCCTTCTAATTGCTGGTTTTCTGAACTAGAAGGAAAGCATAATCACACAGCCTCCAGGCCCTCAATTTCTACTCAAAAAACAAAAAAGGAGACTACAACTAAATCTTCTTTTCCTCCGTCCTTCAGGATGTAATGCTCTTGTTTTAAAATGCCATCAGTCTTTAACTAATAACAATAATAAATGCCAATTTATTTATCTAGATCATTGCTAATGGCCATGTTTCTGCCCTCCCTATTCTGTGGCTGGACATTAGGAAATACTGTGTATGATTAGGCTCTTCCTTGTAGCATAACACTCTGTTGCCATGCTTATCTCCTCCAGTGGCTGATTGGGCTCTAATAGCTCACAGATGTCACCATGGTACTGCGTGAAATACAATGGCTTTAGCCAGACAGTAGCATGTAAAAAACTCAAAATAGTCAAGGAGTTATTTTTATTAATAGTCAAGGAACAGTTATTTGTATTTCTGACCTACAAAAAATAGTCTTACACTGTGTAATTATCACTAAAGCAATAAAATTTTTCTTTATTAAGTTATAAAATTGGAGCATTTCCCTACTGTCACAAATATATACCTTGATGCATGTATGTATTCATTTACACAGATTCTGTCACTCTGCTGGTTCTTGATGTGCAGCTCTCACTGTCTAGTCCCCCACTCTGATCCTCCCAGCTGACACTCAGTGAAATACAAGCAATGCATGATTTGGATTAAACTGCCAGTTTCATTGTTGGCCAATCTGTTGGATATAATTGAATAAATTTTCCCTCCCTGAAAAGCTTCTAGATTTGTACCTACCGTGCTGCTTAAGAAATTAGCAGTGAGGCTCTACTCAGTTAATAACAGGATTGTACTTTCCAAGACATGTACCTGATTTCCAGACTGAGTTATCCTTCCACAGCTGATAAGAAGTTTTTTTTCATCGTTCTCACTGTCTACTCAAATTGTGTGCTACTAAAGTGAAATATTTTACATTGATCAGTGGCCCTGAGAGAAATAAAATTAACTTTGCCATAAGCCCATAGTGACCACATTAATTATATTTATCTCCTTAACTATTTATTAATTGGAAGGCATATTAGCCATGCCATTAATTTTGTCTGGATTGACATCACACAATCTTATGATCACCTGGATTATCTCATTTACTTCTACACTTCTTCAGGTCCTCTGAAAGTTGCCAATTTCCAACAAATGGAAAACATGATATATACGTCCCCCCAGCCAGCTCTGCTGAAATAACTAGGTACAAACTACACAGAATTGCAAATATCAAATTACAAACCTTAGTATCAATTCATTAATGTCATCGTGAATTATTCTTGGCATGGAAATATTTAATAGTAGTAAACTTAATATCTATACCAAACATCTTTGTCATCCCAGATACACAATGGGAGTGCTTATTGATCTCCTTTTAATTTACCGTTGCAAAGGCCAAGATTTCCCTCAGTAGTGAATCACTACCAGAATTCCTGCAGCTTTGGTTTACTCAGGAAAATATCAAATTCCTTATATTCCTATAAATATTGGCAGTATCTTGTTATTTGTAGCTGTTTTTCATGATTAAATGCCTACATTCTCAACCTCTGGTTTATATCATTATTATTATTTTTAAAAAAAAAAATTACAATTCCAACTTTAAGTCTGGTTAATTTTATAATTAATATGATTTTCCTTCTGAAAAAAAGGAGGCAGTTTTTTAAACTGTATTAATGACAAATATTCTTACTTAGAATTCCTTGTTTCTTGCACTATTATTTGCTTGTTTCAGTGTTATAGTTTCAAATTGTTTTCCTCTGGAGGAATTGGCTTATTTTAAAGCTAGCAACACAGTGGTTTGGGTGTTAATCATGCTTGTAGCAAATCGTGTACAATGTTATGATTTCTTGTACAAAAGTTACACTGATTTTTAGGTCTTTTTTTATGTGCTAAGGTAGTTCTTGGTGAATCTGCTTGTGCCACAGACAGCATTTTGTGTTAGTGAGGAATCTGTTGCCTCCCAACACTTTGTAGGTAGCACTGTGTCTCCCCTCCAGTGCCCAAGTCTGTTACTCAGGATTCAGTTACGGTGTGTTCATTTTCACCCACTCCCCCTTTTGTTACGTGCAGGTGCAATTGTTTGGGGATTTTCATTTGATTCAGTAGGTTGTAGGAGACACCAACTAGTAAACCATGTAGTATTTATAGGATACAGTGTTATTTCATAAGCATTTGGCAAAATGTGTCTCTTGAGGTGTCGGGAGCAGTGTAATTTTTACAGAAATTGCAAATTCCCTTTTTTTTCCCCCCAAGCTGCTCCATTGTAAACATCTTAGAGCAATTTTAGCAGTGCAGGAGTTGTATTCATCACACCAGCTTTCTGCAGCACTCCCAAGCCCATCCTGGCTGTGCCCTAAGTGCACACAGCGTTTGTGTGCAAAGGCAGAAATCACCTCTTGTTGTGCCCTGCTGTCAGTGTGATGTCAGGATGCTGGAAACCTCCAAGACCTAGAGTTAGTTGGATTTATCAGTGATGGCAGCACCGGGTTCCACCTGGTCCTGCTCACCTTGCTGGTGACACCTGGGACAGTACCTGCTGCAGCTGTTGAATGTGCAGCTGCTGCTGTTGAATGGAGGGGAAGAGAAGAGCTGTTTGACTCACCTTGCCTGGGAAACACCAAGCAGAGCCTTTGTAGGAGGGCTGCCAGTCAGATCAAACCACATCACTTCTCACTCCCTGTCCTTCAAGCAAATAAAAATCCCATGGAAGGCTCTGATGCTAATGAAAAGACCTTTTTTGAAGTGTTTCTAACCATTTCAGTTACTTGACCCACTTTCTGAGCGACTGCACCCTCTAATGGGGTAAAACAGATTCACTTTCAAAGCAGCCAATTTGTTTTTCTGTTGTTTATTCTTTTCTAGCCCTTACACATATAATACAATAACCTGTTTTTGTAACAGTAAAACAGACAGTTCTGCTGGATGTAGATTACAGGGAATGTATGAATGTTCAGTAAAGACTTTATATAAATCATCTCTACTCTGGTTAATGAAAAGTACATAAACAGCTGTGTATATCCATGGTGAAATGAGAAAGTAATTTTAACTGTATAAAGGAGATTTTATGTCACTTTTAAGGGCAGAAAAAAATCTGATTTTTTCCCCTACTGTGCGAAGCCATCTTATTTTACCAAAGCTTTGTGGGGAAGTGAACATTTGAACAATGAAAGGAGATGAAATATACATTTAATCACGATGTTGCATCTTGTCCAACAGGTAATTCTCTAATGGACCAATGAAAGCCAACGATGACAAGTTGTGGTCAACAGTCCTTGAATGTGCTGATGGTTCTGCTCTCATTACTCTTGTCAGCAGGTAACTTTTATAATTTATTTTTTATTGATGTGTGCCACAGCGAAAAAATAATTGTAATTTAATACTGGGTTCCCACAAAATAAACAAGGCCAAATGATTGTTAATTTCATAATAAGTAAGTCATAGAATCATAGAATGGTGAGGGCTGGAAGGCACCTTCAAGATCATCTAGTTCCAGTATAAATGAAGCCTCTTCGTATTTAAGAACTGAAAACTGGAATTTGAAATGGAACTGAAAATTCACTTTTAGAACAAAGCAGACTGGAAAGTTGGAAGAGTAGTGTTATTTCTTTGGATATGCTATTTTTTCAGCACACCTTAAAGAAAGGAATAATTTCTATACCATCAGAAAACACATCCAATTTGCTAAATAGCCATCCACTGGAGGCAGAGCAAGTCAGATTCCAGTTGTGTTTTTCTGTGTGTACACCAGAGAATGTAAAGGATTGAACTTGGAATCTGTGTAATTTTCCTGAATCTAAAGAATTGACTGGACCAGAGATGTTTCTCCTGTTGCTTGGTAGTTCTGCTCTAGATGTTTGCTATTAGCACACAGAAAGGGTTTGTGTGGAAATGTGCCAGTTGTTTGAGAATTAGTTGAGTGCTCTGATTATTGGTTGTATTTGTTCATCAGAAGTCATTTATGGCATTAGGGTTTTTTGTAATCATGAGTGAATATTTAAAATAAAGTTTTTAAAGGTTCTCAGTCCAAATAGATTTGGTCTTACAGCTTTTTAGTTCAGTATCTTTTATCCTTCATTCTTGAGGCAATTTTTAATAGAAAAAGACTTTTTTTTTTTTTCAATCACTGATCCTTATTCTCTTGTACATCACATCCCCAACCACTGGAGTTAAAACTTTACCAGGCACCATGTTTCTTAAAGTATCCTTGTGCTTAAGTTAAAATTGTTACTACTGAGTCTGTGTCTTTAATACTCTTAAAATATTCATATTCTTGTCAGTCCCAGCAAATGTTTTGTTGCACAGAGTCTTATTGCTTGTTTGCAGTGTTGAAGTTGATTCTTGCTAATGATAGTTCATTACTTAGCTCTGACACAGCCCTTTTGCTAATAGTGTTATAATATTATCAATTAAATCACTCCTCTGCTCGTGTTAAATCACTGCTTTCCTTTAGAGCCCTTCCCCTGAAATCCCCATGTATGGCACTGCATTCCTAATTATGGAACTGTCCTCCTCTGATGAACTAGGATCAGGCACAGGGGCTGGAGCTGCTTCTTTGTCTTCCTCCAGGCTAAAGAAATTTCAAAAATCTACCTCCCTGCTGTAGCAATGAACTTGGTTATCAAGCAGTATTCAATGAAGTGATCAAACAGAGATCAATCACAAAACTGTTCCAGCTGCTCCAGTCTCTTCTGTCGATTTTAAAGTTTTTATACCTTTGCCACTCTTCATGGGAGACTTCTACTAGAGCTGTCCTGAGATCCCACTCCTCCAACCCATCTTCCTCAAGATGATAAATACCTGTGTTGGAGTTGAGTGGGACACTGTGATTGCACTGTGTATACAAATAGCTGTACTCAGCAACTGGAGCACACCCTCAAACCCTTATCCCCTCAAACCCAGTCACATTTTTTTTTACTTTTTTCCTCTCTTAGAAATACTGTCTGTGAAGTGCATGCTTTTATTAGAAACCAATTACACACGGCTTTTACTTCTTATATAATTTATCAATTATCCTTGATAACTATTGGTTTTGTAGATGTGTTTATTATTTTGTTGGTTCTTGGCTATTGGTGTTTTCTTATCTGATGTCCTCTATTAGCATGTAGAATCCAGGCTTAAGACAACACAAATCTTTCATGCCAGCCAAACTTGCTCCCTCCTTGTGGAATTTTGCCACAGTCATCTGTAGGAAGGCATTTAGTTCATTAGGTGACTCGCAACACATTTTACAAGAGGAAATTTATTATTATTTTTCAGCCAGACAATGTATTTATTTATTTTTTTTTTGTCCAAAACAGATAAGTTTCCATAAAGAAAAACTATTGGCTTTATGCAGTGAATGATGGAGGGGAGGGGGAAGGATGTTACTCTCACTGGAATGATATGAACCTCATTTTTAACCTGAGCTGAAATGAAAATCTAATGGCAAGGCTCCCTTTGAGTGACCTAGATATACAGGCTTCCATCTGTAAGATCTTGCTTAACTTCCAAGTCTTTGGTATACTAAGATTAACAATCTTAGTAGTCAAATTCTGGGTTGAGAATACTGAAACTTGAGGTATTTTATTTCAGTGCTGGTGACTATTGTGATGATTTATTTCATCACAGTGACATTTTAGCTTACTGGTTTTACTGGGCTCACAAGGAATGCATAATAACAGGAGGAGCACAGTGCATTCATGCTGGAAGAATGACTTTCTGACCACTAACTCTTAGATTGGTTTTGCAAATGTTGATGCTTACTCATTTAAAGGATTGAAACACACTTGTAAAATCAGTGCTGACAGCAAAGTTTATATTAACAGGCAAAAATTGTCAGATTATTTGCACATTACAGCATTTTTTCTTTGAAGTAGGAAATGAACATCCACACAGCAAGTTAACATGTGGTAAAATGTATACATATGAATATTTCTGTGGTTCCATATGGAAAGCTTAATAAACACCAACCATTCAGAGAGTCTTGGGGCTTTAAAAATTTTGTATCTAAATTAAAAATGTACATTAAGTGGATCTCTAGCTGTGACCAGATAGAGAAGTAACAGTTTGATGTTTGCTGTCTGTGTAGTTTTTAAGGTAAAGTAGGTAATACTTTTTTTTTGTGATGAAGAAGCATGACAGACTATTCTCTTGAAGTCAGCTGGAATAGAGAGAGGATCATCTGCATCAACTGTTCAGTAACTGTTTTCAAAAACAGTGTGAGAATTTGAACTTGCAGCTCCACTTCAGACACAGCTGCACCTTTGTAACTGACAAGGCCTTTACAGGTACAATACTTTTATCTAAAGTATTTCTATAGAAATAAGGTCCTTTAAACCTGGGGATTTAAGCAAAGTTATTTTCACAAAAACAAAGATACTTGGAAGAAAATAACTTCCACTTTGTTAATTTGCTCTGTGATCCACAGCGAAGCAAAAACAGCAACTGAAATTACAGAGATTGCAATAAATGGATAAGGTGTGTTAGGTCTGTCTGGGATGGGGTCAAGGCTGTGTTTTAGCGGGGTGACCAAAGCAGTGCTGGTGTCACAGCACTGGTGTGGCTGGTGACAGGCTGGCACTGCTGACTCACTCTGGCCAAGGTGGTTTCCATACCATGGGATGGATGCTCAGCAGTAAAAGTGGGGTGGGAATTTATCCAAAAATTGCTCAGGGTCTGGCTGGACATCAGTCTGCTGGTAGTGAGTGATTGCTTTAGCATCACTTGTGCTTTGTTTTTTGTTTTTGGTGTTGTGGGGTTTTTTCTTATTTATTATACAGTGTTTATCTTAACCCATGAATTTTCTCTTTGCCCTTCTGATTCCCTGGCCCATCCCACTGGGAGGGGGAAGCGAGCAGTCAGTGTGTGGTGTTCAGCTGCCCAGCAGGGGTAACCCACCACACACTGACTGCCAAGTTCAGAATGGGATTCAGTCATCACATCGTGCATTTATTTAATCACCCACACATTTTGCTATTTAAGGATTTGCTTAGGACTGTTTTATTGCAGATGTTCATCCTCCTAGGAGCTGAGGTTATCTTAATTTTCCCTTCCTTCTGTAATAATTTTTTTCTCAGTTTTCATTCTCAGAGAACTTTGAGGATTGTTTTAATTTTAAAATGTGCAAAGGAGCTATGTAGGGATCGGGGAACACATCCACATGTGCAGTTATACAAAACACTTGGCAGTGACAAGCAGGCTTAACCTGAGTGGTAGTGACAGGACCAGAGGCTATTGGCACAAACTGCAACCTAGAGGGCTCCTTCCAAACGTCAAGAAGTGCTTTTTCACTGTGAGGGGGACTGAGCACTACCACAGGTTGCTTGTGGAGGATATGGAGTCTCCATCCTTGGAGATACTCAAAAGCCATTTGGACGTGGTTCTGGGAAACAGGTGGCCCTCTCCAAGCAGAGGATTTGCATGAGATGGCCTCCAGAGGTCTCTTCCAGCTGCAAACATTGAGGTTTTTGACATCATAATCTGTCCTGGCACACTTTTATTATTGCTGTGTTAATTAGTGAGGGATGCAGCAAATTACTTATTCAAACAAACTCATTCCATGCTGTGTGGATTTTGTGACAGAATTTGAACATGCAGATTTGTTACAAGAGTTGCAGACTGTGTTGAACAGCTAAGTCTAAAGAAAGTTTCTTTACTGATGATAGTATCCTCACATTTGGAACACGTGTTTTTTTCCCAGGTAGGGCAAGAACAGGTAGGTAATTCGTTATCTCAGTATCTGTGTTCCTTTAGGAATGGCTTTCTTCAGCACTTTCAGTTCTTGACTGAATTAATCTAAAAAAATTATTTCTTCTTTCATGCCAGTAATGATGCCAGGTATATTTATATGCACACATAAATATTTAGAGTGAGCTTTCTTGACTCAGGCTGCAGTACAAGATTACCTTGTTGTGAGTGTAGTACTCTGCTCTTGGCTCCCACTCTCCACACACAAATGAAGTGATCTCCACTGTCACAATCCTTAAATTTTGTCTTGAAATTAATGTAATTATAAAATTGACAAAAAAAAGTGTTAGGAATAGGCTTTTTTTTTTAAGTAAGGTAGAAAAAAAAAGATGATTAGACAGATAAGGTGCACAGATGCAATTGCACATTAACAGGTGCTCTGTGCAGAGGGGTACAGTGCAGTTCAGCTAAATCCATGCAAGCCATTATGTGTAAACTCTTGTACTGGTAAACTGACAGAAAATTTACGCACCAAATTACAAGTGTTAATTCTGTCAGTCCAAAGTGAATGTATCATTTATTAATTGGTGTAACCTTATGAGCAGCAGCTTCCCACAGCATAGCTGAGTCTCAGTTCTCCAAAGGAAAAGCATTTCACTGCTAAGAGGATTCAGACTCAGCTTCCACATTTCACTTTCCTTACAGGTTAAGCCCTTTGGGCTGTCTGTGGGGTACGTGTACTCCTAAATGATGCTGTAAGACCTACTGTAGCACAAATTGTGAGTGTGGAACCAAATACTGACTCCCAAAAGTCTTCCAGGAAGCTGCATATGGTTGCTTATGACCATTTTGGAAGGGGCCTCTCTCCTGCCCCTCTGCACAATTGAAAAGCTTAGGGAAACTAAGATGATGAAAGGGTATCTATGGAAAGCTGTTTTTTTCCCCCAGTAAAAGTGATGGTGTGGCACATGACTTTAAAAAAGAAAAATGTTCTCAGAGCTGTAATAAACACTTTCCTTGAGAACTTGTTAAAGAAGATATGTAAGAACTCCCAGGAGCACCTGTATTTTATTAGTTCTGTCTATTTGCAAGTCCACAGTTGTTCAGATTTGTTATACTGTTTGTAATGACTGTTTGATAGAGTATTCCTTATCAAAGATTGATCTTTAGAGAAGAAATCAGGAACAGTAAACCAAGTATCGTCAAATTTTTATTGCAGTTTCTACATAGATTTTTTTTTTTTTATTAAATTGTCCCAGGAGAATCAAACATGAACATTGTTGTGTGTTGTGGATATCCCTACCTTTAGAACAGGGGTATGAAAACATTTCCCTAAATACTTTTGTTACTCTTAAGGCTGAGGGCATTTCTTCCCTTCCCTTAAAACAAACAACAGTAATCAGAAACACAGAAGCAACAGAACTCAAAATACGACACAAGTCTGAACATTCTTACCTTTAAGTACTAAATGTTAAAACATTGAAAGTTCTGAACTACTCATGCTTTTCAGAAATCAACCAGCAATTGTGTAGTCTTGAAAAATGAAAGTTGATAACATACAGGTGACAGAAATGACTGACAAAGCCAATGTTGTTTTTGTTTTCCAGTGTTGTCTGCACATTTTCGGGTCTGCGAGCCATACACGGACTACAAAGGTCGCTACCACTTTGGTTTTCACTGCCCCCGTCTTTCTGACAATAAATCTTACATCTTTTGCTGTCACCATAACAACACAGTGTTTAAATATTGCTGCAATGAGACAGAATTTCAGACTGTTATGCAGATGAACTTAACAGGGAATGCAGATGGATATATGCATAAGTAAGTAAACAAATTTTAAAGTACTCTTCACGAAACTGTTCCTGGTCTGATAGCAGAGTCTGAGGTGCACTTAATGGTGGAAGCAATTAGAATAATTGCATATAAATACAGAAAATAATTACTAAAAGGTTTTTTATTGTTGCAGAGCTCCTAAAAGAAAGAATATTTCAGTTTTGCTTTCTTTGCTTTGATGTGGGCTGTAAACATTTCAAGGAGAGTAGAAGTTTCATATAAAAGTTAGAAAAGTCTTTTCCCTGACCCTCATTTGATCCAAACTATGTTTAAATGTGCATCAGTAAAAATAAACCCCAAAGCTGTTCATAGGTGAGAGAGGGAGTGAGCTGATATTTTCCATATCAATGCAAATGGTCTGTTTGAAACCCCTAATGTTTTTGAATCTTAATCTCTTGTAACAAATCACTAGCCTTGGGGAACAGAATGTATTTACTTTTATATCAACATTGTGTGGTCTCTTTGCCTGTTACCTGGGATACTTCCATGTTCTGCTGAGGGCTGTCCCCCAAAATAAATGTCAGTAAGTTTTTTATTTATGAAGAAGTAGGAAGTAGCAAGTAGATCTTTTAGGTTACTGAATACCTATTTACAGGAACAAAATCTTCCATGGTGGTCAGTTTCCTATTTAGTATTGACATTCTGGCCACACTAATCTGCTGTGATATCCCTTGGTGTAATCCCCAAGATCAAATTCTGATCAGTCTGATTTCCTTGCCATTTTATCCTAGTATTCAGCCCCTCCAGGACAAGGAAGGGGCAGATTAAAGACAGGTGGAATCACAGTGTATGGATTTCTGTTTACAGCAGGATTTTGGTGTTTTCTGTGGTGCCAGTCAATTGGTGTGTTGTATTCATCCCTATGGGAGCAGGAGCAGGGCTGTTAGGAGATGATGGTGCTGGAATACTGATGCTGTCTGCTCTAACTCACTGTGTGCTGCTGTGCTCAGCTCATGGAATCAGCAAAGCACTGCCTGCCTTAACATCCACTCCTCACATAGGACCTCACACAGACCTGCCCAGAGAAATTTCAGTCTTGCATATATGTAGAAGTTGCATTCTCTAAATTCACTGTTTGTTAAAGTATCAATCACCTTCAAAGACAGACAAAAACATACTCTACCCATATAAGGTATCTTTAAATCAATGTGGATCTATACTGTGGTGTTACTTTATGTGCAGTTAGGTCTTTCAGGAGGAATTTCCTTGCCTTGGCTTTGTAGTGTATCTGGGATCATGGGAACAGATCACACAGAACACTGGGAAGATACTGTAGTACCAAGCCCATTAAAGACCATCCGTTTTCTCCACCTTTTGTGCAGCCCAGACAATTCAAGACCTTTCACCTGGGGCTCTCCAAATCTGGCAACATAAATAGTTCCAGGTAACCTGGAGTTGATAGTAGAGTTTATAGCCCTAGTGGTCCCACACAATGTGTGCTCTACACATGCTAAAAATCCAGGGTGTGCTGCCGCTTTGTGTACTGGGGTGGCCCTGCTCCCTCAGCAGTCCTGGATGTCAGAGGTCCTTACAGGACTCCCGGAACAGAAGGGCTCTGCAGGTAGTCACAGACAAAGCCAGAATCTGCTGCACTCTTAAAGCGATAAAATGAGCCTCAGGAAGGGCTTGTGAGGATGTTGCACCCCCGCTTTTCCAGGTCTTTGTCCTGCATACAGCAAATTTGTTTTATTTCTTGCCCTGCTGTTCTGTAAACCCTGCACCAGCCCTACCATCCTGTCTCTCAGAGGTCTGGATGTTACCATCAAAGGCAGTTCAGACAAACACAAAGCCAATGCTTCAGGCTTTTCCCAGTGTCTCAGCAGCTACTCTGTCTAGTCATGGCCAGAGCTTATTCAGGTAAGGCTCTTCTGCCCTTCCTTTCACAAGCAACCAATGTAGAGGGCAACCAGCCCCTTTCCAAGGCAGAGGAACAGGTCCAGGCTGATTGCAAAAGATGCCCCAGGACAACAGGGCATTTCTCTGCCTCCAGCATTGTTTGCCCGCTCACATCTGCACATGTGCACACACCCCCAGAGAAATAAACCCAGGGGTCTTCATATCACTGGACTGTTGTGTGTGTGAGCAGTTTGGAAAGAAAAAAAAAAAAGGAGTTTGATATTCTGTGAAGTGCAGCATTCATTTTGATAAAAATATTTAGAGCAAAAGCAATTACATTAGTTTTCATGTAGAGCTATTTTTTAAAAGTCACCTTATTCAATTGTGATGGAGAAAGAGGTCCCTGTGTAGTTTTTGTTGGTAGGATTTGTGGTTGAAAACCAGCTGCAGACCATTTACTGTCCAGTCCAGGATTTTCTAGGGACATCAGCTGTGTGTGAACTTTTGCAAAGGTGTATGACATATGTACATATGTGACATACTGGATACAGTAAAAAGCCTCTGGAGGTGTAGCGTAGAGAAGTGCAGGAATAGAACCTTGTTCCTCAAACATCACTTCTGATAAATCTGTCAGGACCAGGAAAGTGAGCTGAATTACTGCTTCCTACGTAAAACTACACCCATGGAATGAGACAGGAGACAGATCTCCTTAGCCTGAAAAGGTGACATCGGTAGAATTCCTGGTATTTTTGGAAGGAGCAGAAAGAAGTGAACCCTACATGCCTACATTAAAAACATTGCAAAAAGGTTCTTTCTTAATGCTCTGACTTTATTTATCGTTCATGATAATTTGGATCCTAATGCATCCAGGCTTCAGTTTACAGTGACAGTCAGCTCTTTGTTTAGATCTAATTTCACACACCACTGAAAAAAAGTCTGATGGAACCTATTGTACTGTGGCAGAGGAGAATAATTTAAGATATGGGAATAGCAATGAACTGAAAAAAAATGGATTATAGTTTTCAGGGAAGAATGATTCAATATTATTGCTTGGTTTATTTTAATATTATTATTTGGTTTATTTTTCCCCTTAGCCATTCTTGTGATCACCAAAACAAAGTTTTTTTTTTTTTATAATACAGTTGAGGGAAAAAGTTAATTAAGTGACTTGTGACTACTTTGATATGGTGCAGCTCAAAAGGCCCATTTGTCTTCACCAGTCCCACAATGCAACTATAGTCATATTTATTTACATTTTTCCATTACTGTAGCACAATATTTATATGTTTTTATAAGAGCAAAATATTGGGAGTATTATATCTTTGCAACCATGCAGATTAATCAGTCTCTAATATTTTTGAATGTGAATAATTCATTTAGTATTAAATATAGATACACAAATACTGACTAACAGACAGGAAAAGCTCTGTAATCCAAAGTATTTTCCCTTAGAACCATCTAAGAAATTGTGTAACTATTCATAAAAATAGTATCCACTTGAGTCTAATTTATCTAGTTTTCATAGTCAAGTTTTCTGTTGTGCATATTTTGGTGGATTATCAGTAGTACTGCTGTGACAGGGGTCCTTAATCTGATACTGGAGCAATGTTCTGGCAGTCTGTAGTGTATCCGTGTTTTTCCTTATCTCTGAGTCCAGTTTTTCAGAGTGGAATGGCTTTTGAACACCTCATTCCAACACTGGCACCCAAAGCAATGTGGGAACAGAATAACATCTTCTTTCTGCAGGTACTGAATGTCCCCTGCAGAAATGGTGTTTGCTTAAATAGCACTCAGAGAGTCATCTTGTCAAGAAAGAAAAAAAAAAAAAAAAAAAAATAAATCAATCTGACTACCAACTGTTGCAAAAGTATGTAATTTGGCAGGGAAGATCTCTCAGGTACAGTAGTAAGAGATTCCTTAGGAAAATTCACGATTGAACAAAGTCCTGGAGATAATTATAAAAGAAAAATAGTGGGGAAAAAATCCCATTTAAAGTGTAGATGGAAAAATTGCACTGGTTTCCTCAGTACCAAGGATGTAATCTTGCATATCCTAGGGACAACCCTTATTTTTACTACTCGAAGGAACAGCCCCTTTTAAGTAGAACAGGGGAAGGAACCATTTCTGTGACCATCTGCCCACATTTAAACTCTGCAACTGTAGAATTCAGCCCACAATTGTTTAGATTTGTTATTTCTTTCAAATCTGAATTTCTAAATGAGTTACTTTTTTTATTTATGGGCTGCACATAAAATCCAAGAAGATCTACTAAAAAGATATAGGCTAGTCATAACCAGCTTGTTACCTGTCTCAAAGAGTGAATGAATGAGATGGATGCAACATGATACAGCGTGTAATTGAACAAACTCTATAATTCAAAACTCAGCAAATTTGGAATTTGTTCACACTTTAGTTTTAGGAAAAAAATGAACTTCTGCCCAAAAGATCAGGAAAACCAGATTGCAAGAATAAACTTTGACAGTTAAATCATTCAGGTCAGTGAAATGAGAGTAAGTCCTAGAAGTTTTTGGATTCCAGGTTCTTTTATGTGTTTCTGGCCTTACAGTTATTCTGTATAAATAAGATTGGTTATTTTCTAATGAGGACATCTTCTTGATTTGCAGGGTAGTTTTAATTTTAAATAGTAGCCATCAGGAAAAATTAATGTTTTCTACCACCTTAATAGTTGGAGAAATAGAGTGGAATATCCTTCTGTGTACTAAACATACTACTTACTGTTTTTGCTTGTGATTTTTCACAAGGCCCTTTTGATAATGCTGTTGTCCCATTGTCTGTTAATTGATATAAAGCAGCCTTTCATTTATTGTACTTGTGAGAAATAAATGTTTTTTAGGAGGAGCAGATGAATAATTTACATATTGGCATGATTGATAAAGTGCTGCTTTAAATTGAAACACTCAAAATAGCTCTAATTTTCACTAATCAAAATTTTGGTAGATGAAATTAAATACCTAAAATACAAATAAATTCTTTGAGTTAACTATAAGGAATGTTTTTGCCTTTCACATTGTTGCCAAAACAAATATGTTTTCTTAGTGTGGGTCAAATACAGCTCACCTGTATACAAAATGGATCCTGTTTGTATTAATGATGAGCAATAATGAGATTTGTCCAAGTGCATCTCTTGCTGACTTCTCCAGCCTTTGCTTGCCTTTTATTTATATTAATGGAAAACAGAAGAATTTACCCCCAGTAGAGCTAAAACTACTGTAAGAGTAGTTTTATAAGTACAAGAACAGCGCTGCTGAGAAGCCTGGATTAACCAGATCTTGTTCTACCTTCAAGGGCCTGAACTGCTGATTTTAGTGCATTACTAAGGTCTACCCTCTGTTGTGTGAAGCTAGGCTTGCATATGTAAGTCTTTAGCAGAGGCAAAAACTGTGCAATTAAGGGTTTTAAGAACATTAAATTTTGCCTACTTTCAATCCTCCTGGAAATTTTCTGATTTCTTTCTTTTTTTAAAATTTTAATTCTAAGGTTGTATAGTCCTGAAGTTATACCAGAAGTGAGCCATTAACAGCTTGGACCTTCCTCTTGTTACTTAGTTATTTGAAATGGAACCTTATTTAATCTAAAGGCATTATAGCTGTGTAATGGAAAAATCATTCCCTGAAGGGACAAATCAGTCTCTTGAAGTACTGACAGACAGTGACACAGAAAGTAAAATTCTGATTTTTTGTTGCAAATCCTGATTTTTTAAAAGTATAAAATGAAAGACTCATACAATAGTTTAAATAGAAATGAAAGTTCAAAGCAGAGACTTGAAATCTTTTGATCCAGGAAGGCTGGGAGACATGTTTTTAAAATATCAAAATATCCTTCTGGCTTGCATGTATAATGTCTTCTCATCCTTTTTTTTCTTCTTGCAGCGCTTCCATTTTGATCAATGTTCTGATAAAATATGATTTCTTCCAATTTTCTCTGACTGGCTGTGAAAGGAGAGAGTGGTTGAGTGTGTGTTCAGTTTTGAGTTTAGCTCCATGCAGATGAGGGTTGCCCACTTATGACTTGGATATAATTTTTTTCTGAGACTGCCTTCCTAATGATATTTTTTACTAACATCCCTCAGCTTCCTCTTGGTTTGACAGTCTCCAACACATCTACTGCCACACTAGCCCGTGGGTCTAGATCAGCCTTTTTTTTTTCTTTCTATCTAGCAGTCACATTTTTATATATTTCTTTCCATCTCAGTTCTGATCTCATCCTCCCCACTCACACAGTTTCCAATCCAAACTGCATTTACACCTGACAGTCATTTTTCTTTTAATAATACTTCATCTCCAGCAGGGCATTGGCACTTCTTCCCCTTTTTGATCTCCAAATTTTTGACCCCTCATACTTTTTCCTCCTGTTTTTTTCCCCTTTCTTTTATTATCTTTAGTTATCTGTCACAGCTTTACAGCTCTTTGCAGCATATAAGTTCTGGATCCTTTATCTATCTTTATATACACATTACCTGTGAAGTGCATTGTCTAACATGATTTTGCCAATGTTCTTCCTTCCTAAAATTTATTGCCAGCCATATTAAGAGGTCAGTAGCAGCTGCTCTGGAAAGCCTATACAGAGATAAGGACAAAAGTTTTAGTAAGAGTGGTAGCCTTAGTTTATAAAATCATGCCTATAGCAGTATTCATATTGACAGAAATAGCTCATTTTTAAAGAGACGTGCTTTGGAACAATATTTTGTTTTAGCCATCTACATAAAATTAATGAAACAAACAACCTTGATGAAGTACACAGTGACTACTACTGATACCTTCCTTTGTCATCCCTTTTCTTCCTTTTACAGCAACTACAGTGCACTGTTAGGAGTGTGGATCTATGGCTTTTTTGTGGTGATCTTACTGATACTGGACCTTTTATATTACTCTTCAATGAACTATGATATTTGCAAATTCTACCTGGCCCGCTGGGGAATCCAGGGAAAGTGGATGACACAGGGACAGAGCCGATGGATTAACCCTGCTCAGGACCCAAGACAGACACAGCCTCAGCCAGAGACACAGCCTCAAATTCAGCCCCAGCCTCGAACATCACAGACAGTACACACTCTAAAAGGAGATGCTTTAAGCCCACCCCTGGTGTCTTTTCAGAGTACATCTGCCTGGTAAGTAAGCTAAGCCATACTGAGATAAGTTATTTTGTTGTTTTGGAGTGTGAACGATCACCTATATTTGGAAGTGCCCATGAATTCAGGCTGAACAGGACCATTTCTAGCACATAATTATTTATATCATGACCTTTCTTATCAAATTACTGCTTAGGAATAATGCCTTACTCTGGAATATATTAAGTCATCTTTTAATTTTCTTCTTGGAGAAACAGGTGCTGCCATCTTTCAGTGCTGAACAGTTTTACTACTGTGTCGTGCAAATAAACTACAAATATGCACCAACCATTGTAAAAGTAGTTTTAATCTGGTCTCAAAGACTAATTGCTATGTGTTCCTATTGCTCTGGTTTTGAAAGACTGTATGAATAGCTTCAACATGAGATGTCAAAAATCCTCTCTCTATTTGTGGCATGAGACACAGAAACAACATAAAAACTAGGTTAGTTTTTTATATGCACAGCCAAAAAAGCTTTGCTTGATCTCATTTGACAGAGTGACACAAGTAGGCTACCATAAGGTTAAATGCTATGAAACCAATACAAAACCTCAAAAAAAAACCTTCAGACTAAAAGGGAGACAGATCTATTGGAGCAACTTGCAGTATAAATAGAAAAAAATTAAACACATGGGACAAAATTATGTCAAATCTTGTCATATTGGACTGGTTTTGCAAAGAAAATAAAAGCAAAGGGGGAGAGCGCAGTAAAACACTTTTCTGAAAAAGGTGTCAAGAAAGACAGGGCCTTTTTTTCTTGGCAAGAAAGCATTAGGATTTGGAGGGATGCAGAGAGACTACTGAGTCAGCAGTGTATTTTAGAGGAGTTCCAGAAGGCTGAGTGTTGAGTTTTTTCAAAATAAAGTGATCTAAGAATGTGCAGGGTGAAAAAGATGACAGCAGCTCCTGGGCTGTGGATCACATGAAGCCTCAGCACTGATGTCAGTCTGAAACCTTCAGGTATTGTTGCAGATTGGATGATAACAGCGATGGTCCTTGAATTTCATCATTTGCTCCTTAATCTTAAGTATAAATCTAGAGCAAATAGAGGTGAAGGTTTCTTGCAGTGGGAAATAAGTGATGGTCAATTCAGTGATACAGGAGGTTGCTTGGCACTGGAGCCAATGTTGGATGTATCCAGTGTGGGTCAGACTTAAGCACCATTCCAGCAAGGCTTGCTCGAGCAGAAGAATCTGAGGATGCTACTTGAGAGAGAATTTCTTGTGCTTTGTTGTGAACATACTTCTTTTCACTTCCTCTTTCCTTTTTCTTTCCCCTAATTCTTCCAGCTTTTTTGCACATTGATTTCCAAGTCTCCAGTTAAAATCACCATGTATGTTAAGAGCTATATTTGCAGTACAGTTATGGTATCCTGGCTTAATATGCATATGTACATGTACAAAAATGACTGCATCTCTAAATTTATATACTGCTTTAGTCTGCTCTAACATTATAAATTGAAACCATTCAATTTTCTTGAAGGCTTGATTCCTGGCCACCTCTCACAACTGACTCATGTTGTTCTGTTTCTTTGCATTTCCCAAAGCATTAAGAGGGCAATGTATGTTAGGATCAGGTGAGCACATCACATATGCTCCTTGTCCTGTGTTGGCTGGAGATGAGCATTGATACATCACTCCAGTAACCCTCACTTCTTCCCCAGTGAGCTGTTTGTGCTCCCCTCAGCTCCCATGAAATTGTTCCCTTTTTTCCCCTCTGGTCCTTCCCTTGTTCAGTGGAAGAAATAGAGGCTTCCCTATCAAACCCCTATTTATCCCCTGTATTTCAGTATGTAAAACACTACATGAGCTTCCGTATTTTCATTCTTGTAACCTGCAACTTTTTGAACTCTGAGCCCATGGACCAAGAGCACAGATGCTTCAGTCTGTGTTGGATACAGAAAAAATGGCAATAGGCACTGGTGATTACAGGCAAGATGTTAGCATGCAAAAGAGGATTTTGAGTAAACAGCTCCCTCAGAAAATGACAGATTTGTGTACTATAGCAATTGCTAAAACAGTGGAGAGTGGGTTGCCTGGCTATTTATTTCTCTGTTAGATAATCTGCAGGTTATATAGATGAAAATATGATAATTTTGCCCTACAGAAATTAAGCTTAGTTTCAGTCTATATTTGATGAATGACCTCAGTACTGTCTTCTCAAAATGTAACCATACTACTAGTGAAGAAGTGAACACTTATGGAATTTATAATTTCCACCCCCATTTTCAAAACTACTGAGTCTACTAAAAGACCGGTTTTAAATTTTCTACCTGAATTTCCATTATTCTAGATTATGACACCTGCTTTGGTAATACACCAGGTTTCCAGTCTAAAAAAATCAGCTTTTATGTTTATGTTGCCATTTTAATGTGTCCCAAATTTATCCCAGCTTTTCTATCTGTAGGGAAAATAAACATTTTTCTTTAGCACCTCACAAACACGCTATGTATATGTGTGTGTGTGTATACATATATATATACATGATATCATACCATAAGAATGGTTCCTGTGTACAGATGAGCATTCTGAAAATGCAGAATAGATCTTCTAATCCTGACAGGTATGAATATACCCCTAGGCATAAAAAACTTAAATACCGTAAAAAATATTTTCCAAACCAGTTTTCAAATTTGTGTGATGTTGTTGAAGTTAACTTCCTGTACTACATTCATCTGAGCACAGCTAAAAATATGCCCATTCTAGAAGATACTACATGATGAAAATAGGAAAGTGATTCTTGCAAATTCCTTGAGTACTGCAGAGAACTGGCAAACTGCCCCAAGAAGGATGTCAGGATTAACCTGTAGTTTGTAAAACAGTTTTTAGATTTTCCTGGATTAGAAAAATTACGTAACTGGATTTTATTTCAACATTTCTTTCCTTGCCTGGTTTAAGTGCTATGAATTGGCAGTGAATTGTGTATGTCAGAAGGAAAAATCAAGCAGGCAATAGTATAGAGTGGGTAGAACCATCCCTATGATGTTTAAACATTTTGTCACAGTGGGTCACTTTGTTGTTTACTTGAGACAAAGAGAACCATGTATAGCCATAATATTATTATAAATGAAGAGGTCTGGAATCCATTAGGCAAGCTGCTGGCTACTCTTGCAGTGTCATGCCAGGATAGGAAAGAAAATCATTAATCTCAGGAGCATCCAACCCCATTTGGACTAATGTTGCTTCATCCTGTAGTGTGTGGATTTTGCAGCCCAACTAATGCTGATTTCTTCTTTAGTATGAAAAGCATCTGAGGGCTGTCCAAGGCCTGTGTGGGCTGAAGGTCACGGTGGATGCACCTTCTGCAAGCCCAGCACCATCACAGCCTGCCAGTGACTGAGCTCACACAGCGGTGGTTTCTCTTGGGGTGCTTCCTGCAGGTCATGAGCTGGGCCCTTGCACACTCCCTGGCCTGAGGGAGAACCTGCAGTCTGGTTACCTGAGCAAGCTTTTACAGCAGGAGATGGAACCACAGCAAGCAGCAGGCAAATTATTTCAACTTCTCACCAAAGTATAAGCCAGGGAAGTGATAAAATGAAATATTGCCAGTTGGGGAGTCAAAATCCTGACTGCTGAAACAACTTGTTCTCACAACTGTGGGAATATTGTTAATTAACAGTAATTAAAATGGTCAGACTAAAGAGGAGCCAGGGTAGCCTGGCAGAGTTCCTCCAGGTCCTCCATGGCTGTGTTGTGTTCTGGATGTGGGAGGGAGACCTAATCCCTGAGCCTTGCTCTGCTGATGTTAAACTCCTCACCTCCATCAAGGATGCAAATCACAGGGAATAAATACTGACTTGAAGTCCAAGATTTGCTTCTGTGTTCCTTGCCTTTCTGCACAACAGTAGGCTGAGGCACTGTCTGTGATCACACACGTGCTCTGTGACTCTCAGTTTCAGAAACCTGCTGCTTGTCTAGAATCAGGAAAGGTAGCAGCCCAGCAGGGTTAGCCCGTGTTATTTCCTTGACACAGCTGGAGTGGATTAGGCAAAGGCAAATCTATTTTACTTTCCCTTATTAAAGGCTGGAATCAGCTTGTGCTGTGAATTCCTCTGGGGCACTTTGTCTTTCGGACAACAAATAGAATAGTTTCTAGCCTGCTGCTATTCACCTGCTACTTGACACCTCTTTAGATGACTACCAAAGCAGCAGAGAGAATAAAACCTATAAAGATACTGGCAGAGTTTAGGAGCCAGCAGGTAACTGAGCATGTCCACAGCAACTGTACAAAAACCACCCAAATATTTTGCTAGTGGCTAAAAAGACCATGAAAAAGAATTTGCTTTGATACCAAATATTGAAACAAAATATCGACTATTACTGAAGTGCTTCCTTCAGTGACTTGTAAGAGCTACAATCTTGCCTGTGTCATGGGATATTGGTGCTGCAGTGGGTCACTGTGCACATAGTCCACCAAAATCGTGAGCTATTGTGGTGACAGGGGAATTCATGCAGAGGCTGCTCTTGATACAAGTTATTTGCAGTAAGCAAGGGGAAGAAAACCTGCCTCCTTCCATTTTAAGTAAATAATATCTCAACTTTATATTTGCAGAATTATTTCACTGAACAGGAATAGGATGTTTTAAGGATGCTGTTTTAAAGATGTAGAATTTTGCATCATAGGGCCAAGCATAGTTTTTATTTAGAACCCTGACCTAGACTTTTATGTTAGACTAAATATGGCAAGTCAGAGCACTGGTAGTTTGGATTTTTAAAAAAGATGAAAAGAAATAAAATTGAATACTTACACTGTACTTTCTTGGAAGAGCTGTCTGGGACTTGACATCACCTGAAAAATCTGTTTGGTTACAAAGACTAGGTGTGTGAGGCTACATCTACCATTATCTGTGGGCCTCCAATGCCTTTGGAATATATTGGGTTAGAATAACAGATACTGCTGAAGGTATATTCCTCTAAATATTCTTACCTTGCTTGCTGGGAACTACATAACTGTAAAAATTGAAATTAGCTCTACCCCAGCCCAAACCAGCACATCAGGGCAGGAAACCACCACAAACACACATCAGGCTTGGAACAAAGCACCTCAAAATCTGCAGTGCTCCAAGTCTTGTTTGCTGGCCTCAATACAACATTCAAAAAATTGTGAGATTTTGGTTCTGTCATTTTCATTTAAGTAATTCAAGTTACTGAGTGCCCACTTCCGTTCTTCTTTGTGTTTAGAAATTGACTATTAGCATGTGAAGTTAAGCCAATATGCAAGTTTTTGTCCAGTTCAATCTAAATCTTTGTGTATATATGCACAAACTACATCTTTTGTTGATACATATGTAGTACACATTTTTCATTTCATGCTATATTCTCCTTTTCCTTTGGCCCTGCAAATTATACATCCTGTATTGATTTCTCTTCATTCTTAACTTCAGATTCATGGCCTGTGGGCTGATTGATATTCCCTATTTCAGCTGTTTCTCAGCCTTTTCATTGAGTTGGGACTGTTGCATTCTTTAGCTTTAAGAAAATCTTCCTTTTAAAGAGACTATACAGTTGAAGCAATTTAATATGAATTGTGAGAAAATAGTAATTAGGCCAAAAGCGAGTGATTATAAGGCTGAGTACTATTGCTGAATGAAGTCTTTATGCTGAGAAATGAAATCTAGTAAAATTACTGGAAACCAGATCTGAACATCTTCCATATTTAAATATTCTCATCTATTCAGAACAAAATTGTTTGCAGTGAGATCATTACCTCATCTCCATGATGCAGATATGGAATGACACTACTGAAGTAGCAGATAGCAGCATAAAATTTATGTGAAATCAGAACACTACAATTAAGTCCACAATTTCACTGCTAATGTTACAACACTGTAGCCTCACAAGGAAGGAGTTTGACATCCCAAACTGTATCAACCACTTTCATCTCCTCTGTCACAACAGAAACTTTAAAAGACTCTATAAATATTTTGGTAGCTACAGAAGTCCTACCCCGGCATCCTCTTAGGTGCCAGATGCTCAATAGTAATTGAGTAATGTTTTACACATTTTAAATATGCACAGAAAAATAAAAGAATGTCCTCACTTGAGTTCTGAAGTACGACAGAGAAACTTTAGCATTAGCCAAAGATATTTCCAGGGGTAGAAAGAATAAAAGGGAGGAGGATAAGAATAAAAGTTGAGGAGCTGGAGTTAATGATCTAAACAGATAATCCTTACTTTATGCAAAGTGGTGGCAAGATTTCTAAGTAGGAGATTTAGTGTAATTCATAGTTCGGAACTGAAATAAAGCACTTTTCAAAAATAAAAAAAAAATATAGACCAGATATTGTCCATCTTCAGTAGTTTATGCCCCAGAGAACTACTTAAAATACCTGTGGAACAGCTATCTATGTAGACTTGGTGTTTTTAACAGAAGTGAGAAGGAAGAAGAAAAATCAAAATAAGAATCTTTGAATTAAGATGCCATTGCTTTCACCTTGGAAAATGAACTCCCAACATACATTTTGGATGTTGAAAAACAAGTAATTCCCTAAACTCAAGAAGCAACAAGCAGGTAACAGAGCTGAAGATCCTATGCTGACCTATTTCTTATTCTCAGTTATTATTAAACAAAAAGCCATGTGTCATAAATAATCCTTTGATGGGGTAGCAGAAGATTTTTTAAATAAGCTAAAATTTCTGTGTGAAATGATGCATATTATGGGATACCAGACATTAATTAAATCATCAGAAACATATGTGATAATGCTGAAGGCAGGACTGTTAATGATAACAATGTCAGACAATGTTATCATTGATATCATTGTCAATGTCAGACAATTATTTTCAGTGAAAGCTGAGGTCAGGAATCTACCACATCATTACTTTTATTGTCCCTGTCCCCTGATGAGATCATGATGAAAACAACCACAGTAGTCATTTCATCAGAGAAGTGCTAAAACGTGTGTGTACAGCCTTGGTTTTATAATGATTTTTCACTGAACAACTCAAGAATAGCCAAAAAATTACACACAGTTTTTCATTATTAGCAAGATACCAGATACAGCTTGGCTGTTAAAAGTCTCAAAAGCAAAACAGATCATGAAGCATTGAAATCTGAGTCATTTTACTCTTCACTGAGACATGAGAGCATGCTGATGTCAATCAGCAAACAATTTTCAGGAACTTAAAAGGTTTTGGGGAAGTTGCATGACCAACACTGTCACAAATAAATATGCACAGACTCTGCAATTCACTGCAGAAAAAAGCCATACCTGTGAGGACCGTTTGAAATCCACATAGAAAGTTTCTTGGAAATTAGCAATGCTGAGGAGATAAAACCATCTTAAGACATGAAATGGCAGGAATATGACATGTCACTGGAACACAGTTAGAAACGCTGCTAATGTTAGTGAAACATCAGGTGACAACATGGTCCCAAAACAGAACAAGTGAGGCACGTTGCTTCAAACAACTTGGAAATGAGTTTAATCAGCACAACACGTTGTAGCCTGCACAGAGCAGCAGGAGAGGAGTAATTGGTTGGAACTATTGGCTGGAATTATGATGGCACCCATCATAATATACAGGAAGGTAAAAAAGACATATAAAAAGTAGTTATGTGGAATTAAGCTACCTCACTTCGCAATAGGAAGTGTTTCTATGGTATTGGGAGCCTTTACATAGGCTCCACAGAATCTCAGAGGTGGAATGACTGGGGACACAGAACTGTTCACAGTATATGTTAAAGGCAGCAATGGAAAGGTGTTTACACAGTGGTTCACAGCAGAAAAATAACTGTGGGGCTCCAATCTGGAAGGGAACAAGCTCCACCCACAATTTTCCCTCCTGAAGAAGTGGTGCTCTGGTACACCATGGAGGAGTTTATGCACAAAGGAGTCATCCTAGTTAGGGAAATTGTGTGTATTAACAAGCTGATGTATCAAGCTGAGCATATCCTTGAGCTGAGTTCTGCTGAGCACATGGCACATGGGCTGCCTCTGTCTGCTGGAAATCACAGCTATCACATGGAACTGCAGTGAGCTTCATCAGGAATTACAGTAAATTAATTAAACAGTCATTAACTATATTCTTTGTTGATTAGTGATACAGATTTTAGTCAGTCATGCAGAGGAGGGAGGCAGAGTAATTTTCTGTTGCATTCACAGTCTTTGGAAAGTGGTGAGTCACAGGGAGCTGCAGAACCCAGCACCTGCTACCTGCTCATCGCCAGCACAGCTTCGCCAAAAACGTTCTGAAGAAATTGTGACTGGAGGGCAGCCAGAGATCAGCCTTTCACTCACCAAAAACCTCCCAAATGTCTCTCATGCTGCTGAAGTCAACAGCAGCCAGAAGAACACCTGCCTGATTTGCATTTTAAGACATTTTAAGGAAAATTACATGATGAACTGCGAGGTTACTCCATAATATTTTTTTCATATTCACTGAAACCTCTCAGAGCATAACAAAAGTAGGCATCCCAATTAAAAAGAATCCCAGTGATTGCATGAACAACAAAAAGAAGACAAAATTGGGATGTGTTTTTGTGGGTGTGTTAACAATATTACCCTAATTGGGATGCTATTAAAAAAATAAATAAAAACAAGAAGATTGGTTCAGCCTCAGAGGTTGACTCTTCCTGTCTTTTCCTTGGCAATACATAAAGCAAAAGTAGAAATACCTGAAGCAGTCCAGCAATCATACTTGGATGTGGGGGGCAGGTTTTGAAGGAGTTAGAGAAAAGTGAGATAATAGGAAAAAACCCACCTTGTTAAGCATTAGGATGGTGAGGAATAATCCCCATCATCCCATTCTGAGCCCTAAATCTTCCAGTGTTCATTACACTAATAAATTCCACCTGTGAGGGCAACAGCTGCCTCAGTTAATTTTTTTCCCTTTATTCTAGTCAAATAAGTGCAAACATGGTCTGGAATGTTTAAAAAAATAGTAAAAATGAGCTAGGGGATTGTCTGGCTTTATCTTTCTCAGAGGCTACTGTCTGTAGCTGGAATTGGTGGTGTTGTTACTGTAGGAGTCTGTGAGTCCTTAGTAGGTTGTGGTGTTTGTCCACACAGTTCTTGGGTAAGCCAGCCATCTCCTGCTGCTTCCATTGGACAGAGGAAAGGGAAAACCTGTCTGGGTACTGAGGGCCATGAAAACATTTGGCAGTGTTGCCGTTGGTCTAATTCGTGTAAAATTTTGTACTGGGTTGGGTAAGAGTACAACTCCCTCTCCAGTGCTCTGCTGCAGGCACTGCTGATAGAGAATATCCTAGAACTATTTTAAACACCCAGTGGTACAACAGGTAACTCCCCACCATCAATTTCCCACACAATAGGATGCCTAAACAAGCGAGCGGAATTCTGGAGCACATGGAGAGGAGATACCAGTTACGGAACTGTTGTCTCACGAGAAGTAAGAGATTGCTAGAGTGAAACACCACCTTCCCTAGGGTCTGCAGCAGGAAAAGTCCTAGTGACAGGTGGGAAAGCATTCAGGAAGAGCTGCAGAGCTTATCTGACTTCCAGAAAGTTTGTCAGACTAAGGAGTTTAAGAAGCTCAAGGCTAAAGGAACATTAAAAGGCAATTTGAGTTTGGTTTGCAAATTCTTCATGGCAAGGAGATTTCAGATAGTAGAAGACTGTTCAAAGACAGAAAAATATCCAATACCTAGAAGATCTAATTATAAAAATCTTTACTGATAAAGAGCAGGATTAAACTCAGTCAATTCAGCCATCTAAAAGTCCTGTATCTACTAGTTATCATCACTAACACACTGAAAGAAGCGTTTCCAGAGGGTTATTTATTCCATCTATCTTAAGATGGATGAAATTGCTTGGAAGTCTGGCTTGATTAATTTTTTTGACATTATGTGGAAGATGAATTTATAGAAGTCATTTACCCAGCTGAAATTTGCCAGTGGGACTCATCTCCTCCAAATGTGCATTTCTTTTAAAGTTGGCAGTTGATCAAGGAAATGTCTTGAGATGCAGCAGAACACCCCTTACTTCTGATTTTAAGATTGGCAAGGGAGCCTGTGGAGCTTAAGCAACAGTGGGAAGAATGGGAAGCTAGGTTTTCACAGCTGACCAAACTGAAGATCCTAAGAGAACAGCTCTTCAAAAATCTGATTTTTCTGGGGAATGGGTGAGGCTGCAGAAGATTCATACCAACATCAGTCTTCTTAGAATCATTAGGCTGGAAAAGACCCTTAAGGTCATAGAGTCCAACCATTCCACCAGCACTGTCAACCCAAGTCCCCAAGTGCCACATCCACACAGCTTTGAAATCCCCCCAGGGATGGGAACTTCACCGTTGCCCTGGGTAGCCTCTGCTAGTGCTTGACAGCTCTTTCAATGAAGAAATTTCTCCTAATATCCAAGCTAAACCTCCCCTGGTGCCAATTGAGGCTATTTCCTCTTACCGTTATCTGGTAGAAGAAACGACCTCCACCTGTTTTCAGCCTCTTTCCAGATAGTGGTAAAGAGCAATGAGGTCCCATTGAAGCCTTTTTTACTCCAGGCTGAGCCACCCCAGCTCCCTCAGCCCTTCCTGCTGCTCCAGCCCCTCAGTGTCTGCCTTGCAAATGCTCAGAGCTGCCCCAGGATCTGAGGTGTGGCCCCAGCAGTGCCCAGCACAGGGACAGTCACTGCCCTGGCCCTGCAGCCACACCACGGCTGGCACAGACCAGGTGCCTTTGGCCTCCTGCCCTGCTGGGCTCCTGTCCAGCCTCTGTCCCCAGCACCCCCAGGGCCTTTCCCAGCTTTCCAGCCCCTCTGCCCCAGCCTCAAGCTGCAAAGGTGACCAAGCATCACATTTTCCCAGCATGGCAAGCTCATCATGCTCACAGCAGTCAGGAAACACAAACCAACAGCTTCACATCAAAACTCACACCATGCTTTTCTCAAGTTGTATCACCCTCTGCCATTCAGGACTGCAGGGGACGAACATGTGGCCTTCTTTCCCCACCTCTTCCAATATATGCCTGATTATGCAGCTGCTGCATAATAGCTGCTGATGCTAGTGGGACTGTGCAGTGATGACTTAATCGCTTCAGAGAATGGGAATCTCTGGGCAAAGCTTCATCCCAGAACCACCTGCCAAGTCCTCATCTCTCAGGTTCTGTAGGCTCAGAGAGCCAGTGGTGGTAGCAGCACTGAAGAGGTGAAAATTATTTTTGCATGTAAAAGGCAAAAATAACTTCTTCAAACTTCGCGTATGAAAGTACTGTGAGATTATAGTGGACATGAGAGCATCCAGCAATGGGATCTGTTACAGTGTGTGCATGTAAAAGCTGTGGTGGAATTAATCGTCCTGAATTCTTACAGCCTTTCTGTTTCTCATCTAACGTAAAGGTGTACACATGATAGCTGCAGTTATTACTGGGCAGCTCTAGGAAGTTTAAATTTCTTGTCATAAAAAAATGAGCACACAATAGATCCACAACATGAAATGTGTACACAGATTAAAAAAAAAAAAAAGAAAAAGCCAAATAATGAAAAGTACAATAAAACAAAACAAAAATAGCCCACCAGCTGGCAGTCACAATGGTACACAACAAAAAATCTCCATGCTTCGTAAATTATCATTCAAACCGTGCCATACCAAGTGGAATTCCTCAGTCCTGTGACACTAACCAAGCACTGTTTTTCTTCCTCTGTGACTCAAGAAATGCTGCTCTGCAGGGCTCATACGCTGTTACTGAGCCATGCAAAATGTTCCTGTTGCAGCCAAAGGACATTCTATGGCCCAGCATACCCATATCTGGATGCAGCTGTGAGACAATTTAAAAATAATAAACCAGTCACAGTTCCAGTGCTGGCATCAAAACATGTTTCTGTGTAAAACCAGCCATACAGCTCAGATAACCACAGAAGAGAAATTGTTTTCTTGCCTTTTGCACTCTGCTAAAATTGCCCAGGGTCCTTGGCCTCTTCTCTTTCCACATCACAGCGCACCTCAATTTCTCCTATCACTTCTTTACACAGGAAAGGCAGGGAGGAAGGAGAGAAGAAGCATTTCTGCATAAAATTGTATTTCTAACATCGCTTCCAGTATGTAGTGCTGTAACCAATGATGGTGATTTGGGTGTTGCCCTTCTGCTCCTAACTGCAAAGAAACAAATTTAAAAATTATTTATTGATTGGATGATTGTGTGCAAGGAAACATACACTGGATCTACAACAGGAAGCCAAACAGGAACCAGATTAAATTTCAAAGGCTTAACTCCTTTTGATTTTACCTGCTGTTACTTTTGTTAATGTTAAAAAGCTGTTCTGTGTTGTTTTTTGAAGTGTCTTCAGAAACTTATTTGAAAAGAAACAGTTTAAATTTTCCTGCCACTAGAAAAGCCATACAAATTCAGTTGTGAAAAGAAAAATATACACAGAAGGAACAGTCACAGGAAACATGACTGGTTCCATCCTACAATGAAAGCTCTCAACGCAGTAATTACTACATATTTTCTCTTTACCTCTGACTCAGAGGACTAGTCCTCTTAATACTGAAAAGCAAGAGCAGAAAATAAAGCTCTTGGTAAAAGGAATAACTACTTTAAAAAATACTTTTTCTCACATGTCATTAATGTGCATTTTATTTTCAGAAATGACAGAATCTCCTGTATTGTGCAGAGGTAAATAAAAAAGTTAATTTAACTTGGAGCAAATACCCACTTCTGGGCTGAACCACAGGTTTGGTGCTCAACACTCAAATGCTGAAACTGATTCCTCCCTCCTAAATAGATGGTTGTGCAGCTGGAGCAATTTGAGCCTCTGGCGAGGCATAGAGAAACAGCACATGCATCTTGTCTCAGAAGATTGTTCTGAGAGCAGTTCCAGTACCCAGGGGGGCTCCCTGGTTGTTGGAAGCCAGCACAGGAATTGGGCACCTTCCTCCACTGTTCTGCCCCCCATCCCTGCAGCACCCACCCTCCTACCAGGGGAACAAGAACCTGGAGTATTTCTTAGTGATCCAGCTGGGATCCAGTTCAAGCAATATACTCATTTAGTCTGCCTTGTAAACCAACATTGCCACCTTCTTTCAGACAGAATCTAGGAGAAACTCTTGTCCTGCTTCTAACATAAGTTCCCTGAAATCTCAGTGGCTTTCAGTTTTCTTGACAGAGTTCTGTGGGCCTTGAAAGAAGTCCCTCAAAGCTCTGCAGATAGTACCAGAACACTCCAATCTAATGTTTGACTGACCCCTTTTTCCTTGCAGCATGTTTCAGCAGTTCAGTTTCCATGAAAGTGATTGGGGTTTAGCCCCTGTTAGACATCAGGACATAGTATGCAGCAATTTTAATAGATTGACTTCTGCTGATGCCAAGATGTTAGGGCAAAAAGAGCAGGTTATTCACGTGATGTTGGCTGGCCAGAGCTGTTCTTTAACTCAGTAGATTATTTTTGAATTTTACACAGAAACAAAGCTACACCTATATAAAGAATTATATACAGAGATTATATACAGGAACTGTGGTTCAGATAAATAGATACATAAATAAATACATGCATTTCTTACATCTGGCCACATTTCTCCTCTACTCACTGAACTTTTCCATTCAATTAATGCCAAGGGACAAACCACATTGTCGTGTGTAACTGAGCTGTATTTACCCTCAGCTGTAACTAGCAAAGACTCTTACAACACTTAGAATCCCCATAAGTAAAGATACTCTGAGCTATACTGAGTATAGCTTCCACAGACAGCCTTTTAAATTATGTCCTTCATATATAAATAAATTGATTTAAAAAAAATAAAAGTTACCAGACTGCTCTATAAGTGCTCTTTCTAAATCAAGCAATACTATTAAACCAAAGTTTTGGTGTTTGTGAGTTTTTAAAAATCCCTGTCAGTATTTTCAGTGCATTAGGAGGCTGTGTAAGCAGGGAAAGGCAGTGTCCTAATAAGCTGCATCATAAATCACATGCCAAGTTTTACTGCTTTTTTGTTGTTGTTTGTTTTGCTTTAACCTCACTTTCAATTTCTAGAGGATCTGTTAAATTCAAATTGTCAATCAGCATGAAAGGAGGCCTCATTCTCCTATCATATACCTGAATTTTAACACAAAAGGGCACACTCTTGTAAAGGCTCCTGTACTTTCCACTGTGCCCCCATGGACCTAAGATAAATGGTTTGGCACTGCTGTATAAGAGCTCAGCACACAGGTAGAACATTTGAGTGTCTGAGATATGTCAGAGCCACTCTAGGAACAGATTTTGAAAGCTGGTGACATGAGCTTTTGGGAAATTGGGATGAGCTGAAACCAGAGATAGCTTAGTCCTTACCAGTGATGCAGAAATACTCAAGTTCACAGATTTCTGAAGAGCTTTTACAGCAGTACCAAGAACAAATTGAGGATCAAGCCCTTCTCCAGAGAGTGCCCATCTCTTACCCCACCCACAGGAATATGCAGCATCTTTTGGCATGTCATGAGCCTTAGGGATTCACGTTTCCTGCCACTGAGTTTGTGAGATGGGGAAAAAAATCCAGGACTTCACATGCAGATGTAGGATAGGAATCTCCTTCTCTTTCCAGAGATACCTGTGTTTGAGGAAATACCTACAAGCCTTGGATTTTCCATCAGAAGCTTTTAGGATGTTATAGGTCTGTTTTACGTATTCATCAAATCTGGTCATGAATAAATGTGAGGGAAGAAGGTTTCTAAGCAGAACATGGAGACTCCAGAAACCCTTTCACTTTGTGATACTAGATTGTAAAACAGAGTCACATATATTTACATATAAAATTGTATATTTGCATGTGGCAATATGAAAGTGAAGACTGAAAGAAATTGGCCAGGAGACAAGACTCCCATTTGATGCCTTTATTAGGATTCAGTTCTTAGGGTGGGGGGCCCAAGGGGTTGTTTGCACCACAGCTGTTCCCACACTGGCAGCTCCAAGAAGGAGGCACAATTCAGCTTTGCAGCAGACACTGCAGATCTGGGGCTTCCATCCTCATGAGAGTATCCAGGAGTCCTGTCATTCTGTTTCGCTGTCTAGGGCTGTCAGTCCTTTCCAGTCCTCTTTAGGTCATGGTGATGCAGGAAGATGGTTTCTAAGCAGGCTTAGGTGATGCAGGGAGATGATCTTTCATCATATCTTGCTCAAATATGTTTCCTTGTCCTTTTATTCCTCTGTTAGCGCATTGTTTTGGTGTCTTGCATGCCTTAGTTTGCATATTACTTGGTTGCACAGCTTCCTGGGAGTTTCTTTGTTCTAGTGTGGCACAGCAACCCTGGAGTTGCCTCCTTCTGTAGCATACCTTTCTAATGGGTTGCTTTTGTTAGTTTGATTTAGCCCCCATGGGAGCAGCTCTGTTACATAGTAGTGTCAGGAAAATTAATCCACAAACACCAGAGGTTTATGTCCAAAAAGGAGACAGAGGAGTCCTTCTTCTTTATTCAAATACAGGGATCTCTCAAATTTTTGGAGGGCGAAGCCTCCTTTTTATCCTAATTCCCGGCCGCTTGTCCCTTCTCTCTTTCCCCATAGACTGAGGTACTTGAGAGGTACAGGCTTCCCGGAACGCCTGATACCTGGGGTACCTTTTCCCCCCCCACGCATAATCCCTTCTTAATTCTTAACTTTTGTGGAATTCATGGTGCTCTTTCAGTGCCTCTTTCATCTTTCAGTGGAATCCATCCTATTGTTTTGTTGTCTCTCACTGATAGCTGCATCTCATCAGCAGACCTACAGCTTGTTTGTAAAGACAAACCCATCATTCCTCTCAATCCCTCCTCTTTTAATTTTTGTTAATAATTGTCTACAAACTTTAGGTATCATTGACTTAATTTCTTTTTCTTGGGTCTTTTTTGGCTTTGCAATTATTTGCAGTGGCATCACTCTCGGCTTTTTTGTAGCCATCTCTGGGTCAGTAGGCACGGCTACTACCTGCATTCTTTTGATCACATGTTGAATGAGTTAAGCAAGGGATAATGCATGGTAAAAATAATAATAAGCAAGGGATCATGCATGGTAAAAAGATTAGAATTGCTACAATTGGAACAGTCATAAGGAGGGCAGTTGGGATTCAACAATCTAAACTCAAAGATAAAGTCTAGTCACAAATACTCTTTTCTACATAGGTGCTTCCTCTTCTGTTTAGGCAATATATGCTTCTTTCAGAAGAATGAAGCTGCCATGGACTTCCTTCTTTGTCCCAAAATTTTGTTTTATTATGGACTTCACTCAGGGTGCTAACCTACCATTTAGGTTTGACTGGGCTGGCCACCTATGGCCAGTTTTCAGAGCTCCGTGGCCCTCTGCAGACCCAACAATTTCTAAGGTTAAAGGTTTTTTGCTTCTCTTCTTCTCTTAAGGTTAAAAAAATTATTTTCTCACTTTAGACCCAACTTAACTGAAAATATAAAGGTAAAATTATTAAGAGAAACATTTTAATAGTGTAATAATCTAATTTCCTAACCTAATTTTCACTTTCACGTTGTCTTCTACACCACCTGTGGCAAGTGAAGGCACAGAAACAGCTTAGCATAAAGAAAGCAATGACAGCATGGATTGGCTCCCAGTGACTGGAGATTTGAGAGTAGGGATGCCCAGACTATTTCAGCAGGCAGTCTGTGGGTAGGCACTCAGGGCTTCCCCTGATGTCGACGCACCAGCTACTGCTCCAGTCCACTCCTGCAGAGTGTCAGTCGCGGCTCCCCATCCTTCTCCTCCAGCTGAGATGTCCAAACCTCTGGAGCTTTAGAGACCTTGACTCAAGTGTGATGGGTCCACCCGTGTCCAGCTGTCTTGACGGCTGTGGTCAGCAACAGCTGGAAAGGTCCACGCCACTTAGCCACCAGTGGTGCTTCTTTCCACTCTTTAACTAGGACTCAGTCTCTTGGTTCTCACTTGTCCAAAGGCAGGGTCTGTGACAGCTGAGTTTCCTGTCGAAGAGATTTCACAAGAGACAGTATCCAGGCCACAAATTGTTCTAAATACACATCACTTTACTCCTGCCCCAGGCCGAGAATTACAAGGATAAGGAATTCTAAACTTCAGTTTGAAGGGAGATACTTGAATATCTCTCTTGGGTCTAGACAGTATTATTGCTAAAACTAGTGTCAAGAGCCGCAGCCATGGCGTATCAGTTTCTATCACCAGCTTCAGAAGATGCTTCTTTATTTCCCCATTCATCTTTTCAACTCAGCCTGATCTTGTTCTAAAAAAAAGACTTTAATAACTGACCCAGTAGTTGTGGAAACACCTGGGAACACTTCTGGCTACTCATAACTGACATACTATTACTAAATGATATTTAAATCTTGCCACCAGGGGCATTCCAGTGAAATGGAATAAATACCTGGTATCTCTGGAAGGGAGGGTACCAACCAAAGCCTTCTCCCTCTGGCAAGTTTCTTTGTAACTCTGTTATTTGTTTTAGCACAAATCAAAAAAACCCTAAAAGCTCGCTTTCCCAGAGCAAAAAGACCCACAGCAGCACACATCTTGAGGAAGGTCTCTGCCATCCCTCTGGAGCCTTGGCACCTCCCCCATGAAGCTGCTTCAACAACTGCAAGGTCAGAGTTTTTGGCATCCACCACTCACCATCCCTTGCAAACTAACCACCCCCCTTTTCCTTTGCCCCACTCCCCATAACTATCTCAAGTTTTTCCAGTGGAAAAGACAACCTTTCTGGCAGGGGGACAGTCACTGGGAGCAAGGGAGGTATTCCAGAAACCTCCGGCAGCAATGCAGCTTTTCGCATCTCCATCAGCCAGTCTGCTTCTCCTTGCCTCTTCTGAGCACCCTGCCTGGTGCCTTCTAATGTGCATCATTGCTACTTCTTTTGGCAAATTCACCACTTCCAATAGGCATGAGATTAAGTTCTCATGGGCCAGTGTCTTTCTTCTGCAGGTTAATAAACCTCTTTCTTCTCATAGTTTCTCAAATGCGTGTATCAGGGACTCTCCCCTCCGTGCCCAGCCTGGCACAGGGGAGCAAACAGGTCCACAAGCAAAGCTGCTGCCCGTGCTGGCTACTGCAACTTTGTTGCCAGGGCAACCACCGCTGGAAACAGCAGCTGAGCAAGAGCTTCAGCGAGCAGCAACACCAACAACTTTACAACAGAGTCAGCTTGCAAGCTTCGGGCCGCTCAGCGGCACGGCTGCAGAACCCGACGAACAACAACAGCAGCCTGAGCCTGATGAGGCAGCCATCTCTGCACCACAGATGGCTTCCCTGGTTGCTTCACTGATTGCAGAGAGTCGGGGGGTTTTTGACCACAGCCATGTGAACTCTACGGGTCCCTCAATCATATTTGAGGGGAAAATCCAATGGACAACAACAACAAAAAAAATAAAAAAAAAAAAATAAAAAAAAAAAAGATCAAAGCATTGTGAATTACATTGTTGACTGATCTGTAAAAAGGTTTCTAGATGTTTACATGGTAAAATTGAGTAGAGTTTCACTGGGTTTAGATCTAGGTGTTCTTAACTTGAGTTTTGTCACTTTGGTATTCTTTTAAACTTCCCTGTTGACAAGTTAGACTGTCAGTTTTGAGCAGACTAACGATGTTCTATATGCTGTGTGTGTTAGTTCACTGAACTAGTTGTATTAGAGTCAACCATCAAGTCCTTGCAAAGAAAACAATCCTTAAACATCAAGAACATAAGGCAAAACATTCTAAATCAGTATCCATTCAAAGTTCTGTTGGAGGAAACCTCTTGTGCTGTGTTTGTTCCCCTTCCTGCAAGGGCCCAGCAGGAGATTACAAACACTGCTTTTTTATTTTAAAAACAAAAAGGGGGAATTATGGATGCTAACTCTGAAGCAGGGAGCAAGGTGCCTGTGGAAATTGCAGGCCACATAGCTTTCTCAGTCTTGCCTGGGAAAGTGGCCTGGGAAATCATGGGGAGAAATTAAAACAATCCTCAGAGACAGAAAACAGCCTTGCAGGTGCTGTTTGTCTGTTCCTTGTTTTCTGGCAAGAGAAGGTCAAGGGATGGTGAGCCCTACTGACCAATGATGGTGATGTGTTAGTTTACTAACCAATAAGAGTTTCTTTTCTGTACTTTTCATGTATCAGTCTATAAAAAAGATCTGAGGCAATAAACTGAGAGAAATTCTCCTAATCAACTCCCTAGAGAGTCTGTGTCGTTCTTCTCGCTGTTCCTAATAGAGCGACACATTTCTTTATTTTTTAGTAACTAACCACTCCCCATCTCAATTTTTGCATCAAGTCTATCTTAGGCATAGGGAGGTGACTAACAAATTAACTTCTATTAAGGAAACTCTAATATTTATAACATTTTATAACCTTTAACATTTAAAACTTTTATTAAGGAAAGAAAACAAAATACTTTCCTTTAAAGTTTTCCTATAACTTCCACAGAGGAAGTGCATGACAAATACCCAGGCTTTCTCTAGGACACTATCTTCACAAGGTTGCAGCTACAGAATTTGCTTTAGGGCCACAACAAACCACAGACTGGTGGGCATGTTTCCCACAAGGTATGACTTGCAGCATTGACTTCATAACTGAAATTTGCCAATTCTGGCTTTTTTACAACAAAACATACAAAAAGCAGAGGACTGTGGTCTCCTCTAAACCGGAGCTATTCAGCTCTGCACAAAACCTCATGTAGACAAATGAATTAAATCTCCAAATCAATTTACTACAATTTTTACAATTCTTTCAGAGAAAGATGTGCTCAAACTTCTGAGCCCACAGAAGAAACCACAATTCTCACAACTCCTTAGAACGATCAAAAAAATTCTTTAGACAATTTTCCCCCTCGGAGATAAAAATTAAGGTGAATCAAGAGGTCATTGTTTTTACTAAGACACACACCTCTCCTTGATCCAGATCCACTTTAAAAGTTGACAACGGCTCTAGGTTGGATATCATGAGAGCTTTTGATACTCTTAACAATCCATTTCTCTTATCATCTGGACTTTCTCAACAATCCATCTGTTTCTGGCTTTTTTGCAGACATTGCCATTTTCAGTGTCCTATGCCCTGAAGACAGCACACTGATCTTTTCCCAACTGCTGTTTGGCTTGGGTCTCCCCTGCTTGGGAGAAAATGCCTCTGCCACTTCCTTGTGGCCGATCCCATCCCCTCTGTCCTGGGGGACCCCTTGGACCTTGCAGTTTTTCTTTCTCTGGCCTGAAAAAGGCCATCACCTTCGCCTTTCCTCCTTGTGCTCACTCTATTTACCACACACCGAATACCAGAGCCAGTCCCTGTCCTTCCACATTGTCCAAACAGCTCCTCCCCGCTCCAGTGCTCCCGGCGGGCACGGCCAGCAGCACCACAGGTGGCCAGGGCGTCCTGCAGCCTCAAAGGGCCGGCAGCTGCTGCTGCCCCTGCCCGGGGCCGGTGGGGTCAGGCACTGCCCAGTGCTGAGTCCCAGCAGCCCCACAGGCCCCCAGCCTGTGCTCCTGGTCCTGCACCTCTATTCCTGGTCCCTGCTTCAACCATGTCTCTCCACACTCTCCATTAACTAATTCTGTTCCAGCACACAAACACAATCCATCCATCTCCTGCTGCCAAAGACTCTTTCTTGACTTCCTTTATTGTCCCCCCCCACCTCGGGCGTGGATTTTTGAGATCCCTTCTAGTTCCAGGCATTGATATGATATGCTGCTCCCTTCCCCCTACACCACTGTTATTCTCAGGTGCAGCTGTAGGAACAGCATTTCCCTGATCCCTTTGCCCTGGAAGGTGAGGATACAGGGACCTGCAGCTGGCCCTGGGTCAGCTGGTAACACTGGAGGACAAGATGGGGGAAGGTGCTGCAAAACATTTTAATCTTCACTGTTTTCTTCTTCCCCCCGCTTTTTCCTCTTCTCCTTTTTTTTTCTTAACACATAGATTTCTCTTGTTGTTTGTTTAAACCATATCAATCCACATTCCCTTTCAATCCATCTTTTCCAATTCTCCTCTAGATACCATCACAGAACTCAACACAAATGAATTCTGTTTTCTAAGGTGGCCATACAAGTCCATTTGGCAACTTATACTCTGGCCATACATAATAACAGTATTTTACCACCATCTCCATAGTTACCTCTGTGTGAATGCATAATCTGTCCCAAGATCTCAGCATTCTCCCCAAGGGACTCTCCGGGGGTATTGTGGGATCGTCATCCCTTTTGCCGGGACCCCTTCCCAGCTGTACCCTTGCTACCCTCCATGGGTGCCCTGTTTAGCCTGTGCAACCCTCCGTGGGTGCCCTCCCAGGCTTGCCTGTGCTACCCTCCCAGGCTTGCTCCCCGAAGATCCCATTTTACTCACCGGTGAGATTTTCAGTGGTCCTTCCCTGTGGACTCTTCACGGACCCCCCTGGTCCGCCACTCGTCTGTCTCCTGGACAGTCTCGGGAACCCAATCGATCGCCCGGTGCCGGCCGCCACCAAGGGGAGCTGATCACCGAAACTGGGTGAGACGCGCCTTCAGCTCCGCTCGCTGCCCGCTGCCCCGGACGGTGGAAATATCCCGGACGAGCCCCCAAAAATATGTCAGGAAAATTAATCCACAAACACCAGAGATTTCTGTCCAAAAAGGAGACAGAGGAGTCCTTCTTCTTTATTCAAATAAAGGGAGAGGCCATGGGGCATTCCCCTGGGGTCTCTCAAATTTTTGGAGGGCGAAGCCTCCTTTTTATCCTAATTCCCGGCCGCTTGTCCCTTCTCTCTCTTCCCATAGGCTGAGGTACTTGAGAGGTACAGGCTTCCTGGAACGCCTGATACCTGGGATACCTTCCCCCCACCCAGTGCATAATCCCTTCTTAACTTTTGTGGAATTCATGGTGCTCTTTCAGTGCCTCTTTCATCTTTCAGTGGAATCCATCCTATTGTTTTGTTGTCTCTTACTGATAGCTTCATCTTATCAGCAGACCTACAGCTTGTTTGTAAAGACAAACCCATCATTCCTCTCAGTAGCAAGGAAGTAAGGGAAAGGGGTAGAGGAATGTCTCATAAGAACCTTTAAAACACTTCAGAAACTGGTAAGTAATTAACATTACTAATAACCATCAGAGTAAACAAGGGGTACAAGGTTTACAAATGGGATAAGAACATTAACTGTACATAACTAAACACAGTATTTTAACTGGGGTGGATTTCTTGAGAGATTTTATTCATGACAGAGATGATGTTAAGAGAAATCTATACCAGTGCTGCACATATTTATAATTCAGTTTTTGGGACCACTGGGGCTTCTCATTTCCTAAGTTAGGCTTGGGACTGTGAAGTTCCTGCACTATCAGTTTCTTTTGGAACCTGTCCAAGGAGAAATGGAGTAGCTCTGCAGAGTTGCTTTCTGTTGACAGTAAAGGACCCTGAGGTGACTCTCTAGAAATGAACCCATCTTACCATTCTAGTGTCTGCAGTTAGGTGGGATGAAAACCCACTTGGAGTATCTCTGCCATTAAATTACACTACACACAGCAATAAATCTCCTCTCCAAAGCAACCCACTTGGACCTTAAAGAAGCAGACTAAAAAAAAAACAACTACTCACTTGCCTCTAGCCCATCTGTTTTTAAATATCTTCCTTTATGACAGGAGTGCAATTAAAGCTATTTGGTCACTCCAGTTACATGAAAAAGATGTGAAAACGAGTCTCAAGTGGAATAATAAGTCTTCAGTTCCTTACATGATACCCACATTGAGCTTGGCATTGTGATGCCTTGGGGTCTTGAAAAAACTTGAAAGCAGCTCACAGTGTTTATATAGAAAAACCAGGGTTGGAGATTTTTTGTGAATCACACAAAGAAATTTTGGTTCAGGTGTATCAGCTGTTGAAGACTACCACATTTTAGCAGGAAAATTCATCAACTATCAACCAGATGAATTTCAGCCTCAAGGGACACATCTTATTCAGGCAGCCTGGTGATTACATGAGGGTTTCATAAATATCTGGAGAATTAGTAAGTCAAATTTTCAGTTGTAATTGGCCATCCACTCTTTTAAGACACTTTAGAAGGCCTGGGGTGTTCTGAGTATGTTACTCAAATAATCTTAAGAGGAGGAAGAAAACATTTCAGATCACAAAAAGTCAAACTTCAGCTCCTCAGTGAAGAAAACAGCTTTTCAGTGATCATCTTTCACTTTACATCCTCAAACTTTCCTAGTTCCTCCATTTAAAACTTGTAAATCAAACCTTGAATGCTTCAGATTTCCATTTAAAATAAAAACAAACCTCAGAAATTCTCCTGGTTGTTTTTGCTTTTCAGAACAGTGTTCAGGAGTATCAACCAATTCAGGAACTACCAAATGAAAAACACTGCTACTAATTGAAAAATACTTGACTTTCAGGAGCATAGAATTACTTCAGAAACCTTATTTACAGTAAGTAATGTTTATTTATGTTAGCAACCCAATTGGTTTCACATCACTGCAAGTGAGTATTGTAAAATACGGCCATTAGTAAGAAAATAGAGAAAATTGTATCCTGTGTGGTTTCATTCCTCTCCCACCCAACCCAGCTGATAGGACAAAAGATGTATTTAATTTGTACAGTTATGGATATTCCAGAGACTCTACAGGAAACCCGTTTTCCCTCTTAGCTTTGGTCTGTTGGCCAGGCAGCCATATTAATAACAAAAGTTAAGCCAGCTGCTGTTTTAACACCAACAGTTCAGGGGAAGGAGCTGGAGGAGGCCAATCCTTGTCTGCTCTCCAGGTTCACTCCAAGTGCCAAATCTCCTCCTGCATGCATTTGTAGGACAGGCCTTAGATCCAAGCAGATCCTAAGCCCTTCTTCCCAAAAGAGCAGCCAGATATTTGGTAGAGTGACCACAATGCTGTGCCAAAACCTGGCTGATCAAAATCAGTTCCTGAGTGGTTGAAATTCGTTTCCAAGCTCTCTGGCTTCCAGATCACAGCACTGCCCTACACATGAGTTCAAACCAGTGAGCCTAGCAGTGTGAAGCCCAAACACATCCTATAGGCAAAGTGTTCCTATGAAAACCATCTCTGAACTCAACAACAGAAAGTCACAGAATCAAATTTAAAAGTAATTTAAAGACGCAAACAAAGCTCGTCCACTGGTGGCATAACCCAGTCTTAAGGGTGAGTGCCTGCCAGTGGGGGCATGCAGCTGTTATTAGTTAGAAGGTGTTGGTATTAGTTTCAGATCTGCCTGGAAAATCGGCAGCAGTGGAGTTTAAATCTTTCAAGTTCTTGTCTGTCCCTCTGACACAGAGAGCAGCCCTACACCTCCCCTGGGTCACCAACCTTCCTCTGCAGGACAGCAGCATGACCTGGCCAGCAGGTACCTGCCTGACATCTGGCAGCAGCTCTCTCTGCCCAAGCCAGCCTGTCCCTCGGGAACACAAGATCTTCCCAAAGTGTCTAAAGTTCCTCCAAAACCAGGGGGTGGCTCTCAGAAGTGATGTGATGCAATGTGCAGTTCAGGTTATGTTCCCTGAGCCATTATGGGAGTTGCACAAGCTTAAGCTGGTTTGTATAAGGTGAGATTCTTAAGAAATGTGGTGAGCAATTTAAAAAGCAGACTTACCAGCACTCATAACAAACTATCCAGATGTAAACTTCTTTAAAATTGAGCTGCTTCACAAGTTGATTTTTTTCTAATAAGCCTTTCTAGTAATCCATTGTAAACAGTCAGGACTCTGATGTCTAAGACAGCTGACAGCAGTCACCTTTTTAACACATGATGCCCTTAGGTGATAATTACCTCCCATTACACAGACAAGCTGCTGAGCTGTGAAAGAGCAGTGGAAGTAAGCACATGCCTGTTTCCCACCTGCATTTCCTAGGTGGAAGGGAGAACAGCTGCACAGGTGACATTCACACCTTGTGTCTGACCTCACGGACACTGTGCTGATGTTAGCTCGTTGTAGCGTGAGCAAATACACTGCTGTAAGCATAATGCAAGGGAAATTTAAATAATCCAAATGCTTTCTTCCTACCTGCAAAGCAACATTGTTTAACTCTGGTGAATCAGCCATGTATTGCACATTTATACTGTTTAAACGTTAACGCCATCCTGAGGTATTTGCTTTCAAACATATTTTGACATTTCTTTCAATTTTTGCAGAATTGTCAGCTACAGTAGGAACAGAATTTCACTACTTGAGTTGAAATTTTAGTCTGCTTTTCAAGTCGAACATTTCCAGTGCCTGACTTTTGTTTAAACTCTTAAGCACCACATGTTTGTTTTCCCTGAGCCAGCTATTGTTTAGAAATATTAGCAGTGGCTATCAGTGATGGTGGTCATTTTTACACAGTGGCTGGAACAAAATTGATTTGCCACTACTTAAGGGTCCTCCTCTCATCTGAACCTCATGCCGGTGCTGGGATGCATTTCACAGCTAGATCAGAGGAGAATTCATGATTCATCAGAAGTGAGGTAATTCAGCCTGGGAATGAAAATAGAGGCAAATCCAATGTTTCTTTATGGCAAGATGGCAGCATCCAGGGCCACTGCTTAATGCCGAGTTGTCCCTTGTCAGTTCAAAAAATCCTGAACATCCAGCCTCTTTGGTATTGAGCCAACCTGAAGCAAATTCTTCTTGTTGTTGAAATTTCTTCAAACCTGACTCATTCAGCTGTTATGATGCTCTCAAAAAAAAAAAAAAAAAAAATTAAAAAAAAAAAAAATTAGGAGCCACGTCTAAAAAGTCTGAGACTTTCCATTTTCTTTCATGTAAACAAGATGGCCAAATTGAGATTGAACCAGCAGCATTCATTCTGGAATTCTGTAACTTTTAAGAATTAGTATTGGTAACCCAAGCAACCTTCAGTGTATATTTTGCATATAATGTTACATGCTCTGTATAACATAGCCATAGGAGCCTACATATGCCAAACTATGAAAATTATTTCCCTGCTCTTTGGCAGACTCCACAAGCAGAGGGATTAGATTATATTGTATTTCTTTCTGGTTTGAAATGTATTTAGACAACTGAATGGCTTTTCATTTAATGCTTGCCTTACAATTAATTTATCATGTCCTTCCTTTCAATCTGGTGAGGTTTTTACAAAGTCTAGTGCATTGTTCTTTGTCTTCCCTCATCCTTCCATTTCTGGGGAAGGAGGGCACATTCCTATTTCCCATAACAATCAGTGTAGCCACCGAGGGCTTCTAATTGCAGAAAGCTGTTAGACTGGCATCCTAGCTCTGCCTGTGACCAGAGAGAGAAAACACTTTTCTTCTAATCCCACTGACGAGACTGGAAGGCACTGCAGCAGAACCTTAACAGATGCAGATCACAGCAGGCCTGCTCAGATCAGTGTAGTGCCATTTGATGCCAGAGTAAAGCCTGAGCAGTTGCAGAGACTGGTTGTTTTCATGTGAACTGTGGGCCGCAACTCATGTAAGTCATGGGATCCAGGGTGTATCTGAGGCCTGAAGGGATTGTGGTGATTGATGGCACTTGTATGTAAACACCAGTTTAACCAGAGGCCTTGTAATGGTGAATGTGGCAACCTCATTTGTTAGAAAAATGGCAGAAATCTCTACAAAAACTTGCCTCCAGAGGCTCTGAATCATTCCTTCATTACTAATGGATGACATTTCATTCCATCAGAAGTGACCCACCAAACAATTGTTGCTGTCAAAGAGGAGGCAGTCTTTTAGTTGGCTGCTGCCTTGTCAGGCATTAAAAATCACAGAATGCTTTGGGTTGGAAGGGACCTTAGAGCTTATCCACTTCCACCCTCTGCACGGGCAGGGACACCTTCCACAATCCTGGGTTGCTCAGAGCCCCATCCAACCTGGCCTTGGACACTGTCAGGCATGGGGCAGCCACAGCTGCTTTGGGCAACCTGTGCCCAAAGTGCCAGGGCCTCAGCACCCTCATGGTAAAGAGTTTCTTCCCAATATCTGATCTAAAATTCCCCCTAGTTGATGTGGCTTGATTGGGTGCTGTTCATTGAGCAGCCAGGTAGAGTAGCAGTGTCAGCCTGGGGTGCTGTATTGTGACAACGACCTCTACCAGGGAAAAGGAGCAACCTGAGCCACTTCCAGAATACAAGCTTCAACTCCAAGTGCATGAAAATGCTATAGAAGTGACCAGAAGTCACAAACACAGGGTTTCTGCTGCCAAGCACTCTATGTTGGGAGACTGGAAAGTAACACTCTTGCACATGGAAATTAGCATTCATCTTTCTTAGGAAAATGCAGGTATTTTTATGGGATCCTGCTGGTGCAAAATGATCTGAAGCAGTACCTCTCAACCTTACTGGTCCAGCCCTGCAGTCAATCAATCAATCAATCAATCACACAACTCACTTCATTTTTTGTAGGGGAAGAGGACTTTTTAGCCTAGCAACTGTCCTGTCAGGGTTTGGTTTCAGGGAGAAGCTGTCGATTTGGCCCAGACTCATCCAGCTTGGAAAATGCAGGGTGAATACTTCTACTTGCTGTAAGAGGCTTTCAGAAATGAGTAGGGTCTGTGTGTTGTTTGCTCTGCTGTCCACATCCTCACACTCATTCTCCCATAGCTTTAGACAGATGAGAGGAATTGGAAGGAAATCCAAGATACTCACAGGAGTGATATTTTAGCTTCTGTGCTGCAGACAAATATTCATGAACTTTGCTATGGCCTTTGGGTACAGGGACTCCAGTAACTCTCACTTTACACCACCTTGGTGACACTTGATTTTACATTAACCTGAAGAAGGATCTGACCAGCAGCAACTTTGGGACACTCAGGTAGAGGAAAAGAGCAACTTGCTGATAGGTCTGATATATTTAAAACTGCACTCTGTCCTGGGACACACAAATGCCTCCTCTGTCTGCATCATCTCTAAACATTTATTTAAAAGCAAAGACAGATAAATAAAAGAAACTGCATCCTGTCAAACAATCTAGTGATGTAAATTATGCAGATAGCAAATTAGTAAATCATTTCACAGGAGAGAAGCACACATGGCAGTCTACAAAAGAGTGAGCAGAAACAACTGAAGGTGAAGGACAGAGGTGCCTGCAAGCCATGATATGCGCTCATCTCCCCAGGTGTTCTTTTAATTAGTTATAGCTGTCTTCTGAGACTCTCTTCAAGATATGAACAACTCATTTTGAACTTCATCTGTGTGCAGGCCTTACAAGAGAAAGGTTTGCATCTTGTGTTAATATGCATTTCTACCAGTATCAAAAAAGGACAGTGGCAGAACAAAACAACTTAATTTTTTTTGGTATTTTTAACATGAATAAGGCTATTTGATTATTAGAAAGGAATTAGCTGTCTTGGCAGGTCTCATGTGACTGAGTTTTGGGTGAAGGCTTAAACCCTCAGAGTTGTAAGAAAATCACATATTTCTGTTTGAGGTCCTCCCTGGCTGACAGTTCTGTGAAAAACACCTCAATCTGAATTAAGGTATCACTGTTGTGCTATGGCTCAGGTGGCTGCATACTCCACCTTGCACTGCCCAGCATCTCACACTTGTTACCTGCTTGAGCAAACAGATGTATTTCTTTAATTTGTTCCTAGATTAATGATTTTAGTCTACTTCAAAACATTCCCTAGCTGGACCTTCAGCCCAGTCCCCTGCACCCTGCCATAGCTGTTTGTGGGTGGATCACACAGACAGCTGCACACTCTGCACAAGATTTAAAGCAGCAGATTTAAAGCAGCTGTAATGTCCAGAAGGTGCTGCAAGTAAAAAGCTTAGTAATACTTAAAACACTTGTGTGAGGAAAGCACATAAATATATTATTTACCAACGTATACGTGTGGAAATAGAAGCACATTTATAGGAAAGGAATAGGAGTCAGAGTAAGCAGCCAGGACAAGTTTAATATGAGCAGGGAGAAACAAGCTTAGCCTCCCACTCTGGCTATGCAGAATCAAAAAAGAGAAGGAGAATGCAGCCATCCATAGCACACATAAGGACATACCAGACCAAACAGAAATAATAAGGGAAGGTAGAGGCCTCTTTACACATCCTCTTCTTTCCTCATGCTTTTTCTTTGTCTTTCTTGCCTCCACAAATTAAATCTGCAGCTGAGAATACTACAGGTTTTTCTTTATAGGAAATACTTTGGTGTTGAGTGCTCCTGAAACATTATGGAAACTATTTGTGCTTTATGTCTTCCAGAAAATTATATTGATGTGCCTCAAGATGGGAGAGGTAAGACCAGACTTCAAGGAGCAGCTTTCAAGGAAACCAACTAAATTACAAGAGCTGAAAAAATTATGGATAAGCAGGAAAGACTACAAAGAGGAAGACTGAGCAAGTCACCTGAAGATAGACACCATTCAAACAACTTCTACAGGCAAATTATATAGAAAGAGTCTCCAGGAGAAAGTAGTCTGTAAGCAATATTTTAATTCTAGACTGACACTATTATCTCTGAAAGGAAGCATCATATTTGCAAAAATGCTCAATAGGAAGAAAATTAAGTTGCTCTGGCAAATCCACACAAAGGTGGAAAACAACCACAAGACAAACCTTTGGTAGATAACTTTTCTTTGCCTCCCCATCCATCAATTGCCATTTGAGCCTAATCTCAGCCTAAGTGTCAGAATCCTGAATGTGAGTTTTTCCAAAGTTCTCTGGTGAACATTTTGTCACTGTAGGGTAGCTGCTGGCAATCCACATCACTGTTCACCATATTGTCCTATGCATTGCTAAGGTAAGCAGAGCCCTTTCATTGAGTCAGACTGCAGGGTAGCAATCATAACATACATTTCTACATCGTTGGCAATGATTCTGCTAAGACATCTGAGTCCATCTTAAATTCAGGTTCTTGAAGAGGCAAACTTTATTAGGATGCAATACCATTCCACCCCCATACTCCTTGAAGCTGAAAGAAACAGAAAAAACCCAACAAACTGTATATTTCAAAAGCAATAATACCACTGTCCCCCTGCTTTAAAAGGCAGTAGTCCAATTCCCTCAGCCACTGACTGGCTGCAGAGTTTACCCCACACAAGTCTCAGAATCCATTTGTAAGCCAGAAAGGCAATGACTGCCAGAGAAGTATGTGGAGCACTTGATCACTGGGTTGCAATAGGTTGATGTAACTTTCCACAGGACGGGATTATTTTAAAATTATACAGTATCAATTACATGAGAAAATCCTGTGAAATTCAGTTATTTAAGATATTTGCATAGAGAACCTGGCAATGACAAGCAAACAGAGGAGTTCATCTGGAAATCATAACACAAAGCCATGATAATGCCAATTTCATGCTTCATGTCTAACATTTTGTCCTGCAAATCTTAGTAACTTTAAAGTAACCATACATTTTACCATGTAACCACAACATGAGGAACACCTTGCTAATGAATAATCAAATGTTCCTTTTGTACCTCTTTGGCTGAATAAATTTTAGTCTTCTGTTGAACTCAAAGGGGACACTTTTCTCAGTGATTTGAGTTACTTCACGGCTACTGGAGTTCAGGATGATACATGACTAAAACCATGAAGGAATAGATAGTGTTGGAGTACCCAACAAGGCTGGAAACCACAGGAGTGGAAGCCCAGTCTTCAAATAAAGCCCAGTCTGAGTAGGATACCAACATGCACTTGCCCCTTTTCTCTGTAAACCAACAGCTAAACATGCTAGGTACCAGTGAGTCAGGGCAGGCAGTACCTAAAAGAACAAATTCACAGGTGGGTGTGCCACGCTGCAGGCATTAAACTCCATCCTGTCCCAGGAAAGCTTGAAGCCTGGCCCACTCTCTCTCACCACAGAAGCTCCTGCCCACCCCCTCAGCTAGCAGATACCTACAGGAGCTGCCACAGTGCACCTGGGGTGTTACACCTGTGTTACACCTTAACAATTCTCCAAGAAAAGAAAAAGAAACTGAGTAGCTGGAGGTGATGCCATCCACGCCAACGTCCTGCCCCCTCCCCACTTCCTCCTTGGCTCCAAGATCCGTAACCACTGCAGACACCCAAAAAAGTATCCACAGTAGATACTTTTTGTGGTGCTCTGCAGTAACTGCTTGGGTTTTTTACCTTCTCCCAGCACCTACTTTCAGTGTGAAGTGATGACTGCCACAGAGAGCTTTGGAAAAAGCTTATGTTCATAAAGGAATTTGTATTAAATACTGGTTTGTGTGACTTACTGTATTTTGTAAGGGTTTTTTTCCCTTTGGGAATTGTGCGTTATTAATGAGCAGTTTTATGCTTTACTTCTAGCACATGTATACCTTGTAATGGATGTGCATTTTGTTTGTTTGTTTTCTTTTACTCTCTATACAGAGCCAGTTAATATAAGGTATATTATTCTCTGGCTGAAATTCTGATTTTTCCTACCAGTTAATTTATGGATAAATCATGTTGTAGCTGGTGAATTATTTTTCATCAATTGTGTTGTTTTAATCACCTGATAGCCTCTCTAGCAGAATAAAAGATCCTGAATAAGACTAATGCTAGTTGGGCCTTAAATTAAAGGGAAATAATTCATTAAATAAAAGGAAAATTATGTATTTCCCTACCACCATTTCTATCAGCCCTTCTTCCTTGGTGTTGGGACACTGGAGAAGAGCACAGGCTACACAAACAGCCACCTGAACACCTCAGCCACCTCTGTAGCTGTGTTCTGGTGTCCCCCTTCATTTACTTAATCAAAATAATGATGGACCAGACAAACTGCAATGAATTTTTCTGTTATTTCTGCAGAGAGACTGGTTCAAATGCAATTCTTCTCTAAAAGAAATTATCTGGACTAAAATAATTGAATTTTCCTCTATGTCCATCCTGATATGTTTGGGAAAAATAACAGAACTGAAATTAACACTTACAAAAGTACATACATTATACACCTATGTGACAATGGCAGCTGTCTCTCTCGGTGGGTATTAGTGACCTTCCTGCTCCAGAAGCCTCTTCCCCTGTCCAAATAATTTCCTCTCTTCTGTTTCACTGAGAACTGTGTCCAACTTCTTAGTAATTGTTGTGTATAATGTAGGACATAAAAAGATAAGTTAAAAAGCTTGTGCAGGACTTGGTGTTGTAATTTAACCATCTTTCGTGCCTGGTTATGGATTTTACAAAAAACAGAGTGAAAATAATCTGGCCTCTTAATGTATAATTCAGCATATTGTAGCAGCTATTTTAGACACCTGTTTTTTATAGTTTTACTATGGCTGTAATTTCTGTATGAGGACTGTCCACTTGAAGAAGTGGTGTCAAAATGATTTTTAAAAGTCAGTTCTATGCCACCTGTGATTGTGTATGAAAACTAAAGCAACAAAAACAAAACCTCAACCACTGGCCGGGAAGAAACACCTTTTCTCAGCCTCAAAAGTTCTCTTCTATAAGACAGGCATTTCTTCTAGTCCTTCTTTTACAAAAGTAGTAAATTACTAAGAAGATAATATATATACAGTGCAATAGTCTATTTTGATAGTCAGCCAACTATTTTAGGCTAAGCTAACTAGAAATTCTAGGGTTGCAGTGATTTCTCTTTATTGATACATTGATGATAATACTGTTTACATAACACTTGATGTTTGAAATCAATACGTGCCAGTGTCCAGTGATTTGCTAATCTAGTTTCTGGTCTAATCCTGTCCTATTTTTTGCAGCATTCTCTGACTTCATATTATGAATCATGTTGTCTTTCTAAAGTGATTGCCAAGTAAACCAAAAATGTGTTTTACACTGCTATTGCACTGCTCTCGTCTTTATATACAGTAGTTTTTATAAACATGTCCTTAGGTTTTAATAAATGAGTGTAACATAAACTAATCTCTGTAATAAAACCTGCTTTAGTGTTTCAAAGGCTGTGTGGAATAGCTGTAGAGATTTGAGCTTCTGAGTATTTTGATAGCTTCAAAATTCATGGCTTCTTTTTCATCTACAGGAAATCCCCAGATACCAGAACTTCATAGTCTGTACAAGGGTAAAATGAAGAGAGTGTATTTAACCCAAAGAATGGATTTAGAAATGGGGGGAAGGGGCCCCAAGAAGCCAAACCATACCATAAAAAAGCCATTAAGGCCATTGCATAAATCAATACGTGTTTATATTTAATCTCCATCACATTTCCAGCAGTTGCAAATACCAGATGTTTAAGAGGGAAGTGTGGGACATTGCGCAGAGACTGATAAAAAATAAATACAATCTTTTCACTACTCAAGGCAAGCAGAGAAGACCAAACTGCAACTGAGCAGAAAGAAAGCAACATTTTGACTTTTATACCTAAAATACACTGTCCCAGATGGCTTACCTCCCCAGCTGAGGTAAACACAGTTTAGTTTGCTCTGTACGAAAAGGCAGGGCCAACAGTTTCCAGGGAAATGAGATTTAAGCTCTTTGCTTCCAGGTTGAGGAATTGGACAGTTTCCCCAGAAAGGTTTAGATTTTCTGAACACCCTCTCAAGTCTCTTTGTCACTTGTTGTTTAGGAGGCATCATTGCTAATGTTCCCAAAATACTGAGGATGCTGAGCTGAGATTTCAACTCTCCCATTAGTAGGGAATATTTTTGACAACATCACCTCTTGGGACAGATTGTTTTCTTTTATAGAAACTGTTCTTGCTCTGTCCTGCTGTCCTCAAGCTTTAGTTTCCCTCAGCTGTTTTCCCATCCAGCACTTGCTTGTCCTCTTTGGTCCATCCCAACTCCTTGATATCCAACTGAAGTCCTGGTATTTATACACAGCAGATACCTTTTCTCATTAGAAATTATCCTTTCAGCAACAGATCTAGCCTTAGATTAGAGACTGTGCTAGAGAATATACCTAAACACTCGAAAATAGATTTTTAAAGCCAAATTTTAAAGGAAGGATGAAAAATCCTTTGTAATGTCACTTACTTCATGTGCCAGAGTGTATTTCTGGAGCTTCTATAACAAAGCACATAAGCTCTAAAGTAGAAAAGGATCATTTAATGAAAATGAAATGAAAATTAATGAAATTTAATGAAAGAAACACTTCAGTAATTCTTAGGGGTTTTACAAGTGTAAGAGACTACAATTGCACTCCACTGTGCTAAAATTTATGGAGCATATTGCAGAAAGAAAGAGGACAAAAAGCAGCTTTAAAAATACATAAATATGAAAAAATTACAAATAGTTGCAACTCAGTCCCCTTCTCAAACTGCACCTGGAATTGTGAAAACAGTTAAATATAAGACAAAGGAAGTAAATGGATGGATTGTCTGTTACAGCTTCCTCACAAAGTTTCAATTCAACAATTTTTTTGATGTGTTTCTAGTAATCGAGGGAGGATTATATTCAGCACATTATGCTCAGGAGGCACAGCTTTTATTTACCAAGCAGCAAATTAAATACCTCTGGAATTCCTATAGAAGATGTTAAAACACTGATAGTAGCTTACAGACTGCCATTTTCACCAAGACAGAAACAAACAGGAGCATCACAGCCAGTTCCTTTAAACTGTTTATTCTTGCTAGAAAGCAGAGACTTCGTTGATTTGCTGGTTGTTCACACATACAGAAGGACAAGGAGAGAAAATAGAGCTACGATTTATTTTTATTTCCAAGAAAACAACAAAACCCTGTTACTCACCCAAACTACTCCCAACACTTAATTTAATTTGGAAAATGAAAAAACATTCCTGGGGGGTGGGGAAACATACCAACACATTAGGTATGAATACTGCTGCTGCTTTGTTGTAGTCAGAATTAGCAGTGACAACCGAGTTTAAATTCTTGGCTTTGACAACATACAGACAAAAAAAAGACTGATCTAGGTAACATTACACCCTCTGAAGTGCTGTAAAATTTATCCTCAGGAAGGATTCCAGGCTGATGGTTCATCTACTCTCCCCTTAGCCAGCTACACAGATTTAATTTATGATATTTTTGTGAATTATGTGGGTTTTGTTTGACTGCCTCATAGTTACTGCTTAACTTTTCTTCATGTAGGGCTACTGTAAACAGTTGAAACATCTGAAAAGCTGTGTTCCATTTTACCTCAAGGTTTTTGCTCCCCAGTATAAGGCCTCCTCTTCTTTCCAGTATTTGCTGTCCTGAGAATTAAGAATATTGCATCATTACTACTATTACTGTACAGCATCAAACTGTTCCCTGTAAAACCGCCTTCCTCAAAGCATGCCTTGCTTTTGTTGGAAATATTTATATTGCAAAATGCTGCTAGGGGGGATGGGAGCACAGTAGGAAGTGCCACCTCCAGTGAGCTAGTGATAGCTGGGGTTTACTGTATAAACTCCATTATCATTTTAACAACAGAGTCCACCTCCTATTTCCTTGAGTGAATGTGCTCCCAGCAGCCACTAGAGAAAGCCAGATGGGAATTTATTTTGCAAGGAGACACAGTATCCCTGTGCTGGATCTGCTATTATTATGCAGATAGAGGAGCTCAGAGACATTTCACAACCTTTCCCTCTTTTCTTTGCTAGCTGCATGGATGTTTGTTAAAGAAATCATCTCCAGCTAATAAAAAAACCTTAGAAGCCCCAAACCCTAAGGAAAGAACTCATGCCATCCTGTGACACTCACAGATTTTGTTTTGTTATACTGCCCACAGAAATGCGACATAAATAAAAGGCACTGCTTAAACCACAGGCACATTTTTATGGAGTTTCTAGGCTGTAGCTCAGTGGCACAGGAGGTGACTTCTGTTTGTGCTCTGCAGTCATCATTCCTCCTTTTCACATCTTCTCCCCACACTGCCCATAAACAAGAAGCACGCTAAGCACAGGCAATGCTTTGACCCAGCCATGCCTCACAGCCCTCAGCAAGCAAAGACTTTTCTGCAAGGACCAGCAGCTTCACTTTCTGAAGACTCCCAGTCTGTGCAGGGAGGTGTCTCTGCTCAGCCAAGGCATCACTGACCACTGCCTTTGCCTGGGGACCTGCTCCTTTGCCTCAGGTCCTTCCGCATTACACCGACAAAAGGGGAACCACAAACATTTGGAAAAAGTGCCCAGAAGTGGAACTGATTCAGGACAGAAATAGAACGGGAATACTTGGACTACTTGAATACACTTTCTACTCCTCTTCCCAATCTCCAGTGTTCAGACAACAGGAAAACAGGCCATGGGAGAACCACTAGTATTAAGAAATCTCCTTTCTTCTAGGATCCTTCTAGGATTGTAGGCACTAAGGCTTCCAGCAACATTTTTTAGAGACACACATTCCTTGCTGGTAGGAATGAACAATTTGGGCAAATCCAGCTTTCTGTTTTCACACTTCTTCGCAACACTTAAAGAAAGAATGTTTTGGCTGGACTGTGTTCTTTCCTGACCAGCTGCAAAATGCCATTCTCTGCTGCAGTGACCTGCATAGTCACTAGAGGCTCCCAAATGCAATTCTAACACCAGCCCTCACTGGAGGTCCAGCGTGCTCTGGACCAAGCCTTGTTCCTGAAAGAGACTCTGTCAGAGCTATGTAAATTTGCAACCTGATCCTATGGGCAGATTTTTACATGACCACTTCCCAAGGTTTGACCCAGGGTCCCTTGTGCTATTGTCTTCTCCAGCGCACAATCCCTGGAACACTGCCCTTCCCTTTGCCATGTCTCCCCACGCTGCAGGTGTGTTTTCCAGCCCCACCACTCTCTGCCTCATTCCATCAACAGGCAATGAGGCATTTCCCTCTTTTCCAGGGAACCAGGAACACCTGCATGCCTTAAGGAAAGGAAGCAGTTTTTAAAAACACTTTTAAGTGTGAGCTTTGCATCTGTGATTCAAACCCACACTCTACTGCCCCAGTGCTGGCCAGTTTGACCCACAGGGTTGGGCTTTGGCTTTGCTGCTGAGGTGAATTGAGGAGACAAACCTTGGGAAGCTGGCAAGCAGCAAATAAATTTGGAGCAGAATAGGGTAAAAATAGCAGGGTCTGAAGGAAAGCCAAGCCATGTGCCTGGTTACTGTGAGCCCCTAAGCCAGAGGGAACCCCAGCCACCCTATTTGCATACACCCGAGCAGCAGCCTCCTACCTCAGCCAGGCTCCTTTCCCAGGCAAAGTCAAACATCCAGAGATGTTTGGACCTCAGATCAAGAGGAGCCGCCACTCGACCAGGGCATGTGAGCACATACCAAGGATTCATCTGCAAGCATGAAGAATGGTCTGGCTCAGAAAAGCCATAAAGTTTTATCCTGCTTGGCTGAGAGACTCTGGCTCTCCTTCACTGTGCCATGTCCCAGCTCGAGACATTGGCTTGGCCATCCCCTTCAAGCCTGTCTAACTTTCATCATTAATTCCTCCCATGCTGCCATAGGAAAATGAGTGCTACAAATGGCTACTCACTGAAAGACATACAGAAAACTGCAGAACTAACAGAAAAATACAAAACTGGGTAAAAGGGAGCCTCTGCAAAAACATAAATATTTTGCCAAAGCAACTGCAAGATATTTTATTTTATTTTATTTTATTTTATTTTATTTTATTTTATTTTATTTTATTTTATTTTATTTTATTTTATTTTATTTTATTTTATTTTATTTTATTTTATTTTATTTTATTTTATTTTATTTTATTTTATTTTATTTTATTTTATTTTATTTTATTTCCATTTCAGCCAAAAGTTTCTCATCTAAGAAAACCTGCCCTGGTGTATCTGAAGCCATTGGTTTTAGCTGAACTACTCATGGGTTTCCATGTGCTTTGTAGCTCCAAGATATGGATCAGAGAGGTTGGGTGGGATGCATTTGGTGGCAGCCAGGTCTTAGCAGGTCAGCATCATACCTGGAGCTTGTAGAGCATTCAAAAAGACAGTATGAAGCAAAAGTTTGGTCTACTTCTTGCCATTGACTATATCAGAGAGAGGACACCAAGAAAATTTTCCTGCCTGCAGAATATTGCACAGTCTTATTTTCAGGCCGTCCTAGTAGGGACTTCTTGAGTGTAAATATGAGTGGTTTCTCCTAATACCTTCATCTGATCTCCAGGTCAAGACATGTAAATAACAGAACAGAAAATTCAAGTTCTCAGGAAAGCTTTATGTAAACTGCTGTGGCTAATACATTCCCAGCATCTGCCACTTTAATCCTCTCTTGTTGGAAAAGAAAGGAACTCAGTAACAGGCTGGTAATTAATTCTGCAACAATACTCAATAAGGAAAAGTTAGGTTTTAATAAACATAACAGAACTGCTGATTTATTCAGTTAGAAGGACATCTCAAAAATACTTATATTAGAATCAAGAACAATGCAATAATAGCCACACTCTAGAGGAAGTACTGCTTGCTGTCTGGTGATTAATAAACCCCAGGAAAGAATAAAATGGATGGTCTAAATTTTTCTTCCCTGTTTCCCATAAACTGAAACACACAAAGGAAATAAATGCCTATGGCAAAACCAAAATTTTGCTGTGAACTTATGTTGTTACAGGAATGTCTTGAGATGCCCCTCCCGAAGAAGCTCAAGTGATTTCTTATAATGGTGATAGAAGAACAATGGGGAAGGCTTCTAAAACAGTGGGGACTTATCCAGTTTTTATAAATTGTCTGTCAAGCAGAGGAACATTTGCTCCCCTGCTAGTCTCTGTGGCCGCAGCTCCAGCAAAAAGCAGTGGGACCTCAGGCACATGCAGCCTCAGCTAGCAGCAAACCAAAACATGCTCAAGAATGTGCTAAAATTCAATTGCAGTATTTCTCATCAAAACATTTAGCTCAACAGGAAGTAAATGTCATACAGGCAGTAAAAGTTTTAATTTATTTTCGTTATCCTTTGTGTTTCAATAAACTGTTGGAAAACAAGCTACAGAACACCCCTGGATATTCATCCTGGAATACTTCTTTTATCTCAAGCATCCTTTCTCCAAACCTGCCTGGCAATATGTTCTGAGAAATCAATCTGTCATCGAGAATGTGCCAGACACCTTTTACAACCCCAATGCCAGACCACAGCTGGAGGTCATGTGGGGTTTTGGCTGCCAGAAGCTTTCTCTGAGCCCTTGGGCTGCACAGTTCAGCTCTCACCATCTCAGGTCCTGTTGTGGTCTAACCCCAGCCAGCAACCAAACACCACAAAGTCACTCCCACCAGTGGGATCAGGGAGAGGATTGGAAAGATAAAAGCTAGGATACTCATGGGTGGAAATAAAGACAGTTTAATAGGGCAAGTAAAAGTCACACACAAAAGCAAAACAAAACAAGGAATTAATTCCCCGCTTCACATGGGCAGGCAGGTGTTCAGCACCTCCAGGAGAGCAGGGCCTCTTCCCCTGGAAGAGTGATTTGAGAAGACAAATGACATCACTGCGAACATCCCCTCCTTTCTCCTGCCCCTTTACACACTGAGCATGATGTCCCAGGGTCTGAAGCACCCCTTGGGTCAGTCAGGATCACCTGTCCTGGCTGTGTCCCCTCCCAACCTCCCAGGCAGCCCCAGCCCCTCCCCAGTGCAGGCTCTGAGGGGCAGGAAAGGCCTTGGCTCTGTGCAATCCCTGCTCAGCAATGACAACATCTCTGTGTTACCAGCCCTGTGTGCAGCACAGCTCCAAACCACAGCCCCTGGGAAGGAAACTAACTCCAGTACAGGTCCGTAAGATAGGCATATGTCCCAGTCTGACATTGCAGGGAAACAACCTGGAAACCTTTATGAAGTTTTCAAATGCTGTGATGAAGATGACAGAGTCCATACGGATTTACAGTCAGACACTGGTTTAAAACCAAAAATATTGTGGCAATTTAAATATATTTGTCCAGACTTCCACACACTATGGATACAAATCTGTCCCTTGCACCACATCAGGAAGTTTTGAAAGGAATCATTGAGTCATCTCTGTATTTAATGTGCCTTTTTGAGTGTCAGCTTCCTTCCCACAAGCAAAATCCCCCAAGGCCTGCAGCTCCTGCACTGCATCCATCAGTCACTGCGGACACTGCTCCTTGCTTGCACCACAGCAGCTGGAACATGGAATCCTCAGCTGGCATGTGAAAGCTTCCTTTTCTAGACAGCTGGAATTGCTGTAACAGCCTCCTCTGCAACAAGCTGGAGGCTGACTGAAGTGTAGAAGTCACAAATATATAAAAGAGGAGGTGGAAACATTCAAGATCAAAGTAATGGGCAGAAAGGGGTTGTTTGCTTTTAAGTTCAGAGTTGGGGGCATCCTTAGGGTTTTGCTTTGTTCTGCTTTGATTTTTTGAGCAGCACAAGGACAGTGGGGTCTATTTGGCACGGTTCAAAGGCAAAAGAGTTGGCAAAGGTCCCAAGTGCCAGGAGAGGGGGAAGCTGGAGCACATGGCAGTGATGGCAGAGCTGCAAACTCCCTTGTGTCCATCGATTTTACTCAAGCAAGTCATTCACCTGTCCCAAACAGGGCTCTGCTTCTTATTAGCCCTGGACATGCTGCAAGTTTCAGTGCCAGAGTCAGCAGCATGAAATGCCCAAAGGATTTTTGTCCAAAGTAGTTCCCCTCTGGCAGAGGAACTACTGGCACACCTGCACAATACCATGAGAGCAAAAGACTGCTCTGAGTCCAAGATGAAAAGTGTTTTTTACTCACTTTACTCTTCCCGTTTTCAGTTTCTGCCTCAAAAATGAAACTCTGACTCTTTATTTCTCATTCTTTATGTGCTGGATGTTCAGTAGTTACCCCTCATACCCCCATGAGGGCTTTGGCTGTGCTCCAGGACAAAACAGTAATAGATGGAAACTACAGGGCACAACAAAAACATTGTGTGGCACAAACATCAAACTACACATATATCCCACACTCCTTGATTTTAGTCTTAGGTCTTATGAATTCCCAGCAAATTTGCCATAAACAGATCAAATACCTAAGAAATCAGAGCTACCAATGGTAGTCCAGGAGAGGGACAGGAAGGTTTTGTATATATATATTTCATCAATATATTTCATCAACTGGACAGAAATAGATGTATACAGTAAGTTACTTTCATGACACTTACATAGGCAAGTCTGAAAAAAAGCAGGAGGAGATAATTTTGTAATTCTCAGTGTGAATCTCCAAAATAAAGAGATTTATTCTTTGAAATAGAAAACAATCGTTTATTCCAGCTGTGTTCACATCCTTTTTGCCTTCCAGGGTTAATCTGCTGAAAAGCTTTTAGCAAAGATTAATGTATATCCAGCTGTCTCTGGATTTTTCTGTTTTATCCAAAAATTAACACACAGCAAACAAACAAATATTGGCAATAACATATTAGCAAGAAAAGGAACATTCCAATTCAAACACAATGCCCACAGCATGTCTTTCATTCTGGAAGAATAAAGCAAATTGAACTTGTTTTCTAAAGGGAAAAAAAAATTGAGATGGGGTGAAAAAAGGTACTTTGCTAATTTATAGCATTGCTCAGAAGAAAAGGAGATTAAAGGGATTAAGAGTTGGGAGCTTAAGGTTGCTGGGTGCCTGCATGGTACCTGTAGAGATAATGCCAGTGGGGAAACTGGGGCTACCAATGCCACAATGGTTTCACCTAACACCAGCAAACCCCTTAAAACCTTCTGCAGAAGAACACAACCTTCACATCAATGTGTTCAATCACTTCTTGGTGCCCCAGCCAATTCCCGTTCTTCAGCACAGGAGGTTAATTAGGCAACTGTTTGCCCCCATGTAGCTGCTACAATTCAGTTATTAAAATTTTTAGAGATGCCTCTGCCTGAATTAAAGTGCAAATGAGACCATATGCCAAAGTCAATACTACGAATATTATTTAACAGTAAATCTGAGAGGGAGAGAGAAATAGAAGAGAGGTGGGGGGAGAGAGATAGTGACAGACAGATTGAGTAGAAAATATCACCACTCTGTGGATCCCAACAGTATCCCATTGATCCTCTCCATCTTGTCTTCTTGGTGGTGAGGGTCCCCCCAAAAAACACAGAGTTCAGTGGATTAATACACATTTGGGCCAGGTGGGAACACCCATATGTCTCTCCTGGGGGGTCAGGTATGACCTGCATCTGTTTCATCACTTTGCATCATGTGCAGTCTCCTGCTGCAAGGCCTCAGAAATCTGGCTGGGGGGTGCTTTGGGTGTCTTTCATGGATTGTCACCCCCTTAGCAGCTAGTTTTGCTGAAGAAGTTCTTCACCAAAACACCACAAAATAAAAAATAAACCATCATGGAAATACACCTCTCAAAACTGAGAAGATCAGCATTAACATCTGTAACCAGAACAGAGAGAAAAACCAACCAAGACTGCACCAACAAGAGTTCCTTGAACTGGCCTCAACATGCCTGCTTTTAAGGAATCTTTCAAGTCCTGCTGGATTCCTTGGTACACTGTAAATACAACCAGTGTGTATTTGGCTTACTTTTTTTTACTTCTAGCTTTCCATTTAGTCACCATATGGAATTTTTTTCAGGACAAAGTTGCTGTCATTTCACAGCTGACACTGTATCACCCTTCCTTACAAAAAAAACCAAAAAAACCCAGTGCTTTTTAAAGCACCTTTATTATTCCTTTATGTTTAATTAACCAACAACAACAGGCTCTGTGATGTTTTTCTTTCTGAGATTATGAGGGACTCATTTCCAACTCTATGGAAAAAAAGCAAACAGAGGTTTAACTTTCCAGGTTAACTTTCCAGAGGAGCACCACAGAACAGTGGAGAAAGTCTGTGGTGTGGTGAGAGGTTAAATGAAGGCTGTGAAGAAATACTGGCTACCCTGAATAGTAGGAATAAGATCAAGCCCATAGGAACCAAAGAGAATTCAACTTTTTAACTGTGTTTTTTCACAGAAAATTGCTGCTTTAATTCTACCAAAACTGGAAGAAAAAAATCTCATGAAAATTAAGCTGGGCCATTTCTATCACAAATGTTTCAGAAAGACACATTCCAAAATGGATTTTTTTAAAAAAACTCCAATCTTTCAGGCTGTATGTACCTCATTAAATTTTTCTCTAAAGCTTAAAATGGAAATAAAATAGATTCTTGCACACAGTCTCTGAAAATACTGAACTTGGTGCGAGGAGGGGGAGCTCTCCCCAGATCTCAGCTTTTTTTCAGAGTAAACCAAGCTGTTCTCTGATTAGCACTGCAAGTGGATATATAACTTTAGATACTACTCAAGTCCTTGTCTGTGGTGATCCACAAAAAATGTGCATCTGTTACACCAAAAGGGAAGTTTAATTGGAGCAGAAGAAGCTCAAGTTTTCAGGCTGGGTGTTCCTCATGACAGCAGCTAGTTCAAGAACCAGGATGAATGAGTATTTTCCATCACCTTTTTTTGTGGGGCCATAGAAACATCAGTCTTAAATGTTATCACACACAAAACTTTTACTAGTGTTTTTTCTAAATAAAGATAGGAAAGATTTTTTTCAACATCAGCTTACAAGGAAAATTCTTCAGGATGATCAGTTCTAAAGAGGTGTAAAGCCTGACAAGGAACAGGAAATTCAAACTTCATAGAAGCTGTGGAAATACACCCCTAATGTGTAAAAACAGTTATCAGAGGAACCCTAAAACATGAATCTGTTTACTTTTGTTGGGGTCTAGTGGTGTTTTCCTGAGAAAGCACAAGCCTTGCCACAACCAAACCAACCAGCCCTAAGGAACAATTGAAAAATGGTACACAAATAGGGAAACATTCCCAAAAGTGCCAGGCCACTGCAATATTCAAGCATCTCCAAATGGCCTGGTAAAGGTACTAGGCCTAAGTGATAGTAGATGTATTTTAGACTGTACCAAAAAATCCAATTAAAAAAAAAATAAATAAAGACAACAACAGAGTAAAGGACATTAAAATGTGAATGTCTTGGACAAAATAACATGTCAACATAGCTAAAACTAGTAATGACATATTGTTTGAATTTTAATGCACATGTGTACATTAAACAGGTACAGTACAGGTGTACTGCACATGGAAAGCAGCAATTCACCTTTAAATAGCATTTAATTTCTAAAGAGAAATAAATTCAAGAACCAAAAAGAAAACACAAAACTCCCTTTCTCACAGACACCCAGATTGAAAAGAGGCTCAGATATTGGTGCTATTGGATCACTGCTACAATACCACTTCTACTTCCTCCTTTTCTGTTCACTGATGGTTGCTGTTGCTTTTGCTTGAGTGCAGCAATTCAGCAACATATCATACACATGTATCCAAAAACCTGAGGGTTTAATATGGATTAAATCATTGAATGTCTTCTCAGTAATGCCAAAGTCTGGCCAAGTATCAGCAGACCACTAAAAAAAAGAGTATTCATGATCTTCTAGCCTCCCCCAAGACACTGCTCCCAAATCTGTTAAGGCTCTTCAGCACCCTCTGAAGTGCTGTAAAATTTATCCTCAGGAAGGATTCCAGGCTGATGGTTCATCTTTTCTTACTTTCAGATATTTGAGCCTACCCTGAAGCTGTGGGGTTTCCATTGCAGCACCCTCCCCTGCAACTGGCCTACTCCTCACTACATCTTCCAGCAATTTTGTCTTGGCAGATTTTCTGCAAGGAAGCAGACTGCAAGAAGTGAACTTGTTCTCCTAAAGCACATTTATATAAAAATATAGTTGGGGTCTTTTTAGTTCAAATAAATACTCCACAACTGTTTTTCTTTGCATGGAAAATTCAATAACTGTCTTCTCTAAAAAGCCAGAGTGCAGATGTTGAGGTATTGCTTGAAAAATTCAGCTTTTGCTGTTTCTCAGCACTGGGTGCCCATGCGACCTCACGGCAACACGCACATCCAGCTAAGGCTTCAGCAGCTTCACAGGTCAAAATAAACATAGTAAATCACAGAAAATTCAATATATGCTGCATGAGATACTTGCCTTTTCTTCAAGGGAAGCTCTATTCAACACACATTCTGCTTTATTTTCTATGACAGTATCTGTCTCATTTTATCAAGCTCTTTTTTCCCAGCAAAGTACAGAGCCTTCTGCGGCTCGCTTTTGAGTCAGATTTGGTGCTCACTTGCACAGTTAAAACAACAAATCATGAAAATGAGATGCTGGCAAGAGGCTGAGACTGTCCATATCTGCAGAGCTGACAGGGTATCGTTCCATCATGTCTATCCACCAAGGGCTTACTGGTGGCATGGAAGCACACAGGTATCACTTGGATGGGAAGCAGCACCTCCGACCAATGGGATTCCCAAAACTTGGGAGAGATGCAGAGAGGCCCTGCAGTCTGCTGCTGTCTAGCATCCTCCATGTGGCCCCAGGATTTCCATTTGTGGCAGGTTCATTATCATCACTACCTTCTTGGCTTCTTCATCTTTTCATACCAAACTGCTGACAGTATCAGAAAATTATAATCGCTATTTGCTACCCACTTCATTTTTCACCTTGTTTTATTTTCACTTAGTCTTTTTCTTCTTCCTCCCTTTATTGCCTTCTTTTCTCAACTGTGTAACTTCATCTATATTTAAAGCTCTTTAGATTAAATTACATGTATAAAGAGAGCAAGGCAGCAGGCTAAAGATACATCAATTACTGTTGCCTCATGATAACAGCAATAACAAAATACAGATCAGCTGCAGCTTCTAAAGCATTTCCCCAAAAAGGACAGGGTTTTCCTCTACCCGCATTAAAGGAGAATTTCATGCCCCCATTGTGGCACATTGCTTTCTTCTGTTTCCATTGTAACACAGAGCCTGACAAGGCTGTGTAACCCAAAGGGCCACAGACAAAACCCTCTGCTCTGTCCATCTGTCTGTCTACTGTGCATGCCCAGATTACCTGGAGATTAATGAGTTCTCAACTCAGGACTTCCTGTAATAGCATAACTTCATGTGGGCTATGAAATAATCTATAAAATACAGCTCAAACACCCTTCTGCCCATACTTTCCAAAATGTTAATGCAGGTATAGTACATATAGAAAGTAGCACATCACCTTTAAATAGCATTTCCCTTCCAAAGGGAAATAAATACAGGAACCAACAAAGCAAACAAACAAAAAAAGCCCATTCTTACAAACAGTTTTCTACTAGCGTATAGAAAGCAAAATGGAACAAATAAAGCCATTGCCTTGGACCAAAATACATCCCATGCAGCAGACAAGTTGAAGTGTAAATACAGGCAGTTCCAGACCCACAGGAACCTTGGTGGGTCACCTCATCTATGCCCAGGGCACATGACAGGACTGAGCCCAGCCCAACAGATTGGCCTGACCTGCACAGACCTCCCCAGCCAGGGAGAAGCCTCTCTCCCAAAGCCAGCTGCTCCTGTGCTCCTGTAAAGCCTGTAAAATTCCCCAGAAAGTCATTTACCATTCCCCAGCTCTATACCTGGGATAAGAAAGGATGGCCTAACTTATTCCCTTTTTATACAACATTACTACGTTGATCCCCCTGCCAGCCTGGGAATGATAAAATCCCACTGCCTGCCATTTCACCATCAAGGAACTGGTCAGGTTTTCACTCAGGGTGTTAACAGGGCTTGTGCAGAAAAAGGAGAGCAATAGTCTACATACATTAACACTGGCTCTTTACATGGTTTCACTAAACAGTTTTTCTGAGCAGCTGCCACCCAGGACTCCCCTTTCAAGAAGTGAAATCCTGCCACATCCCATCTTTCCAAGCCACTTAATCCCTCTGCCCAGGTGCACAGAATCCACTTGCCCATCCATGTTTATCAGCCAGTCACCAAACATGAGGGAAACATTCAGCATAGAAGACAGAAATTTCCCCCAGCAGATACCAAACAACATCTGTGCCAAGCCAAATAATCAATGGAATGGCTGGGAAATGTCATCCCATACTGGTTTTGTCTAGAAATATAAATTCACATTAAAGAGGAGCCTCAATTCAAATGTCCTGCTATTTTCAAAAACCCAGTTTGTGCTTGCAGATTACTGGTGCTGTCCATGCCAACCTGCTCTACTCTTCCCAACAGCTCTCCACTCCTCACATCCCCACTGTGCTGCTCAGACCTGGTTCAGTTCTCTTTACAAGGTGGGAAGTGTCTTTTGAAAGTCACTATCACAGGGAGAAGAGACAGCCATGAAGCTAAAACATGCACAAGAACAGGCAAGCTATACAGAATTTTTCTCCAAGGTGCAAAAATAGGAAGCTGGGAATAAGTTACTTAGAAGCTAAGCCTAACCTGAAGTTTGAAGACAAAAAAGGGTCAAATGCCAATGAGAAAATTTCTTGAAGGCTTCCCACAAGGGCCCTTGGACCACTTTGGTCAGAGTCTGGTGCTTCCTCAGGGTCACCTGCAGCTGCAACGATGGTCAGTGCTTTCCCAGTATTGTGCTACAGAATATTGTCACACAAGATTCCCAGCAGCCATGGGGTATCACACAGCTGTAGAGGCAAAGGGACACAGGCAGGACACAGAAGTTCACAACAGACAGGGTAACTGCTGCATTTCAATGAGCTGGGCAAAACAAAGACTCTTTGGTAGAATGAAATTACTGATGTCACTACGAGGGGTTTTTAATTTAATTAAAAAGGGGTTTAATTAAAGGGGTTTTTAAATTAATTAATTTAATTTAATTTTTAATTGGGTAGGAAGGAAAAAACTCCTCTCCAGACAGGATTTTCAATGGTTAAAAGAAAGGGGGAAACAAAAAGAAGGTTTAAAATTCTAAAAATCAATGTGTTCAGTATACTTACATATTCAGCTGGGAAGGCTTTGTAGCTGTGTGTCCTGGAATTCATCTTTATTAGAAAAAATTAAGAAGAAGGAGCTTTTTACAGCTAAAAGATGGGATCTGAATCAGCAATGCAGATTACGCCACAGACATAAAAAGTAGGAAAACAATATAACATCAGTGTATTTTGATTTACCCGCCACAGCAGCGTGGAGGAAGAGGAATCTGTAGTTTCTTGGACCCCAGGGTTTCACAGAGGGTACATTTAAGCTTTTTGCCCTAACCTCTAACTTAAAAGAAAATCTACACTGCAGGCCCCAGTCTTCCAGAGCTCCTGATGGAAAAAAAGGCCACCGAGTTCACCAGTCTTCCCTGGGATTTGCTCCTGAGAGCTTAGAAACTGCAGGTTTATGTGCCTGGTTTGCACTAAAGCACAAGGAGCCAAGTGCAAGAGTAATGCTCTGCAGATGGTGCTAGATGGATGCCAGACAAACTCTTCATTTTACTGTCCAGGACAACCACCCTGGTCAAACTTGCAAGGCATCCAAGAAGAGAAATTTACCAGCTACAGGGATGTGTTTATCCAGTGCCAATTCAGGTCTTAAGTTTGCTTATTCTCCTCACATAGCACAGCTGGCAGAAATAACAGAGTGAGATCAAAAGGAAAAGAAACTGCATGAGAAAAGATGAAGTATGAAATAATGCTGGTAACAGACAAGCTGCAATTCATGATCAAAGGAATGAATCTGGCCTCAACTATATAAATAAAAAAGTATCTTCCCCCATTTCTGAAAGGATGAATTTGTTGTTTGCCCTCATATCATGGAATTCTTTTAAGTCCAGCTATACTTAGGTAGTTGAAAGGAAAAAAAAAAGTAACAGAGCACCTGAAGTTTTGTCTATTTTGCTTTAATCATCATGATAGAGGGTTCTCCTGGGATCTCACTGCTTTCCCATTCATGCTATGTATAATCCACAAAATAAATAATCAAACCCCAAGTAATCAAAGAGCATATTCCATTCCATCTAAACAAGGAAAGTGTCAAAACAAGGTTTCCTGACCATTACCAGCTCAAAGCAGCCAGACCAGCACTGCATGCCCCACACATTTCCCCTCCACAGTCACAGAGTAGATCTATGGGACAGAAAATGTCCCACCAGCATCTCCCAGGGAAGACAGCACCCACCCTGTGGGGCTTCCTGGTGCTTTGAATTCAGCTGGAGCAAGAGGCTCAGAGATGGCTTGATGAGCAGGAAATGTGGAAGCACATGGAAATAAATGGTTTTCCACCCATACAAACTGACCTCAATGCCTGAGAAAGGAAAAGTGCTTCAAGCCTCTCACCCTCTGACACACGAGCTGCTCTGCAAAGAGAAAGCTGCCTCCCGGTCTGCTGCTGAAACTCAAATGAGAAAAGAGGTCCCCCCCACTGGAGTCCTTCAGAACCTCCACCTAGGAATGGACTTTTGTGCCCCAGGGAAAAGAAAATATTTTCACTGCTTGGGAAAAAAAAAAGAAAAAAATGAAGAAAAAAAAAAAAAAGTGATATTCTACTATTCAAACAAAGGCAAATCAGAAGAAACACCTAGGAATTTTCACTTTGGCTTTTAAAGTCTCAAACACCATTACATACCATCTTATTTATTAAGACACTGTGGAGACTGCCATGCCAAAGACCAGGAAGCAGCAGAGTTTCTGTGACACATGCCAGGCCTGAACGAGCTGTTGATTTTCCCTCTCTCCCTCTATCCCACACCAGAAATGGGTCCAGGCCCATCTCCCAGCTTCAGGAGAGCTTAATGCCAGAAGCAGCAGAGTTGTCTGCCTTCCTTGGTGCATGCAGATGTCTTGTGCTCTGACCGTTTGTGTCAGAGTCTGAAAAATGTTGCAGCATTTCCTGCTAAAATGGATAGCCTCCCAGCACACCTGAGAAGGGAGATTTTGCATCAGCCTGACATCAGAAGTGGCTAATGGGCACTTTGAAAAGCTGAGAATTCAAAGTCTTTGTGTTCCCATGGGAAGGACCAATCTTCACAAGACCTGGACTCATACTTTTGTTTTACCAACAACCCAATGCGTAGAAAACTTTCAAAATTCAAGAGGAAATGTTGAAAATTTTAGATTCTATGTTGTTTTTCAGTGTCAGCTTTGAAATACACTGAATGTCCTTGTGGAACAGAAATTTCCATGTAATTTTATGGTTGTGTGCCAAGAGTTTTCGGTGTGATTGTTCCTGAGCAGAAGGTGAACATTTGGAAGCACATTACAGGGAAATGTGCCAGAATCATTGGAATTAGTTCCTCTGTTCCTGCTGACAATGGCCAAGGTATCACCACAGAAACCTGAATTTCTTGATGCTGCACCTCCAGAGAGAACAGCTCCTCCTGACAATCTCTGCTGTGCTATCAGACAGTTCATTTTAGCTCTTCTTCCCTCATATATTATCTCTCACCCATTTAAATAAACCATGCTGAGGCATCTGCTATTTTTTGAGGTTGCACTTGACTTCATGGGAGCACCTACTTCCATACAAGCCCCTTGCCAATTGTTGCAGCAATCATTCCAGCATAAATTTGGATTGGATATGTTTTCATAAATACTTCCTTTATGTACATTGGTCACCTGATAAATAACTGGTAAGCAACAAGTGACTCCTGGTACCCAGGCTGGTGGTTCTGCTCAGGTTTGAGGTTTGTTTCCTATGGCAGACTACAGTTACTGCTGTAGGATGATATTTTAAAAATCATTTCATACTTCATAGGACTGAAGAGAAAATACCATTCAAGCTCAGGCATTGAGAAGACATTGTGAGACAGGAGAGAGTTTATGCTGGAGAAAGGACAATATGGAGGCAGAAGGTGGGAAATGGAATAAAGAAAAAATACAGCCTCCATTTTTCCCCTTTCTGTGTGCTGAAATGACACTTACATTTCCTTTAATAATAAATGTTTGTGCTTCACAGCATGTCCTTCTACTAATGAACATTTTTAAACTAAACACCCTGATTTATTGAAAAGGTTTTTGTACTTATCTAGGTTTTTTGTTGTCAATCAGCTTTTCTTTAAAAGAGAGAACACCAAAAATAGGTCTCTAGAGAAAGAAGTCCCTCTGTGCTTGATTATTGAGACCCTTCAGTTAGAACAGCATTTGCAGTCTTCAACAATTCCTTCCCAGCTCATGTAAAATATTGATAAGAGACATTATTTTAAGAATTATCCTAACTGTATTTTTTCATTCAACACAAGTTTAATGTATTTTCTCTAAGAAGCAACAAAACAGAATGATTTTTATTCATGGTCTTGTCTCTTTACCCACTCCTATTAAAAGTCCATGAAGTGTAATGTCGGTGCCACTGGTTTTAAGAAAAAATAAAACCAAAAAAAGAAAATAAAGCTTGACGGAAACCCAAAACAAAATCTGAGCCACTTTCTATTGCTGACAGCAATCTGAGCAGAGCTGCAGCTCCCACCCAGCAGCCAATTTGACCTGTGCAACAAACTCTGAAGGACTCGAGACATTCTGAAATGTCACATTTCCCCTTAACCTGGAATTTGACAACATTATAGCATTTATAATTCCTCAGTTTTATATCTGCTTGACAGCTCTAAGACCTTGGAGATACAAGATTATAATCCTTGTTGCAAAACTGAACTCTGGAACTTCCTGCACCAAAATAGTCTGACCTCAATTAGCAATTGGTCTGCCCAGGGAAGGAACAATATTTGCTTTGCAGTGCAAGTTTGGGGGCTGACTTTTATGGCCTGGAATGTCTAAAGAGGTATTTATAAAATAGAGAGATGTAAGGCATATCCTGGCAGGCTAATTTTAGAAAACTAAATTAGCAAGTTTTAACATTAAAGATGGAGCAGTACAGGATTAAGCAGAAACTCAATAATGTCACCATTTTAAAATTTATTAAATATTTGCTCTTCAAAGTAAAACTGTACTTTTGTAATCTCTCCATTCAAAGAGTTTTGAGAAATATTCATGCACACAGTCTGACAGCTGAATCACTTCCTTTTGCTGTGCATCCCATTTGCTTTTTCTGTATTATTCACTACCACAGAGACACAGCGATTTAACATTAATTTAATTTACATATATTAAATGTGCTCAGCGTATTTGCACAGCTTGACTAGAACTATGGGACCAGCTTTCCAAATTCAGATAAAATTTCCAAATTCATGGCAAAGCCCACAGGATGCAGTTATTTTGCTAAGCTGGCTGTGGAACACAGTCACTTCTTAACTCCTCAAAGTTAACTATTCATGGAGAGTTAATTACTTCTGTTCTGCACATCAGCAACAGCTGACAAGCCCTATGCATTAGCATCTTTTTCCTTTGTCAGACCCTTGCTCTGCATCTGTGTCTGCCTCAAAGCTTTTCAGAAAGTTTCTGTGTTGATCAGTAAAGTTTTCCTTTGAAAATCATACAATTGGGTGATTGTAAAAAAAAAAAGAAAGATCATCATGTTTTGAGAGCAGAGAGAATCTGGACTTTCACCTTTTTGCTCCTTGCATCAGTGTAGGTCTAGATCTGTAACACTCAGTATTCCAGATCCCATTCCCTGTCTCCCTGCACCACTGGGGGAGAAGGTAGAGCTGGGAAAGAGGAAGGGGTGGGGGAGGGGGTTTTTAAGGTTTTACCTCTCATTATCCTGCTCTGATTATGTCAGTATAATCAATTCAACTCATATCTCTACTTCAAGCCTGTCTTGCCCATGATGGTATTTGATGAGAGATCCCTCCTTCAGTCCATATCTCAGCTTGTGAACCCTTGGTTATATTTCCTTTCCCCTGCCCAGCTGTGGAGGGCACTAAGAGAAGGGCTTTGGTGGGTGCCTGGAATCCAGCCAGGGCCAACCCACCACATCACACCACAACAGTACCCCCAGTGCCTGGCAGCCAACAGCCAGCTTTAGTAGAAGGTTAAAGCCACCAATCTATAAGGAACAGATGCAAAGATTAGGGGATCTCAAGAATGTTGCCACGGTCCTGAGTTTCTGTAACAGTAGGAACATACATGATTTAATGCACAGAAGAACCTAGACGAGCCACACTCCATTTTAGTACAGAAAGTCAGAATGGAATTGGTGTAGTCTTTGCCAGTCTCACCTGAGGAACCTGTGGTTTTGGTCTCCACATGTGGTGATGTCTTTCACTCAGAGTCACAGTGAGTAGGACACACAAGCACCACTAATTCCTGGATTAAGTTATAGCCCAACAAAAAATAAATTCCTTTTTAGTTTCAGCAAGCAACCAGCTGGAGTATAGAGCATGGATTATTACAATATTAATACGATGCAAACAGCAAACCAGTCTGCTTCTGCAGCCCCTCAGAAATACTTTTACATGAGCCACAAGTTCTATTTTCTATTAACATGGATTACTCTGTTGTGCGATAAAATCCCTTGTATAAATTTATGTTCTAGCATAGATTTCAAGTCCTTTTCCTCAACAATTTGTAGGGTTCTGTGTTGTGTCCACCCACTCCCTTGAATTTCGTCTGAGACAGATGGAAATCTTCTACTCTGAAAATTGGTGGCATATGAATTGAAGCAGTTCATTCTGTACTGGTAGTACTCCTTCAATTGTTACTTTTTAAAAAAGTTTTTAAAGCAGTTTGTAGTAATCTTAAAATTCCAAATGGGTGGTGGCCAGCCCCTTTCACCTCTTCCAGTAAAGAAAACTAGAACAAGCAGCAGAATCTGCTTGCTTAGCCACTCCCTAAATTAAAGCACATCAAAACCACTTGGTGAGGGGGATCAAAACAAAGTGGTACAAGTACAGTGAGAGGCAAGCATTGCTATAGAGCTGTGTATGACTCATTGACTGACTACTGCAAATAGCAGAAATTTAACCAATAGCCTACTAAGGAGTCAAAAGCCTTAAAAGTAAGCTGCAAATAAAAAAAATAAATAAAAAAGAAAAGTATGAAATTTGAAATTCCTATAATATGAGCAAAACCTGAAATATCCCTGTGTTGTCAAGTTTGCAGCAGAAATCTAAAACAAAGCACCATACTAGCTACTATGAAGAATGTTAACTCTATCCCAGAAAAAACAGCACAGTCCTGAAGGAGAATATCAACATTTCCCTGCTCCCTCTATCCATTTCAACAGAATCAGCTACATAAACCTCTGGTGAACCAATACACTTAGATGCACTGTCCTATCATGTTTTTACATTAAAAAATTCATAAAGCAAGCGAGAAACCATCCCCTGTTGTACTGTGTAGGCATCAGAGAGGTCCCACATATTCCAAACATCCTCTAATGGCTGGCTTAGGAAGCAAACCTTTGGGGCTGTGACTTCGCCCAGAGGAAGGGCTGGGGAGGCAAACTTCTAACTCGTTTTAGGAAGAGGATATGCATGTGAAAAGTGAAGAATAGTATATATTAAAAAGAAACTGTGAGGGTGAGTAGGAAAGCAAGGAGAGCTGGCAGATGAAGCACCAAGAGAATTTGCTAATTAGCCATCAGCCGCTGCCGAGGTGAGTGGTGGGGAAAGCATGGCGCCTCTGAGTTGTCACCATCACCTCAGCAGAGCTCGCTTCTCCCAAACTTCTTTTCTTTATCTCCCGTCCATCAAAAGAGTCCTGAGGGACTGCAAAGCACAAAGCTTGGCAGCCAGGCAAGCCTGCCACTGAAGCACTGACAGCTCAGATTCATGCAAGCTTGGGAGAGTTTTGCATTCCAGCCTGAAGCCTGACAGACCTTCTCCTTCACTAAGGCTTTTTCTCTATTCAAGCTTTTTTTTTCCTCTCATCTCAAGCTGGATATGCAGGGGAAACCACAAAATGAGAAATCTGTTTATTAAACTATGTTAATAAAAATTACTGTGTCACATGTCATCCATGTTTGTGTACTGAAAGCAAACAGTGGAAGAATTAAATTGATGTTCTGTAATGCCAGTTTGTGCTAAATAATACTCCATGGTAAAGGTGTTACTTAAAAAGTGATTAGAAAATCTGTTGCTAAAGCAATCTACCAAGTACTGTTTGAGCACCAGCTAAAAATTAGGAAATTAATTTATGATTTAAAATATATTTATAAAATTGTTTCATCTGTATTTTCCATTTAGCCCATACATGGGATGAAGAGCATTCTTGAAAGTTGAAATTACTGCCTACTAAAAGCATTGGTCTCAGAAAATTTTATCTAAGCATTTTTTTTAAATCAGAGTTATCACTCTTTTTTAAAAGAAAAATAGATCTAATTTCCCATTTACAAAGCCCAATCCCTGCTTGTTCTGCACTCCAGATTTTGTAGCATTGTGCTAATTCATAAGAAGAGAGATAAAACCACCAGAAACAAATGGAAAACCAGATTTTTTTCACTGTACTAGGCGCAGGAAAGACAAGGAATTAACAGGAGAAATAGAAAGGCAGGACAGAGAAAGAGAACAAGAATTTCCCCTGGCTCCCTGCTTTTCAATGGCTATGAACAGCTCCTCCTGTCTATCCAAAAACACTGCAGAGAGACTCGTGAATTCCACAGGACATCAGCTGTACAAAGATGGGGCATGAACACATGGTGAGTGTTATAAATGCAAAGGCAATTTCGGGTTAAATAAAAGAGAAATTTATTATAAAACAATAATAAATTCGAACAGCGAGAAAAACCACAATAAAATGAGCAGCGCAGTGCTGGGTGGACAGGGTCTATACACAAGGTATAGGTGTTCCCAAATCCACACCTGAGAGTCCCTTGGCCTGGGTTTTTATAGGAAGTTTATGTCCCGAGGCCAAATTCCAAGCAGGCACCCCTCGCTAAGAGGTTCTTGATTGTTCGAAGAATAGATTTCCTGGCACTGGAGAATAGGGTCAATAGACGTTGGGCAGAGGCTCCTCATATGTAAAGAGGTCCAGGATGTCTTTTTGATATCATTTTGGTCTGGGCCATTAGGGTGGAGTGGTGGGACCCATCCTGGAGCCGATGGCTTATCTCGGCTGGCTCCTCTTCCTTTGTCTAGTTTTGCCCACTTCTCCAACACAGGCGGGCAGGGCGGAGGTGCTCAGGTCCGGCGATATCTCGTCCGGGCCCGTTCTTTTGTTCGTTCGATGGCCCGTGTCCTGTCTATTCTTTCTGGGCTGATGTGCCTGCTTGTGATCATTATCTGGGTGTTTGGCTGCAATCTGTTGCCTCTCGGAGGAGAATCACGACCAGATCCGGAGAAGGACTTTTTCCCCATTACATGTTGTATTTTATGCCATTGCAATCATACATATATTTTATTTATACCCTTTACGAATTTTTATTCATAGATTAATTTATTACAGTCCCCCGCCTAATAATTCATCACATTAAAAATTCGCATTTTATTCAATCGTTACTGGAGGAGGAATACTTGCATTCCTCTTAATCTATTTCATTTTCTTCCCAGTCTGTTAGCGAATCCCTATTATTTTCTTGAGGCAACATGTGTTTATTTTCAAACTCTTCCAAGGCCCTAATTGCATTTTTATTTTCCTTCTCCTCTTCTAACTTCATTAGTTTAGAAAGAGGGGCTGTTCTCCCTTGCGCTTTTTCCAGGTCTATTGGGAGGGCGGCAATTTGCATTCCTTGTACTACAGAATGTATCAATCTGATCAAACAAGGAATTAAACATGGCAGAAAAATGATTCCGGCAACCGAACATCCTATAAAGAACACTAGCTTCTTCCACCAAGCCCCCTGTCCAAATATTTGATCCCACCAGGAGGCTTGTAAAATTGAATTCCATTTTTGGACCGGCACACGTGCCACCTTTTTTATTTCAGCTGCTAGTCCCTTTATAGTTTCTCCGTAGTCATCTATTTCCATGCAACACTCGGATTCATTGTATCTTCCACACACTCCTCCCTCCTCTGCTAGCAAATAATCGAGAGCTAATCTATTTTGATATACAAAGGCTCTCATCTGCGAATGTTGTTTTGCTAGGAGTCCTAGGGCTTCTGAAGTGTGATTCGAGACTACTTCTACTACAGCCTGCAACCTAATAAGCCGATTGAGGAGATAAATGGGGGTTCGGTAACCCCAACTGCCGTCATTTGCCCATGTGGCGGGCCCATAATATTGAATGATCCTTTCAGCAGGCCACTCCTCCTCTTTCCACTTATGGTTGCCTCCTGCCATCGGTAGTTCTCGCTTTAATTCCCTCTTTTGTCGTGCTAACATTTCAAAGAGGGGAGCACCTAAAGACTTGCTTTCGTCTTTAGGTAACGTGAAGAAAAAGGGCCGAATTATCCCAAGTGTGCAGGATCCTTTCCATTTCTTTGGTAATTCACTATATGCCTTTTTTCCGCATATCCAGTAAATCCCGTCCAGTGCCTCCCAACCTTGGTTTGATTTTGCCGGATCCTCCCAATATTCCCTCAGGCCTTTAAATGCATGGAATGGATTGGCCCCAGGATTTTTATTCCAACAGAGTCCAATTATGTCTACCCATTCACAGTTATTTTCCCGAGAGTGGCTCCAATAACCCTCGGGTGGTTCTGGTTGCCAGACCTTTGCTTTGCTATCTGAATTTACCATGAGAGTGTTCACACACGGGGTGTACCCTACCAAATCGGTAAATTCTTTTCCTTCCCGGCTAATGCAGAAAGTTCCAATTATTCTTTTATCAATTACCCATCCCTCAGGTCTCCGTGTCGTTTTGGATAACTTTAGTCCTGTCCATTTTAGCAATTGTTCCGGGGTTAATCCTTCTCCCTTCCATGGCCATCTTTTGGCCGATTTCAAACCACCACATATCCAACAGTTAGATAGACCTAATTCAGTGGCAATTTCCTGCATTAGGTCTATAAATAGGTTTTGGTTGGGGCTGGGCAATCCCCAGCTATTATATTGCTTTTCCAATTGTTCATATTGCTCACTGAGAGAGTTTAGCCTCTCCTGTTCTAACCTCTTTTTTTTATTTTCCATTTCTCGTCTTTTTAGCTCCAGGGTTAGTTGTTTTATTTTACTTTCAGGATCTAACCCTTCCTCATCTCTGGAAAAACAGAATACCTGGTCGAACTGTAAACATACTCGATCGTCATCACTTTTCAACAAATCTAATATTATAGGTTCATTACTGAAGGAAGTTTTCGTTTCGTGTTTCAAATTTCTCCCTTCCCAATACATTTTTCCACCAATAGTACAAGGTTTTAAGTTTGCTTTATTGTAGCAGAGAGGGTTGACTTGGAAATAAGCTATGAAAGTTGATTGCCTCTTCCCCCCAATCCAGACAGTTTTGTTACACTGTCCGCAGACCGAAATTGGAGGGACTCCCCCTACCTCCCTTTTGTTTCAGAGGTGGGTCGTTTGAATCCTTTGTTCTCTCGAGGTCCGAAATTGCTTTTCCATAATACTTGCCCCTGGGTTGGAGCACCAAACCTTCCCCTTTAATTTACACAAATTAAACTGGGTATCATTCGACCAGCATACCCCTGCGTGCAGTTCCGGAGGACAGTCGATCAATCGCTCGGTTTCTGTGGCAGTTCGGCACTGCTCACACTTCCCCGGGGGACTCACCCCCGGAGGCGCCTCGGGACTCATTCCCTCAGCCAAGCACATGGCTAGGTTCAGGATCATCAGGATTCCCCACCATTGCATCCCTCTGCCATGCCCTTCACCCGTATAGGAACATACAGCGGGGATAGCCATCTTCTCGGCAGCAGGGACTGTCTTCAGGGGCCCTTGAAGTCCTGATGGCATACCTTCTCTTAAAGGCAGCCCACCGAGATGCTTTAATCGGGTCAATCCTACACGGTACTTTTATTGTTCTGCGGCACTCAATCACTAGAGGTTCTGCTTTGCAGCCGAGTTTACCTCTCAGTCCCTTTTGGAAAAACAGGAACCACTCAGGAGAGTCTAGTTCCAACAAGCCCGCCCGGGTAGCAAGTATTAGGAAACGATTGGTCTGATCTAATTCTTTTTCTAAACACTTGGTACACAAACCCCTAGGTTTGTACCCTCCTAAGCAGTGAGCCACCCAAATTTGCTTACAATAAGTGCACTTAAAATGTACAAATGGGAAACAATAACAATCAAAATTTGTACAACTTATCTGCCCTTCGCTTGTCATTTGTGGTGACACCGAAACTTGATTTTCAATTCTCCCGGAGGGGTAGTGACCTTCCACTCAGAGGAATTGTAATCTGAGACTTTTTTTGCCCGAGAAGAGTGTGTCCAGCCCTTCTCGGCAGTTCGAATTGCGGTATCTGTGGTCAGGAGGACGAGAAATGGACCTTCCCAGTGAGGACTGAGGGGAAGCTCCTTCCACACCTTGATTAATACTTTATCTCCCGGTCGAATCTGGTGGATTGGAAATCCCAACGTTGTGCTTTGGGGAATCAATCCTCTTCTTCTCAGTTCCTGTAAATTTTTATTAATAGAAATAAGATACGGTTGAATTTGCACATCCTCTACTTGAGGATGTGCTACCGGCATTCCATGCTTATATGGCATTCCATATAGCATTTCAAAGGGGGACAAGCCTGTTCCGGAATGTGGCATGGTTCTGATATTCAACAATGCCAGGGGAAGACATTTGATCCAAGACATTTTGGTTTCAATCATCAGTTTGGATAGCTGTGATTTTAATGTCTGATTCATTCTTTCCACTTGCCCCGAACTCTGAGGATGCCAGGGGGTGTGATATTGCCACCTTATTCCTAATGCTTCTGATAATTGTTTAATGATTTTTGAAGTAAAATGAGTGCCTTGATCTGAATCAATATGGTCCACTATCCCATATCTGGGAATTATTTCTTCTAATAGAATTTTAGACACCGTTTGGGCCGTAGCCTTTGCTCTGGGAAAAGCTTCTACCCAATGTGTCAATTTATCTACTATTACCAGCAAAAATTTATTTCTACCAATTTTTGGTAATTCTGTGAAATCTACTTGGATTCTTTCAAACGGCCAGTAGGAGAGCGGCCGACTTCCCCAAGTTGATTGTTTAAAATTTGACCGATTTACCTTCTGGCATATCACACACCCCTGTACCTCTTGTTTGGCGAGCTCGAAGATTCCTTTGCACCCAAAGAACTTTAAAAATTGCTCAGCCAATGCCCTGGTTCCCCAATGTGTCTGTTCGTGTAACCTTCTGAGTATTCCCTTGGCTATTCCCTTTGGAACTAATTCCCTCCCGTCTGGTAACCACCATTTACCCTTTTCGAGGTAGCCTCCTTCCTACCCTTTTGAATTCTTCCAGCTCCTTTTCCGAAGGGAGCATGGAAACTTCTGGTGGTTCCTTTGGGACTATCTCGGGAATACTTACCGTTAACAAAGCCGCTCATTTCGTTTCTTTGTCTGCCAAATTGTTCCCCCTTGTGTGGAATTGCCACCCCGTTTGGTGTCCTTTCACGTGAACAACCGATATCTCTTGTGGCTCTCTGACTGCTTCCAAGATTTGCCTAATTATTTCTCCGTGTATTAACCTCTTCCCTTTGGTGTTAATCAAACCCCTTTCTTCCCATATTTTCCCAAAAGTATGCACCACTCCAAATGCATACCTTGAATCAGTGTAAATGGTCCCCCTTTTTCCTTTCAAGCCCTGAAGAGCTCTTAGGAGAGCATACAGCTCACAAGCCTGTGCGGACCAACTTGCCTTTAGGGGGCCTGATTCTATAGTTTGCCCTGTCGTGCCATTTATGATGGCATACCCTGATCTTCGCTTTCCTTCAACTACCTTTGAGGAGCCGTCAATGAACCATTTCTCTCCTCCTTCCAATTCCTGATCCTCCAAGTCCGGCCTAACCTTGGTTTGCAGCTCTACTGTCTCAATGCAATTATGAAGTAGTTTTCCTGTTGGTTCCCCAAACAAAAACTGCGCGGGGTTCTGTGCAGTAGTTGTTTTTAATTCCAGACCCGGTGAACTGATTAACATGGCCTCATATTTCAGAAGCCTTGAATCAGTTAACCATTTCTCTGCTTTCTGCTGTAAGATATTCCTTACACCGTGTGGGGTGAAAACTATCAAGGGAGCTCCAAAAGTTACCTTTTTTGCTTCCCCAACCAACAGAGCTACTGCCACAATTGCTTGCAGGCAAGTAGGCCAGCCCCGACTAACTGGATCTAGGATTTTTGACAAAAATCCTATGGGCTTTTTCCTTTCTGCCCATTCCTGGGTCAGAACTCCTTGTGCTGTTTGTCCACTCACGTCCACAAACAGCTGGAACTCTTTATTAGTGTCTGGCAAAGTTAGTACTGAGGTAGTTATGAGAGCATTCTTTAATTCTTGAAACTTAACTTCATCCTGCACCGTCCATTTCAATCTATCGGTGTTTAACCTTTCATACAGAAATTTTACCTTTTCACTAAATCCTTCAATCCACTGTCTGCAATATCCCAGGAGCCCCAAAAATTGTCTAATCTGTCTTTTTGTTTTTGGGGCAGGGAGTGCAAGAATCCCCGCCACTCTCTCAGGGTCCAATTTCTTTTTCCCTTGAGATATCCAATGACCAAGATATTTTACTTCGGGCTCTGTGAATTGCAGTTTGGATTTTGATACCTTCAATCCCTTCTGTCCCAAGAAATTCAATAAAGAAATCGTGCTCTTTTTCACCTTTTCTTCCGTTGTTCCGGCAATTAACAAATCATCTACATATTGTAGTAATTTTGTCCCCTCCTCTGGAATGAATTGGGTGAGTAGTTGTTCCAGAGCCTGTCCGAACAGATTCGGGGATTCCACAAACCCCTGCGGGAGGACGGTCCACCTCAGCTGTTGCCTTCGGTTTGTGTCCGGGTCCTCCCACTGAAAGGCGAAGAAATTCCTACTCCTTTCATCCAGAGGACAGGTCCAGAAGGCGTCTTTTAAATCAATTACACTATACCATACATCCTCAGGTGAGAGTCTGTTTAGTAAAGTATAAGGATTTGCCACCACCGGGAACCTGGTTCGGGTCCTAGCATTTACTGCTCTAAGATCCTGAACCAGTCGGAAGCTCCCATCCGCTTTCTTTACTGACAGGATGGGGGTGTTGTGTTGGGACATACAGGGTTCGAGGGTACCCCCTCTGAGAAGGTCATCAATTACTATTTTCAGACCCCTTTTCCCTTCTATCAGGATGGGGTATTGTTTGACCCTTATCGGATCTTCAGGATTCTCTATTTCAATTTTAATGGGTGTAATATTCAGCTTTCCCACCTCCCCTTTTGAGTGCCACACTCTGGGGTCGATTTCCCTTTCATCTTTTGGGGTTAACTTGAATATCTTTATTACCAATTCGGAGTTTCTTACAGCAATATTTATACCCAATGCAATAATCATATCTCTTCCTAATAAATTATAATCAGCCTCCTCTACTAGTAACAAGTTCCCCAAGCATACCTTATTTTGTGATTCAATTTCTACATCTTTTATTACCGAGACTTTGAAGGGATCTCCCTTAGCACCAATTACGAAAACTTTTTCCTTACTTGCCACACACCCCTTTGGTAATTTTTGCAGGGTGCTTCTTTCAGCTCCCGTATCAACCAGGAAGTTTACTTCCTGGCGGTGGGGACCCACTTTCAACTTTATCAAGGGCTCCTTTGCTGTTTCTGTCCCCATTTGAAAGAGCCCAAGACATCCCTAATCTTCTTGAAATACCTTTTCATCTTTTAATTTTTGCCGACAGTCCCTCCGGATGTGTCCTACCTTTTTACAGTAGTAACACTCCGGAAGATCCTTCTGGGGAGCGGGACCGCCTTGGTAAGACCCCTTTTGCTTTTTTGGTACCGTTTTAAACTTACCGCGTATCTGATCTTGCTTTTGTACTTCTTTTACTGCGGCCACCAATACTTTGGCCTGGTGTTTTTGCTTTTCATCCTCTCTCCTCATGTAAATCTTTTGAGCTTCTCTCAAAAGCTCTTGGAGACTTTTCTCCTGCCACCCATCTATCTTTTCCAATTTCCGTCTGATATCTTCCCATGACTTTGCCACAAATTGAGTTTTAAGCAGAACTTCCCCCACCGGAGAGCTAGGGTCAGTCCCAGAGTAAATCTGCAAACTTAACCGCAATCTCTCTAACCATTCGGTGGGTGTCTCTTCCTCTCCCTGGCATTCCCTAAATACCTTACTAATATTCTGCCCTCAGGGGACTGCCTCCCTTATTCCTTGCACGATTATATTTCTCAGATCAATCATGCTTCTCCTACCTCCCTCCGTCTGGGCGTTCCAACTCGGGCTCACGCTGGGCCACTTTTGGTCGCCTGGCGTCCCCTGCGGGTTACGCTGTTCCCAGTCTCTGATACCTGCCTGTTTAATCATTTCTCTTTCTTCTTGACTAAACAGTGATCTCAGGATCGCCATGAGATCTTCATATGTATAAATGCTACTTCCCAAAAATTCATCTAACCTCTCAGCCACCCCAAACGGATCATCCAACAACCGCCCCATTTCTTTTTTAAATGCCCGCACATCCCCTGAATTAAGGGGAACATTTACAAATCCGATAACTCCTGGGGCTGTTGGTACCTCTCTGAGAGGGAACATATGGTGTCCATTCCCAATCTCTCCCCACTCTTCACCCCCCGTTTTTACTTTTAACCGGGTTCTACTCGCAGGCGGGGAACTGGGGTTCGTGTGGGTTCTGTCTTTTGTTTGCGGGAATTCCGCCGCTACGTGATTACCAGGAGGGACTCTCTCATTTAGATGTGCGGGCCCCGACTGGGACAGCCAGTCTGGTAATTGTGGGTAACGTGTTCCCCAGCCTTGTGCCTGCAGTGACTCCGAGGAGATTGCGGCAGCTTGGGTTTCCACAGGCGGGGGCAACGGGCGCGTTGCCGGTACCACTGCCGGTGCAGACTCCCCCGCTCGAGATGTGAGTACCTCGGCGGGTTGCTCTGCGGAGCCTGCGGGTGCCGATGGCACCACTTGGTCCGCTGCAGGGGGCCCTGCTGGTCCGTGGTACGGAGGGGGCAAATGATCAAGGGGTTCCCAGTTTTCGACCCTTGATCCATGCTTTTGTTTTACCGGGAATAGCCCTACTCTGGCAGTTAACCAGAGCCTGGCATATTCCTTCTCCTCGGGATCCGAGGGAACTTTGCTCTCTATATGAGAGAGCAACTCGTTACATGTCCACCTTTCAAATGTGCCCAACACAGGCCAAATGAGGTGGTTTCTTAGTTCTTGCCCTCCCCAGATCTCAGAACAATACTGGATCATTTTTGCTTTTGATCTCTTTTTCTTTCAGGGCAATTTTCCCAGTACTTCAACATCCACCCCAAGGGACTTTCCGGTGGGATGTCCAGTGGTCCCTTCACTTGCTCGGAGGGACCCTTTCCATTATCCTTCTTCTGTATTTTACTTTTCTTTTGTCCCATTATTGAAAAAAATTTTCTTACCTTTCCTGCGCTGTGTTCTTTCTATTCCTTTTTGCCAGAAAAATCAAAGTTTTTGCCAATACTCACCGCTCAGTTAGCTGTACTGGGGACTCTTGTATTCCGCACTCGATTTTTCCGCTGGACCTCTACCTAGGTCCATTGACTGAAAGGGTTTACTAATTCCCGAGCTTGACAGGACATCCTCTTCCCCTTTCAGCCTCCTGTGATCGGTCCCCCAGGACCTCCTTCGTCCCAGGTTTTGACAATCGTGTAAAGAGAGAACTTTCTCACACTGAATCGCTTCCTTCGCAGTCGGCCAATTCCCTCGTGGGAGGATGGAACCGCGACCTTGAAGTCCGCACTCGCTTCGTGATCAGATCACGTCTCACACAATCGCCCAATCACTAGCTCAACCTCACAATACTTACAGCTATTTTCCTGCGAGGGCGTCTTCATGCACTGATGACTTCTTACGAGCTACCAAGCCGCGGTTTTCTCGAAGGCTCCTCGCCTTCCCGAGCTCTCTGGATCCTTTTTCCTTTTTATTGTGGTTTTACCTTAGCCGAAATTTGGTTCGGATGTCGGAACGAGCTGCGGAGATTCTCGACTCACCAGGCCACTAAAATCAGCGGGGGTACCCGTCCTGGGCAGCGAGATTCTCCCGCAATTTCTCCGATCCGAGTCACAGCACCAATCTGTTATAAATGCAAAGGCAATTTCGGGTTAAATAAAAGAGAAATTTATTATCAAACAATAATAAATTCGAACAGCGAGAAAAACCACAATAAAATGAGCAGCGCAGCGCTGGGTGGACAGGGTCTATACACAAGGTATAGGTGTTCCCAAATCCACACCTGAGAGTCCCTTGGCCTGGGTTTTTATAGGAAGTTTATGTCCCGAGGCCAAATTCCAAGCAGGCACCCCTCGCTAAGAGGTTCTTGACTGTTCGAAGAATAGATTTCCTGGCACTGGAGAATAGGGTCAATAGACGTTGGGCAGAGGCTCCTCATATGTAAAGAGGTCCAGGATGTCTTTTTGATATCATTTTGGTCCAGGCCATTAGGGTGGAGTGGTGGGACCCATCCTGGAGCCGATGGCTTATCTCGGCTGGCTCCTCTTCCTTTGTCTAGTTTTGCCCACTTCTCCAACACAGGCGGGCAGGGCGGAGGTGCTCAGGTTCGGTGATATCTCGTCCGGGCCCGTTCTTTTGTTCGTTCGATGGCCCGTGTCCTGTCTATTCTTTCTGGGCTGATGTGCCTGCTTGTGATCGTTATCTGGGTGTTTGGCTGCAATCTGTTGCCTCTCGGAGGAGAATCACGACCAGATCCGGAGAAGGACTTTTTCCCCATTACATGTTGTATTTTATGCCATTGCATAAATATTGCAAAAAATATAAATATTTTATTTATACCCTTTACGAATTTTTATTCATAGATTAATTTATTACAGTGAGTGACTTTGTCTGTGTCTTCATGGATTCAAACAGCCTCCATGTCCACTCCACTCCCAGGTTGCAGGGCTGCATCCCAGACTCCTAGAGCACAGCTCTGGCCTTTCTGGCAACCCTCTTCTTCACCTGCTCTCTCCCCTAAATTTAGGCAGGAACTTACAGCAGAGCCAGCTGGATTGCCTCTCAATCCCTTTCAGGAAGAGAGCCTTTAAAAAGCCATTGATCACCACCACCTGCCAGAGAGGACTGCAGGTAGAGTTTTTTTAAACAAAATAATGTCTCAGTTTCCCTCTGGGTGGTACTATTCTTCTGTCTCCAGGGAATGTGTGCACAAACCAAAAAGTACCCCTATTTCACTCTACAACTTCCACCTCTTTTATGATACCAGCCCCCCTTACCTCTGCAATGAGATTCCTTCCTTCTTAGGTGATTCCAGAATTTCTACTACTTTTATGATGCCAGACTCTTTTCTTTCTCTATGATGCCACACTCCCTTGAACATCCAGGATGGTAGAAACCCTCTTACCCCTGTGGGGACAGAATCCTTTCTCCCTTCCTCAACAATGCCAGACTGTCTCGATCCTCTTTGCTTACCTCCACCCTCTATGAAGCCAGACTCCATCTTTTCTCTGTGATGTGAGATTACCTCCAAGCTCTGTTTCCAAACTCTTTCCTTGTGCTATGGTGCCATATTCTCTCTATCATTTGTGATGACAGAACTCAGAACTCCCTCCTTTTTGATACCAGATTACCTCCACTCTCTATGATATCAGACTCCATTTATTTCCAAAACTATTAAAAAGCTAAATGCTGTTTATCCTCATTCAGAAGCGTGGAGGAAGCCCAGTCCTCTGACAGGCTCACTCCCTGGAGATCTGTCCCCTAAGATAAGACAAAACCACCTAGTCACAGTGACTAAGCTGTGGACCCCTTCCTGCTTCAGGACCCCATGTTATCTCCCTCTTAACTATTGGTCATTTTATCCTGGTCTCAGACCATTGGTCCCCTTCCTGATTCTCCCCTTCCCTATAAAAACTCTGGCTTTTGCCCAGTTCAGGGTTAGATCATCACTGGCCCCCTTTGCTGAAGCCTGCATTAAAGACTTTCTGTGAAATGCTACATGGTGTTCCCATCTCTTGTCTGCGTTGGCTGTGGTAACCCCTGAACACAGCTGGCTGGGCTGAACAGAGCTGATCACTGCAGGAGCAGAAATCACATCTAAAGGAGCTGATCACTTCAAGCCTCTGGCCACGCTCCTAAGGGTTACCCCTGGCTGGAAACAGCCTGGAACTGCCTGGATGGCTGCTCCTTCTCGAGACATCTATCTGGGATTGTTGCTGCCGGAGCTGGGGGTCAGACAGACCCCCAGACCCAGCAGCTACACAGAAGGATCAAATAAATTTGAAGGTTAATTTTAGCTAATATCTCATGGCTACGTGCTTGTGGATGTGCAGAGAACCAGGAGCAGTGTGTTGACAGGGAAGGGACAAAATTACTTGAATAATTTCTCCCCATTTGTAACTCCTATAATTATCTCATAAGGAAAATCACCTCTGGGATGTCTGAGTCAATGACAACCATGTTCAACCACAGCTTTCTCAGATCGCTTTTGTCACATAACATATTTATCAGACATATTTTGTCCTATTCTTCCACATCTGTCTGGTGACAAAAAAGGTCACCAATGTGCAAGTTCAGCACAGCTCTAGTGACAGCAATTAGATTGAAGACTTCATTCACAAACAAGTAGGACTTTGGTAGGTACAAAAATTAATCTGCTGGAGATTTGAGCACTGACTCTCAGAAAGCTATTACACAGCTGAGCACCACTTCATAAGCTCTTCTGCTACCCATAAGCCCACAGAACAGTAGCAGCACCAGGACTGGAGGCTGAGTCTGTGTATCCAAACAGCACTAAAAGGTGTCCTTGCAGAGCCCTTGGCACAGGGACTGTCAGGAGCAAAGCATGACAACACATTTCCCAGGACTGGGAAGAAGCTGGGACAGCACCTTCACAGCTCCAAAATGGGAGCAGCCTGCAGGTATTGTCTGGTGGGCAACACCAAATGGTCCATGGGGGTCCAAGAATTAACTTCCTCAGCTTTGTTTCTTAAGCCTTCATGTTCAACCATGCCTTGTGAACAGCAACAAAAGACTTTTGCCTTTCTTTCAACACTAGAACTTCCCTAGGGTATCATCTGCATTTTATCACAGCACTATACCTTGCCACCTTGGATCCTACAGCTACTCAGATCTCACCCCTGGGCCAAGTGTTTCACTCAGGAAGGCCCTCTCAGAGCACTTCTGTGCTGAGAAGCAACATTTATTTTTTTTTAGCATCTATCTAGTGAATCTGGAGAAGACTTTTTTCTTTCAGGATTACACAGCAATTCTGTGTGACAGCATTAGTCTGTTGCCCAAAGTCAAAGCAACAAATGGCAAACAAAGCAACAAGTGTCTCTCCTGAGGGCCACAGCCAACCTTAATCTATTTTGTCACTCCCCTAACCCTTCCCAAGCACGGAAGGATTGTAATTTATCCTTTTATTTTTCTTTAGGTGTCCCAATAGAAAGCTGCTTTTCTTTCTTCATAGGACCATCTCTTCTCAGCAGCCCTAGCCTTTGTGTAAGTTCTGTTTACTATAAGGAGCAGCTACTCCATTCCCTATCCTTTCTCCTGTCTTGGGTCTCCAGGTGGTGGCAGCTCCTCCATCTTATTTTGGCCACTAGACAAATAGGCAAACTTTCCTGCAGCAGCATTTATTTTCCAGTGAAGCAAGTACTCTTCTACTTGAATGTGCTGGATGTACTTAGTTTCTTTTTAAAGATACACTTTAGCATAACCTGTGTAGAAGAAAGGGAAAGAGATCAGTAAATAAAATGAATAAACTATAAAGGCATCTCTTCCAGAGCCAAAGGGATGAAGGGGAAAGGTTACCAAGGAGGTCATGGGGTTATTGTGCACTTCTCAAACACTCCAGAAACAGGCACCAAAATTAGGGAACATTGTATTGTAGGATGCAGAAGTCAGAAACATTGCTCAAATGCTCAGCCCCTGGCATCATAGGAGTATACTGATATTTTAATATCTTATAATAAAGAAGGGTCAAACAAGAAAACTCCCCTACATTCCAATTGCTGGGAAAATAGCACACATTAAAATATGCTCCAAGAAGACACAGCACATAACTGTTAGGAGGTAAAAAACCCAGAATTTTGTTTCTCAAATAAGATTTTTTTAGCCAACTGGAGCACATCAGCATCATACAACTAATTATTGTTGCGGGAATAGCAGTGTAATGCAATTAGCACTAATTTGGAAATGACTCAGCATGACCATGCATAAAGGATGAATGAATCACTCCTGCAGAGTCTCTGGCTATAAGTAGCCCAATCACAAGTGCGAGAAGCAGTGCGGTATGGATAACACTGAAATACAAACTTAAGCTGTATTTGAAGCTACCTGACAAAGTCAGTGCTAGTCTGAAGAGGCAAAGGCATTTAGGAATAGACAATCAAGTCGACTCAACATGACAGAAGATCACTTGGTTGAAATTACTTTGTACACAGGGGCTGAAATTAGAAAGCAGGGAACAAGGCCATACAGGCAAGAAGAGCTGTCAAGGACTGGGATCCTGTCAGGCACAGGAAGAAAATAGTAGCTCTCACACTGAAGAGGCTGTGATCAGGAAAACAAATGGGTCCACCATTTACCTAAGGAAGAGGATCACTGTGAAGGAAAAACATGACTCCCAAAGTCATATTTTAGCATTTTTCCATATTTCTTTTTAATCTGATGGACCTGTCTTCAGAGCAAGGATCAGATTTTTCCAACAGCTACCAAAGGAAGAGAAGTGGATTTTGAAGTTGTGTAATAGACCCTTTCCCCATGTAACTTGTGCAAAACTTACTGCAAATACACCAGCAAACCTGGTTTCTTTCTACAACCTGGTTGATCTAGGAAAGCCAGGAGATGCAATATTTTTGGACCTGAGCCTCTCCCAGGATCCTTCTGGACAAACTGTCCAGGCACAGCTGGATAAACACATCCTGCAATGGGTGAGCAGCTGGCTCAGGGGTCAGGCGCAAAGGGTGACAGTGACTGGGGTGACACCAGGCTGACACTGGTGACTGGTGCAGTCCCACAGGGCTCCATCCTTGGCCCTGTGTGTTCAGCATCCTCAATAGTGATTCAAAGGAACATTCAGTAATTTTGCCAGTGACACCAAACTGGGAGGAGTAGTTGACTCCCTTGAGGGCAGAGAGGCCCTGCAGAGAGCCCAGGACAAATGACAGGGCTGGGCAGTCCCCAGCCTGTGAGGTTGCACAGGGGAAGGTGCTGGATTCTCTCCCTGGGATGGGGCACCCCTGGCTGTACGGACAGACTGGGGAATGAGAGGCTGCAGAGCAGCTGCAGGAAGGGATCTGGGGGTTCTAGGCTGTGGCCAGCTGGACATGAGCCAGCAGTGTCCTGGAGCCAGGAGGGACATCCCTCCTGGGGACATCCAGCCCAGGGAGGGATTGTCATGCTCTGCTCTGGGCTGGGATGGCCTCACCTCCAGTCCTGGGGGCAGTTTTGGGTGCCATAATGTAAAAAACATGAAAA